>NW_027514882.1:5672142-6335357 GCF_048772815.1 Callospermophilus lateralis
ATTTATCATTGAAACCTGGACTCTTTGAGAGGTAAAAGTGGTGCTATTAATGTTTAGGCTAAGATAACAGACATTAAAGGATATAAGATCACCTGCAAATCAGGTGCTGATTGGGGGTTCAATGCAGATCTCTGATTCTAAAGCCTGCCTGTTCTCCATCACAGGCTGTTGACTCAAGCCACCCATCTACAAATGAATTCATGTGGTGCATGTCAAATGCCCTTCTGAGGATGAGTCCTGTTCTAAGTGTGGAGCCAAAGAAAAACACCCCTAAGCTAGGTAAAAGGTTTTTGGCAAGAGAAAGATGTACTAGAGGTCTTTCGTGTAGAAAGTGTTTTATCAAGAAGGCAGGCAATTTTTCTTTTTCTAAAATAAATGGTTTTTCATTTATTTTTTAAAAGAACAGATCTGCCTTAGCATTTACAAGAAAAACAAAGTAAGACTCCTAACATCTCATATCCAGGGCAAACATCTTTATAGCCAATAGTAAGACAGTGACATTTGGTTGTCCCTTGGTGTCCAGAAGTTATTTGTTCCAGCACCCAAAACATAAAGTAGCATAGTGTCTATATCTCACCTATGCACATCCTCTCCATGCTTGAAATAATCTCTAGATTACTCATAAAACCTAATACTATGTAAATAGTATGTAAATAGTTGTTATATGGTATTATTTGGGGAATAAAACATGAAAAAAAGTCTACATGTATTCAGGACAGAAATTTTTTTTTCCAAAATGTTTTTTTTTTTCTGAGTGGCTGAGACTTGAACCCAGGGCTTCCTGAATGCTATGCACATGCTTTCCTACTGAGCTATACCCCCAGCCCTTTTTTCAAATATTTTTTATCATGGATGATTGAATCCACAGATGTTGAACCCAAGGATTTGGATTGTAGTAAATTCTTAAGTAGTAAGGCATGTGCATACAAATTTACCACCCACTTTTAGCACTGTGTCCATGGCTGTTATTGTCAAGGCAAATTTGTGTGGTATAATCATTTCTAAGATATGTAGTCTAAAAATCCCAGCCCTTCAACGTAACTACATTCCCCGTCTTGCCCCACTCAGGCTTGTGATGAGCTTTGTGCTCTGGTGAATGTCAGACATGTGCATGACAACTCAGCAGAGGCTCAGCCTTAAAGATACATGAAGTGCAAGGCTTTTTAAATGCCATTATAACCCAACCATGGAAAGTAATCAAGAGCTTTATGCAGCATACCAGGATTTATTTGTTCACAGTGTTAAGTTCACTGGCTGCCTTCTAAGCCTATGGAAGTGTCCAAGCAGAAGTTTCAGAGTAGAGCAGTTCTGTAAATACCACAGCCTGAAAAAAATAAAAGTCCTGTTGGAATGCCACTTGTCATCAGTCTGCAGTGCCAAAGTGACAGGCCATGTAGAGGCCACTTCTTGGAAGCTAGAGCAAAGGGGTGGATGGGCGAAATTTATGTATGTGGTTGAAACTTTAGGATACAGTTTTGAACTGAGAGCCATTACTTGCCCTTTGTTGTATATCTAGATTAATGTGGGATCTGCATGTGTGTGATATGCAGGAATCCCTGGGTTCAAGCCTCAGCCATTCAGAAAAAAACTTTTTGGAAAAAATAGTTTCTGTTCCAAACATGTGTAGACTTCTTTTTCTTGTTCTTATTCCCCAAACAATACCATACAACAACTATTTAGGAATCTTGGAGTATCTAAAACATCTGAATCCCAGAGTAGCAAAATGTAACTTTCTGGTGATGAAGAAAAATCTCCCTCCCATTGGGAGTGATCAGGAAGTCCTGGAGGGGGACTGGAAGGCTCAGGGATTGCACCTGCCCCATGCTTTGTTTCAGCCACATCATGAAGAACATACCCATATCTGGTTCACTTTGTGAAAGGGTAGACATTTCTTTGGAAGAATGAGAACCCCCAACCATAAGACAGGCAGAAAAACAAAACTAGGTTGGAGGAGAGGCATGAGAAAGGGAACCAAGGGAAGAAAAGAGCATGGGTGGTGAGCAGCGGCCGTTCAAGAGGGAGACTGAAGATGTAAAACAGCTGGGCTGCTGGGGTGACATGAAGCTGCTTGCATTAGGCCACCACAAGACACCCACCAGGAAGTCAGGAGATCTGGAGGCCGGTCCCTATGACTAACTAGCTGGTAAGCCTCTGCCTCTTTTGCCAAAGTGGGAGGGTTGGGTCAGATGTTATCCTGTGTGACTTTAAGCTCTGAAAGTCTTTGGTGCTAAGCCAATGAACTATTCTTGAAGGGCTCTCCAAGACCTGGCTGGCTCCATAAACATTTACCAAGGTCTTATACTTAAGACACTGGCACAAAGGCGACTACAGCTCCAGAATCCCCATCCAGAGTGCGACCCGCCATAAATGCTTCCCATTGCTCCAACTACAGGAAGAATAACTAACTCTTAGAAAGCAGGCATGATGTACCAGACTGTTTTATAGATCCTTTCTGTCAATTTACATCTCTTAGCTCTCAATCTTACCAAAAAAATGAAAGTAGTAGTTAGGCCCTCCTGTTCTAATTTTACACATGAGGAAACTAAGGCATTTAGAGGTGAACTAATGTACCCCACGTTTCATTGCTAATCTGGCAGACTCTGGTGGAAAGGCATTGTAGCAGAGGGGGCTGTGTGGGCTGACTCTAGCATTGCCTTGAGCTGTCAGCATTCCCAGAGCACCTCATAGATGGGATACTTTAGGGACAGCTTTCCCTGGGAAGGCATTTGGACTTGATCCTGAGAACAGTGGAGAGTAGACTCCTGCAAGAATTTAAGGAGGAGTGTGGCTTGGGCAGATTTGGAGTTTGGATGGCTTTTCCTGCCACTGTATGCAAAACAGGGTACAGAATACGATGGGACAGGAAGGGCAGGCTGATGTCTTGGTGAGAGATCATGGAAAACTCAAGTCAGGAGGGGAAAGGGTGGCAGGCAGGGAGGTGGTGAGAAGTGCAAGGTCAGGATGATTCTTAATTCAGGGAACGCTTTATTCAAGGCACTCTGGGGGTGTTAATGTGTGCAGAGGTGTTCCCATATAGGTGCAGAACTGAGCCCCGGAAGTAAAGACAAGAATAAATGGGGGGTTGTGGCCTTGTCAGCATCAGGTAGCAGTGAAAGCCGGGAGAATGGATGATATCACCTTGAAAAAGTGTTACCCTGGAAGAGCCAGTCCTTTGAAAAATTCTTGCACTTATAGGCTACATTGAAAAGAAGTTGGCCACCAAAGTTGAAAAATGGCTGCTAAAGCAGCCATTCCTGAGCAAGCAGGGCCAAGGGTTTTATGAGATAGGTAATCCTGACCCTGGTGATAACATTTTTGAACCCTCACTGCATGCCTCACACATTTTTTTTGAACACTTTGGGTACTCGGTATACTCATCTACTCTTCAAAAAGACCCAATGAGGGGGCTGGGGTTTTGGCTCAGTGGCAGATAGCTTGCCTTGCACAAGTGAGATACTGGGTTCCATCTTCAGCACCACATAAAAATAAACAAACAAAATAAAGATATTGTGTTCATCTATAATTTAATTTAATCAGTAGTATTCTGATTCCCATTTTACAGATAAGAAAATTGAGAAGGCATGGAGACACTTCATCACCAGTTATCCATGGTCACATACATCATTTGACCAGAGGCACCTGGGAGATATGGTGGTGTTGTTTGGATATGAGGCGTTCCCCCAGAACTCTTGTGTTAATACAGGACTGTTCAGAGGTGAAATGATTAGATTATGAGGAGCTGTGACCTAATCAGTGGATTGATTCATTCAAAGAATGAATAATTTGAATGGATTACTGGCTGCTAACTGTAGGCAGGTGGGGCGTGGCTGGAGGAAATGGGTCATTACAGGTGTAATTTGGGGATTGTATTTTATACCTGGACACTGGAACTCTTTGCTTCCTGGCTGTCCTGTACTAAGCAGCAAAGCAGCATTTTTTTTTAACCATGCCCTTCAGCCATGATGTTTTCACTTTGGGCTCAGAGCAATGGATTTGGCTGACCAGGGACTGAACCTCTGAAACTGGGAGGTTGGAATGAACTTTTGCTCCTCTTTCTGGTCAGGTATTTTTGTCACAATGATGAAAAGCTGACTAACATATAAGGCCTTCGAGTTTTTATTGCTTGTGTCCATTTGGAAATCTTTGAGGACCTTCCCAAATTCTGCTGAATGAATCAGAGGCTGAGAAGGGAAGGAAGGTGTTGGACCTGTACTGACAAGAGGAAGAAGGTCAAAGGAAGTATGGGATTGTTTTTAAGGGGTCAGAGAATTGCTCATAGGCAAGATCAGTTCACAGGGAGATTTCCAAGGCATAGGCAGGAGGGGACTGGGCATTTCTGGACAGATGTGAGACGCGGACCAAAAGCACTGAAGAGAGAGAGACTGGAGGAACAAAGCAGGAAGGGCAGAGCTGTTTCAGAATTGGAGAGGGCATTGCTGACTTCATTGATATAAAATGTCCAGGAAAGATAAATTCACTGACAGGAAACAGATGAGTGTCATTCCTGGGCCTGGGGAGGAAGACTAGGTTCAGGGATTCTGAAACTAAACAGAGGTGATGGTTGTACAACAAGGTGAATGTACTACATGCTACTGAATTGTACACTTTATTTTTTATTGGTATTGAGGATGGAACCAAGAGCCTCATGCATGCCAGGCACATGCTCAACCGTTGAGCTGAACATCCCACCCCCATATGAATTATACATTTCTAAGTATGTTATTTGAATTTTAATGCAAATATTTTTTAAAAAAAATTGGAGAAAGCAGAGGTGAGCAGGGAGTAAGGTGAGCCCTACCTCTGCCCATGCTTGCTCCCTATTTTGTAAAGATCTATATTCTCAGCATTGCCTAGTCCCTGGTACTTTCTTGCTTATGGAGAGGAAGCACTGTGAGATTTGGTCCTGTCTGGAAATGCTGACCATACAGTGTGTGCTCAGAGAATGTTTTAACACACAAGAGAATGAGGGAGATCCATTAATTAGCAGGTGGGAGGAAGGAAGGTAGTGCATGTTCTGCTTGGCTGAGGAGGAAGGGAAATGGAGTTGGCTGAGGACAAGAAAAGTCTTGAATTATTATGCGACCTGGGGAAAACCAGGGCCTCATTAACCTGGTCACATTGTTTATGTAGGTACTCTATATTCATTCATTTATTTTTATTTTATTTTTTTGAGCTCCCTGAGTGCAGAAGGGAAGTTAGATTGTGAAGCAAAGCCATAATTTGTTGTTAAAAGGTGGGGATTTTGGTGGGGTGATCAGAGAGGTAAGATAAGGATGTGGAGAAGAAGGCACTGATAGTAGATGGTCCAGGGGGCTAAGAGAATATGGAGGGGAGAGGCGTGGATGATGATAAAATGGAAAGGAATGATTCCAGGACTGTCATGGTGAAGAGCAAGTCACTGTCATTGGCAGTGGAGGTGGCTCAGGTGGAGGGAAATCATTGGGCCTAAGACCTGCATTGTTGCATGTCCAGGGCAGTGAATTCTAACATTTAGTGCTCAGGGGAGAAGAAAACTTGCATTTTTTCACCCTTAAAAATTAAAATCTTAAATTTTACTTAGTTATACGTTGGCAGTAATACATATATATATATATATATATATATATATATATATATATATATATATATATATATACACATTTTTTTTAAATGTGTTAGGGTAATGCTTATTTGGGACGGAAGGGATATATGATCAAAATGATTTTGAAGGAGGTTTTGAAGGTTGGGAGGGCCTTAGATGTCCTTGGGCCATTGAGAGTGATGTCTCACAGGCGACCATGTCGGATGGCTTGTTGAGACAGAGACCATGAGTCTGTACCACCTCTAGGTTGACCAGGCTAAGCATCCCTTCCAGAAAGGACCTGGGTTTACCCTGGCGTGCCTGGCTGTTTACCAATTATTCTTTGTAGGATCATCTTTTCAGATGTTCACAAATGATTTGCTAAATATTCCTGTTTAGAAATTGAATACTCAGGATGTATAATTTCTGGGCTCCACCTCAACCTCCCTAATTTTATTTTATTTTTTAAATCAATCAGTTTGCTTTTATCTCCCTCCTCTTCTCCCTTCCTGGATATATGTTGATATTTCCCCTTATCCTCCAAGAGATAATGACCTAGGAAAGTTCTCCCCCACCACTCCCATCCTTAAGAATCTGAGATACAATTTTCCCGAGTCTTAAAATTTGAAGTGAAAATAACTAAGAAGATCTGAGGGGAGTGGGGGGCAGGAGAAGGAGCCTCAGGGGAAGGACAACCCTTTCCAATTCTCATTTCTGTTACTGACCATGTTTCTTCTGGGAAAGTTGCTTAATTGCTCTAACTTTCAGTTTCATTTATAAATTGGAGAGGTGATTACTGATCTGATAAGGTTTTGGGAAAAAATAAAGGAGTTATGCTTGTGAAAGTCCCTTAAACTTACTAGGACTTAATAATGCCAGTTCTTTCTTGACATACCATGCCTCCATTTGTTTTTAAGCTCTGGCCTCTTCTACATTTCCACCCTGGTGGGATAAGTGGTTTGAGAATATAAGGTAAGTGCTGTGATTTTTCTGTAAGACTGTCTTCAACATGTCCATGTTATTGGTGAGTCTGGTCTTTTCCGTGTGATCTTTCTTTCCTGATTTCGTTTCTCAACTCTTTATCTGGCATTACGGAGGGTTTGGGGCATTCTTAGTTATGTTTATAGTTTTGGTTAGTGTTGAAACAACTCATTAATGATAAGTTGCCACAGTCTGGCTCGGCACAAAATAACTGAGCCACCACAAAAGCCTTGTAGATTCAAACAGCAACTCTTTATTCCCGAACTCTCACCGGCACTCTACACCCACATTCTGGGAAAATCCACACCTCCACTGGGCTCTGCATCCCAAATACTCTCTGAATCCTTGGAGAACTCAAGGAGCGGGTGCCCTATTCCCAGCAGGATCCACCCTAAACCCGGATCCACTCTAAACCCGGATCCGCCCTAAACCCAGATCCGCCCTAATCCCTGAGCAAGGTCACCTTTCATGGAATGTCACTGCAAATGACCTGGGTCCAAGGCAAGCCCATTTCCACAATGGAGAGTCCTCCCTCTAAACAACATTGGGTAGGCTGACAAGGAAATTGCCATGCGTCTTTCCTACTTGGCTATGGCTCTCAGCAATAAGTCTCCCCCTCCCCATTAAATGGTTAAATGAAGAACTGATTTCATAGCGGGCATAAAGTAAAACTGATGTCACTCCACTTCATCCTGCCCCACTTCTTTTATCATGATGAAGGGAATGAGTTCTGAGAACTTTTAGAATTAAAGTGTTTGAGTAGGGTCATTTTTAAAGTCTCTTAGTAGTGATGAATGAGAACCTTCCTGTTGTCTTTGATGGACATGAGACATTGGGAACCTCCCTAACTTGTTCAAGACATTACATGGGCCAGTGCCTCCTGGTCTATTGGGCACTAGCATCTGCAGCTGACCTTCTTTGGCCTCTGCAGAGTGGTGACTGCTGTTTTGACTGCCATATGCCTGCATTCTGGGTCTGACAATGCCATTGACTCTTGAATTTTTATAAGAACATTGTATTACTCATGAATGGAAGAAATTTGAGAAGTCATTCTACAGTTAGGAAAGTTTGGCTATGAAGAAAGATCAACTTTTGAGCCACTTAATTCTGTCTGCTTCTAGGAAAAGTGAAGTGATGTCTCCTTCCTACCCCAGGACAATATTTTATTATTTACTTACTTAAAAATAAGTACCTTTTAATTTATAGCTGGAATTTCAAACACGAATTTTAATGTAGCTTGGGTTCTCTCTTTCATATACACACTGTTTTTCTCAGAAAATGATTTTGTAACATCAACTGTTTTGAAATTCTTAATCATTTTATTTCTTCATTAGTAAGATGAGATGATGGATGTGAACATTAGAATAATTTAAGAAAAGAGCCTAGTGCCGTACCCAAAGTATAACAGCCATTCAGTACATGGTTAATGCTATTTTAAATTCAGATTAAATGGGGGGAAAAACATTCAGAATCTATTCAGGCAGCATAGCACTATATGAAAAGGAGCCTATTGATTAAACACCTAGAAAGTTTCAAAAAAAACCCTTTTAAGTCCCAAGATATCAGCACTTGTGTGATGGATGTCTCCAGGCAGATAAAACAGTTGAGTCTTTTTAGTGGAAGAAACAGGAATCTTTTCACATGACATGGCACTTGAAAAATATTGCTGTAATTAAAACATACAGTATAGTTAATTTTCAGGAAATGTACATTTTTCATGTCTTGAAGAAACTTTACGGAGTTATTTAAGAGAAAAAGGAGGGATAGTCTACTGGAAATTAGCACTTGATGAGGTTGATATTATTGGCTTTTTTCCTCCCTTCTATTGAAGGTGGTCAAATCAATGCAAGGGTGAGCAAGTCCTATAAGTCTGTTTTCACCTCTCCTCTTCCCCTCCTCTGTACGGGAAAGACTGTGAACTTAGGTGGTGAGAAGTAATTCCCTTTTTTTATGGACCAAGTTCTCATTAAAATTTGGCCTTTTCTTCAGTTATGGGTACAGGCATAAACTAAAGTAAAACAGTTATACCTTGGAATCTGAGCAGAATTGGTTCCAGGACCCCTGTAGATGCCAAAATCTGCAGCCACTCAAATCCCTTATATAAAATAGTGCATTCTAGACACATCCTCCCCTGTACTTTAAATCATCTCTAGATGACATATAAGCACTAATGCAATGTAAATAATTGTTATACGGTATTGTTTAAGGAATAATGGCAAGAAAAAATTGTACAAAAATAATATCCTGAGGGGGATATTTTCAATCTGTGCTTGGTTGAATCTGAGGATGTAGCGCCCACCGATATAGAGACTAGCTGTATCAGGAATACTTTGACCTTTGTTATCTGTGAATCCATATCACATTACTATTGTTGCAGAGATTTCTAAATATTTTTTTCAGTCATCACAACTTCAAAATGATGGTATATAACTGACCCATTTTTGGATCTTATAACTTTGTGTATTCATAAAGAGGCACTCATATTACCATATTGCAACTTTAACGTATTATGATAACAAGTCTAATTTGTTTCCCTTAAATCCTTTGTGTTTTATTTCATGCATTTCCTGCATTATTTGAAGGAAATACCCAATCATCAGATTGTCAGTGGGGTTCAGGGAATACAAAAGGTTAAGACCCTACTCTGTCACCTGTGGTCCAAATTTTATTCTGATATTGTCATGGTTCTCAACCATGTCTGCCCACTAGGATCATCTGAGAGACTTTCAGGAATTCCAGTGCCCAGACCAATTACAGTCATCAGTCCCTTAATCATAGGGATATGTTCTTGAGAACTGTGCCAGCCATTAAGTGATTGTATCATTGTGTGAACATCATAGAGTGTGCTTCCACAAACCTTGTGGGGCTGGAGGTGTAGCTCAGTGGTGCAGCACTTGCCAAAAGTGCATAAGGTCCTGCATTTCATCTTCAGACTGCACAAAACAAAACAAGAACACAAACCTAGTTGGTGTAGGTCAACCACATCATTGATCCTCTTGTTGTGATCCAGAGACACTTGTAAACAAGAGATAGATGAGGTTGCTGCCAGTAAAACATGGCATATTCTTTTTTAAAAAAAATATAACAAGGAGTACACTAAAATAATGACCAAAGGTATAGTGTAGTAAATACATAAATCAGTAACAGTCATTTATCATGATGAAGTTGTGAAGTTGTGAAGTTGTGAAGATGTGTTGTCTGTAGCTGTATTGCTTTATTTTTACATTCCTGGCAGGATGATGCTTGTTTAAACAACACCAAGTGATGTGTTCTGCAGTACTTACTTTCCAGCTCCTTTATGATCTTAGGAGACCCCTGTTATATCTGCAATCCCTCTTCAATAGAAATTCCCTTCCATGGTATGTAATTGTAAATGCAGTTCTCTGAGGTGATCCTGGGTGTGAAGTTGAGGTTGAGAATTCTTGCTCTAAATATTCAGATAAATGGGCCAACTGCTTTCTCTTCCTAGTCTTCAGATAACAAATTAAATTTCATGTTCACAATAGAATATTCAAACTGAGAGAAAAGGACAGTTCTGCTACCTTTCTATACATAACTGTTGAGGGTGGGGGGGGTGTCAAAACAATAGCTCAGCCAGGCAGATTGTCCTGAAATTTGAGGTCATTTGACATTTGTTCTCACATGTACTGGTCCTGAATTTAATATTAACCTCACACCTACCTGCAGAAGAGACCCTGACTATGTGCCTGGGTACTTAAGTAATCTGGTCCTATGGAATGAGGGGCAATCAAATTGTTTTCTAATCTAGGTATCTGTATTTCTCTCTGGGAGATATAAATATAACTACAAATATAAACTGGGAGGTTCACAATTGGCCTTCGAAACCCTGGAGGCTTACTGATCCCCCTGGGCGCTAGTCGTGGGCTTCCTCTTCCTGTCATTCCTCCTCATCGTCGCATCAGTCCCTCTCTATACATGACATTGGACTTTTAACTGCCTTTCCTGGAGCAACTTACAAATTTTATCCGAGACACCCTCGAGGTTGAGATTATTTTGTGTTGCTTTATTTCTTAGGAAGCTATTAAAATCATTACAAATGGGTGGCAGACTATTAGGGGCTCTGTAACCGCTTTACTGAGATAGAATTCATACAGCATGCAAATTACCCATCTGAAATGTCCTATTCAAAAAAGTTGTAGCATATTCAGGGGGTTCTACTGCTCATATCACAATTAATTTTATAATATTTTCATCACCCCACAATAAACTTTGTGCCCTTTAGCCATCATCCTCCCTCTGCTTCTCCATGTCCCCTCCCTCAAATGCTTATCTACTTCCCACCTCTATAGATTTTCCTATTCTGGGAATTTCTTTTAAGTGAAACCCTACAATGAGTGCCTCTTGTGACTAGCTTTCATCTAGCATGAACTTTTAAAGATTCATCAATGTTAGCACTTAATTCCTTTCTATGGCTGAATGATACTCCACCCTACGAATGGATCACATTTGATTTAATCATTGGCTGATGGGCATTTAAATTGTTTAACTTTTGGCTGTTAACAGTAAGACTGCAGTGAACATTTGTGTACAAATTTTTTTTTTGCATGGACATATGCTTTTGTTCTTTATAAACCAAGAAGTAGAAATGCTAGGTCCAAATGATCACTCTGTCTTTTAAAGGAACTGCCAGAGTGTTTTCCAAAGTAGCCACAGCATTTTATATTCTCTTAAGGTAGAGAGTGTTTTTTATTGCTGTGTTAACTTCTTAGAAAGGTACTGAAGTCATTACAGATGCTTATTTAAGTCCAGGGTTTGTTGAATGAATCAATGGCAGAGTTTTGGGGACTGTTAGAGGGTGCTAATGTTTCCTTATCCTTGTCAATACTTGTTATTATCTGAATTTTTTATTATAGTCATTTTAATTGATGTGAACTCCTGTTTCACTGTGCTTTTGATTTGTTTTTCCCTGATGTCTAATGATAAGCTCTTTTTTTTTTCATTTGAGTGGCAGTTATTTAACCCTATCTATTTTCTGCCTACCATGTGATATGCACCTTTTTCTCTGGGTGGACATGTCTAGAAGCAACATCTTGGGGCTTATCAGAATGGAGTTTTGGTGTATGCATGTAGTGTATGGATGTGTATAAGTCCTGTCTCTCATACGGAGAATCTTGGTCGAGGTCCTGTTCTTAATACTAACTTACCAAGAAAAGGAAAAACCTCATTAATTCTTGGAAGCTTAATTAGGAAGATAAAGTTATAAAAAATAATGAAAGAATATGTGAACAAGGGTAGTATAAATAATCTGAGGTTATTTGGCCAAATTATGATAGGAAATATTATGACAATGTTTGTACTTGGCAATGTACTTTTATATGCTTGTTGACTTCCATTACTTCCATAGTATTCATACATGGGCAACAGTGGAGCTCTAGGTTTCCATTTAACAAATCCACAAGGACCTTGGAAGTGCTTTTTACAGAAGGGAAAAATAATTTGTTATTTTATTCCTCTGTGTTGATTCATGGAATTTCCTATGCAGAACACAAATATGGTACTGTTACTGGTTCTTTGTCTTTTAAATTCCTAGAAACAGAATGCTGGGAATGAATTTGAATCAGAAGACAAAGTCCTGGGTTGAACATTCACAGTGTCTTGCACAGGGAAGGTGCTTGATAAATTTTGTTACATCAATGAATGAGGATTGCACTTCATTTCTCTAGGCTGTAGTTTTATGAATCAAGAGTTTTAAGTAAAGAAAGGTCTGACAAATATGAAGTCTCTTGCAGCTCCAAAATTCCTCTGCACAGAGATAATTGCATTCCCAGCTTTTTAGACTAAAAGAACAAGAAAATATTATAAGCCTTTTCAGAGTGTCCAGTACTAGTTGAGCGTCACTAATCTGATGTCCACAATACTTGAAAATCCTAAGCTTTTTCAGTTGTTGACATGATGCCCCCAAGTTTTCAAATTTTGGGACGTTTTTGATTTGGGATTCTCTGATGAGGAATGCTTAACCAGAAGTTTATGCAAATATTCCATTCTGAAAAATCTCTCAGATTTTAAATACTTCCAGGCATTTAAAAGAAGGGATACTCAAGCTCTATACTCTCTGGGATAGAGTCTTGCCTGTTAGCCACATCTTGGCTGCCCCATTCCTTTGGTGATCAAGGACCTTCTCATTACTGTAGAGTCTTCTGCTTGAAATATGTGTACATGGCTCAGTTATAGAAATTAAATTACTTTTCTCATAGCGAAACTGTGAAGCAGCCCTAAGTGAGTATTTGCAAACTGAGAATGAGCAGTGAGGTCATTTTAATTGGAGACTGTATTTTACCATGGCTGATTTCTGTTGGCTTTATTGCTCTTCACTCCTGTAGCCAAGCTAGCTGATGGAGATGCTGGCAAGAGCTGGGTCTCAAGTGTGCAGATCCAGCCAGCTCCTGGCTGTTGCTGAGATGCTGAGGCAGTGTGGGTTCACAGGGGTGCACTTTGCTGGGGCCTTCTGATAAGTGTAGCTGCATGTTCATATGAGGTGTGCATGGAGAAATTGCCACCTTGTCCTACACACAGGACAGAATCCCTGGAGACCTTTTATCATTGGAGAGGAATTATGGGTGAAGTGCCTTTGAGTTGAATGGAGCCCGTGCTAGTGTGGATGGTGATCCCAGTTGTCGGTAAAGGTGAGAAGATCAAACTGGGTTTTGTGACACTTCCAGGAGCAAACAGATGGCCATCAGTTTTTGAATTTTGAGAGGTTTATTTTAAACTCATCTTTCTTCTACCTTTGCCCCTTTTCTCTCTTCACTCAGGGTGAGGGATCAGACACTCTTAACCTCTCAGACACCTGGGGGGGTTCTCAATAAAAAAGCCAATGACACTATGTCCTTTGAATTCTTTTCTAAGATGTCATTTCAAACACTTGTCTTCTTTACTGTTATCGATGTACAGAAAAGTGAGCCTTGGCAGAGCAACCTCTCTTCATGGTAGAGCAAATTTCACTCTGAATACCTGTCTTTGTGTGAGGCTCACTTTCAGATACCTGTCCCTCTCCCTACCACTGGTTTTCCTCTATTCCTTCATCACTTTATCATCACCCAGAGCTGATTGAGTTTCTTATGCATCATCCCACCTATAAGCACTGTCTGAATCAGGATTGAGATTGACATCTGACTTCAGTCTCTTTTGTTTGGGAGACTCTTTTTGTGACCTTATTTCCAGATCTCTTTGATTCGGCAGCGAGGACTGGTTATCATTAACTTCAGTGTGCAGTAGATGTTTGAACTATGCTGCATAGTCAAGAGTTGATGTCTTAAAAATATATATATGCATGTATGTCAAACGGGGTAGTTAAGAGATCAATTGTATAGTACCTGATGAACCTTGTAAAAGCATCAGGACAGTTAACAAATGATTCATTAAGATCATATCAAAAAACCACAAGCTCTCTTTTTAAATTCCAAGAAGCTTTAAATATCAGCAATCCACATCTCCTCTCCCAGCAGAAAAGGGTCTTCTTCTGCTGCTGTTTGCCTCATTTTGAGCCCAGGTTCCCTAGGCTGTGGTCCACAACTCAGAGTTGCTGGGTCAGTGATTAGGAGAGAGGATTTCTGGTCCCTTGTTTCTCTGTGAAACGTTCCTCTCCACTTCATGGGAACTTGGGCTCTTTACGACTTTTTGCATTTGTTCATTCAGTTGTTTGAAAAAGCCTGTGGAGTTTGGACCCCTGGACAAAAATCCTGCCCACTCCCCCCCACCACAGGAGGCTGACAGGTACCTCTTTTACTGTTACATGGGTCCCCACCTCCCACACAGGGGTCCCTCTTCCCATATCCCCCCATGAGACCCCTCCTTCCACATGCCACACAAGGTCCCTTCCTCCACACACGTGGTGGTTACCTTCTAGAAGGTGCAGACTATGTCTCAGAAGGACCCATTTCAGCACACAGCAGGCAGCAGGTTCACATCGACTGGGCTGAGTTTGGAGGTTGGTGCTGAGGATTTTAAACATTCTACTTTCCCATCTATAAGATGAGGTCACCATCTCCCTTGTCTAAAATGTGATCCTGTGTGCGACAACACTTCAGAAAGACAAGTGCTGCATAAGCCTGTTAGTGTCCTCCATCCACCTTGGCTTCCTGCCTTATATTACCGTATTTCCATCTCCTCCATTCCTTCAAAACCTCTTTACTCCTTATTCGTGTCCTGACTCCCTGCTTCCCTCCCTTCTGCCCTCAGATGGGAAGGAAAGCATGAGTGAAAAAAATCTATCTGGTTCACAGTCATCGTTTCCTGTCAGTGTGTGTTTAATGCTGCTCTTGCCCTGTGCACATGTCTCCCAGCGTAGCTGCATCTGTGTGGCAGTCAGGAGATGCTGCCTACCCTTCACAGGAGCACGCATCTATGTGTGTGGACCCCTCCATTTGCTACCGCTGCCTCTGTATTGTGTGTTCTTCCCAAGTCTAAGCATGACAGAAAGTGTTTGTTCTCATAGATTAAACCCAGTACCCAAGCACTTTCTACACTGTGTGGGTACCATTATAAAACAGAGGAATTTTCACACCAACGTAGTCTGCCTGTTCTGTTGACAGCTGGGTGACAGTTCTGTAGAATCAGTACAGAGGTGAAGTTTTAGGTGAACCACAATGATGTAGCTTGGCTTTCGTGAAGGTGAGAGGTGAAACTGAATCCTCAACAACAGTTAAGAACTGAGCCTCATTGCTTATATTAACATCTCTTTGTATTTCTTTGCCCTTTCATCATATGGAAAAAAAATGGCAGGGAGAGAGAACTTGGGTGAATGGCAGGGAAAACGTTCTAGTGACATCTTAGCAGGGTCTGTCCCCCTCTTTTGAAGGGACCTTGTATAGAGTAATTACAAGCATCCCCTGAAAAGCATTAGCATTAACCTTTACTAGATTAAGATTTTGTTTCTTAGCCACACTCAGATCACAGACTCTTCCACAGGTTGGAAAGTTCTCCGTGAGTACAAACTAATAAAAACATTTACTGAGTTTTTTTTTCATTGTGATGGAAACAAAATGGGGAGCTGTCCTCTGAGAAAAAGCCCAGAGTCCTCAGGAGCTGTGTGGTGATGGAAGGTTCTGCCCTTGGTCGGATTTAGGGAGCAGCTCTTCCCTGTGGTAGAAGGCTGGAACTTCTGTTTATTGCACTCTGATTCCACCCACCCCACAGCCTGTAGCACATTAGAGCCTTTGGAAACCCATTGTGTATTCAGAACCATCACTGTGTCACAAAATAAGGGACAGGAAATTCAACTATTAGGTAATAGAATCACAGAGGAGACCCTGTTAGATTTGTTGATAAACTGTCAAGAGGAAGATTAAAAACTGTGGCCTAGCTGGAGTCTCCTCCCCAGACTAGGAGTCAGATCGAGGGAAAGACGGGAACCTGCCTGCGTTCATTCAAACAGCATTCACTGAGTGCCTGGTGACCCAGCAAAAAGATATTAGCTTCTCGTGTTCCTCATGACCTGGGACAGGAGATGGACAGATATAAAGAGAATAGCAGATGGTGGTGGAGAGGTGTACACAGGAGTCCAGGGAAGCCCAAAGGAGGGCAAGGCCAAATCCAACTAAACCCAACCGGGCATAAGAGGGTCAGGTTGAGGACTGTGTTTTCACGGAGGCAAGCCCTGGTTGAGTTCTATATAAAGGAAGGTGGGCGGAGAACAGAAGAGGCAGAGGAATTCCTGCAGGGCTCCTTAGAAGGACTGGCTTCAGGCCAAGTAAGGTGCACACCTGTCATCCTAGTGTCCTGAGAGGCTGAGGCAGAAAGATCACAAGTTTGAGGCCAGCCTCAGCAACTTAAGGAGACCCTGTCTCAAAATAGAAAGGGCTGGGACTGAAGCTTAGTAGCAAAATTCCCCTGAATATTTTGTCCTTAGTCTTGGGGAAGGAATCAGTTCAGCAGGTGTTCACAGAAAGGATGAATCTCATTTGGGGAGTCTCCTAGCAGAGCAAACCCAAGGGTCTGTATCTGATTCTGTAAATAAAGTTATATTAGAGTGTGGCCCCACCCATTCTTTTGTGTGGCTACTACATCAGAGAGAGACTGTGTGGCACACTGCCTATATTGGGTGTGTTTTAGAAAAAGTTTAGTGACCTTGGCCATCACATATTTTTGAAACTCTCAATAAGAATACTCATAGTCCAGCCCCAGGGCTCTATCTACTTCCTGGACCATCTAATGAATTTGCTTCACCCCACCCTACCTGCCACTCAAGTCAGGAGCCTCTGGTCTCTAAACACTCTGGAAGTAGAATAGTGTCTGTAGTGGAGGTAGGGGGCTGGGCATTTCACTCTATATATCTCTTCAAAAACATCTGATCACCCCATCCTGCAACTGTTGGAGACTCCTAATTTCTCAGGACCTCTGCTACTGTTTAGCAGCTTGGTAAGTGTTGCCCAGCAAAACCAGGATTTGCAACACTGATGGGAGTCACAGTCATTGGGAAGTACTCTGTATTCTTTGATGCAGCAGCCCATGCTTTAGTGACTTCTGTGCCCTAGCAAGTGGGAGAGGGAAGCTGCAGGCAGAGCATGAAGAAACACAAAGAATGCATTTCTAAAAGTGGCTGAGCCAGGCTGAACTCTTGGCTAGTAAGAGCTAGAAGAAATAGAGCAACAGCCATTTCCATTTTATAGATAACAAAACAGAGGCCCCGACAATCTAAGTAACTTCGTTTTGACTGCCAGTAGACGCTGCCTCTGATCCCTGATAAGGATGGTGTTTCTTCTTGTGGAGATGTCCCAGTGAAATGCCTGATCAAGAAGTCATGAATTTCTGTTGCAGACTTTCGAAAGATGTGGCTTTTGAGGATTAGGTACAGCTAAGATCCTCTGTAGGGCTAACTTCTTCTTTTAGTCCCAATAACCACCAAGGTACTATTTATCAAATAATGTTGCAATTTGGGATCTGATTTCTGACTAGTTCTTTATATAGAAAACCACTGGTAGGAAATAAGGGTGACATTTTCCAAACCTTCCTGGAAAATATAGATACAAAATGAGAATGAAGCAGATAGAGTCATCCAGATTTCCAACCAGCATGATCATTGCTATAGAAAAATCGGTTTATAACTATTCACTTCTTAAAACCTTTCACTATTTATTGCTCTGCTGTTCTTTGAGGAAAAGACCAAAGTCCTTGTCGTGGCATTTGAGGTCTTTCCTGTGTGGGCACTGCCTGTCTCATCTGTCTCACCTCTCAGTATCTCACATATTTTCCTTCCAGCCTAAGTGGGTTCCTACATTTGGACCCACCTCAGTACTTTGAAAGACATCTTTAAATTGTCTGGCTCATTCCCACATTGTCCTCCCATCTCAGCTAAGTTAGTATTGGATCTGGGAGGCCGTCTCTGAGCTTTGGAGATTGAGTTGGGTCTCCTCCCTTGGCCAGTCCTGAATCATGTCAGCTATACCGTTCAGTTTCTTGTTCACTCTTTCTCTTTAGATTATAAGCTTCTTGTAAGAATGCTGCTCTTTTTTCAGTTTTGATTCTATAGTCACCAGGAAGCGGAATCCACTTGTACTAGTTACTATAAATGGGATTTGTGGTGAGAAAATATATAAAGCAATAAAGAAATCCTGGTGGAAATCTAATATCTGTAAGGAGCTGTCCCTATTGGAACCACAGTGGGAATTCCTCAAGATGGCGCAGGTGTTTTGTGCCTCTCTGCTCCTCTGCACCCAAGTTCTATTTGCCCTTCTGTCTCCTGTTGGTTTCTTGAGCTCATACACATGACTGCATGAAGTTTCTGCATGATCTCACTTTGCCCATGTGGCCTCCGATGCCCCCCCACCCCCCAGCCCTGGCAGGCACTCCTAATCTCATGGCTTTATTTCCTGCTCCCCATTCATTTGGTTCTCTGTTTCTCACTTGCAAATTTCTAAGCAAGCACACTGGTCAGCCTACTCACCGTTCTGAGCCAAGGCACACCAGTCAGAGGTCATCATCTTGTAGGTGGGGTCTCCTGGAGTCAGGTCCTCACCACAGACCAATCAAACATGTTTGGAGCTGGTGAGGTTCTATGGGTCAGAACCTGGCTGCCATGATGGGCATCTCTTATTTTGGTTTCTCTTCCTGTCTCTCTGCTGACAAGGATGTTAGGCATGTATATTTTATGGACTTGATGGTATCCTTTGTTGTTTTTCATTTTTTTAGATATCATTAATGGAGCTCGAGAAAAATGTGTATTGCCTCCTATGGATGGCTACCCCCACTACGAGGGGAAGATCAAGGTAAGGCTGAAGCATCACCTGCTCATTTCCATCATCCTCAATCTTCCACCCCACCCCCCCAGATACAAATGAGTGAGTGAGACCTGGAAGTGAGTTATTTAAGGGGTGCCTCCATCCTTCAGTATTGCATTGTGGCCATCATGACCCTTCTTTGCTTATGCCAACCCCATGGAGTTAGTCAACATTTACCCTCCATGGTCACACTGGAAGAGCCTGGCCCGCTTTGGGTGCCTGCCATAATGCTGCTTTCTTTTCCAGCCTCTAGTGGGTGGGTGCTTCCTGTGAGGGTTTCTTAGTGTCCACCTGCCCCCTACCCCTACCTCCCTGCCGTCTTAGTCCCAGGCTCCTGATCATTTAATCCAGGCTATAAATTTGGTGCCACATTTGCATTTGTGGTGAGTACCCAGCGATACTGGGCCACTCTTTCAGAGTTATCATTTTTTATTTTTTGGTGCTGGGGACCAACCCATGCCTCATGTATGCTACGCTCATTCTCTAACACCAACCTGCAGCCCCAGCCCAATGTTACATTTTTTTTAAAAATCCATAGCGACAGTAAAGAGATTAGTGGTTGCCAGGGGATTGGGGGGGTGGGAGACATGAGGTAAAGCAGAAGGGATTATTTAGGCAATGAACTATCCCATTGATAATTTCATGGTGGATGCATGCTATAATACATTTATCTAAAGCTATGGAATGTACAACACCAAAGGTGAAGCCTAATGTGGATGATGGTCTTGAGTTGATATTGATGTGTTCATGTAGGTCACTGATTATAGCAAATGTAACACTCTAATGCAGGATGTTGATGGGAGTGCTGTGTTGTGGAGAAGGGTGCATAGAAGCTCTGTACCGTCCACTCACTTTTGCTGTGAACCTAAAACTGCTCTAAAACATAAAGTCTATAGTTAAAAAGAAAATTATATAGCCTGCCCAGTAACTTTCAGGGAGAAGTTTCAGTTTAGGTCTGCAGTTATGACTGTGAGACCAACCTGGCAAGCACTTGCTGATCTCCTTTGGAGCAGGTGCTCCCCGATGCTCAAATTGCACTCAGGCCCACCTGCCCACACTCTGTGTTTCAGGCATTGGTGAAACCCTAGTTTCCAGAAGATGTGCATTTGGCCTTGATAAAACTCTGCTAGGCATGGCCTCTCCTGGCCTCACTCTACAGCTGTGGCCTAGCTGAAGCCAGTGTCTTCCTGTGGGTGCTCCAGGTGTTGAACATCTGGTCATCGTGGCTCAGCAACCACTTGCTCTGTTGTTAAGCTATGGTTTGAACCATTCACCCTGCTATCACCCTTTATACCCCCTCCTTCTCTCAGCAGATGGGTAGGAGCCCAGGGAATGGAGAGCTGAAAGGTGTTCATGTGTGTGCTTGTCATTTCAGTGGATGAAAGATATGTGGCGCTCGGATCGCTGCTACGCAGACTATGGAGTGGATGGGTCCACCTGCTCATTTTTTATTTACCTCAGTGAGGTAGGTAAGTAGCTCACTTCCTGTGGCTCCTGGCGGGGTGCATGTGTGTGGCTAAACTGTTTTGTGGCTGAGCCTGGAATTTGAAAAGTTTCAAAATGTGTAGTGTTGTTTTTATATGGAGGAACTATGGTCTTTTTGTCATTATTCTCCCCACCTCTCAAAAGATTTTTTTTTCATTAGTAGAAAAACAGGCTTGAGTGAGCTGTTCACTTTTTCCTTCAATTTTTCCTATTGTGAAAAACAGGTAATGTGAGATCTACCCTCTGAACCACGTTTAAGACCAATTCAGTGGCATTGAGTACTTCCACAGTATTGTGTAAACATCAGCGCCACCCATCTCCAGAATCATTTTCATCTTGCACAACTTAAACTCTGTACCTAGTTAGCACTAATTCCACACCTTTGTCCCCTAGCATCTAGCAGTCATCATTCTACTTTCTGTCTCTTTGAACTTGACTATTCTAGTTACCCCCTAAAAACAAAATCGTATAATTTGCATCTGGCTCACTTCACTAATCTTCAAGTTGTAGTATGTGTTAGAGTTTCTTTCCATTTTAAGACTGAACCATATGCCACTGTGTTTATATACTACCATTTGCTTATTTATCCACCTATCTGTGAATGCTTGGGTTGCTTCTCCATTTGGCTTTTGTGAATAATGCTGCTTTGAGCCTGGGTGTATAATTTTCTCTTGAATACCTTGTTTTTAGTTCTTTGGAAAGTATATACCCAGAAATGGAATTACAGGATGATTCAATAATTCTATTTTTCATTTCTTGAGGACCTGCTGTATTGTTTTCTATGACAGTCATACCCTTTACATTGCCACCAAAAACAAGGGTTCCAGATTCTCCAAATCTTCACCAATACATGGTACCTTCTGTGTTTTCGATAGTAGCCATCTCTATGGATGTGAGTGATAAAACTCATTGTGGTTTTGGTTTGCATTTCCTTTTTTAGTGATACTGAGCTTCTTGTCATGTGGCCAGAGTTAGCCATTTTCTTAAAGGTTGAATTAGTTACTTTTGCCTTCTCTTACTTCTGTTATTGCACCCTTGAATTTAAATAGAAGCTTTGTTTGTTTGTTTGTTTGTTTTAAATAAGGATTGCAGAGCATTTTCCAGACCACACTGGATTTGCTATAGGCTTCAGTGATCTTCATTTCACCTTTAGGAAAGTCAAGGAGTGGAGAGGTGTTAAGGTCTATACAGAAGCAGCTGAAGGGGAAGAACCTCTAGGGGACCAAACCCTGCTACTTCTCCTTCTCCCACTGATGGCCAGGCCAGCCCTCAGGGCTGATGAAACAGATGAAGACCAGTTTCAGAGAATGCAGCTCAGTGGGCTTTCTGCTGCCATTTCTTTTTCATCCTATCCTATTTTTGTGTGCTGTTGATATTGCCATTTAGCCAACATTAATAGCTCCCCGGTGCTCCATGGAAAATGACTCCAGTTTTGAAGCTAAATTAAATGTGTTTGCCATAGTTTTCATTGTGATGTTACAGGGCAAGTTCCCATTGTAGAGCTGAGGCCACTAGAGTGGTCCTTTCTTGCTGGCTCTTTCAATCACATCAGACATGTCTCTCAAGAGTACTAGGCATACTTTCATTGAAGGGATAGGAAAAGGGGACACTCTCAAGGAGAGAGTGAGTCCTCTCAAAGAGGAGACGAACAAAATGCCCCTCCTTCCCTCAAGTTTCATTGAGGGTCCAAGGAGAGTTTCCAGAGAGTCCCACCCATGTCTACCTCTTGACTTTTGACTGACAACAGAATGATATCAGTCTTCTAAGTCCTCACTGTGCATGGTAAAGGTCCAGGACAATGTTAGGTCATTTTGGCCCATGCTTGTCACAGTGCTAATTGGGTCCTCTTGTTATAGATTTTATGGTTAGGGTGAATTATCCTTATCTCCCTGACTTCTTTTCTTTTAATATTTATTTTTTAGTTGTAGTTGGACACAATATCTTTATTTATTTATTTCTATGTGGTGCTGAGTGTTGAACCCAGGGCCTCACTCGTGCTAGGTGAGTGCTCTACCTCTGAGCCACAACCCCAGGCCTCTCCCTGACTTCTGAAACCTGGTCTGTGTAAGGGTCACAAAAGTCCCCCCTTCAGAGTAACTTGTGTTCTTATGGGCATTTTGAATCCACATTTCTCCTGCATATGAAGGTTAGCTTGGTAGGACCAGCTTATTGAATGATCCCTTAACCTCATATTCCCACCACTTGGGTCTCTTAGTGGGATTCAGGTGCCTTTCTTTTCTGCTTCATAAGGTGACAGGAGCAGACCTCTTTTGATTACAGAAGTCAGGTCAGTATTGGTATTCAGCGTGCCAGCATGTATCCCTGCATTCTATGGAGTTTGCCTCTCTTTTTTGATCATTCCCTCTTTCTTTAGTACATTTAAATCAGACTTTTTTGTATAGTCCAGGGGATTGAACCCAGGGCTTCTCATATGCTCTATCACTGAGCTATACTTCCAGTCCCACAGACTTTTTAAAAAAATTTTTTGACAAGTTGTTCAATGGCCACTCTGTGGCCATCATGAGAACCCCAGAATAAATGAGTTTAGAACCTCTTGGAAATTAAAAGTTCAAGAGTTGGGCTTGTGCTTTGCCTCATTAGCGGGCTGCTAGCAAATACATTTTTATTTTTATGTTTTTATTCTACTGAAGACTGAACCTCTACCACTGAGTTACATCTCCAGGCCCACATCTACCCCTTTTTTCAATGTTGAGACAGGGTGTTGCTAAATTGCTGAAGCTGGCCTGGAACTTGCAATCTCCTGCCTCAGCCTCCTGAGTTGCTGGGATTATAGGCATATGCCAGGGGCCGTCTGACTACTGGTTATCTCTGTGTGTTTCTTATTTGTGACTTGGGTGGCCTGTGGCCTAAGTTATCATTTCCTTCTGTAGGGGGTTAAGGCTTGGGTCTACAAATTAACCTTCACTCCAGTGAGAAGTCAATTAGAAGTACTTTTCCTGCCCCGAGGGAGAGGCTTCTCATTCAATTTAATTTTCAAGTTTTCTTCCCCTTTCCCTGTGATAGAATATAGCCAGAATCCAACTGTGCACTATGATTGACAAACCAAGCCAATTTCACACCTTCCCAAGAAGGAGAGGACTGAGGACAGAATAGAGGATTTTACATTCCCACTTCAACTTCCTCTCCATCTCTGAGGCAGGAGCTGGAAAGCTGTCGGAGTGCAATAAAGACCACTGAAAAGCCAGGTGCAGTGGTACATTCCTGTAATCCCAGCAATTCAGGATGCTGAGGCAGGAAGATCATATGTTCAAAGCCAGCTTCAACAACTTAGGGAGGCCCTATGAGACCCTGTCTCATAAAAAATAAAAGGTCTGGGGTTGTTGCTCAGTGGTTTAGTGTCCCTAGGTTCAATCCACAGTACGAAAGTGGGGGGGACCTGCTAGAAAGGGACTGCAATTATTCATGACCTGTTCCCTTCCTTTGAGACCACTGCCCACTCCCAGTTCCCAGGGGAGCTGAAAGGAAAGAAAAGCAAGGTTCTGAAGCAAAATTGAAAGGACTGCTGGACAGATTTGGCTCTGCATGGGTCATCTGTACTTACTTTGGAGACAGAGTGTTTCCTTTCAGGACATGATTCTTATAGTCACAAAGTGTGGAATGGGAATTCATTACTCAATCACTCTTTTCTGAAGATGATCAGGTTTTCCCTTTTGTTTAGGCAAATTCTAAGTGAGCACTTCTTGAACATCTGTCATAATCATCTATTGTCAACTACTGAGAACTCATTTTCTTTCCATCATGCTGTGTGCTCATCCTAAGAGTCAGATGGGAGAGGAAGAATGATCCAGGAAGGATAGAGATGGTTTCTCTTGGGAGAGTGCTAGGAACCTCTTTTTTAAGTTTTATTCTAAAAATAACCCTGAACCAGGACTTTAAAAAATTTTTTTTAATCAAAGCATCATCAAGTTACCTTATAAGAGTTCAAAAGTTTCACTGTGATGGTCACTTCAATAGGATTACTTACTGCCTTAGAGCCTCATAACTGAACTTCAGCTTCCATTTCTCCTGTTTTCTATGTTTTGTGATTTTGGGAAAGTGACTCAACTTCTTCATGCCTGGGGTTCTTCCTTTAGTAACTATTAGTTTTAATTTTTGTTTGGTTTTGAAAGACCTTACCTTGAGTGTATTGTGAGGATTCTCGTTTCTATGAGAAAGTACTTAGAGCAGAGCCTAGAAATGGAAGACAGGCAATCAACATAACTGATACATTTATGGTTTTCAATGTCATCATTATTTGAAGATAGTTGTGGCCTGTCACTTAGCCTTGGACATTATAAGTGGGCTTTTGGTTCCATTTTAGAATTAAAATCAATGTATGGTTCTTGCTCACCAAATCTGATTTAACTTTAGATCCTTTGACTTCTGGTAATTTAGAAATTCAACAGTTCCCTTGATGCTTTTTTTTTAAATTGAAAAATAGAAATTGTCTAAGTTTGTGCAACACAATGTTTTGATACACTCATATATTGTAAAAGACCAAATCAAGCTAATTAGCATGCCCTTTACCTCACTTTTTTTTAATGGAAAGCACATTTCCCCTTACCTGTTTATCTCTGGATATGATGCTTGTGTTTGCATTTAAATTGTGAGCTGGTGGTTGGGGATGTGGCTCAAGTGGTAGCATGCTCGCCTGGCATGCGTGCGGCCCGGGTCCCAGGTTCGATCCTTAACACCACATACAAACAAAGATGTTGTGTACGCCGAAAACTAAAAAGTAAATATTAAAAATTCTCTCTCTCTCTCTCTCTCTCTCTCTCTCTCTCTCTCTCTCTCTCTCTCTCCCTCTCTCACTCTCTCTTTAAAAAAAATAATAAAAAAATAAATTGGGAGCTGGTGTATATGGAGTCAGTATACCCACTATAATTGTTAAAGTGAAATTGGCAGAGATGGTTTCCAAAGCCAATTAATTCCTTCAATTAATTCCCATCTAGTATTTTAAATCCTAGATAATACCTCAGTCATTGTTGGGGTTTGCTGGTCTGGTTTTGGTTTATTTTTTCGTTTTATGTCTCTCCCCCATTTCCCCTTCCCCTCTCTCCTCTCTCCCTGTTTTCTTACTTCATTGAACCCTGAAGATTGATAATTTCCCATATCATATGCCAGATTTCTCTAGCGGGTGATAAGATAACCTAGAGGGATATCCTTATTTGGCTTCTCAACTTGATCAGCATATGCCCCAGTGACTTTTGTTCTAGTTATCCTATTGAAAGAGCCAATTCTTTTTTCTATCTATTTTCAACATTAGAAGTTTGACAGATCTCACAAGGAAATAAAGTAAAATGCCTCATCTTTTTAGTTACCTGGTGAATTGCAGCATCAGATGCAGAACGGTGTTAAAAAAAAAAAAATTTAGTTGTAGCTGGACACAATACCTTCATTTTCTTTATTTTTATATGGTGCTGAGGATCGAACCCAGGGCTATGCTCATGCTAGCCTAGCGCTCCACTGCTCAGCCCCAGCCCCAGCCCTGTCTTAATAAGTGGCATTCTTTCTTCCTTCCTTCATTCCTTCTTCTTAGGGTTGTCTCAGTGGCCAGATCCCACTGAATTACAGATTTAGAAACCTCCACTTTTGCCCTCATTATGTGTGATCTACAGATCATTTTTGGTTAATCATGTAGGAAGTGAAGCCATCAGAATGACTGACCCCTTATAGTATCCCTGTGACTGCTTGTTATATGTCTGACACTGCACTATTGCCTGGAATGGACAGGACCATTGTGGTGAAAGAGGTGCCCTTGTTTTGGGGGGTCTCTGGGTGGTAGAGAGAATGAAGCATCATTGAGCCCCCACTCTAAGACGGACACCTCAAATATCCAATCTCATTTAAACCACTCATCAGTTCCAATGGTTAATGGAAACCCAAGTCACAGATAGCTCAGACGTCTCTTTGCTGCTCCTTGGTCCCAAAGAAAACTCAGGCATGTAATTTATAGGAATTGACTTTGCATTCAGCCTTTTATTTAAATCACCTGGGTTTCAAATGTGGCTCTATTTAGCATCTGAAATGCTTATGACCAGAATTTCAGAGAGTTTTTGATTTTGGAATATTTGCATAGGCTTTCCTGATTGAGCATCCTAAATCTGAAAATTTGAAACTTGAAATGCTACAAAATCTGGATTTTTTTTGAGCCTTTTAAATTTCAGATTTGGGGATTAGAAACACTCAACAAGTGTATCATAAGCAGCAGAATTCTTTCTTTTTATTGCCCACAGGTAGACCACAGGCCAGGCCAGTGGCAAAAGAGCAGAATTCCCCTTGTTACTCCTGCTGTCAGAACTGAGCACCATTTCTTTGCCTAAAGAAAGAATGTGGGGAGGAGGAGGGCAGGTGGGGTAGCCTTTGAGATCCTTGGCTTCTGAAGATCTTCTGGAACCCTCAAGACTTGAATGAGATACAGCAAGGACTGCTCCCCCTCCCCCATACATACACACCTTTCTCTCAGGGGGTTACATGAGATAAATGAGCCAAGAACTGCACAGACTTTAAATTATTCTGCAATGTAAATTATTTCTGCTTCAGTGCTGAAATTCACAGAGATTTTCATTTTAGAGCTTACCTCTAATCTTGGAATAAAACACTTTTTCATCCTTGTTGAATTTTAGCCTTCAGGAGCAGGCAGATGAGGTTGTCTCCTTTTGTCTCCCTTTGCACCTCTCTTCTTTCTTTTTACCTCAAAATTCCTATGAGAGAAAACCTTATTCTTTTTTTTTTGGATCATTTTCCTTTATCTTTTGTTTTTGTTTTTTATTGATTTTTTTATATATGACAGCACAATGTATTATAATTCTTATTATACATATACAGCACATTTTTTCATATCTCTGGTTGTATATAAAGTATATTCACATTAATTCGTGTCTCCATACATGTACTTTGTATAATGATATCCATCTCATTCCACCATCATTCCTAACTCCATGTCCTCTCCCTTCCCCTCCCACTCCTCTGCCCTATCTAGTGTTTGTCTATTCCTCCCATGCTTCTTCTCCCTATCTCACTATGAATCAGCCTCCTTATATCAGAGAAAACATTTGGCATTTGGTTTGGGGGGATTGGCTAACTTCACTTAGCATTATCTTCTCCAATACCATCCATTTACCTGCAAATGCCATGATTTTATTCTCTTTTATTGCTGAGTAATGTTCCATTGTGTATATATGCCACATTTTCTTTACCCATTTATCTATTGAAGGGCATCTAGGTTTGTTCTACTGTTTAGCTATTGTGAATTGTGTGCCATAAACATTGATGTGGCTATTTTTCTATAGTATGCTGTTTTTAAGTCCGTTGGGTGTAGTTTGAGGAGAGGGATAGCTGGGTTAAATGGTGGTTTCATTCCCAGTTTTTCAAGGAATCTCCATCCTGCTTTCCATATTGGCTACACCAATTTGCAGTCCCGTCAGCAACGTATGCGTGTACCTTTTCTCCCCACATCCTCACCAACACTTATTGTTGTTTGTCTTCATAATAGCTGCCATTCTGACAAGAGGAAGATGATATCTCAGAGTAGTTTTGATTTGCATTTGAGAGAACCTTATTCTTAGTAGCTATGTTAAAAGGAAGGTGAATCAATTGTACAGTGTACCTTCTAAGGTTCATAATTCTCCTTTTATTTTTTATTAAAAATAAGTCTAGATGGTCCTGAACTTGAACTCCTTATCTAAGTGGAAGGACATGGCTCCTGACCCCCACCTGGGAAGTTGAACAGATCCTTAGTGTGTATCAGGAACTAGGCCTTACCTAAGACTGTCTTTTCTATAAATCCATAAATGCTTTGTGGTCTGGGCATCCTCTATCCTTCTTAATCATCATGTATGAGTGCTTGCTCAGTATCAGGTCTCTGCTGAGTTCGTGTCCTGCTCTTTAGAAGTCCACAGTTCCACCTGGGTGGGAACCTCCAGGGACTGTGTTGCCCAGAGATCAAGCAAGAAGATCTTGAAGATACAGAGCTGGTAGCAGTGAAATTCACTTGGGTGAATGCAGGAAATCAGACTTGTCAAGGATGAGGATGAAGAAGTCTATCCAGGAGAAAAATAAAGAGGAAGGAGGGGCATTGCAGGCAAAGACAATGGTACCAGGTGCAAGAGAGGCTGGGAATGACCAGAAGGAAATAAACCATAGAAGGAAATAGAGAAGAAATAAACCATAGAAGGAAAAGTTGGAGAGCTTTCAGGAAAGAAGCCCAGATTGTGAGGGGACTTGTGTATAGAGTTCAGAAAGGAGTCTTTTATCCAAATGACCGGAGGGACCTTTAGAACCATTTCTATAGGAGAGCAAAATTTTCATTTGAGAAACTAGAAGGTGGATTGAAGGAGCTAGAGTTTGGAAATAGTATCTTACCTTCTAGGAAGTAGGGCTTGAGGCAGACTCACACACAGTAGCCCCTCCTCTCTAGGATTGCTGTCCATAAATTCATTTAACTGTGTTACACTGTGTCCTTAAAATAGTAAGTGGAAAATTCCAGAAACAACCAGTTTCTAAGTGTTGGATGACTTTTATGACCATATGTTGTTATCATTATTTTCTTTTATTGTAAGCTATTGTCTCTCATTGTGCCTAACTTATTAATTAAAATTGATCATAAGTTCCTATATATAGGAAAGAACACAGTATATGTAGGTTCCCTTTCTATCTGCAGCTTCAGGCATCCACTGGGGTTCTTGGAACTATCCCTCATAGATAAAGAGAGACTACCATATTTTACTGTGGCAAAGGAAAAGTGTGAGAAGATGTGATGGAGTGTGTAACCACGCTGTTCCTCTGTTTTACCAAGAGCCATACAGACATGGGGGCACAGTGGATACTGGACTCCTGGAGGTTTATAAAGATCTCTGCTTTAGCATCGTCTAGGTGACATAAAAGAAGTGGGCTTATTTGCCCTGCTCTGCCCAATGTGCCATTGGCCTTGGTTTACCTCACAGTAAACTAAACCCCCATGTCCCACCATTCCACCTTGTGGCTTCTTCCTAGCCTGGCTGATGTGAGCACTGACTGAGAAAGAGAAAGAGAAAGAGCAGGCAGCTGGGGAAATCAGGGAAGGCTCATAATGTATGTGTGTCATCATGCACAATGGAACTTAGCTTACAGAAGTGACAACAGGATGGGACAGGTGCAGAGTGAAAGGAGGAGACCGGGAGCAGCAGAAGATGCACAAGATGGCCACTCAGTACAGTGGACAAGTCCACACATAATCTTTTAAGAAGGAATATCGCAGCACTAGTAAAGGACTTGTATGTCTATTTTCAGTCTAGATGTGCTTATTCTATGGCCTTGTTTCTTAAGGAAAACATGATGCATTATTGTACACACATGGCCCCAACTTACAGTTCGACTTGGTTCATTGGAGTATTAAATACACTTGTGATTTACCATATCATTTCTTAAGCTGTGCTTACCAGGACGTAGCCCCATTGTAAGTCAAGGAGCATCTATAGTTGTAAAACCATGTAATAGACCAGTTTCTTAATTTGTGGGGAAGGAGGTGGAAGCTACTACTTTAAAAGTGATTGAAACTCCAGGAAGCTCCTGATCACAAGTGTCCTTCTCAGATTCTTTGTGCTGGAAATGGCAGCCCAACTTCCCTGGCCTGGACCATAGCCAGGATGTGCTGACTCTTGGAACCCTGATGGAGGGCAAGGATGCAGCAGGGCTCAGAATTAACTGGTTCTGCAGACCAGAAGCCTTTCAGGGCCACAAACTCTCTCCCACTTGGCCTTGTATGTGTGAGGGCTTCATTTTTCTTTGAGTCTGGTCTCCGCAGGGTAGGATCTGCCCTTGCCTCCACAGCCCAGTTTTGCAGTCCAATTTCTATTGCCTGGAGAGGTCTTGACTCTCCATACTGCCTGGCACGTCCCAGGGAGAATTCCCCTGGCTCAGACTTACCAGGTACTTTCCACTAGACAAACAAACTTGGGGCAGGGCTGTAAATTCGTTTTTGTTGTTGTTGTTGTTAATGGCAGGTCACCAGGTGCTACATGGATGTGTAGAAATGAAGTAGAAGAGGCTATGTGTGTTTGCAGTGGGGAACAGGGGTATTACTGAGGAAAAATACATGCCATCCATACTCCAATCTAAAGCTCAAAATACTGCCATTTCCAGAGGTCAAGTCTATACTCCCAGATGAAAGAGAAGTTAGACACAGAGCTTCTGCCTCTCAAGTTCTGCATCCTGCCTCCCCTGCTGCAGCGCTTACCAGTGTTGCTTAGATTGAATTGTTTTCCTAAATCTCTCCATCCTGGCTCTAAATATCTTCCTACAAGTTCCGCAAATGTGCCTGCCCCCAGCTATAGCCATAAACAGCCAAAGACACGCGACTGCGGTGCTCGTTGACTCCATCAGGGCTCTCTTTTCCCTTTGCATCTCCTGCCCCCAGATGAGGTTAGGTAGATTTAAATTTTAATCAGTTAGATCCGTTGTTTTTAATGGGAATTTAAATTGAACTAGGGACTGAAAATATTAGGGGGCTGCAAGTCACTCAGCTGGAACGTGGTAGCAGCATTTCCCCTGGCTCTAAGATGGGTGGTGGCTTGCTGTAGTGTGATCCTCAGTGCAAGCCCTTTCTGACTAGATCTCAGGAATTAGTAGGTGGCAGAGCATTGGGACTAAGCTTTTTTTTTTTTTTTTTAACTTTGGCCCCTTAAGTCAGAGAAGGAAAGCTTCCTAGAGTGATTTCAACCCACTTCTTTGATCAATGGGACTTGGATTTTCCATCTAAGCCTGGATGACCAAAACAAGGGAAAGGAAGGGGGTATATGCTAGAAGATGCCCCCATCCCTGTATATCACCCGCCTCTTTGGGCCTTCCCATGAGTTGAGGAAAGGCAAGCAGGGACACACTTAATTTAAGAAACCTCAGCCCTTAAACACAAAGGGTAGAGTACACATCACACACTGAAGATAAAAGGGGATCCCTTGAACCCCTTGATGCCAGGAACTAAGCCTTACAGTGTGGTGACAGTGGTGAGGCCTTAGAGTCTTGGACATACTGTGTTTGGTTTATTCATGATCACATCTGTTTTAAATTTTTACATTTTACATGTGAACTATATCAAATATACAAATGTTTTTTCCACATTTTTTTACTGGTGTACTATAATTGTACATATTGATGGGATTTGTTGTTGTGTATTTGTACATGCACACAAGGTAACAATATAATTTGGCCAGTATCACGCCCCAGCACTTCCCCCCTCCCCCTGCCTCCCCCTCTCCCTTCCACTCCCTGGTTCCTTTCCTTTACTGATCTCCCTTTGATTTTCATTCCCTGAGATCCACCCCCACCTTTCTTTTTCTTTTTCTGTCCAGCTTTCACATTTGAGAGAAAACATATGACCCTTGACCTTCTGAGTTTGACTTATTTTACTTAACATGATGGCCACTTGTTCCATCCATTTTCCTGCAAATGCCATGATTTCTTTTTTCTTTATGGCTGAATAAAATTCCATTGTGAAATATACAGAAGTCTTTAAAAACCAAGGCATTGTCTTAGTCCATTTTCTCTTAGCATAATAAAATATTTTAGTTTGGATAATTTATAAAGAACAGACTTTTTTTGGCTCATGATTCTGGAGGCTGAGAAGTCCAAGAGCGCGATGCTGGCATCTTCTGGGGGCTTGGTGAGGGCCTCATGCTTCATCATAATATAGAGGAGGACATCCCCTGGGGAGACAGAGCAAGTGTGCCAGCTCAGGCCTCGCTTCTTCTCATAAGACCACTAATGTCATCTGGGGGCTTCACCGTCATGACCTCATCTAATCCTAATTACCTCCCAAAGGCCCACCTCCAAATACCATTAATATATGAATTTCTAACACATCACCTTGGGGAAACACATCTGAATCATAGCAGACATCCAAGTACCACCCAGATTTGTTGATGTTAGTACTTACAGTATTTTTAAACATGGAAATGATATATTACAAATAACACTGAAGCTCCATCTGCTTCTGTAGATCATCTCTCCTCTGTAATCAGTATCTGGAATTTAGTTCCAATCATCCTCCTACATGTTTTTGTACTTCAGCTACAAATGTCCATAAGTGTGAACATTACCCACATGCATAATATTGCTTTGTAGGGTTAAGAATATACAAAAGTTGCATCCAGCCATATAGATTGTTTCACAATGGGTCCCCATACTGTTGCTCTCTTGCAGAAACCACAGACAAGTTACATCCCCTTTTGAGCTACAGGGAAGTATGTGGTAAGGTGCTGCTTATATTAATTGTGGCACAATCCAGATGAACAATCAGGGCCTGGAAAGAGACCAACTTGACATTCTACAGGCAGCATCAGCAGAACTTTGTGATTGATTTGATGCACATATTGGCAGGAATTGGAGTGAGGAATAATGATTATGGTCCAGGTATTGGTAGGGAGATTAATGCTGGTCACTGAACTCAGGGGCAGATACAAGGATACTGCTCAGGTTAGGTGATGGGTCCTCTTTTAGACCTGTTAAGTTGGAAGCAACTACAGCATAACAGATGGAAAATTTCAGAATGCCATGAGATATTTGGACTTGAAATTCAGGAAAGAGACCTGAGCTGGAAATGCCTTGTTGGGTTCCTTGAGCATCTCATGAGCGTTCACTTCAGGCATTATAATAGTTTGGTTTAAGAAACTTCAGTGGCACCTTTACCTGGAATAAATAGTGTGGTTCAGACTCACGAGATTTCTACCAAACTCTGACAAGTGTCAGCAAGAGAACCAAGGCTGAGTTAACTAATTACCATGTCAGCTTCAAAGGTTAGAGTTATACTTGAGACAGTTTTCCCTCCAATCATCCATGGGGATTTTCTCATTTGTGAGATTCTATAAATCCTCTCTGAATATAATTCCTGCTTTCTGACTGCACCATGCCTTAGTGTTAAAGAGTTCAAAGACTTTATTAGCCTTTATGTAGACTTCTTTCTATTTGCCCAAACTTGCCACCTTGTTATGCTTCAAGGTGCCCCAACCTTTCCTGGGATTTGCTGACAGTACATATGTAACCTAGTGTATCATTTCTTTCACAGACATTTACTCTGGGAACTCTACTCTTAAGTCTGCCATGAATGGTTTTCTGCAGGGTGGGAAGCAGATGGACCATTCCCTATTCTGCCTGTAGCTTGCTGCAGGTCTTACCTGGGGCCTGTGGTCCACCCTCACTATTTAGCAGCTGACTTTTCATGGGGCGGTGTCTCCTTTTTATAAGGGAGAGATGCCTGTCCCCACCCCCAATCTCTGCCTCAAGGCCAGCAGGATGTCCTGAGAGGCCTCCTTTTGTGTGATTGGAATCAGCCCTCAGTAGCTAAAAATGTAGGGTGGGGTCCAGGAAGAGTTTGGGTAGCTGCTGCTGTTGAAAGTGTCCAGAAAGACCTGGCACACTTAGAATAGGGAATGGCTGCTCGTGGGTGGGCCCTAGTTTTCTCTCCATCTCTTGCTTTTATCTTCTCCTCCTCCTCCTCCTCCTTCATCTCCCCCTTCCCCTTTGCCCCTTCTTCCTCTCTATTCCCCTCTCTCCCTCCTTTTCCTCCTTTCTCTCACTGGGATGTCTCAGTGCAGTCCCTCTCATTACCATCTGCCCGTGCCTACCCCCTCCTTCCCTTTAGTACTTACTTGATTCTTTTCCCACACCACAATTGGCCTCTGGCTTCCTCGGGGCCTGTTCCCTGGTCTATGACCTCACAGATTCCAACACTGAATGACCTTTTTGCTATAATGTCTATCACCATCTGTCAGGAATCCCTCTGAGTCAGGATTCTGACTTTCTTCATCTGCTTCAGCCTACCACACCATCCCTGGGTCCCCCAGTTCCATTAGCAGGGGAGGAGGCAGGGTCCCTGAGAAGAGGTTGTGTGAGGCAAGAGTTACCAAACATGTCTACCATAAGAACCATATCCCAGAGCCCCTCCAATTAACCTTTCCCAGGTAGATGGCCCTAAGCATGGCTCAAACTCCCAAGTGGGAAGCTGTGATTTATAAATGGTTCCTCATCACTATGCCCAGCAGCCTCACCAAACTTCACCTGGAATTAAACTTGCAGCTCAAGCGTTCATGTTATTTATATGTTAGTCTTCAGGGAGTAGCTTGCTTGATGCTAAGTCATCCTGATCTGTAAAATAGAGAATGTGGACTTGCTGTTGTATCCTTCATGAATATTTCTGATATATGATTTGAAAGTTTTCCCCTAGACTGAGAGTCCTGTGTTATAGTCACGAGGGCAGTGAGTGGCAGAGGGCAAATTGTGACTGGCTGCATTCAGAGCCTGCCTCCTCTTCCCTGTGCTCCATGGCTACTGTTGTCACACCCTGTGTCCCTTATGGGTTTGAGTCACAGAACTTTCTATTAATAGATTTGCCTCAAGTGTCTGAAACAGGCTTAGAATGGGAAAGCCTTGTCCCACCTTCATACAACTGGAAAACATTACAGAACTTGAATTTTTCAGCTTTCAAATAAATAAATAAAACACCAAACAACCAAGCTGTACAAAATCCAGCTTGCACAACTTAGTCACACGGAAACACGAAGAGGAAGAAAAAGTGATCTGGTTTCCACTTTATAGGTGGTTTTGATTCAGAAAATATGCTTCAAATCCAGTTCCTACAAATACAAAAAAAAGGGGGGCTTGGTTTTGCTTCTAGAATAAAAAGTAAAACTACTCTTGAATGTTTCTGGTCTTACCAGAGTTTCCATTTATCCCTTTTTTTACTTTTGCCTACCTGGATATTCTTCTCTCTCCAGCTACTGAGTCAATCGATACATATTGTGGGAAACTCTTCTCTCCCCATGACGAGAATTAAGTGGGATCCAGTTCCAACAACATGAGTTAATCATCACTAGAAATATTGGCAAGAGCTGGGGATGTTTGTATTCCTTGGGGACAGCTTAGCATCTCCGGATAAACATTCCAGTCCAATCTTCTGGCTTCTCTGGGTCTTCCATCTCCAAACTCTCTCCCCCATAAAGAGGATGAGCCAAAAGCAACTTGAGGATCCCTGGTAATTTACAAAGTGAGGACGATACTTCCAAAGAGTGGCAATGAGTTGTCATTGGTACTCAGTAATGTGTTGTAATATAGTGTATTTCTTGCATAGTTATACAGTAGCAATATGACTATTTTTAACCTTAAAAAAGAAAGTCCAGAATTTGGATTGCCAAACTACTGCCATTTCCACGATAAGAATGCCCACCCCTGAGGCCTCTAGCTCTTAGAAGCTCCATCCTTCCAGACAGGTTGTTAAGCAAATAAAACAAGAAATGCTTTCTGCTTGTGCCCTCGTTTTAGAATAGAAAGATCTATTTGGACATCATCCACACATATATGGAAGTGCATGCAACAGTTTATGGCTCCAGCACAAAGAATATTTCCAGTTACGTGAAAAACCATGGCATACTCAGTGGACGAGACCTGCAATTTCTTCTCCGAGAAACCAAGGTGAGTTTTCAGTAGATTTGTAAACATTGACCAGAGTTGCTCTTTACAGGTTTGTTTCCCTTGGCATTAAAAATGCAATCAGATTCTTTCTTGTTTTCTTTCTAACAATGCAATAGCTCTTTAGGCCTTGATTGGGCAGTAGTTTCCTAGCAGCTGTCACTAAAAAAATTAGTGAATAGGGAAAGGAGGTTGCTACTGTTTGTTAATTGATTTTGGCAAAAAAATAATGCAATTAATTTTTTTTCAAAAATTGTTATTTGCACAATTCCTGAACTAACTAAAAATAAGTGGGGAAGTCAGGAAACTTTATAATAAAAAAAATTTACAGAGGATCTTCTCTGTGCTAGGCAATAAGCCAGGGGCTGGGAGTAGGGCCAAACATGGGAAAGGTAAGGCTCTATCTTAAAGGACAGTCCTTCTGCTAGAATAGGAGCCTCTTCACAGTAAGCCAGGGTTAATGAACTCTTCACTCTGTTATCTGTGTTCAAGGAATCAAATTGGGTCCCTAACCAGCTTTTCCTCATACCTCCTCATTTAGCAAGTATGTCCTGGACACCAGAAAAAAAAAAGAAGAGGTTCATATGGAAGAAAAATCCCTGCTGCCTCAGGGAGCAGAGAAATCATCATCACAGATATAAGAGATTGCTGGGGTATGGATACACCTACTATTGAACCATATAAAGAGACAGAATCAGGTAGCCAAGGTGCCAATGGCATATTCAGGAGAAAACTAGAAAGCAACCTATCTAGAAAGTATTGGAAAATAGTAGATGATTAAATACAACAGGAAATAAGGGTCAATGGTCACAGAAAGAGGCATGCAGACACTGCACATAGATAGTTGGGGAGCCACTGAGTGTTATTGTACTACACTAGAGCATAATGGTCTGGGGCTTTGTGGGCTATGCCCTTTCTATATTCCTGCATTAAAGTATCACATGAAGTTAGGTAGCTTGTGAATAACAGAGTTGGCTGTGAAAGCCCTTTAATTTATTTGATATGCTTTCTTATATTTACTAATAAGTTTTTTTTATGAATTTTGCATATACTTATTGAACAACTAGTATATACCAGGCATTGTGCAAGGAATGCAACAGTGAACAAAACAAGCAGATCCCTCCACTAGTGTTTCCTAAAGCATAGAGAAGTTTATTATCACGGGTGGATTTCTTAACTCTGGTCCTTGGCTCACTTTGCTTTTATATTCAAGATAGGGCAGAGAGGTTGAACAAATAAACTTTTGTAGCATGTTAGCCATCACTGATCTTATTTAGAAGGTACATTCATATGTGCTATCCTCTTGGAATCTCACAACAGCTTTAAGAGGTAGACAGTGCTAGTAGGGTTGTTAACTCTGGAGAGCTGGACATGCCTATGGTAAATTGAGGTCAAGTTGAGGAGGTCACTCTAACTCGTGATTGTTTTAATTGCAAATGAAATCTCTGCTAGGCTGTTGATGAACCAGCCTCATAAACACCCAAACTCAATGGAAACCAACCTATCAAAGAGTATCTATCTCCTCTGCTTCAGTTTCTTCATTTGTAAATATATTTTATCCTTTCAACCTTCAAGTTATTTGTGCAATAGCATGAACAAAATATTCTGTCAGTTCTTTAAGTCCTTGTTTTAATGAAGATATTATTTCCTTGTAAGGTCACCTGTAATCAGATGATTATTTGAAGCCCTCCAGGAATGACGTGTGTCCCGTTTTACCATTTGCTTCCCATCACCTCCTGTCTTACGTTGATATTTTAGAATCATCAGGATGTCCGGGCCCTTTAACAGCAGTGCTATTTTTTGCTATTTGCCTCATTTTACTTTTCTCCACATCAGGTTGTGGAAAAAGTTCAAGCTCCTTTAAAATAACATTTGGCAGAGCTGGTTTTCAGGAGCATGTCTTTACTGTCTCACACACTTCTATTAACCCAGCCTCATGAATGTCTTGCTCAGCCTTGCAAATTTTAAAAGAACCCTTACTTACTTACCATCCACTTACCCTGTCATAGAATAGGAAATAGGCCAAAACTGAGGTCCCTGATGTCCAGGAGAGAACAAGAAGAGGCCCATAAAACCCCAGCCACGATGTCAGAGTGGCCAACAGCCAAGGAGGACAGCTTGAATTTTAGCATGAGGGACATGTATTCATCCTTGAAAAATGGGTAACTTCTGAGCATGTCCCTGAGCCCATTACATAGTGCCTGCTTATCTGAAAAGAATATATTAAAATACTCCAAGTGGAACTATGGCTCAAACAGTTAGCAAATAGGATGAGGCTAAGGCAGTGTATCACTGAGATTCTCCTCACACCCAGAACACACCCTCATGCACTAAAATGAATGGATCTTGGCCTCTGCAGTAGTGACATGGAAGGCCGGTCAGCCTTTGCATTTATAACCCTTTCTGCTTCCAACTCCTTCCTCTGTGTCTCTGAGCAATTTAAAAGCAACTTATTCCAATCCACCTTGGAAGTGGAGACGTAGAGCTGCTGAGGACTGTGGAATAAAGTAGATTCACAAGGTCTTCAGCCTCAATACTGGAGAGGGAACAAGCCTGAGCTCCTCGAGAGGTTTGAAGGAATGATTGATGTTTAATCAGCTCTAGACTCATTATTTTTCTTTATGAGCCCTCTTTGAATCTCTGCACCAAGCCCAGGAAACCCTCTGCTCAGCATAATTTGTCCTGGCATGCCATTAGGGGCCCAGGCATCTCCAGCAGACTCTTGCTTCAGGGAATCTGGAAAGACAGGAGGAATTAATGAAACACTGAAAGAGATGAGAATCTAGAGAAAATGATAAAAATTTGGATGAATGAATTATTTATCAAAGGACCACAGACAAGTCATTCAGTCCAGCAAACTCCAAGAGATCAGTTGAGGTCAGCAAATCAGGATTCGCTAGAGTAGCATGTTTTTAATTTTGATGTAAATCTCCATCTCTTGTAATATATTTTCTTTCTTCACCTTCCTAATCGTAACCTCTTCATGTCCACCTTCCTCTTCTTGCTTCAGGAAGCTTCCTATTACATTTGTGATATTAAATAGGGTATTCACATTTAACACTGGGATGCAAGGGTGTCTGCAGTTCTGACGTAGGAGCCAGACAAGATACCTTCCTTTCTGCAGTCAGAACATCTCTGACTGTGGCCTGCCAGGTGAAGCTGCTACTAGTGCTCATGCTATACCTGTACCCTTCTCTACCCAGACTTTATTTCTTTTCCCCTCCAAGCCTTGGTAAACCATGGTGATCCTGTGTTCCCCACCATGCCAGCTCACATAGAGGCCTGGACAGATTTGGCAAACGGGCTGCCACATCCTATCCTGTCTTCATGCCTAACTCCCCACCCTCTGCCAAATAGACATTCATTCAGCTATGACTTTTCTTATACAGCTTGGATGGGTTTTGAAACCTCTCTCAGAATCAGGACTTGAGGTTCCACCACCACTGGAACCAGGCCACCATGTAGCACCATGAACTTTGCACCAGAGGTTTTGCTTGTTCTCTTTGTGGGTATATTTCCAATGCCTAGAAGAACACCTGGCTTATAGAAGGTACTGGATACAGGCCAAATATCCCTCATCCAAAATGTTGCAATCCAAAACTTTTTGGGTGCTGACATGATGCTACAAGCACAACTTCCATACAACTAAACCCCAACTACTGATGCTAGCCCATGATGTGCAGATGTGTGACACTGTAGCGGTATATGAACTTGGGCCACTACTTAGTAAATGTTTATAGAGTACCAAGTTTTGGAATATTGAATTTTTCTGTGAAATATTTCACATAATCCTCACAGCAACCCCATGAGATAAAACAATGTTGTTGTCCCCATTTTGCACTTGAGAAGGTCCCAACCCTGAAGAAAATAGATTATGCATGAGCCTCAGAGAATCCACAGACAGGCAACTTGTCACAGTTATGGAAGTATGAAATGACGGTGTCAGGACTTGAACCCTGTTCTCCTTGACTCCCAAGCTTGTACTGTTAATTGCTACTTTGTGTCATAACCAATTTATTGGGTAACTCAAGGTTACTTCATTGCTCAACTCCCTCCTGAGCCACCTCAGCACGGCTAATTATCATCAGAAAAGTGTATGTTGAGTATACCAGATTTTGGATTATTCTTGATGTGCCCCATCAAAAGTGACTAGAACTGGGCTGGGAGTATAGCACAGTGGTAGAGCCCTTGCCTAGGAGGCTGACACTGACTTCCATCCTCAGCACCACCACCCAAAAAAAGAAAGTGACTAAAACTGACCAAAACCATGCAGTTATCATAAGAACTGCCTTTGTCCATGTTTGAAGGAATCTTTGTTGAGTGCCCCACTTATGGGTTTGAAATAATTCCATTTCTCCTTTCACACAGAGAAAAATTCTGAGAGGAAAAATTTTGCTGGTCTCTGTGTTGGAATGTTTCCACCCTATGCTGTGAAGAAGGCGAATGGTGCTTCATCTGCCCTTTTTCTCTTAGCATTAGTTCACAATTTAATTTTAGAGCATGTCATCCCTCTGTTTAGGAACACTCACTGATGGGGTTAGAGTTGCAGCCATGGAGATGTTCTGTCACCTGAAATATCCTTGTTAGATTCTGGGCTTCTGAGGGCCAGATGCAGTTTAAATAAAATATGGACAGTTTTCTCCTGAGAAGGTTATCCCCAGTGCTTGAATGCTGTCCTACTTCTGTCTCTTTCTCTCTTTCATCCATGCTAAGTAAGTCTGCAAGTAGGTGCAAGGACTGGGGAGTGGAGATTAGGGCCAAAACAATTTGTTACAGTTAAGGTACTGGTTTGTGGCAAGGCTGTAAGCATGCCAAAGTTTCCAGCTAGAAGTGGTGAATTTTCTGTGCCTATCCTGTTGTCGTTCAACTCTCAGATGTGCTGTTTGACCTTAATATATCTGCTCCATCATAATGTCACAAGTAATGAGTAGACAGGAAGCAAGAAAATACTTGCTTATTGACAGAAGTGACAGAAAACTATTATTTGGTGTTTCCAAATCATGCATTTTCTGCAGTGTTAATTAGTGTGACAGGAAAACCCATTGCCAAGAAATTATGTGGTATTTGCTCAAGCTTCCTTCTAAATAGGCTTGGGAGAGGTAGCCCAAAGTGTTTATTTTCTTCGCACTGAGATATTCTGGTCCCAGCAAGGCAGAAGAGTTGGTGCAAATTGTTATTCAGATATAATTAAACCTAGGTTATATTCAAGTCCATTAAGCCACAGCCTCAAATTCTTTTAATTAATAGGTTCAGATTGGTTGATCTGAAGGAGCTAATTAAATTTTTCTCCAAGATTTTCCATTGAAATAGAAAAGCATTGTGCTTCTTCCATTTCCTCCAAAGTTGTTATTGACAGTTTAGGGTTGATAAGGGTATTGGCATTTCATGGCAGGCCTCAATTTCCAAAGGTCAGGAACCACTGTGGGTGCTGGGTCTCTGACTAAACCCATGAAAACCTATTCTGCATCTTTTAGTACTGCTTTTAATCAAAAAGGCCCAGGTGTTCTATGCTGTGCTCTGTCCAATCATGGCCTGATGGATGTCATCTATTTTTTCCTGGAGAGTTTTGGCACATTCTTCCTAAAGTGTGATAGGAAGAGGAGATCACAGAAGTCAAAAGCCTTAAGGATGGAAACCCTGGATTCTTCATGCTCAATAAGGCCTCTTTCCAGCAGAAATGTCTCAATGATTGCTCATTTAAAACAGCTGCATGGGGTTGGGGGGGGCTGAGGAGAGAGCCTGGAGAATGTCCTGGAGCATTAGTACATCCCAATATTTATTTGCATTTCTTCTGCTGTCAGGCCTCTTCCACCTCTGGGCCACAGTGCCGGGCCACACTCTGTATTCAACAGTTCTCTCTGAGAATCTGACTTCTGTTCACTCTGCACCAAGAATGAAATCCAGAGCAGGAGAGTGGAATAGAGATTTCCCTCTATGCTGCAGCTTCCAGGCCCTCACCCTCACCCCATGACCTCCAGGGACTCTTCCTTCCAAGGGGAAATGACACAGCCAGCAGTAGGAGTTCTGCAGGCCTCCTGAACCTTCTGTTCACCCCACCTCCCTTTCTCCCTCATGGATGTCCCTGGCTGTGTGATCTCAAGGTTTACAGAAAATGAAAGGTTATTTCTTCAGCAAAAAAAAAGAAAGGTTAAGTGCCCTGTCTATACAAAAATTAATAGGATAGGGAGTTTCTTCAGAAAACCTGAAATTTCAGGTGTTTTGCTCCAAAACTCCTTAGGGATCTGCATGATTCTCCAGTGTCACATGTGGACTGCTCTCTGTGCAGCCCTTGTGTTGAGTGCCAGACACATGCATCCTTTGTCTTCCAGGAATGCACAGGGAATCCAGCAGCTTGGACCCGGTGCTTTCCAGCAGAAACATCTCAGTGATTGCTCATTTAAAACAGCTGCATGGGGTGGGGGAGCTGAGGAGAGAGCCTAGGGACGGGAGAACCACACATACAGATAAATCCAGCTCAGCAGACTCCTCCACTCTCAGGACCTTCTGTGGGTGTTTCTCACCATGAAGATGAAAGGAAGCACTGCCCTGGGGCCCACCTGGGCTTTATCACTTGACATGCCTCTTGGGAACTGGAGAGATTTCAGAATTGACTCTGTGATGTGGGTAGGAAGAACACAGGCCTCACTAAACTCAGGCTTGTACCTCACCGTCACCTACCTCCAGCCCTCCAGCAGTGTGCAGTATTCTTGCATGAACATTATGCAGAGTGAGGCATTTGTCTGAGATATTATCTCATTTTTGGACCCAGGAATCAGATCCACTGAACTGTAGCAGCACGTCCCCTTTGTCACAGTGTCTCCCTGCTGCTGTGGTTGTTCCTAAGACTTTGAGAGAGCGTGTTTCTGCTGCCATCTATTGTCTGCCTTGGGGGAAACATGTGGCTTGCTTGCTGGAGCAGGAACATTCATTGCCGTGCAGATTTAGCAACTGAGTACCTTCTTCCCCCACCCAGAAGAAAGTAAAACCAAGATGTTGGTGTCCCCCAGTGAAAACCCCATTATGAAAACCTGTGTTTACTGACCTACCATTGTTTTAAAGCAGTTCCATTTGAACTGTAATCAAACCGCCAAGTGACCTTTCTGTCCCTCTGCCCAGCATCCCTGAAAGGGCCTGTTGTTTGCTGCTTCAATGAAGAAACCTTCTGTTTAGTTAAGCAAGTGTTTTTTCAGTCATGTCTCCTGGTGAGTTACAGAAAGATGATTGTAGGGCCTTGGTTTTTGTTGTTGTTGTTTTTCTTTTAATACTCTAGCCACCCTCAACCCCCCTCCCAACACTTATTTTCTTACTTTTTTTAGCAGAGAGAAGAAGAATACCGTAAGCTGAGCCACTTCACAAGGGTTTTAAAAGTCCCTGGTGATGTTTTTCAGATATTGGAACAAGCCCCTTCTTTTTGCCCCACCCCACCCCCTAGGATCTGGGACCCTTCCAGAGTGTCTGAGGCATTCACAGGAATGGACCACAGTGTAGCCCCCTGTGAGCCAGGGAGGCCAGTCCTGACTGATGTGTTTATATATGCATGTTTTTCTGTCTTCCAGTTGTTTGTTGGACTTGGGTTCCCATATGAGGGCCCAGCTCCCCTGGAGGCTATTGCAAATGGATGTGCTTTTCTGAATCCCAAGTTCAACCCACCAAAAAGCAGCAAAAACACAGACTTTTTCATTGGCAAGCCAACACTGAGAGAGGTAAGTATCTATCAGAATCATTCTATTTTTCAATTACAGGAATAATTGGGGGTAGGATGTAGCTCAGTAATAGAGCACTTGCCTAGCGTGCTCAGGGTCCTGGGATCAATCCCCAGCAACATGGGAGGTAAAAAAGAAGAACTATTTACTTAGTGATAATGTAGGTATAGTCTTCTTGGTATCTATGGAGAATTGGTGCCAGGACCGCCCCCCTTGGCCACCCCTCCCCATGCGTGCACACACAGACACCAAAATCTCTGGATCCTCAAGTCCCTTATGTAAAATGGCATAGTATTTGCATAGAATATCCCCTTACATACTTCAAATCATCTCTGGATTACTTATAATTACAATGTAAGTGCTACATAAACAGTAGTTATGCAGTGTTTAAGGGATAATGTTAAGAGGAAAAAGTCTGCCCATTTTCAGAGTACATGAAGTTTTTTCAAATGTTTTTAAATATTTCTGGACCCAAAGATGCTGAACCAGGGATAAAGAAAGCAGAGAAGTGATAGTGTTATTAGCATCATCCAACATGGTTATGTGGGAAGGGAAATGGTTAGGGACCTGATCCTGGAGCTTAGAGAAACAAATGATTCAGTCACATCACCTCTATGCCAACTGTCTAATCAACAAGGACATTCTAGCCTTTTGATTGCAGCTGAGCTCTTCTTGTCTGAAGCTAAACTCTTCTTGTTGGGAGCTTAGGATAAGATCAACTGAGTAACAAATTTGTAACATATTTGTGGAGAATCAACTCTCCATGATGAGCTATAGAGAGTTAAAAGTGGGCCATGGATATTCTCCAAGAACCTCAACCTTAAGAGGCAAAACATGTCCCTGGGCACTCAGGTGATATGCCTGAGTTTTTAGCCCACCATCAGCAGGCACCACCCCATGAAGTGGTCCTGCCATTGCTAGAACCATTTGCAGAAGCCTTGCTTCAGTTGCCTTCAGAGATCAGCTTGAAAATTCACAATAGATGATAAATCACCACCAAGGAAAGCTGGATTTGATTAGAAGCAATAAACAAGTCATTTGCAGCTAAGTGTGAATGATCAAGCTGGGTGCTTCCATATCTGGCCAGAAAAAGATGTGTGCAAGAAACTTTAAGAATGATTTTCTTTTTATTTCCATGTAGTTAGTAGGTGGTTCTGCAAGATGTTCTCCATCAGTTAAAGCAACACCCTTGTCCTTCAGGGCCTTCAACAGGGGAATTACACTGATGGACAGTCCTCCCATGACATAACCATGACTTTTTGAAGCATTTATTTTTTCAGTGCTGCTGCTTTGAAACCCTTCTGGGTCACTTTCTCTGAACCTGTCATAACTGTATAACAAATGTTATATAGCACATAAAATAAATTGTTTAGTGATGTTTATTAATGAATCGGGAATCCTATCAGTTCATAGAACTGATTATTTTTAAGAGTTCTTTTCTCCAACCCCCTGTATCATTGGTGAAATGGCCAAAGGAGATGGAAAATCAATAAGAACCATAGATTATCTCAAAGAGGTTAACTGTAGCCCAGATAACATCTGACCAGGGTTAACTGGATGTTTGCTTACTTTTTACCTTTTACTCGTATAACTTGAACTCTTCATGGAAGTGGTTTCATTTTGAAAGGTCAGTTCATTCACCAATATTTAGCTCACCTGTGTGCCAGGTGCCAGTGCTGTGGGAGGCACTAGACGCAGAGATCAGGAACAGTCTTGAAGAGCCTATTTATTTTGGAAAGGCTTAAAAGACTTTTCCCAACAGGGAGATTAACTTCTCAGTTTAGAAATCTCTGCTACAGCACGTGACTGATTTTGAAACTTTAGAGTTTGAGGTTGAAAATAGACTTCAGTCATCCCTAGCAGTTTTTGTTTGTTTTTCACAAATAAGAAGTATATATATAAGATAAACAACTTGATATTTGAAATAATAAACATTGCAAAGTGATCACCATAATAAAGCTCATTAACACACCTATCACTATTCATTGATGAGACTGTTCTTCTCCATTGTGTATCATCCATAGGTTTTCCTTTGGGTATAGAAAATCTCAGAAGTTCCTTCTTCTGTCCAAATTGATTTTTTTTTGTAATTTCCCCTATTTTAAAACTTTGTGATAAATCATACATAATATAAAACCTTTTAGCCATTTATAAGTGTGATTCACTGGCATTAAGTAAATTCACAGTGTTATGCAACAATCACTATTATCAATCTGTAGCCTTATTCATCATCCAAGCAGAAACTCTGTCCCCTTTAAACGGTGGTAACTCCCCATTCTCCCCTCCTCCTCTCTCCTACTTTATGTCTCTATGAGTTTGCCCACTCTAGGGGCTTGATGGAATCATGTTATATTTGTTCTTAGGTCTGCCTTATTCACTTTGATGTGATGTTTTCAGGGTTGATCATGTTGCAGCGTGTGTCCGAATCCTTTTTAATTTTTTTAAGGCTAATTTTCCATTGCATGTATTTACCATGTTGAACTTATCCTTTCATTTGCTGATGGACATTTGAGCTGTTCCCACTTTTTTTTTTCCTTATTCTGATTAATGCAACTATGAATAGTGGTATACCCCTGTCTGTTTGAGTTCCTGATAATAACTCTTTTGATTATATGCCTACAAGTAGAATTTTGCATTTTTTACTGATTTTAAGATAGTCTGCAGAGAAGTTGCAAAAATAATATAGCATTGAGGTATATTCTTTATCCAGCTTCATCTTCTGGTGACATTTTACAAAACCATACTACAATTATCAAAATAAATAAAATTAATAGCAGTACCCTAGTATTATCTGAACTAAAGACTATATTTGCACTTTGCCATTTTTTTCTGCTAAAATTATTCTTCTGTTACTGGATCTGATTCAGAATCCCATGTTGCATTTGTCGATTGTCATGTCCCGTTAGTCTCCCAGTCTGTAAAAAGCCAGCCTTTCATTGTCACTCATGACCCTCACTGCTTTTAAAGAATTCAGATCAGCTGTTTGTATGCTGAGTGTTTCCTCACAACACTGAGAACACTCCAGACACTTGGCCAAGTCAGTGATGTCACGTTACATGGCCCAGATCAACCAGTACGAAGTTATCAAGAAAAGTATGTTCATTATTTTCTGTCAGTTAGTGCCATCATTTAGTCATTTGCTTACTGCCGAGGTCGCAGAGGGTTTTCATTCTTTATGCCATAAAGAGAGAACAGACATTGGAACTGCTGCCTGGGATGATGCCACCAGGCCCGAAATGAGATTCCAATAGAAAGACAGTGTGGACTGCTTTCAACGGTTGCTCAGTGAGTGACCTCAGACAGATGACTCCATCAGTCCTGGGCTTCCACCGGAGGGCTGGGAGGCAGAAGGGCAGTTGACAGATGTTTAATGCATCCCTACAGAGTCCATGGTACTATTTGCTGCGTTAATGGAATTCAGCAGGACACATTTTCTGTTTTCAGAGCTCTAGATCTGATCTGGAAGAAGGATAAGACAGCTGCATAATCAGTGGGAGTGCATAAGAAATAGGGAGATGGATTAAGGAGGGGAGTTAACTTGGAGTTGTGCCAGGTGGAAGGAGAATGTGCAGGGTTAACTGACAAAGATTGACAGATGGGGCTTGGCCTTAAAGAAAAAGGAGAAGAAAGGACTTCAAGCCTGAGAGGGATGAATGTTGATGAACTTGGGGGGAAACCCAAGAAGGTCAGGTTTCATCTGTAGCTCCCTCCAGCAACACCAGGCAGCTTTGAGAGGGGCTGCCTCCTCTGCTCTTTCAGCTCACAGAAGCTGCCAAATCCTCCTACCCAAAGATGCTTTTAATTAGAAAAAAGCTGTCAATAGGTCTACAGATTTCTAAGGGTCAAAACCTCTTAGAAATTATCTTTTATTTTTCCCCTCAGGAAAGGGGAAATTTTTACAAGTATATATATATAATTATAAATATACCTGAGTATGTATAATTATAAATCTCTATTTTGCCTATGTTAACCTTTTATGTCAATCAACAATTCATGCAACATAAATTGGCCCATATCAATTGCCTATGGGTCTCTTTTTTTGCCTTCACTTGAAGGGAAAGTCTAGAGTTCTAACTGTAAGTTTAACTTTGTTTTTATTTTTGCATTGGGCCAAGTTTTTTAAATACAGTGTATACTCAGAGGGAAAAACATTTCACAATGCCTTAGGTTATACTTGGTTCTTTATACTTTAATATGAATTGGATTTTTATTTTTATCTTCATATTTGGAAACATATTAGTAGATTCCCAGTCATTATTCTGACATTTTGTAAACTATGAGAAATTCTCTGAGTTCAGGGTTTTTTTTGTTGTTGTTGTTTTGGGTTTTCTTAACCTATCCAATAAAGAGAACCCATGTTCTCCTTGGAGATTTAATAGCTACTCTGAAGTAATGTCTCATATTTAATAAGATTTTCATTACTTTTACAAACTATTCTATAGTAAATTTCCTGATTGATACATGATGAAGTAGCTGAGATCAGACGGTTCTCAATAAATTAGCAAGGAAGAACATAACATTCAAAAGGGGCTAATGAATCACAAAATGCCTCCCTCATAAAATTAAGCAACCCTCAATAAATGTAGATGAATGAAATTATAATGGCTCAACATTTTGTATTTTCTTAGTGCTTAGAGCAACCTGTAAATATGCAGGGACCTTAAAGAGTAGGGAGGGGTGAGAGACTGCTGCTGATATATTACTTGCTAAATAGTGACATTGATGGCAACTCTAATTTACACTGATTAGAGCAGAAGGGCTAATTAGTTTGTCCTCTAAGCCACAAAATGAAAATAATGCAACATTTTTTGCTCATCTTCACAAAAGGTCTAATAGGGGCATAAATCCAGTCCAATGAATTTTGTTTTATGTTGGCAAGTTTTAAAAGGCTTTTGTTTGCCTTCAGTCATTGACATCCTCTAAATTGTCATGCTCTTTCCTTTTCAAAGCTAATAAGTTGTTGAAGGATCTGGATTTGAACATTCTGGTTGTTGGGTCTATACCTCAGAATCTTTACGACTACATAAGAAACCCAATAAGTGATGTATGTGCAGGTGATCACGCAATGCCTGGCCCCACATGGGATTTCACTGATAGGGATTGAATCCAAATATGTGCAGAGAAAAAAAAAAACAGGTGTTCCCAGTTCCATGGAACTGCATATCATCTGTAGCCTTCCACTGACCACAAAGCCCAGTGTGCAAAAGAGCAAGGCACACATCAGGAGGGTGGAGAGTTGAAAAGGCTAGTGCAGGACCTGACCCAGGGCAGAGAAGCAGGAGCAGAGCGGGGAAAACCTTCTTGGACTTTCCTCACATGATTTCCCTGAGTGACTGGCAGTGAAAACTGCAGCTGGAGCCCAATGACTTGTGGCCCATTTTTCCTGTCCTTAGTCATGTTTTTGCACACCACTGCTGCAGCAGGCTACCAAGACCAGTGACTGAGAGCAAGAGGGAACATCCACTCCTCCAAGTATATCTCTATATCAGAGTCTAAAGAGAAAAGGAAAAAAGAGAGCCAGACCTTTTGCTTCCACAGCAAAGGTCTTAACACTCCAGAGCTAACACCTCCTTTTATGATAAACATGTTATAACATCTTTTTTTTCTCCTGAAATGAAAATCTTAAATAATGTAACCTGCCTGCCTACATAATTAAAAAAGTATAGTTTCCTAACTCGAATATGAAGAATAAATAAAAAGAAAATAATTCATAATAAAGTAATACATATTTCAATATTATGTAGCCAAGACCTATCCTAGCAGACATGATTTTTCATTCCCTCTTACCATGAACACTTGTATTTAAAAGGAATAAAACATTCAACTAAGAGTTGTCAGCCTTTTTTGCTTGTAATTGACATTATGAACGAGAAACTAAATATAAGAGTGTGTACACATATCACACATATATACATAATTGCCATTAATGTGATAGCTACAAATATAGACCAATTTGGGGACATTTTACTGGCAGTTCTGATATCCTGAGTGGCATTGACTTCACTGCCATGATTTTTCCAAAATGGTGACAGCTCATGGGCGAAGTTCCAAATAAAACAGTACAAACATTTCTTGATTTACATGGTAATTATGCTCCTGGGAAATTTATTGTATATTAAAACTGTATCAAAGTGTTAGATGCTATAAATCCACCTAAAAGCCCAGCAGGGCATTTGGAAGTTCTTTGAGCTGGAGGAGGAGATCAGTGGTAAAGAGCATTAACAAGGTCCTGGTTCAATTCCCATCATCAAAAATGATGAAAATGATGATGATGATGGAAGTTGAACAATTCCTCCTTGTGCAGGTCTGTCCTAGACCTCACTAGATGTCATGTATCCCTAGTCCCCACCCACAGGCTAAGAGTAGCACCAGCTCTTGTGGTAACTAAAAATATTCTCATAAATGTCTAGAACACTCCTTTACACCACTACCTTAAAGGGGTATAAGAATAGAGGTGGCAGCATGATCGAGGGATAAATTTAGCTGTCCTGAAGAATGGATTTTTAAAGAACCCAGAATTGTCAATATATATCTTTGCTTCTTTGACCACCCTGTTTTATAAAATAAAACCTCCTTTAGGATAAAACTGCCATTTCTTGCTTTTCCAATTACAGATTGCTTCTAAAAATTTCAGGCCCCAATATTATGCTGATGATTATTCCCCAAACCCTAAAGATTCTGTTTTATTCTGATGGGATCACTTCTGTTTCTATCACCTTTTGTATGCACCATTACTCATCTTCTTGGGACTGTTGCAGCCTTGATTTTTATTGCAATTTTTTATGCTTACCTGTCTGTCCTAGCCAAGAAAATAGATACTGGTTTGAAAGAGGTTATTTTCAGGGGTGAGTATGGATGAGCTATGCTTATTTTGGTTGAGCATAAATGTTCATTAGGAATTAAAGTCACCTATAAGGGCTGGGAGTGTAGCTTGGTGGTAGAGCCCCTGCCTAACATGCACAAGGTCCCAGGTTCAATCCCTGGCACACCCACACACCCCACCTAAAACAGCCACCTTGTCACCAGATTGTGACATTCTCTTATTTCCAAGAGGGATTCAAGATGTGCAGCCATCACTATTTGTTTCTGAACTGCTATGTTTGCACAGGATGTTTCAGTTGTCGAGGGAGAGGATGAGTGTCTTATTACCTGCGCAAGTACAACTCAGTGCGGTAAAATGTACAACACTTCATCTAGCCCAGAAGATTTTTGTAAATCAGTGTGAAACTGAGGTGTTGTTTCCTCTTTTCCAGCTGACATCCCAGCATCCGTATGCTGAAGTTTTCATCAGCCGGCCGCATGTGTGGACTGTCAATCTCAACAATCAGGAGGAAGTCGAGGATGCAGTGAAAGCGATTTTGAATCAGAAGGTTGTTTCTTTAATTCCATTTCCCCCCCATTTGTGATGGGACCTGATGTGTGGAAAGCATCACAGTCCCTTGGATTCAGTCAATAGCACTTTCCCACAGTAGCTGGAGTTAGAAGAGTAGCCAGTCTGTAGGACTTGGCCTGGGGATTTTATGGATGTTGTGTGACATGGAAAGCAGAGCCAGTGTCCACATGTGGCCATGGATTCTTCTGAACTGTCATGGATCCTGTGTACCAGGCACAGAAGGAGGGGCTTGAACTAGGCTAGCTTCCAAGATTGACTTAGGTCACTCTTAGAGATCTGAAAAGATGGGCCTGCTTCTTTTACCTTACCCCAAAAGAGGGGAGGGGGAGATGGGGAAGAAATCATGAAAGAAATGTTTTTGCATAATATCTGTTTATTTGTTTCTTTCTACCAAAATATTAGGTAGGCTCTTGTAAAATAACTTACTTTTCTGGACTCTTCTCATCAATTCAGTAGACATTTATTAAGCACTTACTGTCTGTGAGAACTGTCTGAGTCACTCTGGGGAGGGGGAGGGGTGCTTGTTCCATAACCACAGGTGAGGCTGTCTCACCACCTGTGGGAGTTGACCACCCACCTGGGATGAGTTCAGTTGTCCTGATCCTGCAGTTAACTGTCTCAGGTACACACTGCCCCTGTGCTTCTCCTATCAGAGCACTCTTCACACTTGGTTGTGATATTTAAGAGAATCATGCAGGTGTGTTTTGAGGGTGGGCTGGACTTACACACTTTGGGTTTGGCTTCCAGTGACTAGTAGAGTTCCCTCCTCTGTAATGTAGAGCTGATATTACATACTTGACTGGTAACCTGAGTGGACTAAATGAGATCACATATACAAAGTGCTTGAATACAATGTCTATCACATAGGAAGTGTTTAGCCACTAAGAAGTGTTTTTTATTTCTTACAATAGACCATCTGAGTTTCTGCTAGACTATAAGCAACATGAAAGCAGCACATATATGTCTGCCTGCTATATATGTCTGCCTGCTATATTCCTAGTATTCAGCACTGTGATTTACCTGGATCAGAGATAGGAGTTGATGTTAGCAACAAACACATGCTTAACAGCGCAGATGATGTTCAGTGCCAAAATCAACATGCAGAAGATCTAGGGATGGGAGCAGGGGTCGGGGGTGCTTCTGGTGAATGCTGCATTTTGAGTTATCATTTGAGTAGGAATTTTCAAAGCAAAACTGTGAATGGCATGGATAAGGCATGGGTTCAGTGGAAGGAAAAGATCCGAGAAGGGCACATATCCTGGATGAATGGCCAGTTTACCTCTTTGAAACAACATCTTTCCCCTTTGGGAAATAGAATGGAATGATAACAAGTCGGTGGCCCACTAACCTGCCAATTTCAGTTAATTGAGAGCATCTCCAGGGGAGCAAGGGCACTCTGATGTGCTATCCATATTCTGTCCCCTTGAAGATGGTCTGGGTATTGGGCTTTGGCATAGCTCTCAGCTTCCCAATGGTCACATGTGTAGTCCCAAACCCAGTCTCAACAATTGTAGGCAGGAGTCCCCGAACTCAACTGACCCATTTGATAGAAGTTCCTAGTGAAGTGTGGTCATACTGGGCTGCCTGAAAATATTTGCTCCACACCTAAAGTTTTACCACCAGGGAGTCATTCCTGAGGAGATTTAAGGATCTTCCTTCCTGTGTCCCAGAGTTACTTGTGTATTAGTTATCTAGGGTTGCATGTGACATAGTACCACAATTTGATGGCTTGAACAACAGAAATGTTGTCTCTCAGTTTTAAAGGCCTGAAGTCTGAAATTAGATGTCAGCAGAGGATCATGCACACTGTGAAGTATACAGCAATTCTACTGGACTATACAGTAGTTCCTTATATCTGAAATTTTCTATGATGTCAGTGACCTATAGTCATCCATGTTACAAAAATATTAAATGGAAATTTCCATAAAAGTCATATATTTTAAATTGCATACCATTCTGAATAATATGATGAGATCTCACACCATCTTTCTCCATCCCACTCATGACATGAATCAGCCTTATGTCCAGTGTATCCATGCTATATACACTATCCACCCTGGTTTAGTCACTTAGTAGCTATCTGTTATCAGCTAAGCTATTGTGCTACCACAGTGCTTATATAAAAGTTTGTGTACTATCCTCAGTTTTAGGCATCTACAAGGAGTATTAGAATGTATCCCCCATTGATGAGGAGGCTATTGTATTCTTTCTTGCCCCTCCAAGCTTCTATCAACCTCAAGCATTACTTGGCTTAAAGTCTCTGAGCTTTATTCTCTGCCTACATGACAGTGTGGCTTCTCCCTGTGTGTATCTCTGCTTCTCCTCTACTTATGATAAATTAGGGTCCACCCTAAATCAGTGTGACCTCATCTTGAGTACATTTACAAAGACCCTATTTCCAAATAAAGTTACATTCACATTTTAAGTGGGATTATTTTCCATGATACAGATGAGAAAATTAAGGCTTAAAAAGATGTTTTGCAAGATCATACTAGTAACTAGTAAAACCTGGAATCAAATTCAAGTCTTTTTTATTAGTTTTTTAAGATAATAATTAAAAAAAAACACAAAATAGAATAAAAGGAAAGATAAACTGTGAAAGAGTAATGGAGTATGGAATAAGGAAAGAGATTAATATAAAAATTATTGTCATAAAAGTTGTTAGAGATGGATTAGAAATGTGGTAGTGTTTTCTCATATGTAATTCCAAGATTTTTAAATTACATGACACCCAAAAAAGAAAAAGAAAACATGACCTTTCATTAAGAGAGGAAACAATCAACACAACCAGAACTTGAGATGGTCGAGATATTGGAATTATGAGATAACAACTTAAAAATTTTATAATAACATGCAAGGTTATGTACTCCTGTAATCACATCATCTCAGGTGGCTAAGGCAGGAGGATCACAAGTTCAAGGTCAGCCTAGGAAACTTAACAAGACCTTTAATGGTCCACATAAAAAATAAAAAGGGCAGGATGTAGCTCAGTGGTAGATCACCCTTGGGTTCTATCCCCAACACCCACAAAGAAAGAAAAAAAGTTCTATGATAAATATATTGAACAATTTGGGGAAGAAAGTGGACAACATACGTAAATGGATGGAGAATTTCATCAGAGAGGTGGAAGCTATTTTTTAAGTCAAATGAAAAATTCTAGGAAAAAAATACAATGTCAGAAATGCATTCCTTCAGTGGCTTCTAAGCAGACTGTACAAAGCAGAGGGGGGAAAAAACAATGAAGTTGGAGACTCCTCAATAGAAATTATTCAAACTGAAACACAGAGAAAGAATTAAATGGAAAAGGGTACATGATATCTTTGGGACAAAATGAAGCAGCATAAATTAGGTGTAGTTGGAATCTGAGAAAAGGGAGAGACTGGCACAGAAGAAATTTCTGAAAGAGCAGTGGGTAAGAATTTTCCAATTAATGAACGAAGAATTTTCCAATCAATTTACAAATGCTAAGGGCACAGTGGACCCCAACAGGAATAAATACAAAAAGAAAAGCACATAGTCAAAGGGCAAGAAACAAATAAAGGAAAAAATCTTGAAAGCAGCTAGCTGGAGGAAAAACATTACGTTCAGAAGAATGATGATATTAAAGACAGCCAACTACTCATCAGAAACAATGGAAACCATAAAACAGATTTTAGAAACTAGAAGATGTATGGGGCTTTTAAATAGGCACTCTTGGGGACAATGAGGAGGCTATTGTATTCTTTAAGTATGTGTATTTAAGTATGTATTTTTAAGTATGGTGGGAAATTTTGAACAGGACAATGACATGACCTAGTTTATATTTGGAATCCTCCAGAGAAAATATAAGATCTCCCTAACTTAAAACTGTATGGCTAGTAAAAGAGGAACCTAGACTTAAACCCTGGTTTTCTGGTACCTACTAAAACCATGTCTTCATCAGATGATGTCAAGCCACCTGTTAGGTGGGACCATTCAGGCTTTAGCTGATTTTTGAAAGCAATTTGCAGTAAGATTTGCAAAGGTGAGGGGGTACCAGTGGACACAGGAAATCTCACAGGAAAGCAGGTCCAGAGGAGAAGATGGAAAATTCATAGAAATTTTCCAAGCCAGCAGGCCAGTAGCCTGCAAACATCCTGCCTGCGGCCTTAGTTGGATGAGTAACAGGCCTTTTTCCACAAAGGAGGATGACCACAAGCGGGCCCTTGTTTTTCCCTTTTGGGCCCTACTTGGGTTTCTCAGGGATTGGGTGTGGTCAGCATTCTCTTTCATTCATACCCCAAAGTGGCCTTCACTTGTTCCTGAAGGTGTATTAGGCAGAAGGCTGTCCCTTCCCTTCAGTCCATGAAATGGCTTTCACTTCTGGGGTGTGCTGTTGCTCTCTGTCCCCTAAGCTCAGGGTCTGGAGAGCTTTCCCATGCAGAGGAGGTTGTACCCATCCACACTGGAATGGCAAGGGGGACTCCCTGGCAGTGCAGTGGCATAGGAATGCAGTTTCCTTTTTTTTTTCCTTTTCCTTTGTAGGAAAACTGTCTGGCTTCATATCCTTTAAAACAGTGAATTGGCCCTAGAGCAATGAATGAGTCAGCATCCCTTTGGTTAAATTGGGCGTGACTGGGAGAACAGGAAGAGCCATTTTCTGTATTTACTGCATTGAATCATTTGAATTCATTAATTTATGAGTTCTAATGGATGCCCTTTGGAATATATTGTCAGAATCGCCATTGGGTGCTTCCTGCCACAGAAGTAGATCTCTTGGTCTTGTGACAGAAGAACACCAATGTATGTTTAATTCTGAATTCTACTTGTCTACTTGTAAATAATTCCAGATATGCATGTCCTCTGCCTTAAATGGTTTCTTTTGGTTCCTATGTATCCTTTGAGAGGAGACATTTCTCTAGGCCTGTTACACAAAGCTTCTTGAATCATCCATGAGTTCAGTAAATAAATACCTTTAAAAGAAAAGAAAATTTCACATTTTATATGAAGAGCTATATCTAGGTCAGAAATGGCCCTGCTGAGGTTCAGAAGCTTGAAATGGGGACAAACAAGCTGAGAATATGTTCTTCAAAGAAGGTTGAGCTCTTTAGAGATGAGGAAGGTGACCTCTCTGTTCTTGTGGAAGAGTGTCCATGATCTTACAGAGGCTCAGCCTCTCCTGACTGTCCAGACAGATGTGGACAGATATGGCTGAGATCCAACCTGTGTGATGAAACTGGCATCCAGTTGTCTGTAAACACACTACTGGCATTTAATTGTGTATAAATAAAGATATGTTATCAATTTTTTATAAATCATGGCTTAAAATTTTAAATATAACATAAACTTAGAGAAAAGGGGAGAGGATGTCCCGAAACCAACTTTGTGGCTGCCTACTAAGGAATATCCTCTGTCCATTGTCCCACGTTTAGCAGGCCTCAGATCTCAGGTACTTTGTCCTGTTCTCTACCCCAGAGATCTGAGGTAGGTAAGTGTAGACTCAAGAGGAAGAGGTGAAGGTGCTCCTTCCCACCCAGAGATCCCCAGGGGCTAAAGGGCTCTGTGAAGCTGGTGATTTTCTCCGAAGTGAATTTCCCATCTCAGATTGGTGCGCTGCTGAAGATGCAGACCTCAGCATCCTAGCAAACATTGTGCAGTGGAGATCCAGACGCACCTATCTTCCCCTTCCCTCCAGGCTCAGTGTAGATTGGAATGCCTTCCCCACAACAGTGAGCACCTCCCAGGGTTTTCTGCCCTCCTTGAAGTTCAAGCAACTCAGTTTAGAAATCTCAAGACTTTTGGTGACATCAGTGAGTCTTTCCTGCGTCCTCTCACCAAGGTCCACAGTCCTGAGCTGCAGCTTCCTCTGTCTTTACACATCAAATCTCATGCTACTCCACCTGGAACAGCTGCCATCTCTCCTCACTCCCCAGTCTTGGCTCTCTGGACTCATAAACATAGTCTGCTTCGCCCTCTGACCTCCCAGAATCCTCTAGCTGGGCTCTTCAGGACCTTATATCAGTTAGTTTTGTACCATGAGTTCCATGCATATGTGCTGACCTCACCTAAGATTGTAACTCAGTTTTCCGGTCACTGTTGTGGGTCTATAAATAGCTCATTGTGTGGTTTCCTCAAAGCAGTGTAACCTTATCTTCATTCAACAGATTCATGCTAAGAGCCTACCTGTCCTACACTGTGTGCACACAGGGGTGCAAATGACACAGCCATAACTTTACCCCAGGGGGCTTACCTGCTAGCAAGTGGTAATCTCCACCTTCTGTTGAGTGCCTACTGTGTGCCAAACACTAAATTTAGTGCTTTTCCCCTTATATAGTCTTCACTGTAGCTTAAAAAAAACAGTGGCTTTCTTGCCACTGCTTCATTCTTGGGTGATCTGAGACTTGTGGATGGTAGACAGTCTGCTCAGGGACTGCACCTAGGGCAGACAAGGTGACATTGGGAAACTGGTGACTTCCAGCTTCTCCCAAGGCCGCCTGCAGGCATTGGCACTCATGCATTGAGAGGTTCTAGGAGAGCTGGTAAGTGGTGTGTGTTGTGTGTTCTCCTCATTCATGGAACCTTCTGTTTCCGCAGATTGAGCCATACATGCCCTACGAATTCACATGTGAGGGGATGTTGCAGCGAATCAATGCATTCATCGAAAAACAAGTAAGTCTTGTCAAAGAGTCCGTCTTTCCTTGCTTCCCATTCCCTCATCAGGTTCTCATCAACAGTTGTGAGCTCACAATATTTCTGTGGTTATTTGCCTGCTTTGGAAGTCTCCAGAATCTGGATAATGCCTTGTTGGAATTCTAAATGCAGCACCATCATGGTCACCCAAGGGAGCAGTCTTTCATTGGGGGATGTTCTTGGTGACAGTGGAAGGTCACATTGACACTGACAGCAGGGAAGACAGGATGATCAGGTCAGAGTTTTCCCTGACCAGCAGGGCTTGTGTAGTAAGTGTGCTCTGGGGGCATCACAAGGACTTAGGAGGGGTAGACAGACAGCTGTCTGTCCTGCCTTTGTTTCTCACCCGCAAGAAAGGCAAGAACTGAAACTGTTTTCTAAGCTTTCTTTTAATAGTATGTGCTCAGTAATTCTAAGCATTTTAGGACTTTTTAGTGGTTTTTCAAATATCTCTTCACACAAGACCTCTTTCAAACAAATCCTAGGTATATAAAACAGATAAAAGAAGGACTTCAACTCCAAAGCAGGGGAGAGTGCACACAGTTCCACCACCCCCAACAGGGCTTGGAAACTACAGCTTGTGTCCTTAGAAGTGAAGGCCATGAGTGTCACCACCTTCCTTTTATAATGTTTTAATTCCTTGGGCTTTGAAAGCAACCCAGAGCTAGAAATAGACAGACTTGGAACCCCTGTGGGTAGGAGAATCTAAACTCCTTGACCAGATTTCAAATATAAGGGGCTCCCTTTAAAGGGCAGGGCAGAGTGGTCTAGGCCGTAAAGGATCTTTACCCAGTGGGGGACCAACAGAGCCAACTGAAAATAGAAACTGTGAGTTGAAAATTTAAGTAGGCAATAGACTGAAGGCCCAGTGGGAGTTTCAAAAGGAAGAGTTGGTGGTTTGAGGAAAGTAAGGCGGTGGACGGTGGCCGGCAGCGGGGCACTGCTGTTGGCAAGAGCACCATGGCACATCGGCTTCAGGATGGCCTATCTGATCATCTCAGGTTTTGAGAGCTGCAAAAGGATGTGCCCTCCAGTCCAGCTGCTAGGTTCAGCTCTTAGCACCACGAGTCTGTGGTTATATGAGCTGAACAGACATTACTCAGCTTCTCTGTGCCTTCTTCCCTCAGTAACATAAAAATAATAAGAGGACCTTACTGAGCTAATGGGAAGATCACACAAGCTAATACACAGAAAGTATTTGGAACAGGGCCTTGCACATAGTGCTCAATAAATATGACCTAGTATTGTTATTGAACATGTTATGCTATATTATAGTATATTAAATTATGTGATATCACATTAATAATTATATATCTCATACACTAATTCTCAGGCTTTTCCAGGAGAGTGTAACATTGAACTCATCATCTCATTCAGTCTGTACATGACTACAGAATGGTGGCATTATCATAACTAACTGCCATGTATACACAGATTCTATGCCAACACATGAAACACATCACAGTACCCTACAGCCCCCCCGCCCAATCTGCAGTTTCACTTTCCAAGGTTTTGATTACCCACAGTCAACCACAACCCAAAATACCAAGTGGAAATACCATTACAGTGAGATATTTTGAGAGACAGAGATAATTCATATAAATATTTATATAACTTCTTTTACAGTGTATCGTTATTATTGTTTTAATTATAGTTAATCTCTTGCTCTGCCTAATTTATAAAATCAACTTTATCATAGGAGAAAAGATATATAGGGTTTGGTACTATCTACAGTTTCAGGCATCCAGTTGGTGTTCAGAACGTGTCCCTGAGGACAAGGGAGGACTATTTACTGGGTAACATCTCATTTAATCTTCACAGTAGCCCCAGGAGGTGGCAATAATAACTCCATTCTCTGCATAATGGGAATCAGGACTCCCAGGCAAGAGGCTCACAGGTGGAACAATCAAGATTCAATACAGGGGGCTGGGGATGGGCTCAAGTGGTAGCGTGCTCGCCTGGCATGCGTGCGGCCAGGGTTTGATCCTCAGCACCACATACAAACAAAGATGTTGTGTCCGCCAAAGACTAAAAAATAAATATTAAAAAATTCTCTCTCTCTCTCTCTCTCTCTCTCTCTCTCAAAAAAATAAAAAAGATTCAATACAGTTTGGTGTGGGGCTAAGTCTGCACTGGAAGCATTTACTAGGGACTCAGGAGGTGGCAGGTGTCCCTAAGCTCAGCTTCTCACATTCTCCCTGGTGTACCTCCCTGAAGGTTTGGAGAGGAGCCACTGACCACTTTTGGCACAGGGTTTTGATACCTCACAGCTGTGCCTACCATACCCTCCCTCTCAGAGGCTCTCTTGAGCTCTTACTCCATTTCTGTGGCTGATTCTGAAACTCTCTTCCTTTTTTCCTGGTTCTGCCTCCTCTTAGGAGAAAGTCACCAGCAGACATAAATGTCTCTTGGCCAGGTTTATTTGAAGATCTTTACTTCTTTCCTCCCTGAGTCAGCTTATGAATCCAGCCAGTCCTTTTGAGGTCTAAGCTCCTCCATTGAGTCTAATGCTAGATTTCCTTTTAAGCAGGAAGGTCCCATTTCCCAAACAGTCCTTGTTAAGTGCTACTTAGCACCAGCTCCTCCTGGCTTGTTCACCTCACAATCCCACGCGCCCAGCACCAGCCTGGTACTAAAATTATAAATATTCTAAAACATACTACTAAAATTCTCTTCTGGAAAACATGCTAATGAAACTGCTCCTTCCCATCACTTCTGCATAGAGACTTTTCTACAGGGATATGCTGGCCACGGAAATCCAGAGATATCTCTTTTTTTATCTGCCTTATTGATTCTCTCATCAACTCTGTCACTACTTGTTAGTACAGCACGCCATGCGCTGTGCAGGCAGTCAAGAAGAGAAGTCCAAGGCCTTGGGTGGGTGAGGTTTTATAGAGCCAGTGCACCCCTGCAGGTTAAACTCTGTACAAGTGATAGAACCAGGGTGCTTTGGGATCATGTGACTCAGCCCCCAGGAAGGATGGGAAAGATGGCAAGAGTAATGGAAGGCATCTTGTAGGAGGTAAGTCCTGAAAGAAAGTGTGAGAAAGAAAATGGGAAGGGCCCACCAAGTCGAGATGTCAGGGCCTAAAAAAAAAAAAAAAAGGAAATGATGGTGAATTTTAGGATGCATACGTATGTGTGGCTGAAGAGCACAGTGGCATGGGAGTCAAGGCTGGAGGAGGAACCAGTGTGAAAAGACCAAGACTCATCTGGAGGGTCCAAATTTGATTCTGAGATAAGCTAAAGAGAAGATTTACTACAGGGTGAGCAGCAATGCTGCTACCAGGAGCTCTAGAAAAATCTTTCTAGGAATCTTGTATTTAGGGAATTTCTTGTAAAACATTCTCCCAGTGCTGCTAAATGGGCAATAAAGGAGACTAGTTTGAGTTTTTGCCAGGAATTCTATCAGACCCAGAATACTCTCCCGATGCCAGACCAGACCCCATTGACCCACAAACTGAGTCTCCAGCCTCTCACTGTGAGCTCCAGGTCCCAGTCTTGTACAGCTTGGGGCATTGGTTATTTTTACAGCCAGCAGAGTATCTTCAAAGAGCAGCGAGGATGGAGAGAATGTGCCTCTGGTGTAGGTGGAAAAGGCTGCAGCCATAAGCAGGAGCTTCCTGTGTGTGAACCAGGGGAGCTACAGTGCTTGTTAGGCTGATCTCAGCCTCAGAGTCCTCCCTGTGATCTGCAAGGGGAACACAGGGTCTTCTATCCCAGAACACTTTCAAGGTCGTCCATCATGCTTACCCAAGGTGGCAGGCACCAGAGGAAGACAATTGACAGCAATCGAGAGCACCCCAGGCTTTAGTGGACAGTTGAACAGCCACTGACAGGAAACCTTCCTCGGATCCAGCCAGCCCGGTGTGCAGGCACCCAGAGGAAAAGAAGCCTGGCTCTAGGAGGAGTGCTTGCTCTTCTCCCTCCATGCACCCACCCTAAACACTTTGCTAATACTACAAATGTTGATTGGGTGGCATGCTCTTTGAGATGAGCACTTTAAAAGGCTGCCTCCAGCAAAGGGGTAGTGAGTGCCAAGGGGGAAGTCCCTTGTAATTGAAGATCAAGGGAAATTATTCCCTGAGTGTGTCCAGGCTTGTTAAGGTTTTCCTTGTGCATTTCTTAGGAAAGTTTTGTATTTGCCTCCAGCTAGATAACATAACAAGGAAAGGCAGTGTTCTCATGGGTTTTCTGAAAGCCACACATACACTGTCTTCAACCCTATTTTCCAGTCCCCATAAAGACTGTGAATGTGCAGGATGGTCAGTCACACTCATGGTTTGTAAAGAGCCTTGGAATTCATGTGAAAAGCATGCTGGAGATATGGAGGGACAAAGAATCAAGTCCAAAAACAGCAGTGGAAACTGATTAAGCTCCTAGGATGTCTTGCTCCTCTGAGTCCAGGTGGAACTTACTGGGGTATGTTCTAGGTACAAGGGAAATCTCTTAGTGAGTCTGGGTAGTCCCAGGGCAGGAAGATGGTGGAGGTGACAGAGGTTGCCGAACAAAAGAGGAAAAGGAATTGGCAGGGGGAGAAGATGGGCACTGGCTTGAGATGTCTTTACTCTTCAAATAACTGAGGCTGCTATCAATCTGCTCCTGGAGCCTGGTTGGGCGTCAATGGAGTGCTGGACCCTAGAATCTTCACACCTGCTCTGCTGCCACTGACTTTGACCTTGGGCAGGTTATCTACCCTCTTTGTGCTCTTTCCTCTTCTGTGAAATAGGGATAATGCTTTTGCCTCATGGTGTTGGTGGAGGAATCAATAGATTAATACATGATGAGGCTAAGAACTGTAGCTGGCCCACATGAGCACTCTGAAAGCCTTAGCTGCTTGCTGCTGCAGGAGCCCAGAAACCAGCCAAGGTATCTTTTTCTAACAGCCTCACTGAGGTGTAATTTACAGACCATAAAAATCACTCCATATAAGGACGCAATCAGTGTTTATTTAGCAAATTGATCAAGATGAACAGTAACTACCTCAGTCTAGTTTAGCAACATTTCTATCACCCCAAAATGATATCTGTCCACAATCAGTTCTTGTTTCTGCCTTTGCCTCAGAAATCACTTATCTATTTCCTTTCTCTGCAGCTTTGCCTTTTCTGGAGATTTCTGGCCTCTCTCACTTAGCATATGTTGTTGGGGCTCCTCCGGATTGTAGTGTGTATCTGAATTTAATTTCCTTTTATTGCTGAATAGTCATAGAGTGTATGTACCACAATGTGTTGTCCATTCACCAGCTGACGGACCCCCACTTATTTTGATTGTGTGATGAGTGCTGCTATAACATCCGCTGTTCGTGTGGATGTGTTTTTTTATTTCTCCTAAGGAGACTCCCAGTGTTCCAGGAGAATGAAATATGGTAGATTTATGCGTCACTGTCAAGGTCCATTTTGGGCTCAGATGATTGACATGCGTAAGGATGCTCTGTGGACATCAGTCCTTATTGCTCAGCTTCACAGTCACATTGTTCGTTGCCTTTATGAAAACAAATGGACACCTCCTTTGGTGAAGCACCTGGGGACAGTGTTCACTTCCTTTTGAGGGTCATGCAGACTAAGAATGGTGGGTGCCAACAGGCAACTGAGCTGACTTAACCCAATCAGTCATCAGTATTTATTGAACATTCTGTGCCAGCCCCTGGATTTCACTACTATCACACAGGTAACAAATATGTGCCTTGGCCCCCAGGTAGCTGAATGTGAGCCACATCCCCCTTTCATGGTCTGAAACCTGTCCTATCAAACCCCCTTTTATTCATTTTTATTTTTATTTTTTTTTGCAAATTCCTGACCTTATTCCCTGTAGCGTCTGCCTTTAGTCCTGTACATCTGAACCTGTCTTCTCAGTTCCAGACAATGTGGGTTCCATAGAGATCCATGTACACCTAACGTGTCAGAGCTTTAGTAACTCCATTATTGATCTGGCCAGGACCAGGTGGGTGGAGGGTTTGTGGCGAAGGCTGTACATTCTATAGATGGTATTCTCTGCTGTTCCCGCACCTCTGCTTTGTAGCTAGCAGGTGACCCTCCCCACCTGGCACAGATGGCCCCTCCACCTGGTGCTTCTCCCCTGCGGCAGCCCCACCCTGTCTTCTCTAGCTCTTGGGGTAGTTTGTGAGTCTCATTTTCTTTGTGTCACCAATTAGCCTCCATGATAGAGGTGGCACCCATACCTTGCCTCACGGAGCTTGCATTTACCTGTTTTCTCATAGATTTTCTTGGTGAATAAACCTTTCTAACTGTGGTTTATGCTTACTGCCTGGAAATTTCTGAATAGTCAAGCACATTTAGTAGAAATTTGGTGACTAGTTGAAATAATTGTTAGAGAGGAATGCAGATGGTGTGTGTTCTAAGTGGGCTTGTTAACCAGATTGGAAATTACTGTGTATATCTCATTTTGGCTGCATAAATGCCTCATTAGGTTGGAATAGTCTCCTTTTCTATTTCTGTTGCTATCAGAGTTCCAGGATGCCAAGACCATTTAGTTCTGTTCAACATCTCTTTGATGAGCACCAGTTATATGCAAAACACCTTGTTAGTGGTAAGCCACTAACTCCTATTCAGCCTGCAAAACCCATCCTAGAAAATCCTTATCTTCTGAAAGCCTTCTCTAATTGCTACCACTGTCACTCTTTTGCTCCTCCAGGTGACCTCATTCTTGGGCATGAGTTTAATTCTGTTCTGTAATTTTTTTAAGTGTCAGCCTCTCTTACTAGCCTGTGCACTGAACCTCTGAGTCCAGAGACTGTGTCTCTTTCGTGTTCCTATTTCTAATACCCAGCATAAGGCTTGAACGGCCATTTGTGAAGTTGTGAATGAATGGTGCTTTTCTATCTCTTAGAAAATATGTGTTGAATGAACATATGAGTGAATGTGTGCCTGCAGCGAGGAGAAAAGGTGGCTTGGTGTTGCCATGTTAGCCTGTGCTGAGGTTGAATGAGACAGAAGACCTCCAGCCTCCTGTGAGCACCCAGTAGGGGTTGCACCTTCAGTGAGGGGAGGCTTCTGGCAGGGACTTCCATTTCCACCTGCGAGCATCTGGGCCCGGAGGCTGTCCTGCATGAATTGTCATATGTTACCCCTCCTGCTTGGCTTCAGCCTCTGGACCAGGGCAGCAATGGTCCAGAGGCTTTGGCCCAGTTCTTCTTCCCGGGGGCTTGTTCACCAGATTGGAAATTGCTGTTTATATCTGTGTATATCTAGAACACACTCCATCTGCATGCCTCTCAAACAAATATTTCGACTAGTCACCAAATTTCTACTAATTGTGCTTGACTATTCAGAATGGTCCAGCCTAGAGCATTACCTTGAATATCTCAGGGACCTTCTCCTTAGTCCTCTCACTTCCATTCCACAGAAATTATCCAGGGATGTAGGGCAGATGGTACTATCCCAGTTTTATGTGAGAGGACAGGCATAGAAAGCTTGGGAGACTATATCTATAAAGCCCTCCCCCTCGGGGGGCCAGGATCTCAGCCCAAGCCCCCAGGTCCCTCCTACCTTACTCCTGTTGTGCTTTCTGATAACACCTTCAGGCTCCCTCTGTTCCACCTTATCACCTTCAGGCTTTCCAGATGGTTCCCCAAGCTTTAAGAAGGTCCTGCTGCTATTTTTATTATTCCTGATCTTCTGGGCCTCCTGGGAGGATGCCAGACAGTCTTCCTGGTGAGCAGCAGCAAGGTGCCTGGAGCCCCCACGCTGCTGTGCAGAAGTGAGCTGAGCAGGCCTGTTGCCAGGGACCCAAGAAGGGTGGCTGCTGAGGTTGATGAAGAAGCAGGAAGCTCACGGTGTAGCTTTAAGGCCAACTCCCATTGCCAGACCTCGCAGCCCTGCCCTGCCCTGCCCTAGTCTAGACCAGGTTTGGGACATCTGTTTATCTGGGGGTGCCTAGTCTGTTTCTCCAATGAGGTGGGCCTGAAAGCTGCACAGGGTGGAGGCAGCTCTTCCCAGGAGGAGCCCAAGGATGGAGACAAGTGTTCGTGGTGCACCTGACATTTGCCGCCATTCTCACACCCTGTTAACATCATTCTAATGAAGGTCAGACCTGCTGTGTAATGTGCCACATGGTAGGGCCTCAAATTTTGTCCATCCAGTCCTTTGCCACATCATCTCCTCTCCAACACAGCGGGATCTGTGTTCTAACTTTAGTTCTGGCCTTGTACAGGCTGAGAATAAATACAAAAGAAAGTTTCTTAATCTTCCTCCTACTCAAGAGGTGCAGAGAAGCTCTCCTCAGCTCTGAGGTGCTCATGGAGAGAGATGTCAGTTTTCTTAGAAAAATAAATAAAATACAGGCTCCACTTTATCCTTCATGGGTTTTTAATCACCCAGCCTAATCCAGGTGTGTTAGTTAGCTTGCTGTTACTATAATAAATGCCTGCAATAATCAACTTACAAATCAAAAATGTTTCCTTGGGCACATAGTTTCAGAGGTTTCTGTCCATGATTGATTGGCCCCATTGCTTTGGGACTGTGTTACTACTTCATGCCACATACACTCACACAAAAGCCAAGCAAAACCTCTTACCTCATGGTCAGGAAGCAAAGAGAGACAAGATGGGGCCAGATTATTAATATCACCTTCAGGTCACACTCCCAGTTACCTTAGGACTTCTCACTAGGTCCCAGCTCCAACATGATCCAGCCCCTCCCAGTAGTGCTATACCAGAGATCGGGTTTTAACAGATGGGACTTTGGGCCTATCCAAAAAGAAAGTCCCACTTGGCTTCATCTGAGGCAGGTATGGTCTGATGTCATTTTGCTGGTTGTTTGCCTGTGCTGTAGACTTTGGAGTGTGCTGGATTTCACATCTCTTTATTATTATAGTTAAAAGCTGTTGTAGTTATCCATTTTTTCCTAAGGAATTGTAAGCAAAGATGCTTACATTAGCCAGCCAGGCAAACCACATTGGTGGCAGGTGAACGGAGTGTCCTGAGACCCACACGGAGTGTCCTGAGACCCACCACTAGGCAGGGAGACCCATCTGACTTCTCATGTTCACAGTGCTTTTAAGTCCAGTCTAAGCTCTTGCACAGCCGTGAACAGCACAGTAATGTCGACCTGGACATCTTCCAAATGCCCCTGCAGCTCTCCGTTCTCATAACCAATAACTTCAGGTCATGGTGTATGTTCATTCTTCCTATCTGATGACGGTCATCCTGGTGGAATGGACAGGGTATAAAATGCAAGGCTTCCCTGTGCTGTCATTACAAAAGAGCAGTGGCCAGCAGTGCACAGTGTCCCATTTGGATAACGGGTCTGTGCAGTCATGCTGTCACCCTTAGTGACAGTGTCCAGGCCCACATTACTGCTGCTGCCCTTGGCTGAGAAAGGGCTTAGACTGTACTCAAAAGCACTGTGAATGTGAGAAGTCAGATGTGTCTTCCTGCCTAGTGATGCCCAGGGCTGTGTAGGTCTCAGGACACCCTGCTTACCTGCCACCATGCCTCACTTTCAGAAGATTAGGCTGCATCTCAACATTCCTAAGTAATCCAGTGTATTTCTCCCTATCTCTGAATTATTAGACCATTCTGGAGTCTTGTGCTTTCCGTGGCTAGGAATCCGGCTCTAGGTTTCCTACCCACTGTTGGGGGAAGCGTTTCTGTTCTTTCTCCACAAACTCAGACTGGTGGAGTCAAGTTCCCTATCAGGGGAGAGTGACGTGGAGACCCGCAGTGGGCCTGCCTGATGCAGTCCTTTGTAGAGACTGAAAGAGAAGGTCCTGCCAGGGGCTGGCCACCTGGAGACTGCCTTTCTCAGCAGCTTAACCTCCTTTAAGAAGGAGGCAGCACAGGTAATCATCACTGTCTTTCTCTCTGTTTTTTCTGAGGAAGAAACTGAAACTCCAAATGTTAAGTATTTTTGCCCAAAGATTCACATAGCTAGTAAACGGGAGAGGCAGGGTGGACCTTGATGGCTGCTGGCTGCAGAATCGGGGAGGTTACTTTGCTCTCTTTGCTGTGTCTTGGCTTACTCATTAAAAAGTAATACAGGCATAAGGTTTAAAAAAAATGAAAACACTAACACACAAGAAGTGCCAGAGGCCCCTGTTGGATACAGTTTGTTGGGGAGCCACACCCTTCTCGTTGCTAGAGGACCTGCTGGGCAGTAGGAGGTCCCTCATGCAACACTCTCTGCAACAAACAAGGGTGGGACAGAACGTTTCCTCTGTGTGCCCCAGTGCCAGGAGCTCTGGGCCCTGAGATGACTAATTTCCTCATCCACACCAAAGTGGGTAAGGAAACCTGAGGAAAAATACAGTCTTCCAGAAGGACACACATTGCAAAGTGAATCTCCTGAGCCTAGTCCTGCGTTTCCCTTCTCAGCAGCATCATGACCAGCAGGAGGTGTTCTTGGAATAGCACACACACGTTTCTGTATGTCTGTGCCTCCTCCCCTCAGCGCCTGCCACAGATGGAAACACACTGGGAGCCCCCGTTACCTGGTTCCTCTCACTGATCAGCATGCCTCAGAGATGTTCTTACATCAGTGCATGGAAACCTCCTCATTTGGTGTATTATTTGTCCTAAATAGGTGTCTGTGTAAATACAACCTTTGGATGATATGGAGCTCTTTGCTTCATCTTTCCAATGCTGCCGTGCTGTTTCAGATGGTTTCTTTGCATGTGTCCCCTCTTTCTGTGGGGTGCATTATCAGAAGGCACGCATGTACCCAGCATTCTAATCGTCACTCCTGAGGACTGGCACTTCCCTGAGGGAATATCACACACAGGTCCTCTGTGCTCCTGTGCAGGTAGCATCTTCAGCAGGTTGTGTCATCTGGGGACTTGAAGCCATTCTGCCTTGGGTCCATTCACAGGTCCATTCTGCCTTGGGCAAGAAGAACCAGCTCTGGGCACCAGGGTCATGCATCCCAGCACTGGCGCTTACATAAGGTTGCTTTGGGCACAGCTGACAGGAGGTCCCAGGTCAGAGAGTGGCTGCCCCTCCCTTCTCCAGTTTCTCATCATTCATGATGCCCTCACCCCTGCGTCTCCCTCCAGCATGCTACTTCCTCACTCTACATCCCAGAGAGACTGGCTTTGCCCCACATAACCCTGTTGTTAGGGGTACTATGTCCTTCGCATATGTCTCTACTTGTCGAGTTCCTGTGACATAGTAGTCACTATTTTCAACCAATAAGCACAGAATCCCTGGAAAAGATGTTGGACTGTGTCTGGTGATGCTCTGGATGCCTACGGGTCCTTGGTGGCATCCTCCACCTCACAGCCTCAGCATTTTCACAGCCTCAGTCATTGAGTTAAAACAAGGTCATACTAGGTAGCTGCAAAATTTCGGTATATCCTTACCAAGACTTGAGACTCAGAGAGGGGTGAACTGGCCAGCTGGTGCAGGTGGGTGAGGCTGTGCCTTCAAGGGCAGATTGTGATAGCCTTTGGGGCATTAGTGATGTGACGATAGTGAATAGCCACCCCTGTGGGCCAGTGTGTTACTGTGTTAGTAAGCTTTTTTGTCATTGTGACCAAAATGCCTAAACAAAGAACTTAGAGGAAGAAAAGTTTATTTGGGGCTCCTGGTTTCAGAGATTGAGTCCATGGTTGGCTAACTCCATTGCTTTGAGCCTGAGATGAGGCCAAACAGCATGGCAGAAGGGCAGTGGTAGAGGAAAGGGGCTCATCTTATAGTGGCTGGGAAGCAGAGAGAGAGAAAGGATTAGGGGCAGCAGGGAAAATGCACCCTTCCAGGACATACCCACAGTGACCCACCTCCTCCAGCCATATCCCACCTGCCTATAGTTGCCACCCATTCAAATTAGGACAGACCAATGTTACAGTTCTCATAAATGAATCATTTTGCCTCTGAGTATTCCTTCACTAACACAGGAGCTTTAAGGGGACACCTCATGTTCAAACCATAGTAGGTTCTGTGTGCACTGCAGATGTCACCTCTCGCCCCTCATCCCTGCATGGGAGATGCTGCTGTCATCCCCCTTTATGGTTGAGGAAGCTGGTAATGAGACAAATCAAGACCTGGCTCAGGGTGTGTCCAACTGGCTCCCAACTATCCTGTTCACTCTTCTTTCACAGCATGGTGGGTCCCTCTCATCTTCCAGATGGTTTGGCAGAGGTGGAGATGCCCAGTTGCATCCTTGGTCCCTTGGCTGATGGCTGTGTTTTCATTTTTAGGACTTCTGCCACGGGCAGGTGATGTGGCCGCCCCTCAGTGCCCTACAAGTGAAGCTTGCTGAGCCTGGGCAGTCCTGCAAGCAGGTGTGCCAGGAGAACCAGCTCATCTGTGAGCCGTCATTCTTCCAGCACCTCAACAAGGACAAGGACCTACTGAAGTAAGTGCCTTGGGATGGGGAGAGAGAATGGAAGGGGGTCAACTCAGCCTCTGTGAGCTTTCTGGGTTAGAGTCAGATTGAGAGGTGCTCATTCTCAGTTTCCAGGCTGTGGGCTTTAGGGGAAAGATGAGGTGAAGGCAGCAGTTTGCAGCTGGACCCCTACATTTTCAGTGTTCAGTAAGATGTAGTCACCTGGTATACTTGGGATCTGTGTAGGGACATTGTATTTGCATAAATAAAGCCACATCTGGCCTTGGAGATCATGGGAGATGTTGGTTTTGCTAATGCCATACCCATGAACAGGGAATGGAGGTGGCACAGAATCATAGCCATGGGTGGACCCACCCCTGAGACCTCTGGCAGCAGGCAGATCCCTAGATGGCCCCTGGCAGAGTATGAGCAGCATAGAAAAGAGGTGGCATCTTCAACTTTGGAGTCAGAAAGGATTGAGAAATGGGGAGGAGCAGCTGGCACAAAACTGCCCAAAACAGATTCCAAGTGCCACCTTCCCCTCTTCTGGTCCCCTCCCCTCTCCAACTTTCCTCGGGAACCTTTGGTGCATCATGCATCAGGCCTCAGTAGACCTGACTGCTGGGTCCCTCCCCAGCACACAGGTGCAGGCCTGGGAATGTTGGCCAGGGCTGTATCGGGGGGGCCTTTATGTTCCTGGAATTTCTTGCCTCATACTTGCAATTTGTTTAGTGATGCCATTCATTTCCCTTTGCATCAGCATTTGAGTTTGACATCTACAGTTCCAAGATTTCCACATGAGGTTTTTTTTTCTGGCTTCTGCCTCCTGATCCCTCTCAGTATGAATTCTGCTCTCCTAAATTTTATCACTCCCCACCTTGGTCCACCATCTAGTCTTCCACCTTAATTTCCCTGATAAGGGATTTTCTCCAAGAAACATGTCTATAAACAATAAGGACTGCTATCTTAACTGTGAAGATTCAGTCCAATGGTTGTGCTGTCCTAGGCTTGAAGGAGATGTTTCAGGAATAGAGTGGTCTTGGGGATCAGTTATCCCCCATTCTGGCTTCCTACCCGGCCACTGCCGTTATTGTTCATGGTGGTCTGAGCTGGCCTGCTTCCTCCTGTGTGTCTTGCTGTCCTGAAACATGGTATAAAACTCCCTTTGGAATGCATGGTCTCAAGCATTACTGGTAGGAATGCTCTCCTGAGCAGGACTCTGAGGGATGCTGTTTTTTCTTTTTATAGGGGAACCAGGCTTTTTATGGGGTAGGTAACTAGAGGCTACCTTGATTCCACCATCAACATAAAAGCACAGGCCAGAGAGGGAGGGGAGGGAGCTTCCTAAGAGGGCTGGTTTTGACATGGAACCTCCAACTCCACAGCAGAGATGTTGAATTCTGGGGCTGGCTTTCCACTGGCTCAGTTTGTAGATATCTCCCAGGGCAAGATGGCTTTTTGAGAACCCTGAGCACTGTATTGGAGTTCTGAAATTGCTTGGTACAGATGTGGCACTGTACTCCTAGTTCTGCCTGTATGCAGCCCCTTCTGGAAAACGGAGGACAAGAAGGTGCCTCCTGGGAATGAGACCTGCATGGGACTCCTGAATAGTGGGTCTTCCCTCCAAGCCTGGGAGGGAGTCATGGCACTTAGTACAGTGACTGATATCTGGCTCAGAACTAGCCTGGAGCCCATGCAGGTGGCCTGCCTCTAGGGTAAGGGTCTGGGTCAATGGGAACAGAAAAAGGGCAACCAACTGCTGGGAAAGGGGCCAGTGCCCTCTGTTCCATCAGTTTCTCAGCTGTAGAGTGGGGACATCCTGGGTGATAACAGGATGATAATGGATAGCTCTTGCTGAAGAACAGAATGGCCCCTCCTTCCAGGCAGTTCTAGGTGATAGAGTTCAAAAACCAATTTCCTGGCCAGACTGCCACCTTTTCCTCCTCCTTCATGCCCCATGCAGATCCACAGAGTAGAGAAGGGCATGGTGTGGGACAGTCCTGCAGTCAGACCCTGTGCCAGGCGATCGCTGTCTCCTCCACGCCTCCCCACAGTGGATATTTGGGTTTTCTTACCAGGAGGCTGGAATGAATGGTAATTTCGTAATAAAGCCGTCTAAAATTAATTCTGTGAACATAACAGCCCTACTGAATAACTTGTTCATGCATTGGTAAATACAGATAATGTTGTAAAAAAACCCCAGCTATCTGACAGTCTATTGAGTGCCTCCTCAGCGTGGAGGTAATCCTGGCCCATCCATATTCATGGCCAATTAGCAATTAGCAGCTCCACGAACTAGGGCTGCTTTTGCTTCTCCAACTTGGGACTTGGTTCTAAGCTGAGCTTACGCTTTTTCCATCTTGGGGTGTCCACAACTTTTAAGAGCCACCTGTCCTCACTGTATAGTATGAATTTAACAGATTACATAAATCACGTCCTTTGGAGCATCCATGTGGCCATCTTGAATCAGGGAGGAGCAGGCCAGGGGTCTTTGAATTCCTATATGTGCAGGGAACTGTTAAATGCTGGAGAGACCACCTCGGAGCATTTGTGATTCCTCCTCTGGGCAAGACTTCACCTAGATCAGGAGTAGAAGGATCCAGAAGGCAAAAAGCCCCTGAAGTGCCGAGATCATTCCAGCATGGCCCAGTGGAGAGGACTGAGCTCCATAAAAAGGAACATGTGTTAATATGAAGCCCACTTTATATTTTGGTTACCTCTGTTTTTCTGGGGATAAAACCTAGGGCCTCACACATGCTAAGCAAGTATTCTACTGCTGAGCCACTTCCCCAGCCCTTAGCTACCCCTTAAAGGTGTATCTTCCAAAATTTTAAAATGCAGGTGACCCCCTAACATAAGATGGGGCAGCTTATAATTTTTTTGACTATAGGTTGATATGAGGGTGTGGATGTTCAGCAGAAACTGTGCTCCAGATTTGAATTTGGATCTTTTTCCAGGCTTTGTGCAGGTAGTTTAATACTGTCTCACGATATTGGGCCGTAGGGTTAAACTGAGACGCCAGTCAGCCACACGGTCACCAGAGGGAACCACCTGCTTCACAAGGTGCTGTGTGGCTAAGCTGGTGTGGTCAGTAGGTTGGGTATTCAGTGCATGTTTTGATATATTTTCAGCATAGGATGGATAGATGGAGGCATAACACTGTCTGAAGCAGAGGTGCATCTGTGTTGGCCCTTTAGGTCTTCTGAGCTGTAGAGTCTAGACTGTGTGTGCCTTGGCATCAAGAAAGGAGATGGCCCTGAATCAGAGTGGTTACCAGGTCTTGGAGAGAAGGCAGGCACTCTGGGGCAGGGACCAGTGGGAGGAACAGGAGCAGGATGTAGGACAGGCTTGTGTCCTGTCTGGGAGGGGCCAGTACCTTCCATTCTCCACCTAGTGCTGGGGTTCCTAGCCTACCTAACTCCTGTGGTAAGGAGAAGGTGGCAGCCCCATGGGAGGAGAATTTGCTCTCTTATTCTTCTTCAAGAGCCAAAAATTGTGCACTGAGTACTGAGGGGTCCCAGAAACTACCAAACTCAACCTGTAAGAAAAGTGTCATGGGCCAGTCCGAGAGAAGGTGGTACTGTGGGAGAGTGGATGGGAGGACACACACATGATGCTTGGAGTCTCTGAGAAGAAGGGAAGGGTGTGTGTATCTGACAAGATAGGACAGAGAGGCACATGCAGCCCTGTGTGTACCCTGAAAAGGTCGGGGATCCCTTAGGGATTGAGGACCCCTGGACTAGGGAGGCTGTCTAATCCAGTGAGGCACCTCTCTTGTGACTTTTGCTCACTAGTTACACAAGGATGATGGAGTAGCCTTTTTGCCTGCCCAGGGCTGCAGAACAGGTACCTGCACACCCACAAAAGGGAGCCCCCCCCCCCCACCAGGGACCTAGGAGATGCTCAGGCCAGGGGTTGGGTGGTGTTCGAGAGGGGGTAGGGTCATACATACCCCCAACACACATCAGTGAACCTTTGGGGAGCTGCCTGAGGTGTGCCTTCACTGTGGCCCCAGGAAGTGACAGTTGCTGCAGCCCTCGGTGGGAGTCTCTGCTTCTCCCCAGCAGGTGTCACCTGCTACAGCCTCAGTTGAGACCCATTCACAGGTTTGCACTCACAAGTACACGCACACGAGCAGACTGCACAGGAGCCTGGGGATTGGTGACCTGGGAGGGCATAGGAAGACTTTTCATGGCTCCAGCAATTCCACCCCTACCACAGGGTCTGAGAGTTGTGGTAGAGATTTCCATACTTCTTGTTAGCCACATTCCAGGCAGCTGGTCTGAATGAGGTCACAGCAGCTACTGTAATCCACCAACATAAATAATAGCATAAACATAAATCTGTGTCCCAAAGCCACATTCTACATGTAAGCTTTTCTTTTTTTTTTCCAAAGAGAGACACACATATCTGTTTATTGTAGCACCATTCACAATAGCTAAAAGTGGAAGGAATCAACCCAGGTGCTCAACAATGAATGGATAAAAAAAATGTGGCACATAATCACAATGGATCATTCTGAGTCATTAAAAACTGAAATCTTGTCACTTGAAGCAAAATGGATGGAACTGGAAGACATTAAGTGACATAAGTGAGACCTTTAAAGAGAAATATTACATGTTCTTTCTTACCACATGTAAACTTTTCATTCCCAGCTCAGCTCCAGATTCCCCTTTCTCTTTGATGGCCAGTTTGGTACACTGACAAGGACATAGTCTCTGACTCTTTTTTCCTTTCAGGAAATCCATGAAATGCTCACTTTAGCCTTCTTCCTAGTTCATCACTATCTCCCAGGTGGCACCAAGGCCAGGGATGTTAGGGCACTTGAGAAAGTGTAGAACACCCCTGGTGACTGCAGGGACAAGTCAAGAGGGGTGTTGGCCTCCGGAGCAGGCATTGGAGCTGGGTCCAGTTGGCATGCATCAGGGAAGCCAGAGCCCCAGGGAGTGCTGGTTCCTGGAGCAGTGGGACTTCAGCCCTGGCTGAGCAGGAGCCAGGCTGGTAGCCTGGAAGAGTGCCCCAGAAGCCATAGCAGATGTGCTGGTAATCGCCAGATAAACACTGGCCAAAGGAGGCCGGGCTCAGGCCCCTTGGTTGGCTGGAGAAAGAAGGAGGGCGGTGCTTTTCCCTGCCACCTGGAAGCCTCCCAGAGGTAGTGGGAAATCTCAAATTCACTGTTCTAATCTCTCTCCATCCAAGCAAGAAGTGAGACTTCTGTGAAAAATGCAATGGAAATAGCTGGTGTGTGTAGATTCATGCCATCTACAAGGGAGGAAGGTGACATAACCCATGCAAGGCCTGCCAGGGTTGTGATGGCAATGGCAGTAATAATAGTAATAGCTAATATTTATCGACCACCACTCAGAACCAGATTCCACCAAGTGCTCTAGAAATGTTTCTCTAATTCCTGCAGTTAAGGACTATTTATCCCATTTTACGGAAGAAAACACTGAGCCACACAGAGACTCAGTCCTTTGTCTGGGATTACACAGCTCTTAAGAGACAAAGCCAGGAACTGAAACCCAGGTCTGCCCGGCCCCCTACACCTTGTTTCTGGAACTTGAGTGCAGCACCAGGTCCTAACTGGCTTCCACACAAGACACCAGGCTAAGCCTTGTTGTCCTGGAGAAGCCACGGTGGGGTGAACCAGTGTATCCCAGGTGAGAGGGAAAGCCCTTGGAGATAGGTGGCCAGTACCTTTGGAAACAAACAACAACCAAAACAATAAACAAAAAAAACCCCAGAATATCCTTTGCAGCCCCTCAGACAACTCTGCTGTGGGGAGAAGATGGCGAAGAGCACAAGCCTCAGGAGCAGGGCCTGGCTCACTGGCTCTGCACATCCTGAAGCCTTGGCTCCTTCTTCTGTAGCTTAGATTACAATCTGCTGTATTGAAGGGTCATGTGACACTCCAAGATTCTGGGCAGGAAGTCCCTGGGAGAGCACCCAATTGCTCACCAGTAGAAACTAAGGCCATATCATGGGAATCTTTTTGAACATTTAATCAAAAAAATACTTAAAAAACCCAGCACTAAGCCCCAGTGCTGTTCCTCTGCTCGCCGTCAACACTTTCATGTGCAGCCATCTTGGCTTGGATAGTCACACAACACACCAGGTTGACCATGTTGTATGTCCTATTTCATAATTTGCCCTCCTCTGGGACATCTCTCATGCCGGGGCACACTTTTCATGTTTGGAGTTCTGTGTGGAATTCCACAGACACAGGATGGCCATGGTTTATTTGGCGATTCCCTACTTGGTGAGAAGACAGTTGGTTCCAGTTCTCCTTTATTACAGAGCAGCCTCAAAGATACCCCCCTGTGTACACCCAGGCACACCTGTGTTTCCAGAGCTGAGGTTCCTAGAAGTGAAGAATTGAAGACTTAGAGGGGCACCATTTCATTTCTGCAGCAGGAGAACTGAATGCATCTCCCACACCTCAGCAAGTGGGCCAATGTGGCCAGTGACAGGGATGAGCTCTGTCCCCTGCATTTCCAACCCATGTGCTTTTCTCTTCCTCTTCAGGTATGAAATGATCTGACAAAGCTCAGAGCTGGCCAAGGACATCCTGGAGCCCTCCTATGACCCCAAGAGCAATCACTGTGTGTTTCAAGGGGACCTTCTGCTCTTGAGCTGTGCAGGCGCCCACCCCAGGCACCAGAGGATCTGCCCCTGCTGGGACTTCATCAAAGGCCAAGTGGCCCTCTGTAAAGACTGCCTATAGCAGCTGCCAGCTCAGCCCCACATGAAGTCTGCTGGGGAAGATGGTGGCTCCACTGGGCAGAGACAGGGGGGCAGAAATCATTCAGGGACTCTGGCCAGAGCCTGAATTTTTTGTCTAAGGTTTGGACTTGGGATTGCTCCCGCTGAGGTTAATGCCTCCCCCAGGGAGTTTTCACCAAAACAAACACAAGAGAAGTTGTGAGGCAAGGAGCCTGGCTTCTTGTGGTTCAAGGAACATCCTTCCTATTTTGTGAGGAGCAGCTGTAGGGAGATTGTCAATGAAGGTGCTCCAGGGTGGGGGAAAAAAATCTCATGATTCATTTAAAACAAAAGAGGAGAAATGAGCTGATTAGAAAGAACTTTGGGAACATTCCTAAACCCATTAACTTATTTATTTGGGAGGGAGGGAGGGGGACAGGGAGGGAGGAAGGGGATTGATCACACGTTTCTTCTTTTATTTCCCACTGTTAGTTATTCTCAATACTGCTGTTCCTCTGTCTGCCTCAGGCAGGTACAGTGGGGCCAATGGTGTGCTCAAGGGCAGCTATGGGGACCTGACTTCTGGAAGCAGGTGGCAGCAGAGCAAAAGAAACTGTTGCTTTGAAAACACAGGCAAACTGTCCAGGGCATTGTCATCAAGTGGAGGCATCCTGTGTGTACTTGGCAAATGGCAGCTAAAGGACATTTAACCCCTTTGGTAGGGGGGACATGGCTGTCATGTCCAGAGAACCCAGTCATGGACAGAAGACAGCCAGGGACATCTGCTTTATAGTCAAGAGAGACCCTTTCCTGTGTGTTCCCACCAACCCACCCACCTTGGCCCTAATTGGGCTAGAATGTCCTTAGAAAAGAAATGCAGGATTGTAGAATTTTTGTTAGCTAATTTATGGTAACTTGGCCCTCTCTGATATGCTACTATAAGGAGAGTAGAGGTGTGGGACTCAAAGAACTAAACTACCTTTGGACTTGGAGGGATGGCCTTCTAGCATTCAGACAGCTGAGCTTCGGAAAGAATGAATTCGGCTCTTAAGATTAGTGGAATTATCGAAGAACACCTCACAGGTGTTCTGGTGTTATATTCCTTCTGAAGTCTGATATCACCAAAGTCCAGGGAATGGGGCTCTCAGTGAACATTTGATGTTTGCTGGGAGAGCAGGAACAGCTCAGGATGAGTGCCCTGCACTGCCCTGACCACTCTCCCATTGGTGTCACTTGCAAAGGGTGAAAGTGTTGGGCAGACTTTACTCCAGGAAGAGTTATTCTGAGAGGGCTGAGCAACCCCACTGAATGAGCTCACCAGCAGGCTGGGCAGACATGTTGCAACCACCTTCCACACACCCTGGAGCCCTGTTTTTTTGTAAGTTCCCATATCTTCTGAAGCACTGCTTCCATGCTCTACAAATGTTTGTGGGTTTCTCATGAGGCCCCTGGCACCTCCATGCCTGTGAGAGTGAGCCATCTTCTTTTTCTGTTTAGGAGCTGCCAGCATCATCCACTCAGCTCTGACTGGTGGTTTGGTGTACTGAAAAGCCTGCAGTACACACCAGAAACCGTTTCCTAGCACCCTGCTTGTGGGGGTGAAGCCAGGTGGAGCCTCTGCCAGGTTGAACAGCTGGGCGAGGCTAATGATGGAGTAGGCCTTCAGGAAATGAGGGAAGGGAAAAATTCTGCTTTCGGGGGAGCAGGGAGCCTCTACATCTGGAAAATTGAATTGCCTACTTCTCAGTTTCTACCATGGTGCATAAATAACAACTGCACATCCAACCTTCTTTTTTTTCCCCTTAGACCCTCAGATCACTGCTCAGTGGATCTGAATTTCACCTCCAGTTCCAGAGACAGAGAGAGAGTGGGGAGGGGCAGCCAAGGTCTCCACCCCTCAGGTGTTCCCTGAGCACATCTGCCAGGGAAAGTACCAGTGAGAACACCTCTGCCTAGAGCACTGATGCAGGGGACTTGCTGGAAATAGCCTTTGCCTGGGCCCAGCACCAAGGGTGGAAGTCCAGATAAAACCCAGTTTGCTATGGTAGCTAGTGCACGGGCTTTAAGCTTTGAAATGGCAGTTTCTGCAGTAGGAAGGGGAAGAACTGGCATCCTTACTCTGAGGAAGGACATTTTCCCTGTGAGTGGACCTCTTGGCTGCTCCCTAGCAAGTGGAAGTTTACTTGGGTTACCACACCTGTTATTCCTAGGCCAGCTCCGCCCTCTCCTGGGCTCTTCAGGGAATTTCCCAGGCTGCTGATGACCATGTGGGAATCCCACCAGCAGGGGGCGCCTGCAGGCTGAGCTTGCTTTCCCAGGCAGGGCTATGTCAACCACCTTAGCAGACAACTGTTTCAAGAAGCCTGGGAGTTCAGAAAGCAGAAAACCTTGTAAAGCAACATTGTCCCTGGCAGAAGCTTCAAGCATCACTCCCTATCTGTCCCTGGACTCGGGGGGTCTCTTCACCTTTCTGATCCTCTTATCAGGCAGCCCAGAAGAGCACTTTCTCCCATTTAAAAATTCCTCTAACTTCCTAAGTCTAGTCTCAGCTGGAAGTAAACCTAAGTTCCCTGGCTGGGGCTGCTGCTCTTGGGGCCAAGTAACCCATACTCCTGTTGTTAAGGGCATTGTTGATGGAGTTGGTGACACCTGAATGTGTACCAGCCTCGAGACCTCCTATGACTTGTTCCAAGTTGGGTTCTCCAGGGCAAACTGGGGAGGGGTTTCCATTGGCCCAGTGTGGGGTGTGAAGAAGAAAAAGGATGGTGCCTCTGATAGTGTGGGCTGGGCGCCTGCAGCAGTTTTACCATTGCTATTTTTATACGGAAACCTAAACTGATTTGTAATTGATAACCAATCCACAGGGAGAGATCCGAAATCAGGATTGATGTTTTCCTGTGCTATAATCATATCTTGCCTGGCCTTTGGAATTATTTTTCCCATTGTGATCTTGAGACAAAAACTTAAGGGAAAAACATCTAATTTATTAAGAGAAAGCTTTCCTTTGTAAGGTAAATACTTTCCAGAGTAAACACTCCAGAAAGGGAAAATACACTTCTTTGAATGCCAGTAAACACCTCATTAATTTTGTGTATGCAATTTGATTTGCACATGTACAAATGGAGATGCTTTTTGCATTTTTGCTTTGATTGGGTTTTTGTCAGTGCTTATTATAGTTTACTTTTTGTGTTTGCTGTGTGTTTGGAATGTTGGAGTCTGTCACTTGGTGATGTTTATTTTTCTCCTGTGACTTTTCACTTTTCTTTGGGGTTGGTTTTTGGAATCTGGGTGCTGTTGAGGAGTGTTAGGTCCTTGAGTGACTACAGATGTTCCGGCTGTGCACCAGAAATGGCCCCTAGGCCACAGTCTGTGTATCAGGCACATTCACCCCCCCACCCCTGAGGAGGGTATGAAATCATGAGAAGTCCAAGGGAAGGGCTGGCTTCCTCCAGACTGGGCCGCAATGTGGGTATGTCTTGGGACTGCTAGTTACCAAGCTGCCTGCTACCCTGTCACTTGCTGAGATGTGACTGAGGCAGGAGGCCAGCCCAGGGAGGGATTGCATTGAACTCATTGGAAGCAGTAGCCCGGTAATACTTGGGCTAGTTAGTATCACGAAAGGGGAAGACTCTGTGCCCCTCTCCCTCTTTTTTATTTCCTTGGTGGATGAATGAATGATGGATTTAATGAAGGTGAATAATTACTCCTTTGGGAGTACAGCTGCAGTATATTTCACTGGAAGTGCAAGTGTCAATGAAATGGATTTGACTGAAGCTGTAGTTTATAGGTGAGTGTGTGCTTTTTAGATCAGACCAAGGTGGTTTACCTAGACTGTATATAGTTAGACACCACTACCTTCTCCTATGCCCCTCAATTTTTTTTTAATTAAGTACTGGGGATTGACCTAGAACCTTGCACGTGCTAGGCAAGTGCTCTACCACTGAGCTACATCCCCATTTCCCCCCATCTCTTTTTAATTATTTTTTGAGACAGGGTCTCGCTAAGTTGCCCAGGTCGGCCTTGAACTTGGTGATCTTCCTGCCTCAACCTCCCAAGTAGCTGGGATTACAGGCATGTACCACTATACCCGGCTTCAAAAATTCTTGATTAAAAGAAAAAAAAAAGATATTTTGTTAACGACAGGCCATGTTGTATGTGTTACTATCCCAAGCCTGGATTGTTTTATTTATTTGAAAAAGTTTAATTTCCATATTGGCTTTATTCTAAATCCTATCCTTCCCTATGAGGTTGCAGAGCATCTTCATGTAACTAAGTGGGTGAACATAAATAGATCCATACTCATTTAGGAAGCTGACAGTTCTGTAAAGCTGAGGGTGAGTTCCTTTCATTCTTGTTGGCTTCAACAAAAAATGGAACACCAAGTTTTTACATATAGCAAAAGACCAAATTAGGTGTATAGTCCTGGATGCAGAAAAAAGTTACCCTAGCTTTCTTAGCACTTAGGGTTTTGTGAGGATTCAGTGTTTTAGCACAGTGTCTGGCACCTAGTAAGCCCTAGTAAATGTTAAAATATTGTTATTAGCAATTCATAAAGCCTGAGAAATAAAGAGCTCACTCCCTATCTGTTGATTCAAAATAACACCTACATAAAAATATTATTCCAAGTTGACCAAGTATTGTAGGAATTACTGGTTTAGATTGTCCAAGTTCTGTGCCTACCCTGATAGTTGTAATCATACTGTATTCCTGAATGCACTGATTTGAAAATATGCCAGACTTCAGCTCCCAATGAAACAAGGCTGCAAGACTTTATTAACTGGGATTGAAAAAGGTGAAAGTGACCTTTGGCCACATACTGGACCTCACCCCACTGATGTCTTCTGGAACATTCCAGGGCTTTCTTTGAAGAACTTTTTGAGTTGGAAATTTAAAGGAGATCTCAGATAGATTGTACACTTTGAATTAAAGTTAATCCTATGCCTCTGCAATGCAATAATGGAGACTTTCCTGGGTCATTTAAGAGGAAAGAATGACCAATGAAATTTATACATTCCCCAGAAAATCCCTTTGCTGCCCCCTGCTGGTCAGGGTGGCTCTTAACAGGCTGGTTACCCCATATTTCCACCAAATAAAGGTTAATTCCAGGGCCTGGTCCCAGAGAAAGCCCACCTCCCAGGGAAAGCCACCTGATGCCCAGGGCACAGATTTTGGCCCTTTACAGAACATTCCCCCAGAGGCTACTCTTGGTTTAATGATGTTTTCCCAACTCACTTAAATATCAGTTTTCTGTTTGTTTGGGGGCTGGGGAGTGGATTTAGCCTCTTGCTTCCCTGGTGAATTGTAAGGTTTTATCTCCTGTCTGTCCATGTCGACTCAACTCTGGATAGATTGTGATTATGGAATATGGGGGAATTTTCTGGAGTTTGGTATCTTTATCAAATTCCTTTGGTTTCTCTTCAGCTGATCGGCAGTCTTACAGTTCTATGGTTGTGATGATTGGAATTTACCTCCTTCAAAGCCTCACTATCTAACCAAGATTCTGCCACGCCTTAAGACTGTCCCTCACCCCTTCCCTGACCCCCACAGCAGGAAAGGCATGTGCCCATTTCGCAGGCAGGGTCATTGACTATGGAGGATCGATGGGAGGGGGAGAGTGGTAGTGGGCACTCAGATGCAGTGGTGGGTCAGGAACCTTTCATCTGTCGTGTCTGCCAAAGCTGAGATGGTACAAACGTGAGATGCATCTTGCTCACTGTCCTGCCCAAGTATTAACAGGACCATAGCATAACAATTGATGCCAAAGGAGATGGTGTATCCCTTCTACTGTAGTTGCTGTCACAACCTTGATGTTGTTAGCTAATGGTCATTAGCATCTGTGTCTTCAAACAAATCCTGGTACAACTGTTTTCTACTATTCACTTCTGGGGTTAAGTCGTGCAGGATTCTGCAAATAAGGTGTCACTGTCCAAATGTTACTGTACTGGCATAGAGAGCTCTGCTTTGTTTTCCACTGTTTTAGAGGAAACTAGGGAGAACTTTATTTTTCAATAAACTTTTCTTGTGTGACAGGTGGGAGTGGTGTTTGTGAGAGCTGGCTGGGTACAGGGTCAGCCACAGATGCATGCTGTCCAGCTGCATCTCACAGTTTACAAACTCAAAAAGGCTGATAGAAAAGAAGTTGTGGAGGGAATCGTTTCAGAACTAAGCATTCTCTCCTTTATAGCATATCTACCAATCAGGTCAGACCACTCTCCCTGCCCTGTACTCACTTAGCAAGGAGCTGAATTAGTTAACTGCTAGACTTTTCTTTTCTTTTTCTTTTTTTTTTTTTTGAGACAACTGTCAATCACTGCACCAAACATTTAAAAATCTTTCCAAATGGGCTAGTAAAATGGCCCTAAAAAGACTACCTAAGTGCAAGAACTTGCTGGACCTATACCACATTTCTCCCTTCAAAAACAGCATTGTTTGAACCAGGAATCAGTGGACCTTGAGGGCTTGGTCAGGCAGATGTCTTGGAAGCACAAGGCCACATCAAGGAGCTGGACCTAGCCTGGACTCTAAAACCCAGGCACTGCCTGGTGACTGGCTACAACAGAGAGGCTACACAAATCCTTAAAAAAAAAATGCCAAGGAAATACAGAGAACCTCAGTTTGGGGATCGCTACCTCGTCATCTACTTTCCCTAAACTTCTACAATGTGTATTAGCAATTAGCTACAGTGAGAAAATCTACAGAAAAGAAAAATATTAAATCCTGCATCTATCACACTTGCTCACAGAATTTTTCTGTGCTATGTGCAAACATCTCGCAGAAGGCCCATCTGAATGCTGTGTGACTTGGCAGAACAAGCTACAGTTAAGTGTCCCTTAACTGAAATGTTTGGTACAAGTGTTTCAGATTTCAGATTGTGGGATATTTACATGTACATAATGAGACCCCTCCCGGGTGGGACCCAAGTCTGATGAAACTCACTTGTTTCTTGTATATCTTAGACACAGCCTGAGGGTCATTTTGTGCAGTACCTTCAGTGCACTTGTATTTTGCACATGGGGTCAAAAGAAATTCTCTACTTGTGGTATCATATTGGCTCTCGAAGTATTGTGGATTTCAGAGCATTTTGATTCCAGGGTTTATGGATTAGGGGTGCTTAAGCCATACCTTCCTTTAACCAGCCCAGGGGGAGACAGGGCACTGAAGGTTGGAGTGGAGGACCCAGGAATCAGCCATGCTCTGGTCCAGGAAATTGAATGTGCAGTGGTCATGCCTTGTAGAAGCAAAAACAGCAGTTCAAGGTCTCTGCTCTCCCACTAGAAGCAAAAGCAACCATTCCCATATCATCCTTCAGCTGCAACGGAAAACCTGCCCATAATGGCAAGCCCTGATTTTGTTGGTGTCGCATGATGATGACTCTCAAAGATTGCCTCGCCGTGCCGTACAAAACAGGTAAAGATCTTTATTGGGCAGACAGTTCTGTGAGAGGTACAGAACACTGCAGGGTAAAAGGAATGGAGTCTACAGAATCTATACCTAATGTTACATAAACGGAGAACATCTTGTTCCTTACAGAGGAGTAAACCATCTCTCACAGTCTGTAATGTATCATTACCACTTGACACAGCATATAGATATATGCATATACGGATAGATTATATAATTATTTATTACAAATAAACTAGTTTCACATCTCTCAAAAATGGATCCTGTTTTACATGGATGTGCAGGTTCTGAGTGTATGAGAAAGGGTCATGTGCTTATTTACCTCGTCCATGGAAAGCTCATACATATGTCACTAAGTACTTTAAAAAATAGAATGGTCTTCTTTAGAACAAATCTGTTTAGATTTAGGATTAGTAAAACAGTATGAAACTAATAAAACACACTGAGAGAAATTAGTGATACACTGATGGTTCTGGTTACGTAAGGGGATGAGGGACTAAAGGGCCCAGTCTTCCATTAAAACCTACCAGGAGAGAAGAATCCTTAGAACTAGGAGGTGGCTGGGGCCACACACAGTCCAGAGGAGAGGGACCTGCTTGCTATCTGTTTCAGGCTTAGAGCACCACAGTTGGGCTTTCTGCCAAGCAGAGATCTTTTCCTACCCCAAGAACTGTTTTACTCCAGAAAACAGAAAATGTCAGTTCCAGCTTGAGATGGGGAAGTGTGTCCCCTCCTGCAGGCATTGTCCTAAGTGTGTGATGGGGGGCAGCGGAGTGAGGGTACAGGGCAGATGCACCCACTGGGCAGACCTTGTCCTGTGATGACAAACTGTATGAAAGAAGACTTTCCAAAAAAAGAAACTGATGTTCAGTTAAATATTGGCACAGTCTGCCTATGTGGAAACTTGTCGTCATCCTGAAGGTCTTCATGTGGAGCAGCCCTCCCTGGTTGCCAGGGCCACCTTCACTCAAACATCTCATAGTGACACATCTGCCTCACCCTTGGCACCATGTTGATGAGAAGCCTGCAAAGAGGAAGACAGACACCGTCACCGCAACACCGGGCCCACTGCAATTTGGGGAAGCACAGAAGAGACTCATTTTCTGAGGTCATTCATGTACCATAGGTGTCCAGTCAGTGGTTTCTAATATATCCATGAATTCGTGTAATCATGTCCATTATCTTAATTCCAGAATGTTTTTATCCCAAAAAGAAACCCATTCCCACTAGCAGTCCTTCACCCCATTAGCAACCAATACTCCACTTTGGGCTGAAATATCCAGAGTAGGCAAATCCAAAGAAATCATCATATAGTATATGGCCACCTTTATCTGGCTTCTTTCTTTTGGTATAATGTTTAAAGTTCATCTAAGTCATACTGTGTACCAGTTCTCCATTCCCTTTTAGGTATAAATAATAGCCCCCTGTATTCTTCAGGTAATGGGTGGTTTCTACTTGTGCCCATAATAAAAAACACTGCCATGAACTTTTGGGTACAAGTTCTGGCATGGATTTGGCTTCAGTCTTCCAGAGCACAACCCAAGGAGCAGAATTTCGGGGTCGAGTGATAGCTCTATGTTTAACATTTTGAAGAACTACCAAATTACTCTTCAAAGCAGGCTCACCATTCATGTTCCCATCCTCCCGCTCCTCACCAACACTTGTAACTGCTCCTGGTTTTGAGTATAGAGGTCCTAGTGGGAGCTGGTAAGGGTTTTAACATTTAAAACACAGTGCCTTTCAGAAACAAATGCTGGATCCAGAGTTGGCCATGCCAGTGTGCCACTTCTTCAGTGAGTGCCCTCCATGTGGGTTTTTCCTCAGCATGCACTGACCATCCCTTTTAACAAAGGGTTCTCTAAATCTACAGCCCAGCCTCTGGCCCAATGGTGCTACCTGCCCTCTCCCAACTCATTTAGAGCAGGAGGCTGCATGGGTAAGGAAGCCACCCCAAGATGCTAGCCTGGGCATCCTGAAGATCAGCATTATAGAGAAAGAAAGTCTCTACTTCCAAGTCATGAAGGACCATAAAGACATCAGACAAAAGCAAAGGAGACCCTTTGTGGTTTTAAACACTTTAATGCTCTTGTTGCGATCTTTGCCTCCTGTGCCAACCCCTAGGAGAACTGATCCCTGGTAGGGGCTTTTCCAACCACTTGACAGTTCAGGATCAGGAGAAGCCTTATCTATCATTTTCTGGCTAGGGAAGCAGGTGGCAAGAGTGGCTCTCCTCCTGGCCACCAGGAAAACAAATATAAAAGAAAAAACATACTTGACCCCGTAGGCAAATATGGTGAGGCCGATCAGCACGCCTATGCTGCCATCCAGGTACCAGACTGCCGCATTGTGCTTGAACACCTCCGCACTCAGAAGAATGGAGAAGCCCATCATACCACCCACGAGGGAGTTAAACCCTGCAAAAGGAGGAGAGATGCTGGATGGTGGTGCTCAGATATCTGTCTTAGCCACTAGCCTGCCTCAATATCCTGGAGTACACGCAGAAAGGATGTGGCCCAGAGCTTTCTCATCACCTAGGACACCAACATGGCTCAAGTCCCTCCTCAATTGTCACCAGGGACCTCCCTGGAGATAACAATCCCCAGTCTCCACCCTTAACCTGCTTTCATCTCTAAGCACTTATGCCCCTATGAGACAGTGAGCAGGGGAGTGGGGCTCAGCATTGGTACCTACTAGAATGCAGACCTCAGGAGAAAAGCAGGAGCTCAGTTCCCTGTTGAATCCAAAGAGCCCAAGACAATGCCTGGCACACAATAGACATTCAAATCCTGGCTTAAACACACATCTGTTGAGTGTATGCTGAGCCAGGTACCCATCTGGGTGTTATAGATACATACAAACTTTGTCAATTTGAGGGTATATATATGCACTTTACTGATGAAATCACTAAGTAAGGGAGGTTCAAGAATTAGACCAAAGTTATCTAGAGCAAGAAGGGAAGGGATGGATTCTATCTGAGGCTGTCTGTTCCCTCCAGCGTCTGCACTAACATCCCAGAAGAGGAATGCAAAGTTTTGAACTGATGACATAACTGAAGAAATGTCAATAAAAACCAGAATGGAAAGAAACACAACTTTTACAACTTGAACATCACACTTCCATTTTACCTATGAGTTGTCACAAGCCACACAGAAAGGGAATGATTTAGGGCAGTTTCTGGAATTTCCCCATGACATAAACCACAAGGGTCCTCACCTGTTTTACCATCATGGTATCCCTGAGAGGAGCTCCAAGCTCCACCTCCTTCCTGGGGTAGCCTCCCCCCAACCCCGTTGTGTAACAGAGCCATGTGTCAAAAGCCCTCATTCTGGCTACAAGTTAGAAAATTGAGATAATACATTCATGCAGTCTGTACTCCTAGGAGAGAGGAGGCAGGTGGGGGACAGGGATGATCTGTGCAAAGCCTGGGTCAGTCCTATTCAGGGGCCCCTAGGATGGACCTCCAGGAGCTGCTCCCCATTCGTGAGAATGAGACAGCTAAACCTGAGGCCTGCAAGGGCTTCTCAAGGACTGGCCTGGGACACAATGCAATGACCTTACCATCACTCAAAGCGTCAGCTGGTGACTCAGCTGAGCACACAGATTTAGACAAGAATACCTCATCTCACCAGCACGAAGCCCGACACTCACCTGGAACAGCAGCTTCTCTGTGCAAGGCCCACCCCCATTCACCTGGGTCACTATAGCTGGGGTGAACCCCATTCATGCCCCCCACCCAACCTCTTCCTTGATTCCCATTTATGTCCTCCTCCTCAACCTCCATGAATTATTGCCCTTTATGAAATCTGCTCAAAGTTGCCTTCTTAAGCCAGTTTCATTTTTGTGCCTCCTATTTTGCTCATAAAACCCTTGCTGAGATCATCCGTGGCTCCATATTTCCTCATAGATAGGTAAGTCCCCCTCCCTCTGTAAACTGACTTCTTCAGCCTCCATCTCCTGGTTTTCCTGCTTCCTCTCCAGCAATTTCTTCTCAGCTTCCTTTTCTGCTCCTCCTCCGCATGCCTACTGGAGTCACTTGGGCTCTTCCTCTGAACTCTCCCTCCATCTAAACTCTCCTCCTATCTCCTAGGCCAGTTCTCTAAAAGTTCTATTTTTTTTAACAACCCTTCCCTTTAGCTACAGACACACATGCTTCTCAAACTGAAAATGCACACATCTCAATTCTTGCCCCTAAACATCTCACCCTCCAACCACCACCTTCTCTGTGTTCAGTGCCACCCTCTTCCCAGGTAAGGAGAACAGAAATTCAAGAGCCCATTCTTGACCTATCCCACACCTAAAGTCCAACCATCAGGTGAGTCTTGCTGTTACCTCCCCAGTGCATTTTCAAATCTCCCCCACCTCTTGCCACCTCCAAACTCATCTGCACCCACTCCCCTCCTGCCCAGAGTTCCCATAAACCATGGTCCTGCCAGCAACCACTTGGAGAAGTGGACAAAGCTAAAACTTTCTAAGGAAAGCCAACCATTACCTATTTCAAATCTCACCCAAACTTTTCACAGCTGACACCACCAGCTCCCTTCTGCCTGTCCCATGCCACCTCTACTGCTCCTCTCTCACTTCACTCTAGCCACCCTGGTCCCCTCAGTGTCTTAGAACTCACTGAGACCCCTTATATTTGGGGCTCCTTCCCAGGTAGCCACTCAGAGCCCCTAAAGTACTTTGTCTACCTACTGTGCCTACTTACCTCTTCACCCATGCCTGGTATTTTCTCATAATCCTTGACCACTTGCTATTTTTGCCATTTTTCTTTTACCATCTTTCTCTCTTCATTAAAAACTAAGCTTAAGGACAGGAAATTTGTCCTTCAAACTTGCTATCTATATTCCAATACAGTCTGGCATTTATCAGAGGTGCAAATGTTAGCTGCATTAATTAAGTATCAGGGAAGGTGTGGAAGATGACGGTAGCTTTGCTGTCCCCTGTGTAGAGGAGACAGCCCTTGCCTAGACCAGTCACCTGTGGTCCTGACAATTTGAACCCCAATGATGCTTAGAAAAGATGCAGAGGCCTGAGGTTCCCCAGATGGCCACTAGATGTCCACTTAGCTCCACCAAGTCAGACCTGCTCTGCCCACCAGGATCAAGAACAGCCCAGGGGCCAGGGTGTGACCACAGGTATCTGATTCATGCTGATGATTTCACCTCCTTTGCCCACATCTTCTAGGAGGGAGCTGCTCTCTGCTCTGTTTGGCCCACTGTTTTGTGATTACAAAGCCTCACATCTTAGGATCCTGCAGGAGAACACTGGGACAGGCACACAGGAACTGGGGACAGATTCCATGTCTGCTGCCACATCCCTTAATCTTGGAGGCTTCCCATTCACCCAAAGGGAAGAGCCTGGGAACCAGCCCTCTCACCAACAGCAGCACACCAGGCTCTAGCAGTCACTCACTTGAGCTTGGCCCTGTCCCCTCAGAGCTGTTTTAAAGAATTCTGCTAATGATGTAGAGTGGCACAAAACAATGGTGGGGACCATCTTGGTTAGAAGCTTTAATAACAAGATCAGAATCTGTAATTAGGCACATTAACTTGATGCAGAATATTCTAATAGTTTTTCATATGCTTGAAAAATTATCAGAGACTCTTGTTAAGAGTTGGAAGAGAACAGTCACTAGAGGCCCCTAGGTCAGAGGGGTTTCCTGACTTGCCACAACTGCTCCTATGGACAGGACCAAAGCTGGGGCTCTTGTTCAGAGTTTTCCCCCAGGTGCCCACTCACAGTCTTCATCCATCTGATTTGGCTACAAACCCATTTTACTCCTAGTCCTGATAGGCACCATATGCATATTGACTAAATATCAAGCAACAAAAACAGAAAAGACCACACAACACAGAGTGAGCTAGTCTGGAACTTACCATGGTCTCCCTCATCCACACCTTGCAGTCCCCTTTCCTTAAAGACCCACTTCCAGGTGTAAGAATGTGTGGGTCACAAAGGACCTGGAAGAGTCAGTCTGACCCAGTTCACACAGCTTCAGCACAGGATCTAGACACCCACCAGGTGACAGGTAAGGGCCACCCTCCCTCTCTCCCTGCAAGGAAAGCAGTTTGCCAACTTGCTTCCCCTGGAGAGAAAGTGCTGGGCTCAGCTCTGACAGGGTAGCAGTCCTGGGGTATGTGTTCCAGACCCATCCTTCAGGGAATACCCAACATTAATGATAGCCATGGCTCCCCACAGCCACCCTGCCCACCTCCCAAAGGGAGGGAAGAACAGAGAGGAGGTAATTAAAGATTGCTCTCCAGTTCTGCTAATCAACAAATGAGTAAAGCCCAGATCCCAGACAATACAATTAGCCAGAGGCTGTAATTACTACTGCATATTTTGCCAGAGACACCTACTCCCACCAAGCTAACCAGGGGGCCCCTTCTGGTTAATAGCTTGGACAGCTTCTGGGACAGCACTCATCTCTCTGTATCCTCTCTTGTTAAACCCCCATGGCCATTTTTTCCCAAGCCCTACCCATTTTAAACCACTTTCCTCTACCAGGGCCAAGGTCTCATCTCTGCAGAGACTTTCCTGCTTCCATCTCACCTCCTTCAATTGTTCTCCACCACAGACATCCAGAGGGCTCTTTAGAACATGCCAGTGATGTCACGCCCTGTGCCCTAAAGACCTGGACCAGCACTATGTCCTTCAGAGAGACATAAAGGGACTGCAACAGAGGCTGGAAAATCCAAACCCAGACATATGGCCACGCCCACTCATTCTTCCACTGGCTCACAAGCCCCTCTGTGCTGTTCCTTCTTAAGAAAAGCGGGACTCTGGAACAGAGGGAGGCATTTTCTTTTTCACATTATAAAACACCAGACCACAAAAATCACCCTTGGGTGAACACTTGACCCAAGTTCTGGATCTGCCCCAGGTAGGAAAGGGCACAGTTCATCCCAGGTCTTATAGGACACTGTATATTAGGGTCAACTTGATACCACTAATGCCATGACGTCTGGGTGGGTGACAGACCTCCTGGGTCTGCTTCTGTCCTTCCCATGAAATGAGAAACATAGGGGTTATTTAACTAGGTTGCAACCCTAGTTGGAGTCCAGGGAAGGACACCTGAAGGGCAGACACCTGAAAGGCATGACTCTGCATGGTGAGCTGGTCTCCCCAGCTCACACAGCACCTAGCACAGCTCCAGACACAAGACACCAGCGTTAATCCTCAGGATCCTCACTTTTTCCCACCCTATCGCTGACGAAGGCAGTATCAGGGGCTCATCTGGGCACAGGGAGAACAAAAGCAAGGCACTGGCAATTCAATGAGATCCTGTCACTAAATAAAATACAAGGGTTAGGAATATGGCTCAGTGGTTGAGTGCCCCCAATGGGTTCAATACCCAGTACCACCCACCCCCCCAAAAAAAAGACAATTTAAATTAATATGAATTTTGAACATATGAAAGATGTTCAAACTCACTTATAAAAGCAATGAAACAATCAAAACTACAATAAGATATCATTTTTTACCTAAACAAAACTATTGTAAGACTATGGAAAACAGGCTCTCATACAACTCTGATGTCAGTGCAAAATGGTTGAATCTATCAGGTAAACAATTTGGTAATTTCTCTGAAAAGTTCAAGTATATCTACCTTTTGACCAAGCCATCCATATTGTGAGTTTATCTTACTACTATTAAAAAGACAATATATACAGCAGCATTCACTGATAGAACTGAAGAGAAAATGAAAAATTTCAAAATTGATTGTTTCACCACTTAGCCACATCAGTGGTAGCATGCTTGCCTCTAGATAGAGATGAAGATTCTAAAGAGTCACTCTGAGTAACTGATGAAGTAAATAAACAAAAAATCAGTAAGCATATAGAAGACTTCAACAACACTGTCAACCAACTTGACGTGACAAAGGATCCATCTTCCCTACCAGAGCAAAATACACATTTGTTTCAACAGCACATGGAATATTAATAAATGGAAAACACATTCTGTTCCAGAAAACAGAACACAGCCAATGAAAAAATTCAAATTATATGAAGTATATTCTCTGACAATATTGGAATTAAGCTAGAAATTAGCAACAGAATCATATACCTAATAGCACCATATTCAGAAATATAGAACAAAACAACTCACTTTTTAAAAGCTCATAATTCAAAGAAGGAAGCACCAACTTTCTAGAAAGTTATAAAATATTCTAAAGTAAAAGAAAAAAACAGCATATTAAAATTACTGGGGCAAAGCAAAAACAATTGGTTTAGAGGGAAGTTTATACTAAATAGTTCATAAGAAAATATTCAAAGGCCTCAAATAAATGATCTAAGCTTTCCCTCTAAGAAAGGATTAAAAGAAAGTCAACTAAATCCCAAAATAAGAGCAGAAATCAATGAAACAGAGCTGAAGGTATAGCTCAATGGTAGACATTTGCTTAGCATGAACAAGACCCTGGATTTGATCCCAGGAAATAAGGAAGGAGAAAAAAGAAATCAATGACACAGAAAATGGGTAAACAATAGAAAAAAATCAATAATACAAAATCTGATACTTTGTAAAGACCAATGTAGAAATGTTTATTCATAGAGTAATCTGTCATCTTGATCCTTATCTTTGTCCATTCGATTGTTACAACAACATACAAGCTAGGTGGATTATCAACAACAGAAATTTATCGCTCATGGTTCTGGAAACTGGACTGTCCAAGGGGGCAGCAGATTCAGTGTCTGATAAGGGCCCATCTTCTTCTCAGAGACATATGTTCTAGCCGTGTGGTAGAAAGGGCAAGGAGCACTATCCCCCTCACAAGAGCTCTGCCCTCACAACCTAATCACTTCCCAGAGATCCCACCTCTTAGTGACATCATGCTGCAGGTTAGGATTGCAACTGATGAATTTGGGGACATAAGCATTCAGAGGATAGAGAATGCTCAGTAGAAGTTAGGATTCTAAGGTTGCACACCTACCTCAGGAAAAGCTCTTAGGGACAGGGAAAGGAGAGGCCTCACTTGTATCCCAAGATACCAGACAAGAGCTGGGTATGAACATGTCCCTTCCCTCCCCTCTCTGCCAGTCAAGACATGGGCAGACAAGGCTTGACAGCAATAGCCCTCCCCATGCCCATCACAGGGCTGCTGAGCTCCCCATGCCCTTTGTGAACAGCAGCCCAAGGTCCCTGCTAGAGAGTCAAAGCCCAAAATTCATTTCTTAAGCCAGGCTCAGTGGCACACATCTATAATCCCAACTACTCAAGAGACTGGGGCAGGATCATAAGTTTGAGACCAGCATGGGCAACTCGGTAAAAACCCTGTCTCAAAATTGAATTTTGCAAAGGGCTGTATGGCTTAGTGGTAGAGTGCTTGCCTAGCACATGCAAGGACCTGGGTTTAATACCTGGAAGGAAGGAAGGAAGGAAGGAAGGAAGGAAGGAAGGAAGGAAGAAACGAAGAAAGGAAGGAAGGAAGGAAGAAAGGAAGGAAGGACTTCCTATGTTGAAGCCTAATACCCAAGGCAATTTGATACAAGGAGGGAGAGTACCTGAGAGGTGACTAGGTCATGCAGATAAAACCCTGATAAATGCAATTAGAGACCTTCCTTATAAGGTCTCCTTCCCCATGTGAGGACACAGCAAGAAAATGGCCATTTATGAACCAGGAAATTGACCCTCAAAAACACCAAACCCACTGAAGCCTTGACCTTGGACTTCCCCACCTCCAGAACTGTGAGAATGCCTGTTGTTTAGGAGCCCCCTCAGTTTATAGGATTCAGTTACACCTCGAATGCTCTAAGATGGTCCCTCGAACCCAAACATGAGGACATAGAAGTAGCCACCTCACCTATTCCCAATCTGCTTTCTGCTTTACAGATGGCAAGCAACAGGGGCCACTGATAAGTCCACCTATGAACTAATGAAGCTTGGACTCAAATTTCCCAACTTCATTGGTCCATATGAAAAACAACATCCTATTCTGATGGAATAAATTGTTCATAAAGGAATACCAAGAACCTGACAGACCCCAGTGGTAAAAAAAATTTCACATCCCAAAATCTTTGGTCTATGTCAAGAATAATTCTGTCTTACCTTGGAGAATAAGTCACAGAGACACACTTCTGGGACTCTGAATCTGACTACCACCAAACAAGGAAGAGTATAGCTTCTGCATAAACAAAGGGCGATCTTAAAATCACATAAGAAGAGAAATGCAAATCAAAACCACCCTAAGATACCATCTCACTCCAGTAAGATTGCAGCCATTATGAAGTCAAACAACAACAAGTGCTGGAGAGGTTGTGGGGAAAAGGGTACTCTTGTACACTGCTGGTGGGACTGCAAATTGGTGGGGCCAATTTGAAAAGCAGTATGGAGATTCCTTGGAAAGCTGGAAATGGAACCACCATTTGACCCAGCTATTCCCTTTCTTGGACTATTCCCTGAAGACCTTAAAAGAGCATGCTATAGGGACACTGTTACAACAATGTTCATAGCAGCACAATTCACAATAGCTAGACTGTGGAATAACCTAGATGCCCTTCAATAGATGAATGGATAAAAAAAATGTGGCATTTATACACAATGGAGTATTACTCTGCACTAAAAAATGACAAAATCATGGAATTTGCAGGGAAATGGATGGCACTAGAGCAGATTATGCTTAGTGAAGCTAGCCAATCCCTAAAAAATAAATACCAAATGTCTTCTTTGATATAATGAGAGCAACTAAGAACAGAGCAGGGAGGAATAGCAGGAAGAAAAGATTAACATTAAACAGAGACATGAGGTGGGAGGGAAAGGGAGAGAAAAGGGAAATTGCATGGAAATGGAAGGAGACCCTCAATGTTATACAAAATTACATATTAGAGGTTGTGAGGGGAAGGGGAAAATAAACAAGGAGGGAAATGAATTACAGTAGATGGGGTAGAGAGAGAAGATGGGAGGGGAGGGGAGGGGAGGGGAGGGGGGATAGTAGAGGATAGGAAAGGTAGCAGAATACAACAGTTACTAATAGGGCATTTTGTAAAAATGTGGATGTGTAAATACTGCAATCTGTATTTGGGGTAAAAATGGGAGTTAATAATCCACTTGAATCTAATGTATGAAATATGATATGTCAAGATCTTTGTAATGTTTTGAACAACCAATTAAAAAAATATTAAAGTGGGGAAAAGGCTTAGGAAGCATGTAATTGATGCTTCAATTAGGAAACTAAACCTTTAAAAGAGACCATGTCTCCCCAGAAAGCAAAGAGGTATATGATGGCAGGGCCATATTCCAAGCCAAGGATCCTGTCCTCTCCAGCTCTGCTGTGAAGCCTGACAGTATCCATCCTTTCCAGTTCTCTCAGCCCAGGCTGGAATGTGGTGAGAACCAGAGGCTAATTTTAGAACTCAAAGGCAATTAGGGGAGAGCTGACAAAACCTGATCTGGGTGAGGATTCTTGTGCTGATGTGTGGTATTTGTTGTTGTAAGCTAGCTCAGGAGACCTTGGTCAGCCAGACCAGGGCCTCTGTCAGCTTTTCTCTTGGAAGATGGAAGACACATGACCTATGCACTTTCCCATATGCAGTCTAGTGAGCTGGTGAAGAGTTCCCATGACCTGTTATACAACAATAGGATGATATATTTTCCAGTTTTTCACAGAATAGTCAAACAAAATCAATCTGACTGGATGTCCTTTGTGTCTTATCACTATGCCCTTCATTTATTCTGCTTCAGCTATCCTGGTCTCTTCCCTGATCCTCAATAATGACTGGCATGCTCCTACCTCAGGGCCTTTGCATGTGCTATATTCCCTGTCTCTGGAGTCTCTATACATCTACATGGCTTACTACCTTGCCTCTGCTAACTTTTTCTGCTCAAATATCAGCTTCTCAGGGAGAAGCATAAACCCCCTTCATACCCTGATTTTTAAAAAGTATGCTTGAATTTAAAATGAACTAGATGTGTGCTTAAATTTAAAATTAACTAGAATGAAAAATTAATGCAACTGAAAACTCAGTTCCTCATTTGACTAATCACATTCAAATATTTAACATGGCTCTGGGCTATCATGTCAGAGTGCAGTTCTAGAACTTTTCTATTGTCACTGAAGGTCACATTGGATAGTGCTAATACAGAAACAAGCTGGGCTTCCCTCAAAACTTTACATAAAGCAAAGCAGTAAGTACCTAGAGAGAGGTGCAGAAAAGAGCAGGACAGGAGCAGTTAGTGATCATGACCTGGGAAATGGCCAAAAAGTAGCAAACAAGGTAGGTCCTTAAATTCAGCAAACCACAGGGCTAACCTCATCCTGACAGAACAACACCACAGATGGTTCCCTCATTCCTTCTCAGCCTTCTGCAACCACTTTCTGACTTCAATAACCATGGGTTCATTTCTCCAGAAGGTATGTATTAGTTTTCTAAATTTGGCTTCTCTAGGAACATGTTCTGAAATTCATCCATGATGGTGCAGGTATAAATGGTTTGTTCTGTGTGGTCCTGGGGTCTAACTCTAGTGATTTGTTTCACAGCCCTCCCCATGAAAGGCTTCTCATAATTCAATCTAAATGCCTTCTACTGACATTATTTAGGTTCCCAATGGAGTTGGGCAATCACTGATGCCAGGTTCCCAATGGAGTTGGGCAATCACTGATGCCAGGAGCAGAAAATTAAATAGGAGGGAGGCTGATAGGGTCTAATCATTTCCCCTGATTTGGGAGACCATCTGCCTTCAGAAGAGATGTACCTTCAGGTCAAAAGATCAGAGTGAAATGTCAGGAGGTGAAGAATCTTCTAGAACAACCTCCCATCCGGGCCTACAGCAGTCTCTAAAAGGGCCAGTCCAATCACTGAGGAAGACCTCAGCTCTCAGGACATCTCAGTGCAATCCCTCTCCCCTTTCCAACCTGCTCTGCCCATCACTCCCACCCAATGCCCTCTACACCCCAAAATAGGTGGGGGTGTGAGTTAATATCTGTAAAGCTGATTCATCTTCTCATCCATTATCATCCTCATGCAGAGCAGGGGGTCTTTGTTTCCAGCAGTTGTCAGTCTGCATTAGTTTCTAACATAGTAATGCCAAGTTTCTCTGTCCTACTGGCTTCCACTCTCATCTTCCCATACAGCCTCATCTCAAAATATTTGTATTCATGGTATTATTCACTGGAAAACCTTGGATAGATTCCCCCCCCCGATCAGTACCAGTTGTCACCTCCTATGTTGAGCTTAAGTTGCAATTCCAGATCACAATGAACTGTGGCCTCTGACACCAGACAGAGACCAAGAATGAAAAAACAACAGGCCTTTCGTCCACACACCCACATGTTTCTTTTCATAAGCTGTGAGACAGCAGGTGGGTAGTTCAGAGGACTCACTTGCTTATGCCTGCAAAAAGGCATCCTTTACCTTCCTAATGAGAACAAATTTCAAACCATCCTGACACTACATGTGCTTGAGTATCATCCAGGGAAATGCTAGTGCTGGCTGAATAATAAATGAATATTGATTCACAGCCCCAGGTGAAATTAAAACAGTCACTCTCGTCCCCGCATCTTTTCATCACCCCCCTGCCCCACCCCCATCCATGAGAAAAGCTGGCAGATGTAGAGAAAATTATACCAAGCACCAGCCCCCAATTTCCCCTGGTTATTAAATTATATTGACAAATTGCAATGGACTCATATTCAATGACTTCAAAATTTTGAATTAGCATCAGACCATTTGGATGAAGGGGATGGCAAGCACTAATGCTTTGACAAGCAGGTATGCAGACTGGTCACTGGGGGGGGTGCTAATGGGCATACTGGGGAGCCCCAGCCCCATGTCTCTCCTGGCCAGCTGGCTAACCTGAGAGGTGAGGCCCTGCACAGTGTCAGGAAAGGAGCAGATGCCAGCTCCCCGGGCACCACGAAGCTGAGGTTGATGGTAAGGTCATGGGAAGCCACAAGGAAGGGTGCAGCACTGTCAGCCATGCCCTGACTGGCCAGGGACATGGAGGGCACCTTGAGGCACATGGCTGCTACTCCAAGATGCAGCCTGACTTCTGTCAATTAAGGCATTTGTCAGATTGCTGTTTTCTAATGCAGGACAAGTACTGCAAGAGTCTCTGAGGTGAGTGCTCTGATCCCTGAATGTGGCCAGCAAATCTGAGAAGAGCCACGCTGGTGATCCCACCTTCCTCCCCTTTAAATGACCATAGGTATTTAAAGCAAGTGTTACCTTTGGGGTTCACTGAAACCATGACATCCCCTCAGCAAAGCCCTCATTAACACAGAGGCACTGCCATCCCTGAATATCTCTGCTCTTCGACAAAGTGGAACCTCCTGGCTGTTGGTAGGAACACCACGTGGATGCCCTAGTATCAAACTAGAGAATTCCTTAAATAACAGTAGTAACAAGATAATACCATCTGTTAATTCCCATTACAAATGGGGCTCTTTTCCAAATGCTCAATGCACAATTCAATTTTATTTTTATCTAACCATCGCAAGATCCCTGTTATGTGGAAATGATGGACCTTAAACAGAGTGGTTCAGTAATCTTCTCCAGGGTCAGGTCCCACAGCTATCCAGGGATGTTGAAGGCATTAAAAGCCCTATCTACCCAATCTAAAATCCACTGCTTTTTAAACCTTAAAAAAAAGAATTTTTTTTTTTTGCTCTAAAATGGCCATCAGGGCTGAATTTCAGTTTTAGCTAAATAAAAGAAACTCAATCTACAACGTTAGAACATTTGAAAGTGCATGTGCATTCAGCTTTTGCAAGTCGATTAAATGATAGCAGTGTTTGTTGTTTGTTTGGTTGGTTGGTTTTGATTTTTTTTAAGGGATGAACTCACAAGGACAAAGAAAACAAGAGAAGGACAACAGCCACAAAATTATGTGAGGCCGGAAGGTAGATAGCAAGAGTGGTAGCTGCCTTCATGGAGCAGGGCAGAGAGGGGTGGTCAAGAAGCACCATGTCAAAGCATACCCCCAAATTCCCTGAGGCTCAGGAAGAAATGCCACAAGTCATTCCCTAAATGAGGAAGGCACTAAAAGCCAAAGGATTTATTGACAAAATCTTAAGAAGCCCAGACCTGCTCCACCACTACTCAGGGTATATTCATGCTGGTCTCAGTAGAGGAGAGAGTACACTCATCACAGAGAGAAAAAGAAAGACACCCCCACCCTTACCCAGTCCCCTACCCTCTGCTCACACCCCACACAGGACATATTAGGTTCAGCTGAGGGTGGGGTTACTGCCTAGTGTAGAGGGGGACCAGGGGACCTGCTGCCCAGGGGATTCCTCTAACTTGAGAGAACAACAACAAAAAAACAATAATAAAAATAAAAATAACTGAGAGTATAAAATACATAGATTCTCAAAGAAAACCAATTATATTAACATACAGTTAATAAAACATAAAAAAATTGTGCCTTAGTAACTAAGTATTTCTAGATGTGTTAAATTGTAAAATCTAATAGCAGATCTAATAAGTTCATAATTTTGAGTTATAACCAGCACAAACATTTTGAGATATCCACCGAAACTAATTTCAGATGAAGATTCATAATTTATTAGTGACAAATAATAATGCTCTAGTATATTACTGTGTTTTATTGTCTAGTTTTAGGACTGAAGAGATTGCTAAATTTCCAAGAGGTTAAATGAAAGTAAAGACATTTTCTTCTCTATTCAAATTCACATATCTCTAAATTCCATCCAAATCCAAATGCCAGCTTAAAAACCCTGCCCTACAATTAAGATCACATTTAAAAAGCATCACCCATACACACACAATATAATCAAATAATAATATAATCAAAATAATAATCTAAATATATTAAGAGGATGGAATAACACACTATATATATATATAATATATATATATATATATATATATATATATATATATTATATATATATATATATATATACACACACACACACACACATATATTCATCCATTTCCAATAATTCCTAGAATTTGGGAAGTCATCTAATATGGAAAAAAAAGAGACGAAAACAAATAGAAAAATGTCACTAGGTAAAGTGATATCCAGGAGAAGAAAATGTTTTAAAATATTATCATTAAACATCATCAGATATAGGTGATATTCTAAATATCAGGAAAATTTAAAATATTTTTAATATTATCTTGCAAATACTATTTTAAAAAAGAATAAACACAAAATAAAGTTCTTAGAATTTAAAACAAAAGAAATAAACAATTCAATAAAAGCATCAAAAAAACCAGCTGGGTTTTGTTTTAAATAAAGTATTAGTTATTTAAATAGCATTAGACATCGCTAAAGCCACAGTGGAAATGAAACAACAACATATGAAAGACTTTAAAATTCTAAGAATAAACTCATTTCCATCCAAAATTCTACATAAAATATGAGAACAGAACATTTTCAGATATTCAAAGTTGAATAAAAAAAATTGTTTTCTTATATCTGTTCCCAGGAAGCTACCAGAGGGTATGTTCCTCCAAAACAAGGGAGTAAATCATGAAAGACAATAACACAGGATTGAGTGAGACACATCCCAAGAGAAAAGTAAAATGAATTCCCAGGATTGAAATGGATGGGATCCCAAGATGACAACCATGGAGTTGATTGGAACATGCTCAGCTCAGGAACACCCATTTATATCACATACTTATTTATTAGTACCAGGAAACACAAAACAGAATGCAAGAAAGGAATAAAAGACTTAAGAGCTCAGCTATGAATAACATTTATAGTCATAATAACAACATTGAATGCTGATATAATCTAAATATACCAGGAGGATGGAATAATTAGGCAATAGCGGTCACCCAGAGTAGATAGTCAATAAATCATGCTTATAACTGAAAAATCAAGAAGCAGAAACATCTACATGTTGCTGAGAAATTCAGAGGTTGAAGGAGCTATGGTTAAAGGCTTAGTGGTAGAGAGCTTGCCTAGCACAGGTGAAGCCCTGAGCTCAATCCCCACTATGGCAAAAATTAAAATAATTTAAAAATTAAAACAAGGGATGTGGAGGTTGAAAGATTTTAAGTGGTTGCCCTGAAGAGGGGGTTGTTTTTTTTTTTTAGTTTTTTTTTAATATGAGCCTTGAAGAACAATCATCTATTTAAATCACATACATGTCAAACAAAGATAAAAATTAAAAGCAAACAAAATACTTCAGGGCAGTAATTTCTGGTATATCTGTCAGGTTCAAGCAGAGAAAAAAAGAATCATGGGAGATATATATATTTATAGCAAGGAAGTGGTTAATGTGATCGTGCGGCTCACCAAGCACAGCTGGATGCTCAAGCCCTAACAAAGGGCAAGGCTAACTTTACCAGGGCTGCTTGCTTCACCCAGCAGAAAGGAGAACTGTCAAACACCCGGCTCCTCAAGGCTGTTTCCTCTTCTAACCTTCCCTGGAGACAACCCACCTCTTTCAAACAGTCAACTTTCCAGAAAATAAAGAGGATGGAGACCCCTCCTCACACAGCTCACCTTCACAAGCACCCACAGCCACCCTGGTTTCCTGTTCAACCTGTACTTGGAAAAGGTCTTGGGGGAAAAGAGGCTGTATTTAGCCATGCTGGTCTCAGAATTTCTTTACCCCCCCCCAAGGAACCAGAATGATCAAAAAGCTCATTTTAAGAGGATTATTCAAGGCTTAAGAAATTCTACTTGAGTGCCTCAAAACAATATCTCTGAAACATATCCAGTGTTTCCCTATCAACCCAGTAACAAACATTTACATGTTGATCACCAGGCAGAACATTCCAAAGTAACAGAAGAAAGGAGGATGGAGTGCAAGTCACTTATAGGAGGAGCCCTTGTCATGGGGAAGAACCTATTCTCCACCACTCTGCTGTACTAGGATGTATTGTGTGCACCATATACACAGGCATATTTTAGTCTGAGTTTGGGAAATAAAAAAAGCATTCACTATGATTTCTTCACTATCCAAACAATAAACAAAAAGTCTAGAACTATTATGAGGATGGTGTTCTTCATTATATTTAGAGAAGTGAATAAAAAAAAACCATTTACATTAAACTGTTAAATAAATACCCTTTGAAATAATTTCTTTTTCTTCTCTGAAAGAAAGCACTCTCAAAACCTCACACAGAGGGGGAAAAAAGTGCTACGTTAGTTTGTTCTCACATTCCAGATGGGAAAAAAAGTACCAAGAGATTAAAGAAGTTTCCCAAGGTCAAGTACAGAGGTATTTGAATAGCAAAGTACTCAACCTTCATACAGCAACACCCATCTTGGATAAACACTCCTGTCCTTAAATACACAGATGCCCCTAGTATAGGCTGGGGGTGAAGAGAGGGAGCAGAGTGAATATTGTAATGATATTTTCACACCCATGCTTTGTGCAAACTTAGAGGCAGGAGGACAAGACTCCCTCCTCCATTTTGTTCCTCTATTCCTGAAGCCCCCTAAGATGGATCTTCATGGTACCAGCCAAGGCAGAACCACCATAGCTACTGTAAACAGGAGGGTTCAGGGGGCTCATTCCCATAGAGTAGAATGAAGGAAAGTCCTGGGCTTGTAATGTATTCAGAATCTTCTGTGAGACTAAGTGTCTAGGCCATATTTCCTCCATTGGAAAACAGTGGTAAAAGCTTTTCATGAAGGCTCAAATTCTGTGGTAGTACAGGAGGGCAATTTGTAGACCAGAAAGAACCCTCAACTATTTATCAAGAGATCTAATCCCACCTGCCATGTATCTCTGACACTGGTATTATGTAGTCTAGACCGAGATGTTTTCTTTTTTTATCTGAGGATTTGTTTCCTTGTTATAAAATGGCAGTGGGTCTAACGCCTCTGCCTACTTCAGAAACATCATGAAGGTCTAATGGGACATCAAACAAAATGTTTAAAAAAGACACTTTTTTGAGGTGGAAAATACAAAGAGGTATAACAGACAACATATCCTGATTAGAATTCAAGCTTTCTAGACGGAGGAAAAGAACCAATCAATCAGACTCCTGTACAGTCATGTGCTAGGTAGCACTTAACTGATGAACATATTGTACGCAATAGACCAAAAGGATTAACTGCCCACGCTTCTAGAGGTTTACTAGGGTTAATGGCCTCAGGAGCCTGAACCACCCACAGGCACTTCATGGGTGTTTCTGGCAACTGGGTGGATCAGTCATGTTTTCACAAAAGCTCCTCTTAATATCTGCCTCTGGTGACAGCTATTATATTTAGCCTACTATTTACATTTGCCCCTCTAATTGTACACTTTGTCTTCTTATATTATCTATTTATAATATAACTTAACAGTGCTGTCAACATCCCAGGTACTAAATGTTCAGCTCACACTCAGGAAAATAAAACCTTCCTTCACAGAAAATATAGGACTCTCCACAGGATTCCTATCTGGCTTAGCAACATAAGGTTCTTTGGGGCCAGGCACAGTCCCCGGATGTACTTGAACTGAATGTATTTAAAGTGTATGCTTTGATCAACATTAACATATTTTATACCTGTAAAATTATGGCCCAAACCAAATATTTCCATCACTCCTAAAGTATCCTTATGATTCCTTAATAATTCCTCCCTCACTCTACCTATATCCTCAGACAACTGCTATCTGCTTTCTGTCATACAGATAAACTTGTATCTAAATTTTTTTGCTGGTGCATATTTATCCATACTAGTGAGATTATTATACTATATTCATAATGCAGCTAACTTGTTCACTCTCCTTCCTCAGTGACTTTTCTTTGCTTTCCCCACCCATTTTTTCTACTAATTTGCTTTCTATTATTGTTTTATTCCTTTTTCTTATTCTCTCTCTCTCTCTTTCTCTCTCTCTCTCTCTCTCTCTCTCTCTCTCTCTCTCTCTCTCTCTCTCATAAGAGGAAACATTCCATCCTTGACTTTCCGAGTCTGGCTTATTTCACTTAGCATGATGTTTTCTAGTTCCATTTACCAGCAGATGACATAATTTCATTCTATTTTATGGCTGAGTAAAATTCCATTGTGTTTACATACCATATTTTGTTTATCCATTCATCTGTTGAAAGGCACCTATGTTGGTTCCACAACTTGGCTCTTGGGAATTGTGCTGATATAAGCATGGGTATGAAGGTATTATTACAGTATTCATTGGGATAAATACCAAGGACTGAGATGGCTGGGAAATACATGGTGGTTCATTCCTAGTCTTCAGAGGAATCTCCATAGTGTTTTCCAGAATGGTTGTACTAATTGGTCCCACCAACAATATATAAATGTACCATTTTTTCTTATACCTTCACCAGCATTTATTATTATTTGTATTCTCAGTGATTGTTATTCTAAATGGAGATGAAATTTCAGTATAGTTTTGATTTGCATTTCCCTGCTAAGGATGTTGAACATTTTTTCATGTTTGTTGGTCATTTGTATTTCTTCTGCTCATTTGCCCAACTATTGATTGGATATTCTGGGATTTTTTTTTGGTATTAAGTTTTTTGAGTTCTTAATATATTAAGAGTTCTTAATATATTAATCCCCTGTAGGAAGAGTAGTAAAGATTCTCTCTCATTCTATTGTCTTTTTCTTCACTTCCTTATTGTTTCCTTTATTGTGCAGAAGCTTTTAAATTTGATGCCATCCCAGTCACTGAATTTTGGTTTTATTTCTTGAGCTTTAGGGGTTTTGTTAAGGAAGTTGGTGTCTGTGCCAATGTTTTGGAATCTTGACCCTATATTTTCATCTAGCAGTTAGTGTTTTTGGTCAAATTCCTAGGTCTTTGATCCATAGAGTTGACTTTTAGGCAGAGTGAGAGAAAGAGATCTAGTTTCACTCTTCTACATATGAATATCCAGTTTGCCCAGCATATTTGCTAAAAAGGCTATCTTCTCCTACGTATCTTTTTGGCACCCTTGTCAAGGATAAGATGACTGTGCTTATATGGCTTTGTCTCTGTGTCTTCCTTTTTATGCCACTGTCTTTGGGTCTGTGTTTATTCCAGTACCACACTATTTCTGTGACCACAGCTTTGTAGCTTAATTTGAGATTAGGTATTGTGGTGTCCCCAGCATAGTTCTTATTACTCAGGCTTGCTTTGGCTATTCTGGGTTTTTTATTCTTCCATATGAATTTTAGGACTTATTTATGCTAGTTTTGTGAAGAATGACATTGTCATTGGTATTCTGATATTGCATTGATTCTGTAGCTTACTTTTGGTAATACAGCCATTTTGATAATATTAATTCTGCCTATCCAAGAACATGGAAAGTCTTCCCATCTTCTAGTGTCTTCTACAATTTCTTTCTTCATTGTTCTATAATTTTCATTGTAGAGGTCTTTTACCTCTTCAGATTCATTCCCAAATATTTTTGAGATTATTGATAATTGTTTTAAATAAATGGAGTCACATAGTACTTACTTTTTTGCTTGCCTGGATACCCTCATTAATTATTTTGAGATTCACCTGTGCTGATTCATTCAATAGTAGTGCCTTTTTATTGCCAAGTAGCCCATGGTACAGATATACTGCAACTGGCTTGTCCATTCACCTGTTGATAAACCTCTAGGTTGTTTCCAACTTTTGACATAAATAAAACTACAACACACATCTGTGTAGTCTTTGTGCAGATATATTTTCATTTCACTTGCATAAATACCTAAAGATGGGATGACTAGGCCAGGCAGAAAATGGTTAGCTTTTAAAGAAAAATCTGAATTGTTTTCCAAACTGGATGTACCATTTTAATCTCTTATCAGTTTCTGAGAAGTCTAGATGCCCCACACATATTTGGTCTCTGGGAATTTTTGTTTTGTTTTGTTTTAGATATTCTGAATACATTTTTAATTTGTAATTCCATGATGACTAATAATGTTGAACATGTTTATATGGCTTATTAGACATTCATCTGTCTATTCTTATGAACTATTTGTTTACCTATTTTTCCAATTTTCTTATTGGTTAGTTATCTTCTTACAAAGTGGTTCTCCATAGATATATATGTTGTTTGTGCTACCTTGTTATCTTCTTCCTGGTATTTTGGAAGAACAAAGATTTCTGATTTTTAAGAAGCACAATTTTCATTGTTTTGTTTATGTTCATGCTTTGGGGGACATATCTAAGAAACTTTTGCCTACCTCAGTATTGTACCAATTTTCTCTCTTTTTTAATAGATATTTTACAGCTTTAGGTTTTACATTAAGGCTTATACTTTTGTATAAGAGTTAATGTCCTTTTTTGTCCATATGGCTATCCAGTTGGTCCAGGACTATGTGTCAAAGAGACTTTCCTTTCCCCCATTGAGTTACCTTGGCACCTTGCAACAACAATTGACCAGATATGTGTGGGTTTATTTCTGGGCTTTGTGTTCTCCATGAATTAATTCAAAACAATAATGATCTGCCTTTATCAGTGCTCAGTTCTCTTCTCTCAGAAGTTTCTTGATTCTTGACACTAAGACAAATAAGAGGCCAATCTTGCTGAGGTGATGGAATTATTCTGTCTGAAGAAACAGGAATGGGATGTTGCTGACATTCTAATACCACAAATTGCTGCCTTTCTTTATGCAGTGATGGAAAGATAGAGGCAGGAGCATGCTAAGGGCCTTATTAAGTAGTAGTTAATACTATTTTTCTTAAGTACTAGTCAATACCACTCCTAAATTCAATTTAGAGTTGTGTGCGATAGTATATCATACTGAAAAATAAGTCTCTATTGCTGATGGAAGATCCAGGAATTATAGGTTACTGCACCAGAAAGCATCTATAACATCACCAACCTGGGCTGAAAAGAGCATCAGGGAAGGCATTTCCTGGATGGCTCAATACAGCCTAATCTTGCAGCACTAAAGACATCAAAAAAGGTCAGCCAGTTTTCTGAGAAGCCTCTTCTCTAGCGCAACAATAATATTAGCCAACACTCATTCAATAGTTATATGCTGAGCAAATCCCTGTAACTTTTTAATTTTATTAACAATTGTACCATGAAGGTACCATTATTTGCATTTTACAACAGACAAACTGAGGTAGAGAAAAATCAAACAACCTGCCCAGGTTCCTTAAGGCAGAAAGTGGCTAAGTTGGTATCTGCCTTCCTGCCTTCAGCTCCCACTGGATTAAGAAATCCCAGTGCTATATAGGCTCAGAGCACTCACTTCTTATACAGCCTTTAGAAATTCAATCCAGGGATGAGACACTCGCTTCAGAAAACCCAGGGATGACAAGCTGACTGAGTAGGAAGCAATGCCAGGAAAACACTCACTTTGCCCAAACCTTTACTGCCCTCTACCTCGTTTCCTTTTTTTCTGTTAAATGTTTCCTCTCTCAAAAGGGATGCCATGAAGATCTACTGGCAGGGGCAGGCTGAGGGGAGGCAGAGCTGGAACTAGAAAAGAATGTGAAGACGGGAGTGTCTGCAGATAAACCACTATAAGAATGGTCAAGGAGCTTGAAAGTCAACACCTAGGTAGGAAGTAGCAAGTAAAAAGTAACTGAAGATAGCAGGAAGAGAATGGATGAGTATAAGAGGGAGATTTCCAAGGACATGGGCAAGGAGAGACCTCAGAAGGCTGACTGTGTGGAGGGGAGAAGCCCTGTGTTCAAGAGATGGACCAGTGGGAGAAAGCAAGTGGAACCTTGCACTAAAGATAGGGGCATGGAAAAGAGGCAGGACAAGCCATTTCCATCCCCCTGCAAGCTGAAGAGTCACTAATAGCCAAGGTAATAATGGCTGAAGAACATGAAAAGAACTCCTACAAACCTGAGTTACAAGCCCAAACACCTGCAAACACAAGAGCCTATAGATCTAAGATTGACTGCCACTTCTACAGACAAGAAGATCCTTGAGGAAAGTTTTTTGACTACGGACTTACAGACCTAAAACACTTTTTACAAGAGTTCCATTTCCTCCTTTGTTCATGAGAGTACAGTCCCATCTCAGAGTCTTCTGGGAGCACATGCATCCCCACTGGAGAGCTCCCCAGTCTTCAAGAGTGGGACACTTCAGCAAGACCTGTTGGACAAGTCACCCCTGATAGAAAACTACTGCCCTGCTAGACACCACCCTCACAGTCTACAGGGCCTGGACACAAACAATATGAAGCTAGTGACAGTTGCCTGTAAGAAAATGAGCAATCAAGGGGCTCCCTGTTATTGCTGGAGTGAAGCTGCTTTGCTCTGGTGGGTGGGATGCATTATTATGCCAAAACAGTGGGGAGACAGACAAAGGGCATCTTGCAGGGCTCCCTTGGTATTCAAGGGAGAAGAAACAAAATTTTGCTAAGGAATTGTTCCTGATTTACAACACAGTTATTAAGCCTCTTGCTTCCTCTTCTTTTCCTTATTTTCCCCTTCTCTCTGTACTTCTTATACTCTGAGGCTCTTGTGTAAACAGAGAACAAAGATATGGGAGAAACAAGAGGTTTACCAGGAACCAGTGGCTCCTGCAGCCATTCTGCCTGGAATGGCCACCACCTCCCCCTCCTCCTGCTCCTGCTCCTTCCTCCCACCCTGCTATCACTGGTCTTGCCAACACCCACTTGTCCTTCAGAAGAATGGAGATTCTGCCCTCCAGGAAGTTCCCAGCACAGATCCCCGCATCCCAGCTGATACAAAGTCTTCTCTCTGTTCTCATGTGACACTCTATCAAGAGACTTTTCACCTCAAACAGACTATATCAGCTTTTGGGGCTCTCCCCAACTGTGAGCTCCTTGGGAGCAAAAGGCAAGTCTTCTGAGAAGTACTCCACAGAGCAATGTAAAATCTTTAGCCATTACTGCTATTTAACTCTATATCTCCAGTGCCTAGAGATAAAGTGACATTCAAGTAGCAATTATTATTAGTAGCAACATGTGGCCATGTAGGACTACTGTAATTATCATGGGAATCAGCATAATTGACAACATGACCACTTCAGGAGGTTGGGCCCAGACACTGGCCAAGAGCTCAAGGCAAAGAAGTCATGGTCCTCCAAAGGCAGAAGAAGATAACAGGGTGGTCACAGATCAGAACAGTGAGCTCACAAGCAACAACTTGGATTCTAGAGCCTTGGAATCAAATACTACCATCTCCTTCCTGTGCAAAACATGTGACAGTTTATAAGGCAATACCACATTCATTATGTCATTTGCTTTCTACAATCTCTGCTGTGATGTTGGTGGTACTATACCTATTTAACAAGTGAGGAAATGATTCTTACAGAGGAGAAATGGTTTCCTAAAAGTCACCCAGCTAAGGAGTGGTTGGTTAGGTTTCACAGTCAGGTATTCTGATAGTGCATTCTATGTTCTGTGAGTGTGGCCCAGAGTTAGCTATGGCCACCTGAAGACTGCAGGAGAGCACTTATCAACCCATCCAGGAAACCACAGCAAAATCCCCAAGGGTCAGGGTTTCACCAAAGTCAAGCATCAGAGTAGCTGCCATTGGGCAGTGTGCGGTCCTGAATAAGAGGAAGACCAGGAGACAAGAAAAAGGGACTGAAAGGCCCAGCCTGAAATTACCACAGATCTCAAAAGTTGGGGTAACTTTGATTAGCAATTCAGAAACCTCAAAAAGCAGAACCTGAAGAGCCAATTACAGAAGAAATGTCTCCCAGTGGCAGTTATTTCTAATTGCTCATCTGATCCTTATTATAAATCTCTAACCTAAGTATTAAGTTAAACACAAGGAAACGAAGGTTCATAGAGGGCATGTGATATGCCTGTGATCATACAGTAAATAGGGGAAAAGCAGAGAGGAAAGTCACAACTAGACAGAGTCTCAGCAGTCATGCTGGCTGTGCCTTCCACAGGGTCCAAGTTTCCTATGTCCCCCTGTTCTCTACTTGTCCTGCTGAATGTTCTAAGACTTCTTAGTTCACCCCAAATGGGTCTTTTAAGAGACAAGGTAGCAGAGGTGCCCTGGTCAGTGGTCTCAGGTGCAGAGGGTGATGCTGTGGGGTAAGGGGCAGGGGTGGCAAGAATAGCCAGAAAGACAGGGAAAGTATAGCTAGGGGCCTAGGCATCCTTCCTGTAGCATAGCCCTTGGCAGCATGGCCCTCTGGGAACATAAGGAGAAAGAGAACAGACAGGAGGACCAGGCCTCAAAAAGTACCAGGAGCCAAGACAGCCCTGGACCAGGGTTCAAATCCAGGCTGCTGCCTCAGAGCCTGTATGCTAGCAAAAAGGAGAAGCATAACCACCTGCCAGTTCTTATGAAAACAAGGCAGTATTGGAGTAAAAACAGAGAGAGCACCATGCTTCTTTTAAAGCAATCCATATTAGACATCCACAACCTAGACTCATCAAAACAGCTTGTTATGTAACAAGTTTTATTTGTCAATAAATAAATGAAATAAATAAGGTGCAGTAAGTAAGGCAGTCAGAGGGTACCTGCTCATTTTGCTCATTTTTGTTTAGAAGTTGTTCTCTTTCATGCTATAAATAAATAAATAGAAATCCATTAACATAAGGCAAGTATTGACTACTCTATCACAGTACTGCCCAACTTTTGACTTCCAGAAGAACTACAGTCTGGGTATTTTCAGAAGCAGCTCTTTTGGAATCTGTTCCATTAACCAAACAAGGCACTGACTGCAGGCGGTAAGGCTTATCTTACTTGCTTATGAAGGCTCACAGCTGATGCCCCAGAGTCTGGTTTGGGGTTCCCCAGAGAGCCAGGATGACCTGATTCCTCCCCCAGCAAAGCCCTGAGGGGCTGGCATGGCTGTCAACGCCACAGAGGCTCAGAGCCAGCTGACTTCATGGTTGGGTAATTCCCAACTGCACAGCTCTCTTATTCAAAACTGACTCATTCTTCCATTTACTCTCAGAAAATTGTGCAGCTGAATTAAAAAGAAAGCAGCCCAGGGAACAGGGTTATAGGAGGGAAAACATGGCTTCAGACTAAATAGAAATCAAATGTGAAACTACAGCTCCACAGCCGGGGCAAAGGCCACAGGTATAACTGGGAAGGAAGTTCATGACATTAAGGCCCTAAGACCCTGGAGCCTGGTTTCATCCAGATCCTACTTACAGCCTGGCATCCACGAGAATTAGCAAACTCCCTGCATTCAGGCAAGAGCCATGTTTTATTTGACCTGCATGAAAGTATCCTCCCACTCCCAGGCAGGGTTTTCATTTTTATTTTTTTAATTAGTTGCCAATTTATTTCACAGTAGACACAGGTTTCTATTTTTTCCTCAAACCTTGCTGCTTGACCTGGCAACACTGGCTCATATTCTGATATAAAAACTCAGGGGGAGGACAGAACGTTCATATCTCCGGTAGCTACAGATCTGGTTGGCTTCTCCTGTTCTTGTTTGAGGACTGGGTTCTGCAGCATCTGAGTGTATAAATCTTAATTTACATAAAGCATTATGGAATAAATGCTCACTCTGATTTACTGCAGGCCAGAGGTTGGGGGCTTGTTGATAGCCTCTTGACATCCAGAAGCTTCTTGCACAGAGCAAAGAAATCAGAAGACCTGGTATTGAAAAATCTTTGGCCATGACCTGCATTTTATCTGGTCCCTGTGTGCCACTCAAATAGGAGGTCTCCTGCTATGCAGGAGGGAGCTTGTGCAGTTTGAAAGCCCCTTTTTAAACTGTTTATAGTGCTGAAGGATCAAATAAATAAATATAAATGTATATAATATATAAATGAAATAATATATATGTGTATATATACACACATATATATGTATGTATATATATGTATATATAAATGTATATATGTATATATATACATATATATGGATATAAATGTATATATGTATATATACATATATATGTATGTGTGTATATATACATATATATATATGAGACATTTTCATAATGTATAAAACACTGCAGTAAGTATGGGTTCCCCAAGGAAGGATTCGTTTTGGGCACAACCATGGAGCTCTTCACCCCCTGTGAACTCTACCTGGAGCAGGGCATCACGGTAGATATTTCTACCATGACATGGAATTTAAGTTGGTTAGCTTTGCTTAAGAGTACACACATGGGTCTGGCACTGTGGTACATACTTGTAATCCCAGTAGGACAGGAAGCTGAGGCAGGAGGATCACGAGTTCAAAGCCAGCCTCAGCAATAGAAAGGTGCTAAGCAATTCAGTGAGACTCTGTCTCTAACAAAATACAAAATAGGGCTGGGAATGTGGCTCACTGGTTGAGCACCCCATAGTTCAATCCCCAGTACCTGCCCCCCAAAAAGAAGAGTTGTACACATGGGATAATAAGAGAATGTTCCCTGTGAAAAGTGGTTCACCTACCAAGAAAAACACAAGGAGGCTCTCTACAAGAGCTGTGAACACAGTCATCCATCCAACATCAAGTTAGCCCTGCTGGAAATTGACTTTTAATGCCTAAGTAAATTAATGTGCTGACTGGTTAATGCTGAAAATTTCCACTAATAAACATTTCTTAAAGTTGAAGCATATTTTCCTGCCCTGAAAAATGCAAAAATGTTATCAGTCATTCAACATGTAAAGTTATCCTCAGTGACTTCATAACTTAGATTCAGAAAGACTGGAAAATGGGATAGCAAGCTTGATAGAGGAAAAAGATGAAAGAGTCCAAGGCCCTGGGCAACCAGAAGATCAGAGTGAGAGAATTCACTAATTAGGATGTGAAGAGCATAGGAGTATTACACTAATATCTGCTTGAGCCAGCTCTGTTCTGAGAAAGAGTGACTACCCTAAGTGTGCATTCCTACCCTGGCATCCATCTTTCCTCCCTGTCACTGAGTTATTAGAGAATAAGCCTTGGGCCAACTGTGGTAATGATAGTTAAAAGGGATGCTGTTATCTCAGCCTGAGAAGGAGGAAGACAATAACTGAACACAGGCATGTCAGTGTCTCTACTGTATCCAATAGAATTTTCCTGCTTCATTTACACCATCCCCATTAACACACATGTACACACACACACACACACACACACACACACACACAAATGCAATAGATCACCCCAAGAGGATTAGAATGTTCTTCCAAAAGTGAAATAAATGTCTGTCTGGGCCTCATATAAGATGATATATGTGGCCAAGTTCAAATCAAATCACATCCTGAGGAAAGAGCTGTATTTTGCACTCAAACTGCTTTGAACTTGTACACAGAGAATTATTGTAATGGCAGCATCTTCATCTTCTGGAAACCAAATCAGTTGCCTTCTATGAATATTGCCTGAAACAAGACTCTAAAAATATTTCTTTTCTTAGCATTCAAAAGGGGAAAAGGAAAAAAAAATGTCAAGAGTTTGGGTAATGACTCTCACATAGAGAACAAAGCAGTCAAGACACATTTAAATATGAAATTGTATCCTCCAGTTTCTATATTCAAATATCAGCTGTGCTAGAAAAACTCATGTGAATAGATTTATGCATTGAATTGAAGTGCAAAGGAAAAAATAAATAATTCTTATTACAGAAATCGTTGAATGAATACAGAACAACAGATATAAACAATACAGATTGGATCACTCTGCTACACAAAATAACTCAATTTTTCTTTATTAAAACAAAGACATCTTATTTTAAAACTAATCAGAAGACCTAAGGAGAAGAACATAGACCCAGTACCAGCTCAAATATTTGGAGTTTCTTCCTCCTGCCCAGTGCTTTGCTCTGCCAACTCATTTGCGTCCCCGAAACGAGTTCTTCCAGACCCCCCAAAATGTTGTACGTTCTCTCTGAACCTGCTAACCCCCACCAGTAAATCTGTGGTGAGAGGCAGCACAGGAGCTGGTACTACTGGGAAAGACTGTTAAGGAAGAAGAAGAACCTTACCACTTCTGGGAGCAGCCTAGTTGAGAGGTCATGGATGGCTTTGACCACTATACATATGGATGACAGAAGGAATATCACCCCCAAGATGACATAGGCTCTGAAAAAAACAAAACATTAAGAGTCTTAACTGGGAGAACTCTATACTGCTGAAGAGTTGGCACAGTTGACCACGATGAGCACACCATCTGAAAAGTAAATTTTGCCATAATTCACTGCACCCCCCCAGTCCCAGAAATGAAACCAAGTTACTCTGGGAGAACACAGTTCAGGATTTTATCAACAAAGGCAACCTCACAGGTAAGGGGTTCACCATCCTACATCACCTTGCAGTACTCCATGAATGCTGGCAATGGAAGGGTCGGCCATAAAAGCGTCATGGAAGCCATCTCCCTTGCCTGGCAAACTTGCTGCTTCAATCCTGCTCAGGCTAAAGGGTGAAGAGTTTAATAACAGAGTGGAGACTGGCATGGGACATCCCAAGCTCGGCCATTTAACTTGTTGCAGGTTCTTGGTCAAGGAACTGAAACTCTTTTTAGCTTGTATTTTCTCACCTTTTGGATAGGAATAATATGTCCTACCTGAAGATGAAATGAAATGATGAAGTAAACCGTTGATGATTATAGCTGAGACAAAGGCAGGCAGCTCCCGATGCCTCTTCTGGATATGACTCAATAAAATACAAACCTTTGGATTTTCCCAGCCAAAAGAAGGAGAAATGATTTGATAATTAGAAAAGACAGAGTGTCTATGGTAAGAGAGAGGAAGGAAAGAAGGACAGGAAGGAGAGGACAGAGAGGATGACAAGAAAGAGAGAAGAAAAAATAGAAGAAAGGATGAGGTCAAGCAAAATACCCAGCCCAGGAGGAGGCAGGAGCCAATGATAAGAGTAGATGATACACAACTGGGAAGGTCAGGGGGAGAGGACTATAAGAAAATCTATGGGGTTCATGACAGAATCTGGCAATCCAGATACAACAAATCTCAGGAGACAGAAAATGAAAGTAAACAAGAGGAAATGCTAATCCTAATACAAGGGTCAAAATACCAAAATGGAGAGGAAGAATACAAGGACAACTACAATTAGTTTTAGATCATTCCTATCTCAACATGGTGCTACCATCATTTGGAAGCCTCTTCCACCAGGTAGCAAATAGAACCAATTTTCAGGGCTGGGGTTGTGGCTCAGTGATAGAGCACTTGCCTAGCATGTGTGAGGCCCTGGGTTCAATTCTCAGCATCACATATAGATAAATAAATTAGAAAATCAAGGTCCATTGACAACTAAAAATATATCTTTTAAAAAAATGTTTTTTCATTATTCTTCTTGGATTCCCTCTTTTGACTAACAGCACATTCCCAAACTGTTCACCTAATTTTGAAGTGGAACATATGTACAATCCTAATAAACCCGTGGATAGATACAATCCCCCTAATTTAGAAGTGAGGAATATAAGCAGGTGAACCCACGGCATGGAATGCACTTAGGAGTCTTCTTACCCACCCTCTAGTGGTAGGTTTTATCCTTTCAAAGACACAGAATGAATCATTGCAGGCTGGAGCAAAAACACACAAAAAATGAACACATAGATAGAGGAAAAGGTAATGAATGGGCTAGGATCTTGGTGGAGACTTGAGCAAATGGATGAGTCACCATCAGTGCCATCCATTCTTGTAATGAGCCCCCATGGAAAAACATATGCTCGAGAGGGAGAAAAGAGAATGTGGGCAGTAAAAACACATGGCCATGGCTGACCAGCTCAGTTGAGATGGTGCACCTGGGGCAGGTGACCAAGTGCTCTCAGGCCCTTACTGGAGGGTCCTTTAGTAACTAGGGACTGGAACAAAGGCAGGGATTCCCCGAGTTTCAGGATCAGTTTTAAGCAAATACCAAGCACCTCCTTGGAAGATGGCCAGCTGTACTCAGTGCTTGGAATAACCATTTATACCTGAGAGCAAAGGGACTGGAAGGGGTCCCAGTACAGACAAAAAGATTGAAGTCAATTAGGCCTGCAACATAAGGTTTGTTTGTTTGTTTGCTTTTTTGGGGGGTTACTAGGAAAAGAACCCAGGGCCTTGCACGTGTAAGCTAGTGCTGTACCAATGAGCTACATCAGCAGCCTGCAAAATTTTCATTTGGTTTTCCAAGAGTGAAAAAAAAGTAGGATTTATTCAAGTGAAAAATAGAAACAGAAGTCTTGCAAGAGCAAGAGGTCAGTTTTGCAATGTGGCTTTTTTTTCCTCGATTCACAAAACTCCTGGGTGACTGGAAAAGACTCCTTTTTAGGTAAATTCAATCACAAACTAAGCACCTCCCAGCCACTGCACTCTTCCAGGGAACTTTTTTTTTCTGCCTGACTAACACCCCAGTTCGATATATCAGACTCTAGGGTAAACCTAGACCTCTGCATTTTTTATAAAAGCTTCCAGGCAATTCTAATGTGTACTGGCCTAGTTTAATTTTAATCTAATACTAATGCAAGGCCCAGACCCAAGTGAAGCCCTGTCACCAGGGAGCTCATTCTATGAGGCAAAGTCCATGACTCCCTGGAACAGAGGCAGGGAGAGAGTGGTCACTCAAGCTGGCAAGGAGGGAAAGACTGGTCTCATGGCCTTTCCAGGCCCCAGGCCCCACAGAACATGTGTTTACTGATTCGCTTTTTCTCCCTGAGAAACAAATAGGACAGCTAGACCTTCTCTAGGTAATTTGTCCACTATATCCTCTTCTCTATTCTCCTGGGGGAAAAAAGAAACAAATAGCCTTGGGTTCTTCCGGACAGGGAACAGTGATGCACAGGAAATCTACTTCTGTGAGATCACTGCAGGCATGGCTTGATCATGCACAAAAAGTGGGTTTTTATTTTATTAAATTACTTAATATATGTACATTAGTTAAAGCATATGTATATTTTAATTTCATTACATTACTCAAGTACATATGCTTAAGACAAGTTTAAATACAGCAAGAGCCTCGATACATAATTTCTTGCTTACTTATTTTTAATCAAAGCTACACTATAAATTCCTTAGGTCAAAAAAATATTTTAAAATAAAATTTTAAAATGGACATTTAAAAACACATTTTTATTTCCTAATATCTATAGTAGCATGTAGCAGGATGTCTCAAATGTATCTGTAGAGTGGATATAAACATCAATGGATTAATTAATCACTAACTGATCTGTAAATTACTCCCTGTAGATTCTAAGGGGCATCAACTGTTAGGAAGAAAGAGACTCTTAACCCTTCAGTCAAATGCACATGGAGTAGCCCACACTGTAAAGTGATTCTGAAATATAACAAAAGTCAAAAGAAAATGTGTGATCTGGTTTAATAGACTTGAGTTTCACAGAACTTTAATCATTATTTTCTTCACCGAGACACCTGTGAAAATGCCCAAAAATGTTTTAAGAACTCACTATCAATTTCTTTTAAATGTGTTACAAATTCAAAAACCACAGTAACCCCTCCTTCAACACTGCTGGAGCCTGTGTCTTAGGACCCAGCCACTCTGACAGCCCGAAGCAGCTATTAATAGCAGAGGGTGTAATGCTATTTTTATGGCTTATTAATAATATATTGTGTTTACACAGCAGCTTTCTCCTCAGGCACTCAGAGTTCTGCACATCAGCTCACAAATCCCCTGGAGGCAACTCACCAGACCTAGGTTTTTGTTTTTCTCCTATTTTATTAATGAGGAGGAAGAAAGGTATGTTTCATAAATACAAGGAGTCAAAATCGCATGTTGAGGACTAAGAGGCCTACCCAAGGTCACCCAAGGAGTTTGAAGTCTACTCAGAAATAGAACCCAAATCAACTAATGCCCTCCCAATGGCCACTCCCAGTCAATCATCCAACCACTGAAAGACTCTGGATGTTCAAATCACATGCTCAAACCAATAAAGATTTAGGTCAGGATCAAACATGGCTGCTTCTGCATCTGTGTGAGCTACTTCCAAGCTTAAGGATGGATGGCAAAGGGTGGAAAAGGATACCTACTCCCCTAGCACATGTGGCCTTCACCTGGATAGGTTGGCAAGACAATAGGACACTGAGGAGCCAGGTCACCAGAAAGCACATCAATATAGTCCCCCGATGAACCCAGACTGAAACTGATCTTAAATTCCCACTGGACCACATCAATGTTTATAGCAGCTCAATTTACAATAGCTAAACTGTGGAACCAATCTAGGTGCTCTTCAACAGATGAATGGATAAAGAAAATGTGGTACATAAACACAATGGAATATTAATCAGCCTTAAAGAAGATCGAAATTATGGCATTTGCCACTAAATGGGTGGAGCTAGAGAATATCATGCTAACGGAAATAAACCAATCCCCCCAAAATCAAAGGCCAAATGTTTTCTCTGATATGTGGATGCTATTTCACAATAAGGGGACTTGGGGCTAGGGAAGAATAGAGGTCCTTTGCATTAGATAGGGGGAGTCAAGGGACAGGATGGGTTATAGGGGTAGGAAAGATAACAGAATGAATCAGACCTTATGACGCTATGTGCATATATGATTACATAAACAGTGTAATCCTACATCATGTACAACAAGAAGAATGAGAAGTTATATTCCATTTATGTATGATGTGTCAAAATGTATTCTATTGTCATATGTAACTAATTAAAATAAATTAAAAAAATTCCCAAGGGACCAGCAGTTATCACAGTGTGAGCCACAGATCAGTAGCATCCACACCACCTAGGAACTTGATAGAGAAACAAATTCTGAGTAAATCCTCCCCAGCCCTACTGAAGCAGAAGCTCTAGGATAGGGCCTTCCAGTTGATTCTAATGTGTGTTCAAATTTAAGGAACAGTATTAAGACACAATGTCCAAAAGAAACCTAGTGAAATCCAAAGAGATGGCCAAAGCCATTACAAAGAAATGATTAAAGGGGGTTAAACTCACCTTTTATTTTCCAGCTAAAAACTACGAATTGCTAACTGTGCATAACATTGGAAATCTATGAATAATCTAGAATCATTACTTTTTGCCTTTGAAATTATAAGGGCAAAAACCTACTGACAGGTATTCACATCCAAACTGAGGTCAGACTGAAAGTTCGGTCCCGTGTCAATTGCAGGTTTAAAGGTCTATAGCTCCTACTCATGAGGCCTAAGTCCTGGCATGCCAATTCTAAGTAACTTCCCCTCAGATCAAAAGAGCCACGCACCAGAAGCTTCTCCCATCACTCTAATTTACAACAAGCCTAAAACACAGTGTAGCCCTGGCAATTAACCAATTCAGGTCACAGTTTAAAGCACAATTATTTTGGTGATCATGTTTTATTATAGTCTCCAAAGCACTGTAATCTGCAGCATTGTTCAAATGTCAAACAAATAATGAAAAATAAAAGACAGTGATATGAGCATGCTTAGCACTTAGGACTCCACCGTTGCGAATGTTCATTTATTCATAGCTCTTTCTCTCCATGAGTTCTGCCATTTCAAATAAAGCCACAAACCAAAATTGGTTTGGAGGCAGTATAAAAGGAAGGAGAAAGTCAGTAATGAATGGTGGTAAGACAGTCCCCCATTCTCTATGATAGCTATGCCCAACAAGCACCATTTTGCTTGAGATTCTGCCCCTCCCCTCACTCCATCATTATCACCTCCTGCCTCCTCTCTTCTTCAGCAGCTCCCTCTCTTCTTCTAATATTTTTATACTATCTTCATCTCTTTTCTTGACTCTCCTGGGCTCCAGGTCTCAGTTCCTTTCTCTGTTCATGTTCCCATCTCCCCCTCTTCAACTTCATCCACCGGCTGTTTTGTGAATGGGTTGCAGCTAGGGTGAGGTTGAACTGGATTGGGTATGGTCCCTCAGAACAGAGCTCTCCAGGCAAGAGGTCCATCCCCCTGTTCATAGTTACACCATCCGTATCTTCAGCATGCAACAACTAAAGATCTCTCCTTTCTCAACAAGTGTCCATTTGCTTTTATCTATAATAATTCACAAGCTGAACTGAACAAATAGAAATCCCATTCCCCACCCTCCACACCTCCAGGGATAGAAACTAGGGCCTCTAACATACTAGGTCTTTTCCTTAAGAAGTAGGGAGAGGAAGCTTTTAAATCACACAGAAATCTTTCCAGAGGAGCTCTGAGTTGACTTTGAATGAAGTCAAAAGTCAATCCAAAGGAGCTGACTTAGTAAAGAGGGATAAAAAGCAGATTCAAAGGCATATCAGATTCCTTAGTTCAGCACATTTATATTGTCTAATTACTTTGTGCCAAGCACCATTCTAGTGAGCAGGCCATGAAGATATCTGGTGGAAGAACCCTCCAGGCAGAGAGAAGAGCAAGACTCTGAGGCAGAAGGTCTGCCTGACATGAGGGAGATACATCAAGGCAACCACAAAGGGAATGAGAAAGAGGGAAAATGATGGAGGTGAATTCAAACAGTGAGGATCCTATAAGGTCTTGGAGCCGTTACAAGGATGAAGGCATTTACAATGATGGAAAGTCACAGGGGACTAGAACTTGGAAATGACTCTGTGTGGCATATTTTAACCAGATCACTGATGCTTGGCAACAGCAGAAATGAAGAGAAGAAACTGTTAAAGTATTCAGGTCAGCTGAGAGCATGACAAAGGATGTCTTAGGTCAGTATAATCACACTGAAGGAGTGAGGTTTTTGGTGATGGTCTGATTCTGAGTCTTGGTTTGTTCAGGGATATATTTCATTTTATTAATGCATGATATTCAACAAAAAAAGAGTCCAGATGATGCAAGCCTTGGGACCTAAGAAAAGGGAAAGATGGAGCTGCCATTTCCTGAGGTAGGAAGAATGTGGGAAAAGCATGTATTGAAGGGGAAAGATCAGGAGTTCAGTTTTGGACATGCTAGGTTTGAGATGTCTGTTAGACATCTGTTATGGTTTAGATGGGAGATGTTTCTCAAAAACTCATGTGTGGGACAAGGCAAGGAAGTTTAGAAGTGAAATGATTGGGTTTTGAGGGGCCTTCACCTAATCAGTGAATTAATTCCCTGATAGGGATTAACTGAGTGATAACTGAAGGCAGGTCAGGTGTGGCTGAAGGAGGTAGGTCACTGAGGGAGTGCCTTAGGGGTTTATATTTTGTCCCTGGAGAATGGAGTCTCTGTCTCTCTCTGCTTCCTGGTGCCAGGCTGTTTTCCTCCACACTTTTCCACCATTATATTCTGCCCCACCTCAGGCCCAGAGGAAAGAAGCCAGCCCTCTATGCACTAAGACCTCTGAAACTATAAGCCCCCAAATAAACTTCTTCTCTTCTAATTGTTCTTGTCAGGTATTTTTGGTCACAAGCAACGAAAAAGCTGATAAAATAACATCCAAGTGGAAGTGTTGAAAAGACAATTGGAGATGGGCACTGAGATTCAGAGATAAGTTTAAGTGGAGGACATAAATTGGGAGTCATCAGCACAAAGACTGCATTTAAGTCTCAGAAGTGGGTAAGATCATTACCCACTGCTAAGAAACCACAAATTCCCTAGTAAAGCTGGAGGACAGGTTTCATGAAGAGTCCCTGCTGGAAAGCTGAGTAGAAAGGTGGGAGTGGGCCATCCCTGAGAAGCCTCATGTGCTTAGCTGAGCTGCTTTAGCTTTCTTACAAAAACCAGAGCTCCAGACAACTTTGAAAATGATGATGATTAGATTAGTATTTTTTAAAGCTAACTCAGGCAAAAATATATTTTGTGAACAACTGCAGGGCCTGACATGCCCTGCTTCCTCCTCTCCATTCTTCTTTCAGGCTCTACTCCCAAGGGTAGGATTGACAGCCACTTCATCCTACCTTGAACCAAGGCACCTGACCCAAACTGAGGTGATCAGTCCCATTCCATGGACTTTGAGACCAAGATGAATGATAGTAAGGACTGAAAACCAAGATGATTCATCTCATAACAAGGATGAGAGAAGTCCGAGTTTGGCCAAGCTTTCCAACCCAAGTGCTTAATCAATATTCCTTGGGGAAGGTGGGCTTACCACGTGGTGGCTGATTCCCTCTTGAGCTAGTTAGGAAATCCCCCCAAATTAGGCAGAAGTTGCAAGGTCTTGGAAATCATACAGCATCCTACCAGAATATTCTGCTGTCTGGGAGTCATAGGCTTACTGAGATCAAAGTGGGGGAGGAATGAGATATCACTTTTGATGAGTGAGTGACAGGGTAAACATGTAGAAGAGCATATGAGAGGGAGGGATGATATTGCTGTGGTCATCCTCAGAAAACACCATCTGCCACAGCAATGAAGAGGCCCCAGTCTGCATCAGCCATGCGCTAGTTTGGCAAACATTTGTTTCCAGGTACTCTTTCCTACAAGGGTCAAAGCAGCTTAGACACAGCCTGGTGCTGAGGCTTCCGTGTTGCAGTAGACAAGGGGATGGACAGATGTCAGGAGGAAACAAAGAGGCCATTTCCCAATAGGCCACGGAATAAAGACATACAAGAACTGAAGCCCACTTGTGATTTCTGGGACTGCCATGCTAGGTGGAGGAACCAGCACCAGCTGTATGGGAAACAATGAGCTCAGCACTTTACACAGGACTTCTTGGCATGACTTGGTTAATTTAGTCTATTATTTCTTTTTATCTCTACAAAAATATTCTAGCATTACCTTAGTAAACTATTCTCCAGTGTTTCAACCTAGTTGATTCCAGCATTTTAAGTAATTGGCTTAAATTGTTCATTTGCTTTGATCCACTTCTGGGAATCTATCCCTAAAGGAAAAGCTTCTTTTGCAGAAGAATGTTCACAGCAGCATTATTTATACTTAAAGATGGGAATTATCAATGTGCCACAAAAAGAGTGTTTAAGTTACTGTGATATATCAGTTCAGTTGACAATTGGGTAACATTTAAATTGTTTTCAATAGATCACAAAAAAAAACTGCCTAAAAATAAAAATAAAAAGTGAAAAAACAGGATTAAAATGATATCTACAGATTATAAATATGTACAAATAAATGTAAATCTGAGAGGAAATTGGAGGAAGGAAATAAACTTTAAAGTAAGAATGGTGAAAAGATAAACTTTTTCCCTTCTATTTTTCTGAATGCTGAATTTTTTTTTCTTCCTCACCTTCACCCCAGTACTGGAGATTGAACCCAGCTCTATCACTGAACTACTTCCCCAGTCCTTTTTACATTTTTTTAAAAATCATTTTAAGTTGCCAAGGCTGTCCCCGAATCTGCAATCCTCTTGCCTCAATCTCCTGAGGGGTTGGAAATACAGCCATGTGCTATCACATGTGGCCTAAATGCTGTATTTTTTGATAAAAGTTTCTAGAATGCCTTCTTTAGCTACATCTCTTTTTAACATTTCCATTTATTTATGTTCTCACATGACAGAAAAATGGTGGTCTTTATTAAGTCTCAAACCTGAAGATGTAAAATAATCAGGTTCTGTGAGCACCTATGAAATTGAGCGAGGGGCTCAAGTGTGTACGGTGTGGTTTTGTGGATTGTCATACTGTTTCTGGGTAATATGCAGTTGTTCCCCAGTATCTACAGTGAGTTGCAGCAGCCCATCATCTGTGCATGCTCAAGTCCTTTAAGTAAAATAGTATAGGTTTGCATGGAATCTATGTACATCTTACTGTATACTTTATATTATCTCTAGATTATTTATAATAGCTAATATGATGTAAATGCTATGTAAACAGTTGTTTACTGTATTGTTTAGGAAATAATGACAAGAAAAACATCTGTACATGTTCAGTACACTTTCTTTACCAAATATTTTCAATTCATAGGTTAGTAGATATAGAACTTGTGGGTAGGAAGGCCAAGTGCAGCAAGCATTCACCCAATCTCAATTGTTCATGTCTCCATTCCCAAGACCAGGTTTCCTGGCTGGGGCTGTAGCTTAGTGGTAGAGCACTCACCTTGCATGCATAAGACCCTGGGTTTGATCCCCAGCACCACATAAAAATAAACAAATAAAGATATTGTGTCCATCTATAATTAAAAAAAATATTTTTTTAAAAAGACCTAGTTACCTTATAATGAAAATAGGAATGATTAAAAAAACAAAAACAAAAACAACAACAACAGTGTTTTCCCTCTCAGGATTGGTGTGAATATGCCAGTAAATGATATCGAGCAAATACCAAAGGTAATATTCAAATTTAATCCTTCTTTCATCACTGGGACTTCTGATAAACCCACCACAGACAGCCCTTTTTGAGGCCAAGTCTTATAGGGGAAAAATTCCTTGAGGCCAACACCCTGTGATCTGTGAGTAAGAATTTGTGGCTTATGGAGAACTTTCATGGCATTCTCCTGTGATTTTCATCTATGCTGCCAAGTGGAGGATGCTCTTTCTTCCTAATCTGACAAGTTATGAGGGCTGCAAGAGGGGTAATAGGAACAGAGAACTGGGGAAGGTCTCAAAAAAATTCATGACCTGTCCAGGTTATAAACCTAACCAATAACTTGAATCCAAATCTGAAGCTTGCAACATAGGCAAACTGTGTCTTGGAGACTGTAATGGTTAATTTGAATTGTCAATCTGATTGGATTGAGATGCCAAGGATTAAGAGGCTGGTGGGTGTGTCAGTGAGGGTGTGTCTAGGACATGTGGGATAGCCAACTGAAATGAGACCTTCCCTAAGCATGGGCAGCAGCATCTAATAGGATGATGCCTTAGATGGAATAAAGTTGAAAGAACAAGGAAGCAACAGCAGATGCATGCTCCATTCCTCTTGAATGGGCTCTTCATTGCTGCTGTGATTGTCTGAAGATATTGGACTTGCACTTCTCTACTCTTCCAAAGTGGATTCTCTAGAAGCTTTTGGCCTCAGACTAGAATAGCACTGTTGATCTCTCTTGTTCTGGAACTTCAGCCTCTTGGACTGTGCAGCTACTGGTTCTTCCACCTCTCCAGCTTGCAGACAGCCATTGTAGACTATTCATCTTCTGGTCAGAGAAGTCAACCTAATAAGTCCCCATTTTATAATTATACTTCCTGTGGATTCTGTTCCTTTAGAGAACCCTGACTAATATAGAAACATTGGTGTTTTGTCTATCCAAACAAACACAAACAACTTTTGAATACAGTTTTATGCACAAATTTTCAAACCCAAACAGAAATGCTTCTGGAGTCGCTAAGCTGGGGTAGGACTTAGGAGTCCAAGGATCTAGATCTATACTTGTCATCAACTTAGAGAAACATAGGAAAACATCTCCAGACCCTGGTTTTCTCAGGTTGAAATTAACAAATTTCACTTAAACACCAAGGTTTTGAGACTTTAAAATTCCAGTGCAGATGTATCAATGGGAATTCCTGCTCATTAAAGATTTTTTTTTTAAATTTTAAATCAACAGGCTTGAGGGACAGATTTATTTACATAACCAAAATCTAAAAACTTAACAGTAGGTATTAGTTACCCATTGGCAAGTTAGGGTAGAAAATATGAGTCTCCCAATGAGGGATCTGAAAACTCTAGGTTTCTTTTCATATATCACTACAAGTTTGTCAGATGGGAAAAAAGTGCACTATGCTTTTGGCTGGATCTTACTCATTTATGAAACATCTCTGTGACCTACAAGCTCTACTATTTTGAAGGGCTGACATTTTCTAGCATAAGAGAAGAAAAAAATAGATAACACGGAAAGGGAGCATTTTAGAAGAAAATGTTATTCATCCATTGAGTTGGGAAACTAGTTTTCTAAACAGAACAATGATTTAAAATTATTGGAAAAATTATCAATACCTTGGAGCCCCAAAAGGTTGCAATTTGGGAAAAGCACATAAATGATTAAACCTAGAACTTTCACCGGGAGGGGGCAAGTTCCGGTAAATTCTGTAACTTAAAGAAGTTTCATTGAAATCTATCACTGAATTCACAAAATACTAAAAGATGAAAATCTTCTGGTAAAGAGGCTATTAAGAATATCACTGATCATATCATCTGGAAAGGCAAATGCTGGGGTTTACTATCATATTGCCACTAGCATACTTCCCATCTCAGGAATGGAAAAAATTAAGGAATCTAACTGTAACTTGCTATAGTGTTGAATTAATACAGAGATATTATAGAATAAAGACATGTAGGGAAAAATGTTTTAAAGCACTTGGAATCACCTAAAATACTGCAGGGGCAATAAGGTGTAGATGGTGCTTTTGGTGCCACATCTTCTGCCAGCTCAGATTTCCTTCCAAGTCTTAGAAGACACATCCCTGTGTTCTTTAACACAGTTCCATCTCAGCACTCACTGCAGTGGCCTGTATATACTTCTCAGAGACAGAATCCAGCCCCTCTGCCTACAGAAAAGATCATGATAATGCCTCACACCTTAATTGGCTTTTCATCCATCCCTGTCTAACTTTCCCCACTCCCCGATTGGGTTTTCTGTGAATCCTTCCTGGAATCAGCATCAACTAATCAGCTACTTGCAACCAGGTCTTTGCTTCAGGCCCCAATCCCAGGCAGAAAAATTTCCAGAAGTATTTTTAAAAGGAACAGTTATAGTGCACTGTCAAAATAAAGAGAAAGCAAGACTATATGGAGATTAAATGTACAAACACCTCTGTGAACAAACCAAAGTAGATCCAGGACAGCACCTTCAACATTCTCTTGGTTTTGCAAGTTAAATCTATCCAGGATCCCCAAATTAGGACATTCTTCCAGACTCAAAAATCAAAACAAATGCAACAGTCCCTGGCACAATTGTTATAATAGCCTATGATTTCATATTGCCATTTAAGATACTCACAGATCCAAAAGCAAGAACATGACTAAACTAGACCAAATGAATCATGTGAGATAACCAAAGTTAGATTTTTTTCTCTTTCAATTAATACATATTTTTCTGAAATCCATTGATATTCCCCTCCTTTGGAGGTAGTCTATAAACTCTTCTATATTATAGAAGGAGTCACTTCCAAGGTTTGTGTCTGCCTCAAATGAGTGCAGTTAACAAAGGTCACATCTAGATGTGATCTAGGAGGCAGGGACAACTTTGGAGCAGAAAAAGACATGAGCTTCTCTTGGAGCCAGATGGACTCAGAAAGGTTGTCATTAGTCCTTCTGAGGTCTGGCACTATCCAGAATGGAGCAGAGGGCCTGAGTTTTCTGTAATCTGTATCAACGCAATCAGAAAGACAGAAAAGGAGAAAGATGAGTGAGCTTTGAAACACAGAGATGTCCTCTAGAGGACATCTAGAGGGTGGATGTGAAGGAAGAGGGAAGAGTGGACAACCATGTATCAAAGGAGGAACAAAGATGGTTCAGATCTCCAGCCCTACCCTCAAGGTATTCATCCAGAAACCAAGCACTTGTGCCAATATAAAGGAAAAGGGGTATGGGGAAAAGAGACCCTTGTTATCAGTCACCTAACTCAACATACTACCTACCACCTTAGAGAAGCAAGGAAGGGAGGGACTATTTGACAACAAACTTGTCATTTTATATTTGATACACCCACACAGAATCAATGTCCTAAAAAGGACTCATTTGTCAATTCATTAATTACAGATGAGGATTGCTCTATAAGGAATCATCATGCACAATAAATTCTATGAAATACATCACAATGCCCTAATTTTTGCAGCAACAGTGGAAGCCCTGGGTGACTGTTCTTTCTTGCTGGGAAAAGAGGCAGAAACTAACTACTCAAAGGACAGGCTCTGGAACCAGAGTCTGGCTACATCCCAACAGCAGCACTCATCAGTGACCTCAGGAAAGCTATTAAGCTATTTAATCCCTCTCTGCCATAGTTTTGTTCTGTTTAATGAGTATAGTGGTACAATGTTGTTAGTTGATGTACAGAGGTTATTGGCAAAGTGACTGGCACAGAGTTTTTTTTTTTCTTTTTTTAGTGACCTATTTGGATGACACACAAATAAAACTGACCCAAACACATGAACATCCTTTATTTTCTTGGACTACAATCCTGTCTTCCTACAATATGACTTAACTCACCCACAGAAATCTAAAATGCCTTCTTAAAACTTCCTTCCCAATTACTAACCCTGTAACTCCACACAGGCAGATACCAACTCACCTTTAGAAGGAAATTGCAAGGGGCAAGTTCACCCAGAGTCACTGGCAAAAGGACCATGACAAGGATAGTCCCTTGATTCCCAAAGTGGTTGCACTTCAGAATCATCTCTGGGGGTCTTTAAAATTTTCACATTAGGAGGCTTCCCTTTGATAGCTTCAAGACTGAAAGATGGCCTGGGAAAATGTTGTTTGCTACTTCTGCTTTGCTTTTACATTTACAAAGTTCCTCCTGGTATTTTTCTCATGAAGCAAGAGACTTGGGAACTTTTTTTTAAAGAGAGAGGAGAGAGAGAGAGAGAGAGAGAGAGAGAGAGAGAGAGAGAGAGAGAGAGAGAGAATTTTTTAATATTTATTTTTTAGTTATCGGCAGACACAACATCTTTGTTTGTACGTGGTGCTGAGAATTGAACCCCGGCCGCACGCATGCCAGGCGAGCACACTACCACTTGAGCCACATCCCCAGACCCGGGAACTTTGTTTTAAAGCACAGGAATGGCTAAAATCAATGGTTCTCAACCAGATGTGATTTCGCTCATAGAATAAGGGGACATTTGACAATATCTGAAGACATTTTCAACTATCACAATTTGGGGAGGGAACTAAGAGTATCTAATGGGTATAGGCCAGTGATGTTGGTAAACATGCAACACTGCACAGGACAGCCTCCATGACAAAGGATTATCTGGTCCACAGTGTTAACCATGCCAATGTTGAGAAATTCTGCTCTAAGTCATTAGAGGGCATGGCTTTCTCTAGGTTGGTGCCAGAGAATGGCCTTTAGCTTCCCAAGGTCATCAACTGGGATCATCCCATTAATCCCAGGGACTCGAATTGGGTAACATATGGACTGGTGACTGGGGAACAGCTTTGAAGGAACCATGATAAATTCATAGAAAGACCAACACAATCTCTGTGCACACAAGATGAACATAAACTTAATTTTAAAAGGATATACCAATAATTCTCACATCAGAAACAGGTCAGAGGCAGAGCTTCTTCTCTGGACCAATAAATACCATGCCCACTTGCTGAACCCCTACTAAGTGATAAGCAGGGGATCCATTTAGGTGTTCAGCGGGTGGTAGAGAAGATACCTTGCCTACATTATTCCATTTATTCATCACAACTGTCTGATAGGGCAGATATTTTGGCAGTTAAGGAAGCATGAGTTGGAAGGAAATAAAAAACATGCCTAAGGCGGCCACTCTGGGCTACAGAGCTCATCTGCCCCTGCAGCTGGAGGACCATCCTCTGGGCACTTACCGTCCTGCTTCCCATCTAATCTTGGCATTTATTTCTCTGAAGTATGGCCTGAGACATCCTCAGCATTATAGGAGAAAGAAATAGGAAAGTCATTTATTATTCTCACAATAATTTTCTACTGGTTTATCCACTAATCATTCTAATTTACCCTACTGTTATACCCTGTTTACTCCACTGGCCCTGCCCCAGATCTGTAGAAAACTAGGAGGAAGCAGATTTAGATACCAGGGTCTTTATCAACTTCACTGGCAATTCCTGAGCACCCATAAGGCTGAGAACCAACCAGGCAGCCCACTGTGACAGCTTTTGTTTGGGCATACTAATGCCAGGGTGACTGCTGGGGACTGATTCCTTCAGAGAGGAGAGACTGGCTCTGAGACATAAAGACCACCATTTGATTATCCTTAAAACAAAACATGCTATCTCCATCCATCAAAGATAAGGAAAACATTTAAATCTGTTTCCCTTTATTGAGGGGAAGCCAGCTCCTAAGCAGCTCCTAAAAGGTGAAGCAAGCAGTTTAGTTGCCCAAAATAAACTAGTTTAACAGAGGTTCCTGCATTCTGGGACCTGTTATGTGCATAGACTGGATGATTCCTCTCATCTCCCAAAATCCCCACACCAAAAACTATGAGGGCATATTTGTAGGGAATCCACTGTGCTGGTATCGGAGCCACAGACATGATGGTAACTTTTTACCAACCACAGCCTTTATTTTGCCAACAAGACAAACAGCCTTATAAGGACAGGTTGCCAGCCACATGGGGAAAATAATTATGGGAGCAAGAAAGAGGAAAGTCATTTATTATTCTCATTATAATTATTCTACTGGCTTATCTATCAATCATTCCAATTTTCCCTACTTTTGCAAGTACCCATTTTGTTCTAATTTGTCTGCCCAATGATTTTGAATTAAAGTACTCTACCATTTGCTTTTTCAAAACAAGGTAGGGGGAGACAGGATGCCATGCATGCTGAAAGAAAAATGCCATGTGGTTTGGAGCAGCCCTTGGGATGCCCATTCCCTTCCTAATTACCTGCCCACTGGCTTTCTGACAGATGGAAAGAAGGACCCGCCCCTTACAGAACTCACATAATGAGGCGCTGCATAATCACAACTTCACATTCAATCTGCCCCATTAATGCCAGAGGTAGTTCAACCAAGTGAGAGAATTAGGGTCTTATGGATAAGACTGATGTGTGTGTACACAGTAATTTTATTAACCATTAACATGCTTTGTGGAACAAGGCCTTCCAGTTCAAAAGCGTGAAAGAGATATGCAATTTACAACCGCCACTGATTTAATAGCTTGTCAGCGGGTGAGTAGGTGGGGGTTGGAGTGTGTGTGCTACCATTGAACTGCAACTGACACTACAGAATAAAAACATCACCAGCCAGTCAATTAAGGAAATTATTCATGGGCTTGTTAAAAGGTCACATGCCAAAAACTTCACGTAACAGAAAAGAGGTGAGATATGGTGCTCAATTATTTTTCTTTTTAATCCAAAGGTGTCTAGAAATGGAGAAAGCCATTTCCAAATCTGATTTTGTATCTCTCTCTCTCTCTCTCTCTCTCTCTCTCTCTCACACACACACACACACACACACACACACACACATATATATATATATATATATAAATGTGTATAAATACATGTAAATATAACCATATTATTTATTTACATATAAAGCTATTATTGATGGCTTTCAATATCCATCATTGAAAATACCTAGAAAGGCACTCTCTTTTCATTTTCTCAGGCCTCCACTACTTCGTCAACATCTTGATCCTTTCTCTGATTTAGACAAAGGAGCTGCTATTTAATTCATGTTGGTATGAATGACTCTAGTCATCTGCAGGCCTCTTTCAAGCATTTAGGACCAGTCTAGAGGTGGATAAATGATTTTTCTCTTGATCAAAGGAAGAAAGTTTCCATTAGACAGAGGATTGTGAAGAAGGTGGAAAGGTCCTAAAATCCAGCCTCAGAAGGTGACAATACTCCAATGGTCCCTGCCCCCGCCCACAGGATATATTTGGCACTGTCTATAAACATTCTTTGCTGGGTGGGTGAGGTGTTGGTAGCATCTAATGGGTAGAGGCCAGGGATGCTATTGAATACTCCACAGTGCACAAGAGAGACCCAACAAAGAATTATCCAGCCCCAAATTCCCACAGAGCTGAGGTTGAGAGCCCTGTTCTACTCCAGTGTTTCAAAGGCTTGCCACCCAAAGTATGGTTCTTGGACCAGCTGTGATATAACCTGAAATCTCATTAGAATCTCAGGATCTTCCCCAAACCTCCAGAACCAGAAATCACATTCTAACAACCTAGAGTGACTTGTAAGTACGTTGAATTTTGAGCTGCACACTCTTCGAACAATGGTTCTCCAAGTGGCTATACACTGGAATCAGCCTAGGTGCCCATCAATGGAAGAATGGATAAAGAAAATGCAGAATATGTAAAAAAATAGAGTTTTACACAGTAATGAAGAACAAAATTATATCATTATCAGGAAAATGGATGTAATTTGACAGCATTATGTTAAGTGAAATAGGCCTGACTCAAACTCAAGGGTCATATGTTTTCTCTCATATTTGGAGGTTAGAGAGAAAAAAAGGAAAAGAAGCATGATGGGGATAGGAATCTCATGAAAACAGAAGGTAGATCAGTAGAGTTGGAGGAAGGGGGCCAGAGGCAAATAAGAGGGGAGAGAAAGAGGAGGTACTGGGAAACAAAATTGACCAAATTATGCACATGTACAAATATGTCACAATAAATCCTACTATTATGCATAAATATAATGCACCAATTTAAAAAAGAAAATTGAATTCTTAAGAGAACATAAAAGTTCAACAAGGGATCTTTGCTAAGAAACTCCTGGTCACTCCTACCTAGAGGGACCCAAATCCCAAACCCCATCAAATTAAATATTAAATCATAACTCCAATTGGTGTGGAAAAACTGCAGGCCATCTTTGAAAAAGAGTCAAGGCCAACAGAAAACTATTCTAGAAGTCGAGGAACAGGTCTCACTATTTATTTTTAAGTAGGTCTTATAAACTGAAGATTGATAAAAGGCTTACATCAAATTCTTTCATGACTTATTCAAAAGATTATAAACATTCCAAAATGAAAAAGATTTTTGTCCAGCTAACTTAGGTTTAAGAGAAATTAATGGGACTGTCCTAATTTCATTCTCTTTATCAATGGCTTCCCAGCCTGATAATTCAGGATGGTGCCTTGGATTATTTACTTTTATTTTATGAAGTCATTTGCCAAGAGTTTCGTATAACATTCTTAAGAATAATAGAATAGGATAGTGAGGGTACACCTAAGTGAACTGAACTCAGGTTGGACAAATATTCTGGAAGACCTTGATTAGTCAAACAATCAATTTGGAGCCAGGTCTGTATGGTCCGGTCAGAATGATGAAACTTTAGTTTTTAAATAGAAAATATATATTCATTTAAAAATAATAATGTATGTTTTTTACAATTACTTTTCAAAACCTCCAGAAAGGAGAAATCACCACAGGTATCCAAGCAGGGGTGTGCAGGGTAACTATGCAGGACTATGAGAGAAGCACCGTAGGGAAATTGGGGACCTTGGATACTCATAAAGGCCACTTCCAATCTGGCAGCCAGTGTGGGACTTCACAAGACAATCAGTCTTGCAGGTGTGGAGGCCCTGTGTCCTGTTTGAGACTGAAACCAACAACAAGAAATATGGGGTAGCATTAGCTACTTCCCAAGCCCAGCTCCCTTAAAAATTCATTCTACAAATGCTCTATTTTTTTTTCAGATACAACCATCCTTCAGGTTGAATTTTCTCAGATTTACTCTCCAAAAGCCAACTGACAAAGAAAAAAATGTTCCATGATTGACTCTCCAATATAAAATGGACCTCAGAGATATTCAAAGAAGATCTTCTAATACATCTACCAAAACTATTTATATTCCACAGAACAATAAAAAAGCCTGAATGACTAGTTTAAGGCTTTTTCATTAACTCAGAAACATATGCCTTCTTTGGAACTAAATCTAATAACCTGGGCTTCCCTCAGGGGTTGGAGAGGGAATAAATCAAAGTAATTATTTCTGAAAGTAGGTAATGTGTAAATTTATTTTGTTCCTCAATAAATTCACCAAGACATACACACATATATGTGCACACACAATACACACTCTTCCTTTGAGGTGTTCCAATTCAAAATTATAAAGCTTAGAATCCAAGGACAAATTAAGTGTTTTGCACACTTTCACACATTTCTTCAATGATGCTTTCTTTCTGGCCTGAGCTCCAACCACTTTTTTACCATCAGTTTCTATCACAGTACAACTTTGATGAAGAGAAGGGAGTAAAGGGGTTTACATTTATTCTACTTTGCCATTAAAAAAGAAAAATCTACCTCTTAAAAAGCTTTATCTAATACCCTAAACTTGTTCCCAAAGATTTCCTGAGACTGGACCTACCCTCTTTGCTGTGCAGTGGGTGGTACCAGACAGAAGCTGACAATAATGAGATGGCATGAACACAGCACATTTCAAATCAAATTTCAGGTCTGTATGGTCAACACAAGTCCATGATCCTGTATCCCTGACAAATCAAAATAGAAAAGTCCAGCTCTTATATTTCTATGAGTCAGCCAGACTCATAGAAATAAAAATCTGGCTTAAATCCTAGCTCAGTGATTAGAGCTAAATGCACCATAAACAAAAATCATTCCCCAAAATCTACTCCACAAATTCATGTCCAGATAACACACAGCAGCCCCAAGTGCACAGATTCACAGACACAGTTCCTCCCCAAACATCTCAGTGAGACCAGTCTTCTTGGAGTGTTTCAAGGGATTGGATGTAACAACAGATGCAAAAAAACTTACTCATATGTCATTCTTTCTCTCAAGATCTTTTATTAGCCAAATCTGGCTCCCTAAACTCATTTGCTTCTGATAGATGTGATATTTGCAAAATGTAGATTTGAAAATAAGGGAATGTGTATCTGATGCTGAATGTGCTTGCTAATGCCTCAAACAACCACAGTTCTGGAAAGGCAGCATCATGGGTTAATTATGCAAAGGGCAAACCCAGTGTTGTGTAGTCTTTTGTTTGTGAGCCTGTCCCTGGCTTTAGTTACTCATGATATTAGGCAAAGCCACCTAATACAGACCTGCAGCTGTGCCCACACGCTGAAGAGTGCTTGGGGAATACTCCAGGCTTCGTGTGCATATAAAATAGGTGAGCTTACCATTCCCTACATATGTTCCTCAGTCTTTAGTGTATTTATGGCTGGCAGCATTTCCAATCAGAGCAGTCAAACCATGAACAATCAAGATTACAGATCAGTGACAAACAAGGGCCCCGCCATACTTAGGGACTGACAGGTCTCTGGTATAATGCATACTCTTGCCAACAAACCAGCTTTTGCTCTCATTCAGAAAACAGACTGGTCTAGGACACACTAAGGGATTTTAAAACTCATAATTTAGTTGTCTCCTATGAAAAGAAAAAGTACCCCATATCTCAAACATAGGACCTAAAGGAATAAACAAAGGGGCATGCACAGATTCACAGACAAGCTGAAACAGCAAAAGCTGGAACAACTCAGGTTTCCTAATAGATAGTTAAATAAATTATGTTATGGCCAACAGCACAATTCCATGAAGTCATTAAAAAGAATGGGTTAGATATATGGGCAGAATATTTCTAAATAACCTTGATTTTGTGTTAGGAGAAAGAAGCATTTTCCAGAACAATATGTATAGAAAGATCCTATTTTTATTTTCACACCAAGCCGTGTGTGTGTGTGTGTGTGTGTGTGTGTGTGTGGTGTGTCTATAAAGCATACACATGCGTATCTTATTTAATTTCAAAGAAAATGTTCTGGAAGCAAAGGCACCGAGCTGTGTTCGTCATGGTTTTCTTTTACGGAGAAAGGCAAAAAAGGATGAGGATAGAGTGCATGAGAGAAAACTTTCACTTTCAAACTTATATTAATTTAAAGGTATTTCTTCTACATGTACATACCTTAATCACAATCACAAAATGAATAAAGTATTTTCATTTTTAAAGAGACAATGGAGGGCCTCACATATTTATAAGAATAGCAGATTTCTCTTACAACAAAGCATCTGAGCTCCCCTGTGTTAATTATACAACAAGGTCATTTCACCCCAAGGCTTAATAACTCAGCCCTGGCTTCCTACTGCTCTGATAATCAAAACTTCCTCCCGAGGCTTCCAAGGCTCCAGCTGTGTCTTCCCTTTTCCCTCACCACTTGGGTCCAGCCACAGCAACCCATTTTTCTGACTCTCAAACACAGCAAGCTGGTCCCACCTTAGGGACTTTGTTTGCAGTGATCCCTCTGTCTGGGGATACTTTTTTCCAGGCCCCTTTCTGCCTGGAAAAAAAAGGATTCATTCAATTATCACCTCTGCAGAGTGACCTCCTTTAACCCCCAACTTCAGAGAAGCCCTCCTCATGCACTCTGTCTCAGTATCCTGGTTTGTTTTACTTTCTTCACAGCTCTTACTACCTCTGCAATTACTTTATTGTCCATTTTCTCCTTTTAGGTATCTAAGACAGGGAGCTGATTTATCTGGTTTCTTCCTGGTTCCTCACAAAGTACCTGGCACACAGTAGGCCCTAAATAACTCACTGAATAAATGAATACACCTCAGAGTAGGGTATTTGGAAGTGCATCTCTTGATATGAAACTAATGAGTAAAACCGAACTTTTTCAAAATAAATTTTACCTTCTCATGTACAACACAAAAGGCATGCTTATTGACAGACATCTATTCAACCAGAAACCAATGATGAGTTAATCACTTATTCACCACTCCAGAAATGAGGAAGTAAACCTAGAAATTCAAAGTAAGCCAAAGCTACAATTTGCTTTCTGCTATAGTAACCTGGAAAAGGCCATTAGGACCCTGTGGCCACATTTTGTGGACTGTCAACTGAAACAGTCAAATCCAACCTGAAGAAGGAGCAGAGAGATAGCCAGATGGGTCTTAGCTGAAGACAACAAAATTTCTTGCTCAAAATTAGGGGGTAATAAAAGATACTGAGATCAAGGATTAACTGTGTCATTTTCCAAATGTATATCCTTTCTCTCAGCCAGAATTTGCCCACAGACAGTGTACACAGCTACTGTTCTTTAAAGGCCATCAATTTCAGACTCCAACACATGTTTTCCTATTCTGGAAGAACTACACCTAGAATAACCTGGGTGACCCATGATCTCAGACTCAGTCTCCTTAGGGGAGGAAGAGAATTTGAACTTGAATTTAAGAGAAGGCAAGATCAGCATGTTGTTTATTTATGGGCGGCTTCCACATCACTGATGTATCATGCACTTGAGTTATCTCATTAAAAACAACATGTGCAAAAAGAGAAAATGATTTTCATGGCTGTAGATACCAGAGAAAAAAATTTAGTGTGTGATAACACCCAAACTAAACAAACCCTTTGTAGCAATAAATAACAGGAAGAAGCCCTGTTCAGTTGCCCCAGGAGAGCTATGGAAAGAAAGAGTGCTGTATTCTTCCATTTAAACCTTGGAGCAATCTTCTTATGGAAATCCTGAAGTCCTTTAAGAGGTTTCCCCTTGGGTTTTATGTTTAAGAATATCAGGCAAGGAAGTGGGGTAAAAAGCAATACTGATTAAAGAGCGTAAAGTCAGTTATACAAGATGAAGAAGCTCTGAGATCTCCTGTACAACAGTGTGCCTCTAGTTAATAATACTGCATTGTCTTTTAAGAGTATAGATCTATTGTTAGGTGTTCATACAATGATAAAATAGTATGTTAAAAAACAATTTAATTGAGGCTGGGGATGTGGCTCAAGTGGTAGCGCACTCGCCTGGCATGCGTGCGACCCCGGGTTCGATCCTCAGCACCACATACAAACAAAGATGTTGTGTCCGCCGAAAACTAAAAAATAAATATTAAAAATTCTCTCTCTCTCAAAAAAAATTTAATTGCATTTGGGGCTGGGATTATGGCTCAGTGGTAGAGCTCTTACCTAGCATGTGTGAGTCACCAGGTTCAATCAGAAGGAAGGAAAGAAGGAAGAAAGGAAGTTTAAAAAATACTTTCTTTAAAAAATAAGAATTTAATTGTATTTAAAAACATGATGATTTTATAGATATACATCATATACCTATTGATATGTTGTATTGGATGTGTGTGTGTGTTTGTGTGTGTGTATGTATTTTCTTGGCTGAATATATATATATATTATTTAAAATATTTACTTAAAATATATAAATATATATATGTATTTGTATATATTAATAATTATAGAGAGAGGGAAAGAGCTTACATGCCCACATTCCAAGTCTTTAGAACATATTCTATTTTAATGCTGTTTTTTTAAAAGAGAGAGAGGGAGAGAGAAAGAGAGAGAGAGAGAGAGAGAGAGAGAGAGAATTTCAATATTTATTTTTCAGTTTTTGGTGTACACAACATCTTTGTTTGTATGTGGTGCTGAGGATCGAACCCAGGCCACACGCATGCCAGGCAAGTGCGCTACCACTTGAGTCACATCCCCAGCCCCAAAATTTTAATGCTTTTTATAAGATACCTCCAAGGCAAGTAAGATGAGAAGTTTCAGCCTTAACCTAACAGATGGGAAAATGAAAACAAAGGGTAGTGACATTATGTATATCAGAAACAGACTGAAAAGAAAGAAATTGTTTTCAAACTGGGAAAATAACTTCTCTCTGGCTACAGGAAAAAGAAAAACAGCACCCTCAGCAGCCCCCCGGGATCCCCTTCCAGCTGTCCATAAGGCTGTGAGACGCTCCTGTGGGGCCTGCTAAGGATTGGGGTGGCTCACAGCTGTTCTCCCCTCCGCTTTCCATGTTCACTGTCACACATGTCCTCAGCACATGATGAATCCCTGGGGCCTCTCCTGAGCCGGATGGGCACAGTACCGTTTAGAGATGAAGGCTACACATGCCTTGGGTCATGCAGACATGGTGCCCATCCTGGATCCACCAGCAGAATTCCAGTTCTACACTCTGGGCAAGCTGCTGTACCTCACTAAGCCTGCATTTCCTCTCCTGTAAAACCTTAACGGTGAAATCTTGGTCTTATAGGATGGTTCTGATGCTTAAAGGAGACAAAACATAGAAATTACTCAGCAGAGTGCCCAAAGCGTAATAAGAAACTGTTAACTCTGAGAGAGTAGTCTTAACTACCACAGATCAGAGCAGGAACTGTATTTCAACCCCTCGACTCTCAGGCCATTGTTCCCTGCCAAACCGTAAGCACCATGACTCTGTCGAGAGCCAACAGGCACTCAAAAAATATGATTTTTTTAAAAAAGATAGAAGCCTCAGTTGTCAGCAGATGGTGATAATATCAACATAACTGGAAAAAAAGCTCATAGAATAGAAAAAAGAGGGGGGAAGCCACAGAAACAAAAAGTATGCTAATAAAGTGTGGTGCCCAAAGATGGAACCTTAGCCTATCTCAAAGGTGGCTCCTTTCAGACTCAAACAGCACTGCTAGTATACAGCCCCATGTCTCACCAGATAGTGAATTCCTCCAACCCCTGCTTGTTCCAATGGCCAGGATTCGTAAGTGGTTCTATCTATAGGGAGGAAAATGAAATAAACCACACATATACTTTCTTAATTGGGGCTGCCATAGCAAAATACCACAAACTGAGGGGGCTTAAAGGACAATTGTTTTCTCACAGCTCTGGAGGTAAAGTCATATGAGGGTCCAGTATGGTCAGGTTCTGATTAGGGTTTTCTTCCTAGCTTGCAGACAGGGGCCTTCTCACTATGTCCTCACGTGGGGTAGGAAGTGAGCTCTTTGTCTTCCTCACTTCTTCTCTTCTTAGAAGGGCGTTTATGAATTCATCTAACCCTAATTACCTCCCTAAATCCTGATACTTCATAACACAATCATACTGGAAGTTAGGGCTCCAACCTACAAATTTGGAGGTTGGGGGTCACAGCATACAGGCTAAAACAGACACCAGACAATGTCTTGTGAAGGATGTCTTGTCACTAACAAATGGGAATCCTGTTCTTACATGTCAATTCTGTGACTTTATTCTGAGTCCCTGACTTTTGTGCCATTAAAATCAAGCCTCAGCCTGCAGACCTCAAGAGGCCAGGAGGACAAACTTCAGTAAGGTAGAGGCCTCTTGGCGAAAACTTCTCCAGCCAATGACATGCTACTTTAATAGCACAGGTAACAGGATTTTTTTTTTTATGGTACTGGGGATTGAACCCAGGGGCACTACCACTGAGCTACATACCTAGCCCTTTTTTATTTTTTATTTTGAGACAGGATCTCACTAAGTTGTTGAGGCTGGCTTTGAATTCTCAATCTTCCTGCTTTAGCCTCCTGAGCCACTGGGATTACAGGCATGTGCCACCATGCCTAGCTGGGTAACGGAAGTTCTAAAAGGTGGTGGAAACTAAAAAAATCAGAAAAGGAAAAGAAAGGCATTTTTTTTCAAAGGCATAAAAATCCTCAAGTATAAATCAAAACCACAATCAGATGCCACTTATACTCACTAGATAGGTTAGAATTAAGAGGCAGATAACAAGAGTTGACAAGGATGTGAAGAAACTGGAAACCTCATACCCTGCTGGTAGGAATACAAAATGGCATAAGCACTTTGGAAAATATTTTGGCAGTTTCTTAAAAGTTCAACATAGTTATCACACAACCTAGTGCTACAGTCTGAATGTTGGTTCTCTTTCCACAATTGGAATCCCAATCCTTAAAAGGCTACGAGGTAGGGCCTTTGGGAGGTGATTAGATCATGGGGAGGAGACCTCATGAATGGGATTAGTGCCCTTATAAAAGGGGCCCTAGAGAGCTCCTTGGTTTTCCTACCATAGAAGGACACAGAATGAAAATGCCATCTATAAACCAGGAAATGATCTCTCATGGGAACATTGTATCTGCCTTGATCTTGGGCTTCCCAACCCCCATAACTGTCAGAAATAAATTACTGTTGTTTACCAGCCATCCAATCTATAGCATTTGGTTATAGTAGCCTAAATGGACTAACAATTTCAGCAATTCCACTCTTAGCTCTACACTCACCAAAAGTCCATACTTCCACAAAAACACTTGTAGGCAAATGTTCATAGTTGCATTCTTCCTAAAAGCCCAAAGATGGAAACAACTCAAATGCCCATCAAATGATGAATGGATAAATAAAACGTGACATGTCCATGTAATAGACAATGGGACAACAGAAAGACATGAAGAACTGACTTGACAACACAGGTGAATACTAAAAACATCACACTGAGTGAATGACTAGGTGAAGGAAGGCCACAATGGACCACATGGTGTGATTCCATTTTTGTGAAATATTCAAAAGAGTCCACACTCTCCAAAAAGAAAGTAGATTTTTGGTTGCCTAAGCTGGGAGGGTTTACTGATGAAGGGTAAAGAAACTTGGGACTATTTTCTGTGGTAATGGCAATGTTCTAAAATTGATTGAGAGTTACGGATACATAACTCTGAAAATACTAAAAGCCACACTAGCCTCAAGCAAGCCTCCTCTTGTTCTAGTCTCTCAAGTAGCTGGGGCTTTAAGCATACACCACTGTGCCCATATGTGAACTATATTTTAATAAAGTTATTTAAAAAAACTATCTCTATTTTGCATGGAAAACCTATCGTTAAAAATAACACCAATTTATCAGATCCCTAGCATAAGTCAAATATGGTTCCAAGCAACTTTCCTGTACTATCTCATTTGTTTCTCGTAACAATTTTATGAGGTAGGTAGCAACAATGAAAAATGGCCCAAGTATTCCTTTAAATGCCTCCTATCTCACAATTTAGCTATATGAAAAAGCTGACTCAAGATGCAGAGAGACACTGATAAAACCTAAGCTGACTCCATGCTGAAAGGGTACAACACTTAAAGAAAAGCAGGAGAGATGGAGGAAAATAATGATCCCCAGAATTCCATCCCATGCAACTTCACAGACCCAAAAGAGGTCACAATGCACAGAGAGGACTTCCTTTCTAAAAGTAGCAGTCCTATGTGAAAACACCCAGTAGGGCTGATGGCTTAAAACCAATTGCACAATAGAGGATAAAGAAAGCAGTTTCAATGGGGAGGAGATGAAAGCTTTATTCTTTGTCCCCAGATTCATTTCCTCTATTTTATTCCTCAAAAGTATGATTGATAGAATTATAAAACTAACATATGTACCTTGCAAAAGTGTTTTTCAGGAAATTCCAAAAGTATAAAGTAAATGACAACTATAACCCACATCAGCATTTTGGTGTTGGTCAACAGTCAATGTCAAGTGCTATGTTAAGTCAGATTGGATTAAGAACATCTAATAGCAAACACACAGAACAAAATATGGGGCAAAGTGAGAAAAAAATACATGCCATAAAAACTGATTCTAAAATTTCAAATATGGCTGTGGAGTAAGCAGGCTCAAAAAATTCTGGGTGAAAAAATGGGACAGCTCAGAGAAGGGAAAGAGCCTGCCCAAACCCCGCTTTAACAAAGGTGGTCATAGCAGAGAGCGGCAAATTCTGATCTCTACCAGGAGGGTGCCTGACTAAGGCCATCATCTCTAAACACCAGCAGCAATTCCCACCAGGGCAGCACAGAGCATAGGAAGGAAAGAGAACAAGCAATGACACAGCAAGCTCAGGTTTCCAAAAGAGTGGCAGTCCTCAGGGTGAAAGAAAGCCACAGTGCTGGGCACTGGTACTCTCAGGAATAGAGCACTTCTCATGCAGTGAATACCATGGCAGCAAGTGCCAGAGGATAAGCAATATCTGTGGACAAAGGCTGGCTCCTCTTCCTTGATGGCAAAGCTAGAAAGCTGAGCATCAGCCCTGTGTCATGAAAACGGGGCTGTTTCAAAGACCATGGAAGAAGTCCGGGTTGCAGGTGAGACTAATGAGCCTCATTTGGAAGGCCTTTGTGACACTGGAGGTGCTTGCCATGGCAGCTATTTGCCATGAAACCCAGGACATAAATGCCAGCTCCTAGTAATGTCTACCAGGCACCTAGGCTGCCCTGTAGTGGCCCAGGCAGTTTGTCTCTGTCTGGCCAATTCCAACCATTTTCCCACCTTACACAGTAGCACCAAAGCCCAGGGCTGCATTTCAAGTTCAATGATGTTATAATTTTTAATTCTTCTGAATTAACTCCTGCTAAATTAATTGTGGATTCAGCTAATTACCATAAAAAGTGCTTTTTTTGTTTTTTGTTTTTTTAGGGAGGGGAGGCATATACTGGGAATTGAATCCAGGAGTAGTGCTCTACCACTGTGATACATCCCCAGGCCTTTCTTTTTCTTTTTTTTTTTTTTTCATTTTTCTCACAAATTGCTTAGGGCTTCACTAAGTTGCTGAGACTGGCCTCAAAGTGGAGATCCTCCTGCCTCAGCCTCCTGAGTCACTGAGATTATAGGCATGCACCACCATGCCCATTAGGAAAAGCTAGTTCAAAAGGGAAGAATGAGAAACTGGTAAAACCAAGACCTACAAATGATAATTTGGAGAGATAGTGTCGCATAGTGGTAAGAAGCAAACTTCAGGGCCATCAAGAGCTGGGTTTAAAGCCCAGTTCTATCCATTACTAGCCATGAACCTTCAAGAACAATACTTACCTTCTCTATTGGGTATTAACACCTTTAAGCCAGAGCCCAGCATGATACATGGCATAAATCAGGTGCTCAGTGAATGGTTATTACTAGAATCTTAAAAAGGGTTACCAAAAGTTTACATAACTTCAAGGGATCCTATAGTTCAATCTTTCATCTTGCAATTTTTTTTATTAGAGCTTTATAGTTACACATGGTATTTGGGTTCAACCCAACAAACTTATTCATTCTGCAATTCTTTAATGAGTACCTACTACATGCTAGGGATTAGTCTAGGGCCTGGGAATAAGATAGATAAAAGAAGACTTTTGCTCTGGTGAGTTTAAAGTGTTATGAGGAGCTGGACAAACAAATTTACCAATGCATAAGTGAAGTTCAGGTAATTAGATCTGTAACAGAAAAAAGTACAGTTGTGCAAAAAAAATAGAAAGAAAGAAGAAAAAAAAGAAGAAAAAAAGAATATAGGTGGTGAGAGGTAAGGTAAGAACTAGTTGATCAATTATGATGCTGTACTTCTTAGTCACCTGAGTTCTAGGAGTGTGAATCTGGGTTCCTTTCCAAAACATAAATGAGAGTCTTCTCATTCCCAATCAAAATTCTGGCAATATATTTCCCAAAAGAAATACAAATGCCCAAGAAGCATATGGGAATTTATTCAACTAGATTGGTAACTAAAGAAATGCATGTTAACATGAGGAATTCAATTTTCCACCTCGACAACTGGCAAATTCAAAAAGAATTATAACACTTGGTGCTGGCAAAGGTGAGTAAACAGACACCCTCAGCTGCTGCTAGTGAGAACATAAGTTAGAATGATATTTTTGGAGCATATTTTAACTCTGCTTGTCAATATTATGGTAGCCTAAACTTTGACCTCAAATTCTAGTACCAGATCCTAAAGAAATAAGAAAAGCATTAAAATACAAATGTATAAAGACAGTTATTTGGGGTTGTTTATAACACCAAGACATTGGAAATAACCCACTTCTTTAGTAGAAATATCCTGAAACAAAATAGACTAAATCCATAGATACCACATAGCTATCAAAAAATAAAAACCTCTATTTATTCTAAGGTGGAAGATGCTCAAAATACAGGAGAAAAACCACTTTGATGAACATCTCTATGTTAATACATACACACACGTATATATATACACATGCATGTGTGTATGTGTGTATATATATATTATATGTGTATATATACACATATATATGTGTATATATACATATTTAAACATGTATGACCATGTGCTTGTATGTGTATGCATACATGTTACATATAAAGACCTTAGCTATAGTTTTCCCTGGGATGCTCTGTAACTAGTGAGTTTTAATACATTCTTTGTACCTTTATGAATTGCCTCAACTTTCTATAATATTATGAATTACTTTAACTTGCCACACACAAATCACATTTCTTTGAAGGGGAGTGAGATTAAGAAATCAAGGAACAACGTTTGTCACCTCCACTACTTACTCCCCCCCACACAATGTCCCCAAGTCAAAGCAACTTTGTAAGCATGCAAAAGTGTCTGCTTCAAATTTAAATTTTTTTTCTTGGTAAGTTCTTTTATTCTGTGCTCTTCAGAAGCAAAACAAAAATAATGGGGACAGATAATATCACACCACTTTAGTACAACAAATTAAAACATTTCCCAAACTCTAAGGATGGAAAATTATTCATCTAACATTTCTGAGCATATATTGAAGTCACATTCAGTGCCAGGCTTCATCTTAACCACAAAGCATCTGGCCACTGCCATAACTCTCCTCCCCTTTCACAGAAGGGAGAGCTGAGGTTTCAAAAGATTAATAAATTAGTGAAAGACAGAGCTGGTGAGAGACAGCATAGCCCTCATGGAGGACTCTTCTTGAGGACTGTATCAGTTTTCCAGAACAATCTTAATAGCACCACAAACTTGGTGGCTTAAAGAGAACTTCATTGTCTTATAGTTCTGGAAGCTGGAAGTTTGAAATCAAGGTGTCATTAGAGTCACACTCATTTTAAACCTATCCTTTTTGATTCCTTGGCTTATAAATGCACCACTCCAATCTCTGCCTGCATCTCACATAGCTGTCAACTCTGTGTGTCTCTCTTATCTCTTCTCTTGGGGCTACTAGTCACACTGGGTTAGGGCCACCCTCATAGAGCATGACCTCATCTTAATTTCATGACATCTGCAAAGGCCGTATTTCTAAATACAATCACATTCTGTAGTGCTGCAGGTTAGAACTTCAACATATCTTTTGGGGGGACATAGTTTAATTATTAATGAGACCAAGTCTACACTCCATCCTCTAATTCCCCGCCCATAATGCACAACCAGTTAGTGTCATGTCTGCACCCTGGCAGGTTTCACATGTCTTTTGGTGGATCAAAGGCTTTTGCCAGTTGGAGACCATTCCCTTCTACCCTTCAGGTAAGACAAAATCCAAACTATTTAAGGTAAATGAGCTCATGTCCTGCCATAAAGGCTCTACCTTCTGCCTCAGATCTCACTAGTCATTGAGGGCAGCTCTGAAGTTATTTATTCTTCTAGTTCAGGTTCTGCTCTTGAGCTAAAACACATTGAAGAGCTTTATAAAGCTAAGAGCACTAGAGAGATGTAGGGTAAATGGGATTTGCTTCCCCCAGAGTCTTTGATTTAGGGTCAGATCAAACACCCCATGAGAAGTCAGAGAGACTGATACTATTTTAATATGGTTCTTGGTATAAATCATTGCCTTTGCAGTCCATTTAGATTAGGCACCAGAAGCAAATTACCAATACATCATTCTCTTGACTGAATTGGTTACTTTTCTTTTTAAGTTTTGGACTTGTTTCCAAAAGCAGAAAGGGCACTGCGGAAGTCAGTCATCAAAAGGCGATCATCAAGCAATCCTGTCAACGGGTAGTTTTGAGGCCGAGGAGTTTGGATCAGCAAATTGGAAAAGAAAACAGAGCAAGTTCCCTGGGTAAGAACCAGGGTACCCCATTTATTTCATATGAGAAGACACACAAAGAATTTATGCGTCTCTAAGAGCATCCATTCCAGAGCTCTCAAACTCGCTTTCCAGCGTGCTAGAAATGCCATCTGCAGGTACATTTGAAACAGAAGATCATCATCTCCGGCTGTGTGGCTGACTCTGTTGCAGAATAAGTAAGCCTGGAAAGGTGAGCAACGCCTTCCATCTGCCTCCACCCCTCTGTCTCAATGAGCTGACAGATCACCCAAAGAGACAGCTGGGGAAAGGGCGTCTTCATGGGACCCCACCTGTGCTGCAACCATATGCAAAATGTCAGAGGCTCCCAAAGAGCATCAAGCTGTACCATCTGTGGCAAGCATCCCGATGGCCCTGGCAGCTGACAGCAGCAGGAGGCTGTCCTTCCTGTGGCCTTACATGGTACATGGGGCTGAGAATGGCTAAGAAGACAGGCGTAAAATTCCCTGTGTCATTCAACCTTGCCAAGTTCCTGGTACACTAATTTCTCCCCACACTCTCCACCTGCAGCATCACCCTGCTTCTCTCAATATCTTCCTCTCATTTCCAGGTTTTCTATGCTTTTTTTTTTTGATATTTTTTTTTTTTGATATTTTATTTTCTCCCAGTGCTGGGGATGGAACCCAGTGCCTTAGGAAGGCTAAGCAAGTGCTCTACCAAGGAACTAAAGCCCAGCCCCATGTTTTTGATTTATTAAAACTCTGTTTAAAAAATATACACTGAGGGCTGGGGATGTGGCTCAAGTGGTAGCGTGCTCGCCTGGCATGCGTGCGGCCCAGGTTCGATCCTCAGCACCACATACAAACAAAGATGTTGTGTCGGCCGAAAACTAAAATAAATAAATAAATAAATAAATAAAATAAAAAGTATACATTGAAAGTGATCTATCTAAAGAAGCATTCGTTGTCCACTACATTAGCATCTAACCACACATGACTATTTAAATTCTTTAAAGTTAAAAATCCAGTTCCCCCATGGGTATAGCCATATGTGACAAGCTCAATGGCCACATGTGGCTAGTGGCTCTGACTGTACGGCACAGATATAGAGCATGTCCACATCATAGTCTATTGGATAGCTTTGGTCTAAAGGACATAAAGAGAACATCTCCTTTCTGCCTCTGTCCCCAGTCCCTCTGCTAGAGGGAAGGCGATCCTGCTGCCAGTCTCCTTTGTGTCCCTGCAGGGATCTTTTATATGCCTGAGCAAGCATGCATGACTATGAACCCTTTATTTTAAAACCAGTGAGAAAAGACCACATATACTACTTTTCACCATGCTTTCTTTACTTAATGAACCTTGGTGTTCACAATGTAAGTATACAAATACTGCTTCATTCTTTTGAGTGGCTGCATAGCAATTCACTGGCACAGGGCCAATGCTACCACCCTGTCCCTGTCCCCAGGTTCTCTATACTCCCTCCTCCAGCATGGCCCTAAACCTTCCCACCAAGCAGTCTCCTCATACCCCAATCTCCACACCTTCGAGCTCTGTTCTGATTGTTCTCTTTACCTTCCTGCCCTGGTGATAACCTGGTTTTCCACTGAGGAAGCTATTGTTCCTACCTTCAAAGAAGAGACAGTTTTTCTCTTGCTCACTTTCAAAGTCTCTTTCTCCAGACATCAATTTCAAACCATTTCTCCAGCTTGCTTCCGCAACACTGCCTGTTGCCATCCAACTCAACCACTCAGTATACCTCCTTTATTTCATTATCTCCAACCTCCTGGCCCGCCTTCATTTACTAATGATGGTAGTACCTGTTTTACTGCTTGTATCTGCTCCCCAAATTGGAAACACTCCTGTTAACTTCCATTCCAGATGAAGCATCCATCCAACTCCTGGCCTCACTCAAACCTCTGACCTTTTATGACCACCCTAACTCAGCCACACTCTCATCCTGAATCTATACCAATGAAACACCTACGAATTCTTGGCTTTTAACTTCTCATTCTCAGATTAGCATTCCCCTCCCACACACACCAACCATATTTATTTATTTATTTATTTAGTACCAGGAATTGAACCCAGGGACACTTAACCACTAAGCCACATCCTCAGTGCTCCCTTTCTAAATTTTTTTTTTATTTAGAGGCAGGGTCTCTCTAAGTGGCCTGGGGCCTTGCCATTTTCCTGAGGCTAACTTTGAACCTTCAATCTTCCTGCTTCAGCCTCACAAGTCACTGGGATTACAGATGTATGTCACTACACTTGGCTCTACACCAACCATTCTTGACCTCATAGGGACTTCTAATCTATGAGGACTGTTCATTAACCTTGTCATTGTCATCCCATCCCTCCTGGCCCAGTTTGGATATTCTGGTCTATTTGATGACTCCTTCCCTTGCACATCTACGTGATTCCATTGCTCTTCCATCTATTATACTCATGTTGAAAACTCAGACCATGAGAAAACCTGATTCTCCATCTGTCCCATACCCGTTATTCACAGAAAAGTGACTGACAAAATTTGGAGCTTGAATAACTAGTAAATGGGATTATAAAATGGTGCAAGTGCTGTGGTAAACAGAATGGAAGTTCCTCAAAAATTTTAAGATATGACTTCCATGTGATTCAGGAATGCCACTTCTGGATATATATCCAAAAGAACTGAAAGCAAGTTCTCAAAGAGATATTTGCACACCCATTCATGGCAGCATTATCCCAATAAACAAGAGGTGGAAGCAATATAAATACCTATCAATGAATGAATGGATACACAAAATATGCTATATACGTACAGTGGAATATTATTCAATCTTTAGAGAAAGAAATTGTGTCACACAATGAAAGATGGATGAGCCTTGAAGACAGTGTACAAATTAAAATAAGCTGGTCACAAAAATCAAAGACTTCATGACCCCTTTATGAGGCATCTAGCATCGTCAAAGTCATAGAACCAGAAAGTGACTGCTGTTACAGAAGTGTTCAATGGGCATAGAATTTCAGTTTTGCAAAATAAAATAGGTCTGGGTATCTGTTTCACAACAATGTGAATAAAATTAATACAACTGAACTGCACACTTAAAAATGGCAAAGGGGAGGGAGAGGAGGGGAGGGGTTATGGGGATAGGAAAGATGGTGGAATGAGATAGACATCATTACCCTAAGTACATGTATGACTGCACATATGGTATAAAGCTATATCATATACAACCAGAGAAAAGAAAAGTTGTGCTGCAATGTGTATAATGACCCCAAAATGCATTCTGCTGTCATATATATCTAAAGAATAAATAAATAATGTTTTTAAAAATGTTAAAAATGGTTAAGAGGAAATTTTATGCTTTTTTATATTTTAATTTTTTATTTGTTCTAACTAATTATACATGGCAGCAGAATGGATTTCGATTCATTGCACACAAATGGAGCACAACTTTTCATTTATGTGGGGTTTTTAAACAAAAAAAAACCCCATTTTAATGCAATAAATCAATTGGGGTTACCCTTCTGTGGTGGTGCAGAAGTGGTATCTCTCTTCCTCTAGCATCAAACACCCCAGCACATGCATAGTCAGGACAGTCAACAGAAAGCAAGATCAAAAAAAGTTTCTATTCTCTTTGCATTGGAAATTCAAACTCATTCAGTGGCTTTGAGTCCAGAACAGAAAAATAAGAAAGCTTAACCAAGGCCCACTTGGATATTTCCATTTCCATCTAATAATCTTCTCTAGCAACATCATGAAAACAAATGATTTTTCTAGTTATGCTGCTCATAATTCATTTATGCTCATTAATATGCAAACATCAGTTTCTCAGCTGGCAGTGATTTCATGAATTTTTAACTTACATGAGATAAGCCATAGATTAAAACTTTAAAGCCAACAATACAGAAGACTGTGAATATAATTTTAATTCCTAGATTAGAAATCTCCAAGTGCATTCATTGGCATCTTCTAACGAACAACCACCTAGGAATTATAAAAGCATCATCTCTGAGTTCTGACTTTAGAATAATAATATAGACTTTCTGCAATGGTGTTTGTTTGGGTATCATTAAAAACAGTGAAACCAAAGATATTTCTTGTCATTAAACTTGATCTGGGCAAACTTTACAGAGAAACTGACTCTCACAGAAAAGCCACAATAGCTGGGTATGGTGGTAGACAACTATAATCCCATTTTCTCAGGAGCCTGAGGCAGGAGGATTACAATTTTGTGAGACCCTGTCTCAAAAATAAAATTAAAAAGGGACGGGGTATATTTCAGAGATGAACACTTCCTGGGTGTAATCCTCAACACAGAGGGGGAAAAAAGGAAAAAATCTACAATAATTTATGACTATAACCAATAAACATGAAAATTATCTGGGCCAAAAGAAAATCAGAAAAAAAGGCAAATTAGAAAAGAGAAATTGGGACACTCTGAACTCAATTCCTTCTGGAACTGTAAATCAAATTCTTGATTAACTCTAAAATAAGAAAGAATAGGCAGAGAGAAGAGTTCTCTACTTAAAATCATTCTCATTTTTCCTATATATAGAAATAGAATGCAAGACACATAATTTTCAACACCTAGAAACCATATTTAAAAATAAACAGAAGAAAAAGTAGTTCTAATAGTTTAGTCCAATATATCTAAAGTATTCTGATACTAACATGTAATGCAATCAATATTCTCAATATTAATAAAACTTTCACATTCTTTTTTTCTTCCTATCTTGGGAATTTAGTAGGTATTTTACATTTCCAACACATCTCAGTTTGGACAAGCCACAGATCAAGTGCTAAAATATTGCATTAGTGGTAAGAATATTAGATAGTGCAACTATAGAACCAAAGATTATATGTTCTTCTGTCAAGACAGTGGCTAGTTCTTGAAATCCAAGAATTTCCCTAGATAATGCTATGGAGACTTCTTTTACTAAATTTTTCAAATACCCACATAACAGATTGGGTAGAAGCATTAGCTGCTCCTTCAGATAGACCAGTGTTAATACAATTTTGATCATTTCAGAACCGCTGCTTGTAATTTTACAAAATTAATTTGGTACTTACAATTGTTTTCTTGTTTTTTTTTCAGCCACAAATTAATGCACTTTTTAAAATTAACTTTCTCTAAAATGATCCATGATATCACAAACTCAATACTTAATATTTGTTAAAAGAGCTAATACACATAAAAAGTATTTAACACATAAAAGAAGTTTCTGTGTACTACCCAAAACCAACAATAAAGTAAACTAAAATTCATTAGTGAATTCATTATGGTGTCATCTTTGAATTTTCCATTAGACAAATTCAATCTCGAGTACATTACTGTCTGCATCTCCTGGCATCAAAGAGACCTCTCAACCTTTGAATGTTAAGAGTACAGCTTACCATCCCATTCAAGAGTACCTTCTAGAAACCAATAGAGTAGAGAAAAGGGATTGAGAGGAAGAGAAGAGGGCAGGGTATGGGGGAGTACTGGGAATAAAATCTACCAAATTATGCCATGCCTATATACAAATATACCACAATCAATACCACTTTTAAATATAATTAGATTATAATAATAATGGAAGAGAGATCAATTGAGTAAAGCAAGTAGATCAGAGGCAGGAAGGAGGGAAGGGAAAGGGAAGGTACTTGGAAATGAGATCGACCAAATTAGGTCATATGCATGTACAAAAATGTCATAATGAATCTCATTGTTATGTAAGATTATAATGCAACAAAAAAATAAATTAATTTTAAAAAATACCTTTTCTCCAGGCACTATCATAAATCTCAGCAGGGAGGCATTTTCTCACTTGTGTTGAACCATTCAAAAGCTGCAGAGGCAGGGCAAAACTCTTGCCCTGATACACACACATGCTCACACACATACATATAAACACACAAAAATTAATATATTTATGTACATGCATGTGTATGTATTCATCACAATGCATAGAGAAGGAATTATTTCCTGCTTTTCCAGATGAGGGAATGCAGTGTTGAGATAGCAAGTACTGATTCTCAAAACCCAAAATCTGACTCTGGGGGTTTGCAGGGTGTAGCTCGGTGGTAGAGTACTTGCCAAGCATGTGTGTGGTCCTGGGAAAGAAAAAGGAGGGGAAAGAGAGGGATGGAGCAAGAGAGGGAGGGAGGGAGGAAGAAATGAAGGAAAGACAGACAGACAAGCAAATAAATATTCACTCCAGACTGAAGAGCAGGGAACAGAGAATTAAACAGATACACTCCATCTTTTTAACCATCCCAGGAGAGACTTTTCACGTGGTTAAAAATCACATCAGGTGCCTTCAAAGGCAGTCTGAGGACTTTCTCATTGCATGCCCTCAGAGTTCTGTAGTCTGCAAAAAAGATAAGAATCCACTTACATGTACTCTCTATGAGCAGAGTGTACCGCAGCCGCATTGCTATAACGCCACAGGACAATCGCTGATGACAGGACATCCAGGATGGCGTCAAACTAGAAGAAAGAGACATGACTTTAGTGGTTTTTCCAGAGTTAATGGGGCATGGCTATGAAGACACAGGATAACTATCCTGTGATTCAGAATATCTGAATGAGTGATTCGAAGCACTGTTTTTTAGACACTTTGATGCAGCCATTCAAGATCTTCATCGTAAAATCTTGGGAGACTGGAGACTCAGTACCCAAGTGCTGACCTGGTAGCAGCATCAGAGCCCCTGTGTTATTGGTGGGATCTGCTGCCACATCCCCTGACTCTTAGCACTCTGGAAATGTGGGACAGGGGTACACTGTTCTAGAAGATGTGGCCCTCATTTCCCCAAGGCCAGCAAGATAATTTCAACATTTTCCCGCATATCCCAAGCCAAAGATCTTGGGTAAGGATTCTTTTACTGGCTGTCAATGGAACTGCTTTACCTGGGTTCAGGGGTAAGGATAGGAGTCACCTAGAGGCTCCAGGAACTACACCAACACTTCAATATTGCATACAAAATTCAGCACTGTGTTTGAATAAGAGAAATGCAGAGAGAGAGAAAAATGGATGGAAGGAGAGGGTGTTCAGGGAAAAGGTGAGGTCTTGCTAAAGTAAAGGAAGAAAGTGTGTGTGTATATATGTGGTGTGTGTGTGCAGTGATGCGCATTATTCTCGACAATCCACATCCTTCTTCAGATTCTGAAAAGAATCTGCATACCCGCCAAACATTAAATTCTTAACAACAAAGGGCAGAAGTGGGTTTAGGAACATGCACACATACCCGCAGGAACAGGAAACCCTACCTCTATGCAGAAGGGATGTGAAATGAGCTCTTTTGTGAGTCATCACACCATGTCACACTGCTCATCCAGAAAACTACAAGCACTGACACTTGAAGGGGCATGGGGAATTGTTATCCAATGCTTCAAAATATTAACCCTAATCCTGTAAAAAGAGACCTGCTTTCTCTGACCAACTTCCCTCAGGGGGCAGGCTGAGAATTCAGGCAGTCCTAGTTGGGCTACAGACTGGCTTATCCCAACGTGAGTAGTATCAATCCTAACTCTCAAACAGCTCTGTCGACACCAGCAAATGCATCACTCCAGTACAGGCCAGGTCTACACACAACCTGGAAGAGAAAAAAGAACTGAGATTCCTAAAACACCCTCTCAACTAACCACTTTGTTAAAAATGTGGTTCCCTCCCAGCTGTGCTGGAGAAATATAGTCTCATTGCAGTTTAATTCTACTGAATTATAATTTTTATAGAAGCTGTTTCCATAAAAGGTGTGTTACCCATTCCAATCACCCTCTTATTTGAGGGCTTAGGGTGAGACTCATGAGCTTAGAAAAATCGTGCAAAATTTCATGAAAGTACATTTCAGATTACTTACTGCAAACCCAAAAGCAGAGGTGCTGTACCTCATAATGGAGACAGCTAAAAAGAAAGAAAATATTATTCAGAATATTTTAAAACCTCATAGACAATTTCTCTCACTTGTGTGTATATCAATACATTTGATACAGCCTTTTAAACAGTGAAAAAGCTCCAAGAGAATAAAAGTAAAAATTAACTGTCCTTGTAAAAATCTGAGAATTTAAAAAAAATTGAGAGTGAAAGATTTCCAAACTCTACCTGCAAGAACTTCCCTCCCCAGCATGTTCAGAAGCACCCAATAGCCAACTTCAGGATAAGCGTGCTTAAGTAGTTGTCAATCAAATGACTTCAGAGACTTTGAGAATTTAGAAAGTAGTGTTGGGGAACTGGAAAATATGCTAAACTTTCAAAGTGAAACTTCAACCATCCAAACTCCTCCCATAATAAGGTAATTATTATCTAGTGATCTAATGATATCTAATGTGCACATTATTGCTAACATACAAAAAAAATTTTTTTTTGCCCACTGGAGTTTAATAGATATCAACACAGCTGTTTTTTTTTTTAAAGTGACAAGTGATCTCAGATTAAACAATAGATGTCTGCAGTTACTTAAAACATTTTATCCATATTCAAAAATTAGAGGTACAAGTTAATTGGGTGGCACATTTGTCTAATTATATTTTGTGTCAAAGCAGAGGCAAGCTTCAAAAACTATCCTCAATTTGACTCAATAAAGGCAGATCATAAAACAAAAGCCATATTCAACAAGCAACGCCCACCCTTCAAGGAATGCAACCACCTCTGGGTCAGTAAAGCTTGGAAGCAGCTGGATCCTGAGCCTAGGAATTGCAAGAGAGCACAGGTGGGAGGCAGGCACAGAGGTCAGCACCTATATGGACTTCCATTCACCCCAATGTCCCTTTCTGGGGATCTATTTGCCATCCAACCCTCAAAAACAGACTCCAGAAAGTCAACTGCTTAAGCATTGTGCTGTGTACCCCTGCTCCCAGCCACAAAGGGGTCACTGGACCCAAAGTGGAGCAAACATACTCCATTTTCTGTGATTTAATGATTGCTACTACAAGACAGCCTCGTCGGTCAATTTATGTAGTTACAATTGAATTTTAAACACTGGAGCTTTCATCAACCCTTGTTTGCTATAAAAAGACTGAGGAGCAGAAAGACAAGCCTGGGGTACAATCAGTAATGGAGACTAAAACTAGGGTTCCTAATGTTTCTTAGTCCTCCCTGCAACTCAGCCACACTCCAGGGCTCAAACTATGAGTGGACAACGACCAACTAAACCCCTCACCTTTCTGTCTTTGTCAGGAATAGCTCCTGGTGTTCCTGCTGTTGCTCTTACTAGTTCAGGGAGGGTCTAGAGCCATCTGTGCAGTGCCATTCTCAGCAATGCAGTACTACAAGACAGTAGTTGGGTGGTATAAAAGGCTACTGGGCCTTCCCAAAGAGCATTAATTCCAGGACCCTGTCAACATGTGTATAAGAGGTAGCTGATCCCCGGCAGCACTGTCCTGAGCATGGGAGAAATGCCCTATGAAACTGGCTTACAGTAAGTGCTCAGTCATTGTTAACTAAACTGAACAAAATTCCATCATAAAAGTCATAGAGGGTATTTGGGTTTTCCCTTTATGGTCTGTTTTTAAAACATCTCAGCTGTGCTTTCTTGTCAGCACAACTGATAAGAAAGATCCCTACTAAGATCTTGCACAGACATTATCTAAATGGGATTCAAAGAGAGGTGTCAGTCCAGAGCTCCCACTCTGTCTCCACTTGTGCTCTCCAGCCTGGGCACCAAGGACAACACACAAATAAAACAGAGCTCCCCTCACCTGTCATCACAGATCACCTGTTTTGTAAGTGGTAAGCCATGATTTTAAAATATCTGTATCTGAGCAATTTGTTTATACTAGACATTTATATAGTAGTCCACAGATTTCAAAAAGGTGGACGCTTACATAATTATAGTGAAATATGTAAGAAACTTATTTCATAAATCAGAAATCAAAGGACATGCCACTAAACAGCCAACTCCTTGACTCTAGGGGAGCTCAATGTCCATGATTTTGAACACTCTAAATTATACTGGAGAGTTCTGCTGTGAGAATTATACCTGCCCAGTAGATGGATAACTGAAGCACAATGGAATATTAATATTCCTCTGTCCCCCGTGTATCATGGAAAATGCAAGAGTCCTTAAAAGATATGTATCATTTCCTTATAAATTGCCTCCATCTAATTTCTTTAATGACATGGAAAAGGAGAAATGCCAAAAAATTGCATGTGGAATCAAGAGTACACTGAAGGGCCCTTCACACAGCCTTGGCTCTGACGACTTCCCCATGTGGCCAGGTCCCCAGGTTTGCTGTTAAATAACAGCAAATAGTCATTAGCACAGGATTCAAATTGAAGAGTTCAGATGGCCTTTGAAGAATTTATGAAGAGTATCAAGTAATAACTTCATTTTCTTTGCTCCACAATTCATCACAATATATCCTAATTCTGGGTTATAAATAATCTCAACAGACAAACAAAGTCAGATTGATTTAAACAGTTCTGTTCTGTAAGACTGCAGGGTAATCCATGGGGCATTTTGTTTTTGTTGTTGTTGTTGTTGGGGAGCAGTGCTGGGGGCTCATATCCAGGGCCTCTTGTATGCTAGTTAAGTGCTGTACAATTGAACTATATCCCCACCCCCATGGGGTGCTGAGATATTTCCAGCTTCCCACATGCTACAAATGAGTTTCACCTGGGCCAGGAAGATCACCCAAGGCACATATGACTGAGCATAGCCAAAAGCCACCATGGGGCCAACAAAGTTCAACATTGCCCATAAGGCAGGTGTTAGGTTCAACAGTGGACGACAGACATGGGACCTGTCAACCTTAAATAATAATGCTGCAAACTGGCAAGGTCAACAAAGAGAAGGGAAACCAGGAAACAGTGAAGCAGAGTTCTCCAGTGAAGGCTGTTCTTATCAAGATAGGGCCCACAGAGCCCACAGAAGTGATAATGATATCACCAAGGCCTTCACTATATAGGTCCAGGTCCTGTTTAATACACCCTGCAGCTGTTCTGGAATGAAGCCCTTGATATCAGCAACCTATCTTTATCTGGATAGTACTATTGCCAGAATTCCTTAGAGGAATCTCCAAGAATGTTTTTGATATTCACAATAGAACCTGTCTCCATGCCTCATAATTTGAACATGCACTTAGGCTAGTGACCACCAAGAGCATACAAGGCATGCTATTATAGGTTGGGGAACCTCATTCAATTCCCCAGCGAGCTGTGGCCTGGGCTTCCTCCTCTGCAGCTTTGCCATTGTTAGGCTGGAATTACAAAAATATAAATACATTCTTACCATGCATTGGGGTCCTTTCTCTTCCCCTCCCTTTCCGCTTCTCACTTTGGTATCAGGGATTGAACCCAGGGGCACCAAATCCCCAGCCCTTATTATTTTTCATTTTGAGACAGGGCCTAACTCAGTTGCTGAAGCTGGCCTTGAACTTGCAATCCTCCTGCATTGTCTCCCTAGCTGCTGGGATTACAGGGGTGTGTCACCATTCCCAGCCATCCCAGCTTTTCCTTTTTACTCAGAGTCTTTTAAATGTTCATAGTTATAATTTTTGGTGCCCTGCCCAACATCCAATCCTTCTCCTGGTGGGAGCATAGCAATTCTCATCTGGGGACCTGCACCCGCCCTACTCGAAGTGATATGGATAGGACGACATTTTGCCCACTCTGGTATATCCCATTAACTTGTCCCATGTACAAATTGAATGATTCAAAGCTGTCTAAATTTGATTTGAGGCAATAAGAATCTCTCCCAAGTTTGTCAAAAATTTTGGGAAGAGGATGACTAAGAGACAATTACATAGCTTATAAGACAAAACCAAGAGCCATAGGTGGTGAATTTGACATAAATGGGTAAAGACTGCCTCAGAATGAAACCAACACAGAGGAAAAGGAAATTAAAGATCAGAGACAGATGAAAGCCCCAAGGACATCAACTGAACCTCTGCAATCAGCCTTGTTGGAAATCTAACCCTCTATTCCTCAAATAGCCTCACTCAATAATTCCTCAAATACATCATCCAATGATTATTTCATTTTATTAAGCCAGTTGTTGAGTTTCTATGACTTGCAGCCAAATGAATCTTAATACAATATAATTTGACCTAATAATCCCATGTCCAAGAATTTCTTTTAATGCCTAAAAAATGCTTTATATTCAAAATATTCATAGCAGGTTCATATGATTTATAATAGCAAAACGCTAGATATGATGTAAATATCCAGCAGTATGGCAATGGTTCATGTATGGTCTATTCAAAGAATGGGCTACACATAGCTTAAATTGTATACAAAAGTTAATGCTTATAGTGGCATATTCAGCAAAATAATGAAGTTGATAATAAACAGACAGGTAGTATGTTGGGTGCCATACTTCCAGGTTGCTATGGGAAATGATGGGTCTTTTGGGACAGGGAATTCTGGCTAGTGCAGGTGAAAACTGAGCGAGGAGATCAGAAGAAGCTTTGCTGAAATTTAAGCAAAGACAAAGGAGAAGGGAGTCAGCCATGTAGTTATCTAGAGAAAGAACCTTGCAGATAATGGAAAGATAATGCAAAGACCCTGAGATAGCCCTCATGACCTCTGACTTGTCAGGTGCTCTAAGATGAAAGAGAACAGAAAGGCAGTTATGGGAGATTATTAGGATAAGATACAAAATGATGTGATATAACTAAATCTACAGCTGTGCCTTAAAAATGCACCGAAAACCAGGGGGCAGGAAATTCCCTCAAATGATAACAGTGGGTAATCTTAGATAGAAAGGTTTGAATAGATGCTTTTCTTTTCTACTTTTTGTATTTTCCAAATTTCCTATAGCCATCATATTTGACCATTCAAATTGGAAAAAAATAGTTTTATTTGCAGGAAAAAAAGTTATCCAACTCATAACAATACAACCCGAGGTCTAAAATAAAAATAGCAAAAATCAGAATTTTGATGGGCCTCCGGGAGTAGGTGCACTGTGCGCTTCCTGAATGCTTCTGGCTGATAGGAAAGTACATTACCATACACATCTTCATCACATCTAAGTTTCTAAAATCCATCTTCCTAGTCAAATGGCCTCCACAGTCAGGGAGCTAATGACCTGAACAGTTCAGGGGAGTGTGGTGGAGGGCCAGGCAAGCCAAGGTGTGGAACATAAGCAAAATGTCACTCCCAATCTGTGAGACATGGGAAGAGTTTCTCAGGTAGGAACATAAGTGAGTTTGAATGATGACTTCACAGCTATTTTTAGTGTATGAAGATTTATTAAGCTTCACAATTTTGATCTGTGACTCTTCTCTGGGTCTTTAATTTTTTATATGATATGTGCAAATTATTTTTTATAAAGCTCTTAGACTTTTTTGGTAATTTCATTAAAAGTCAAGAAACAGATGGCAAATTGAATAAAGAAGAAGATTAATTCCATTTCTACCTATGACAACAGTAGAAATAAAAGGAAATTTTAAATGCTGAGTGTTGGTGAAAGTATGGGGATGCAGTATCTTTTCTGTAGAGAAATCTCTTCATAAGACAAATTAGAAATATTTATCAAAATGTAGCATACACATTCTTTGCACTCAGCAATTATACTTTAAGAAATATATTCTGTACTTGTGTTGGCACAGATGCCAAAAGAAACATTCAAGTATGTTTATTATAGATACATAAAAGCAAAATATTAAATCACTCCATTGATAAAGGCAGTGCTTTAATGAAGTAGTACATATCCATACCTCAGAGGTTATTAAGCTCTTGAAAAAGATAGATGTGTAATGCGCAAAATATAGTAAGTGAGCAAAGCAAGATCATTAGTAATTGTCAAAGCTCATATGTGTGGGTACATGGGTGTTCATGGAAATAAAATTATATAAATAAAATTTTAGAGAAGCTACAAAAAAAAAACTGGGGGTGATGATTACTTTAAAGGAAAGGGAATAAGAGTGCAAGGTTGAAAGGATGTTCTCATTCCACTTCATAACCTATTGTATGCTTTGGATTCTCTTCCTGTGTATGTTGTACATGTACCTGCATGGATTTCCAAGGTGAAAATACAAGTCCATGCACCACAACCAAATAAAGCAGCCTAACCATGGGTCAGGGCACCGGCAATCAGCTTCTATGGAGTTGCTTGCCAACACAGACAAATTTTATTTGGCCAAAAATAGCTTGTACAGATAGGGATTTAAGTGGCTGACATCTTAGACTACCTAGGTCTGCTATCAATTTATAGGATTACAAATCAAATATGTTTTTCAATATCCACAAAGTAAAATTAAAATAGTCAGGAATTTCCCAAAATTAAAATCCCTAGGAGAACACCTTTCTCCTTTTGCAATAAAACTTTTCTTCCTAGTTGAGGACAATGTTAGTGGAGAATCAAGGAGGAGGAGAGAGAGGGACAAATGCAAATATTTTCAATTATATTACTGTCCAGGACATTTGATGAGGAGATATAAAACCCAGACAATATTCTGCAGTGACTAGGAAGGTCAGATCTCCATTTGGCTACATTATCTCTTTTATTAGGTGTTGAAAACCTATGTGGTCTCTTTTTTTCAAATTTGCCATCACATCCTAAGCAGTTAACTGCACAATCTTAGGATTATTCTAGATAAAAATATAAAACTAGACTCAAATAAAATTTATACTATAACTAAAATAATTTTCTCAACAAATATGCCTCAATTTATTTGAAATCATGTCAATGGGTGTATTTTAAGGTAACCTAGATTTATTTTATTTCAAGTATACTGTCAGCTTTCATTAACTTGAGCATGAGTCCTTATAGATTATACGGAAGTAAAAATGGGAATTAAAGAAAGAAATCTGAAGTATGGTTTCCAAATCAACAAATGCATTACCTATCCATATATCCTATGTATACTCTAAAGTGAGAAGAATACAACGACAAAGAAAAGACATCACCAGATCCATCAAATGACCAACCCAATATCACAAGAGAAGCCTGGGGAATCAGTTACAAGAGCAAGCATGAAATTCACAAAAGTGAAATTATAGATACTCTATGATGTCACTTTGTCAAATAACCCAGACTGAATTCTAATAGGATTTTATAGCTAAAGAGCTGTGTTTGGGGCATTTTACATGAGCCAGGACAATTTCCCAATGATACTGAGTTATAAATCAAAGATGAATCCGTATTGATGCTCCAAAGGAAAATAAAGAGAGTCATGGTTTTTCTTGATCCATTGACAATAATTCTTCCTTAGTAGCACTAGTTCTATTTCCACTCAGCACTAATAAATAACTCATAACTAGGTATCAGGTCAGAAAATTGAAAGTCTGCAAACTCTCTGCCATGGTTGAAGCATCTACCTCATGGCTCTTCAAAAAGAGTTTCTTAGACCCTGTAGATTTAAGTCTTCCCATCCTGGCCCCATTTCATTTCAATCACAGCAACTTCCTTATCTTCAGAATTAGAATTCTGTCAAAGATTTACCTGCAGAAATGTAGCAAAAAAGAACCCACTGTATACCATCCTTGTAAGAAGAATGAATAATGACAAACCAGAAACAAAGAGAAAAACAAAAGCATTCCTATGAAATATTTGGGTAAAGATCGAAGACATACAAGCAATATATAAGAGAAATATGATGGCAGTAATCAGGACAGTGGTTACCTCTGGAGTGGGACAGTGACTTGCAGAGGACATGAGAAGGACTTGTCAGGTGGGAAGATGAGTGAGTGTGAGTGTGGTTACACAGAAAAGCTCACTTTGTGAAAATTCATTAAGCCTCACAACCTACCCTCATTCCCTGGTCCACATCAAAACCCCTGCTACAATTACTATCCAATATCAAAATAAGGCTGATCTATTTCTATCCTCAAAGATAGTTCTCAGAGATATCTATCAATCACCACCATGCAATAGGTACCATGACTCTCAACTTCAACGCCAGGTAATCCTTAACTGTGAAGCACATATATGCAGAGAGTGGACAGTCATTAAGCATCTTTTTTCATTCATTCTTCCTTCCTTTTTCTGGTAAAAGAAGTTCCCCACTCCTTTTTTAAAATTCTTCTTCTTTGAGGCAGGGACTAGTCCTTCTCAGTAGCTAAAATGACCCCATCCTCCTCCATTAGAGGAAAGTACATGACCTGACTGCAGCATATCCCACCCCCTGGACACAGTGACTAGACAATCAGAATCTTTTTTTTTTTCAGAGAATGAGAGAAATGATGGGACAGAAAAAGTTTTTCTTCTCCTGATATATGGGAGACTTTTTTGGGGGACAATTCAAGGCCACTCATGTAGAAAGCCTGTCTAAGAATGATGCTGACACAGAAGAAAGAAGAAAAGAGAGGAAAGGAAGGAGGGAGTGAGAACTGAACTCTGATATCATTTGATCTCATGGATATGGCCAATTCTATTCTGTAATACATTCTCATTTATTTTGCTTATGCTAAGACGAGGGACTTTCACCGCTTATCCTGGAACTCTCAACTGCTACAACATACTTACATCTCTTTCAATCAGAGCGCCTGATGCTCAGACTCATACTACTCCCCTCTCATCTTGGCATCATCCAAAGATAAATTAAGAACCAATTCACATGACGGTTTCTTCAAATAAGCTCCCTTCAAATTATAGACACAGGATCAGTCTTAAAAATCCAATTACATCCAATTCAAAGGCATAGACACACCACCAATATGTAAAATCTACAGCTAACGGGATGATGGCTGAAATGGTATTGCCTAGTTAACCTCACTTTGTTTTGACCCTTTCTCACAATAAAAAGTTCATCCCTAAAGGCCAACTAGGCTGTGGTTTGACCATAGCACAGGAGTACTTCTGCTATCTCACCACCATTTGCCTCTTCCATGACCCTTCTTTCCTACCACTGTAAGGGGGACAAAAGTCCAAGATACTGAAATGATTTCTCCTTTGGAAAAAATATCCAAATAATTCTACTTACAAAATATATTTTCAGCAAGTTCTAGAGTATCTACGTCAGGAGTTCGCAAAACACCCCCAAGTTTTGTGAGTCACCAGAAAGACTCCCAAGACTTGGCATATAGTCATATCCATGGCTAAGATTCATTATAACAAAAAGATATAGAGCAAATTGAGCAAAGGGGAGAGGTCCATGGACAAAGTCTGGAGGAAACCAAATGGAAGCATCCAAGAGTCTTCTCCCAGAGGAGTCACAGAAGACAGGTTTAATTCCTCCACAGGTTATGACAACAACTTGTTCAAAACTTTAGTGATCAGGGATTTTAGGGACCCTTTTACATAGGTACCCTCCACCTAGTACCTACCAAAACTCCAAACTCCCAGGAGGAAAGCACGTGTTGCACATAAACCACATGGGTTGCACAAACAGTTTAGGCACAGTAAGCCACTTTTATTTGGAGAAAATTTATTTTCTGTGTAGGCAACTCTTTACTAGCCAAGCTCCCAAACACTACCAATAGCCAATAAAGCATGCAAGCACTTTTAGGATAGGCAATCTCCAGCCTGCTCCATTAGCCTTCTCTGCACAGGATCACAGCTAACTCCTCTCATTAAAAAGAGAATGGAACCCTGAGACAGAAGCAACTTATCCAAAAATCACATAGTAAGGCAAGAACTGGCACTCAGGTGTCCAGATTCACAGAGAGAAAATCACATTGTCACTCCTAGATATATCTTCCAGAGAAGTCAGTTCACTTCAGAGGCATAGACTAAAAGGAATGGAGATGCAAAAATGACTCTTCTCAGTCCACAAATTTTCCATGGCAACATTAATTAATTACATCCATTGCTTGAATGTTTCACGGATGGAATAAATATAATTTTTAATATCCTTCCACTATCCATCCTTTTAGGAAAAAAAAAAGTCTCAACTCTACTATATTTTAAAATACCCAGTTAATTACCACTTTAATTAAAATCATACATTTTCACTTAAAGCTGGAAGAGTCCTTAGAGATGGTCTATCTAATCCAACAGCCTTATGTAAAAGAAAAAGAAATGGTCCAGAGAGGGAAGCTACTTGACGGAAGCCTGGTCATCAATGTGTCCAAAACCAGGGCAAGAATCCTCCTGTCCTGACTTCCAGTCATATGCCCATCCTAGCACATGTTGCTGTCTCCCCCCCGCCCCCCAGGGCAGACTGTCTGAGAACAGAGGACTATAAGCTTATTATACACCCTTAAGAGCTTAGTGATCTAAAATGAATTCTCAGGAAGGAAGCCTGTACAGCCTTGCAAAGAACCAATAATCTTCAAAATGGATTGAAAAATTATTGTTATCATGGAGGAGATTTTATATGACATTTAGATGATATTTATATTCATCCCTTTTAAAATATACATGGTTACCCAGAAGCATAATGCCGTGCTGAGTCCGCAAAGATGCAACATGCCCCAGACATCCAGGCCCCACAAGCAAAGCTGCTGGACTGGCCACCAGGGACCTTTCACACCCTGTCTAACCTCTAAGCAATTTGTGATTCCTTCAAGCTCAATCAGCCTGAAAGAAAATTAAGGAGATTATTTAAATGGTCAGAGGAAACAGAGATTCAGTCTTCCTGGGACAACATCATCATGACACCATGCACAGAGAGCCACAGAAATACATGACTACAGAGGACTAGTCATTTCTCTACAGAACAGATTCTCATTGTGTATGTAATCCAGCAACTAGAAAAACCTAAATGAGGACAATGTTTCCATTCTAATTTGAAATACATGTAAAATAATAATAATAATAATAATAATAATAATAATAATAATAATAATAAAAAGCTGACGGATGAAAGTCTAGAAGGTGAAATTTAAGTTGTACTACTACAAAGGTATAAATCAAGGTTTATCTACTGGGGACACTTTAGCCCCCCTACCCCAGGGCGCATTTGGCAAAGTCTGAGACATTGTTAGTTGTCATGGGGAGAGAAGATGACAGCTAATATCTAATGAGTAGAGGCCAGCTTTCCTGTTAAATGTCCTACAAGGATCATGACAGCCCCAACAAAGAATTATCCAGCGCAAAATATCACCAGCTGATGTGAACAGATGAAGACCAATCGACAGCTCCTGATGGTGTGTGGGAATAGATGTGATGCCCAGAGGTCTACACTGTTCTAGTATTGAATATGATGATGATGGAATCAAAACCATTATTCAAATAATCAGAGAATTCCATTTCCCAAAACATTTAGATAGAGTTTTAGTTGGAATATTTTACTGGGTTTTTAATTTTTTTCATTTGTGCATTAAAATTATACATAGTAGTGAAATCCATTATTCCATATTCATACATGCACATAATTGATCAATCTCATTCCTTAGTACCTTCCCATGCCCTCTACCCTACTCTCCCACTTACTCTACTATTACTGATCTCCCTTCTATAGTTACTATTTTAGTTCGTGCATTCCTAATGATATATTCACACATGAACATAGCACAGTTTGGTAGATTTCATTACTTCTCCAGGCCCTCCCTTCCTCCTGCCCCCTACTCTACTGGTCTCCCTTCTATTTTCATATTTCACTTTTTTTAAGGCTTGTGTCCTTTCATTCTGCAAAACTTTGAATGTCTTTTAGCTCCAATTTAGCCATTATTCTTGGGATGAAGCTGCAGCTCTACCTCCATACTGGGGCCCAGGAAGCGAAGGGACCCAGGGTAAACTTTGAAAAGGGACCCACAGTGCAGAGCTTGCCATCATTGATCATGTGGCCTACATTCCAGAGTCTCCAGTTTCCACTCAGCAGATTGTATTTTTAATTATGTTTCTAATAATTTAGAGTAAAATTTTATGAAAACACTGGTAAATCAAGACACTAATTAGGAAGAAATGAAACCTGTATTACCAGTGACACAGCAGATCCTGATATCCTAAGAAAGAGTAGGTGATGAAAGATCTGCAAAGCATGAATTTATAGAAAAATAAAATGCCCAAGCATTAAGAGTAAAACAGGACCATGGCACAGACAAATCCAAAAATTTAGGAAGATGTGTTCATTCGTCACTTTCTCTTACTTAGTTCTTGTCTTTTGGTGTCCTTTCTTGCACCAAACACACACACACACACAACAAAAGAGGCTGGGGCTATAGCTCAGTGGCAGAGCATTTGCTTAGCATGTGTGAGGCACTGGGTTCAATCTTCAGCACCACATAAAAATAAGCAAATGAAATAAAGGCATGCTGTCCATACACAACTACCAAAAATAACAAACAAACAAAAAGAAACCTCACAAATTTGGATGAAGAAATCACCTGAAGGTCAAATGGGAAGATAATTAATTAACAGGATTAGAGTGCCTTTAGGCGTCCATCTAGAGTCATTATCCAAAGGATATTGAGGCCAGATCTGATTGCACAAGTGGATAAGTTTTGGGAGCTTTAGGTCCCGGTTGAGAGAAAGAAACCCTAGGTTAGTCAGGAGGCCACCTAGGGGATTATGGGAGGGAATGACCAGGAACCACCCATGATGAGAGGAGGGAGGTGAGTTTAGAGATGGGTCCTCGCCAGTCTCTATCATCACCTGTTTGAGGGCAGTTGATGATAGACAACTCAGGGGAGTTGTCTCCACCACTGGGTAAGCATCAGGGCAGGAGCCCATAGAGGCATTTGTGTGCTTAGTGCTGGAGCTGCATAGAGAAGAGATAGAGTAACACAAGGCTGGGGTTCAGTCTCACCAGGAGTAGTTCCCTGATTGCCCTCAGAAGTCAAGACTCTGTAGCATTCCCAGACCTTACCTGCAATGGTGGGGGGAGGGCGTTCCACAGAATGGAGGGCCTGCTTCCAACATGGGATCCAGGTTGGGGTCTGGGGATGCTCAGTGACCCTCAAAGAGGGGAGCAGGCAGGCCAGGGAACTCGATTCCAGGTTTTGGCACCAAAAATAAAAGGAAAATGAGAAAGCGAGAGACGGGGTGGGTAAGAAATGAAGGACCTAGGCCACCTCACCCCCTCGTCTCTTATTCTCTCACTTTCCTTTCAGGCTTGGCCTCCAGGAGAGTCTCCAGGCTCATGGGGGGTCCTGGGATCCTCCCACACAGTGTTGAGTGGGGGATGGAGGAGTTTTCCAAAGAGGAGCAGGAAGGAGGCCCTGGGGCATGCCTGTGCATAAGAAGTGGGCAAGCACATGGAAGACAGCATAGGAAACAAAAATCTCAGTGAGCACAGTGAGGTGAGAACCAGAGGAAGAATGCTGACCGATCAAGGGAGGAGATTCAGGGTGGTGGGCTATAGAAGGTCTCCAAGAACAAGACCCTGAGGAAAGGGCAGCAGTGGGGAGAGGAGGCACAGGGAACACAGAGGAAGAATAGAGGGGATATGTGGATTTTGAAAACTCCTGGAGATTGTAGAGGAAAAGATGCTAAAAAATGAGGTTATGGATAGTGACCTGCCTGTGAAATTCTACAGTGTGGTTTTAATCCTCAGAAAAGCCTGATCCTGCTGTATTTCTCACTAAATAAGGAAAATAAAAATGCCAATAGGGCCTGTTGCAGCTATGACTGGGAAAAACCTGCATCCCCAGTTGCAAGGGCTTGGTCCCACCTGGCCTACTTTTAGCTTGCAAAATAAGCTTCTCCAACACAAAAGGGCCACACACTAAGTGGCAGTAAGAATTTTAACCTTGTGCAAATGGCCCAGCAGGATTCCTTACCAATCAGACCAATGCCTCTGAGAGGCCAAGGCTTTCTTTTTCATAGAGAAAGGTCTCCCACACAAAAAGGAACCCGCAGGGGAGACAGATAATGGCCTGGCCTCTTTTGAGTCTCTCTGCTTACAAAGCTGAAGGCTCTAGGGCCAGCAGGGGTCACACCTTTCTCATGATCTAATGTATTGGCAAGTATTTTCAAGTCCCAAAGAGAAAGGGCAGACTTGGCACCTTGAAAACAAGCCCATCTCCCTCCCCTGATGCACAGCTGCCTTCCTGCCCATGCTATCATCACTGTCTCAGGAGGGAAGGTGGGGACAATCCTGTTAAACCTCCTAAATCAAGCTCACAGTAAACAAAGATGGTATTTACTCCCTGCTAATATGCTACAGAACCAACTCTTCCTAAACCCAAAAATATTTTTTATCTATGCATTATCCCATCCCATCCAAGAGACCATGTGTATGTCTCAATTCTCTGGCCTGGAAGCTCCCCACAGGTCATGCCCATCTTATTCCTATTTGTGAATCTCTGCTCCAACCTCACCCTAGCACTAAGCAAAGGGGACAGCACAAAATCCAACAGATTTTTCCTGAACTTGACGAAGGTGGCTGCCACTTTTGAGCATTTGGCACACTGACACACAGCTGTCATATATGCATGCATGTATACATACACACATAGAAATGTATGACCGGACTATAATTCAACTCCTCTCTGCAACCCAAATCTACCTTTTATCTCTGTGACATGCCTGTGTGCCAGCCAAGATCCCAGCAGGGAATAGAAATTACCCTCAATGGCAAAAATGAAGAGACCTTAACTTGCTTTAATTTGTGGTGTGAAGTCAGCAAAACTGGGATGTTAAGGCACCAGAAGAGCACAAAAGTCGGACTGGAGTGACAAAGGGAGGAAAGAGTGGCCCTGGGCCTGACAGGAGGTGGCATCCTGCAAGGGGTGCTGCCTAGGAAGGAAGTTATCCTGGAGCTGCTATGGTCAGAGGTGCAAGCCTAGCAGAGATCTCCCCTGCTGCTCCTCTTTCACCAGGAAATCCCAGCAGGTGTCCCTACTCTTCAGGCCATACCCCTCTCAACTAGAGGCCTTCCCCAGCCTCCATCACCTGCCAAGGCCAGCCAAGCCTAGTGCCCACAGAATTGTTTACTTCCATCATTAAGAAAAGGAAGGGGCTGGGGATGTGGCTCAAGGGGTAGCGCGCTCGCCTGGCATGCGTGCGGCCCGGGTTCGAACCTCAGCACCACATACAAACAGAGATAGTGTGTCCGCCAAAAACTCAAAAATAAATATTAAAAAATTCACTCTCTCTTTAAAAAAAAAGGAAATTACAACCAAATGACTTTTTCAACCCTCTAACTGTTCTACTTTTGATAATTTGGTTATATTATTTTTATAATTTAAAAATAGAGAGAAAGTAAAGTTCTCCAATTAGCTATGCAGGATTCTGGCAGGCTTTCAGTGAAAAGTCACATAATTTGTTAACTCCAAAAGAAAACTCCACCAATAGGTTCTGTTCACATTATTTCCTGTTCTGGATTTGCCACATTTCAAAAAGATGACTCTCACCAAAGCCAAATAGAAGCACCCAGACATAACCACCTACGGAAGGGAGCAGTTTATTTATGTTAATACCACCACTGTGCTGCTGGAGCCTTTCTAGAACCAGAAATGGAATGTGTGACTTTCCTGTTAGCCAGCTATATTTCCAGGTTGCTATCCATTTGAATAGTGAAGCTAAATGTTATGTAGTGGTTAGATTTTTGCATGTGTAATGTTGCATGAAGCCATTTGGAAAAGATTAATTTGATAACAAATTGCAAAAGGCATCAGACAACACCTCCCCATGGCAAGTTAATATGAAGAATACTTGCACAACCAAAATAATACCAACATGCAGGTGTGATTACTCTCCTTTCAATATGTCCTGTAATCTGACACACAGCAAAGATTCAGTAATTCTGAGCATGTAAAACGTCACATTCTAATTGGATAAATAAACGTGTATGTGTGTGTGTATGTGCACGTGGATATAAAGCAACAATTTTTTTCTACAGCTAAGTGGAGCCCAACTATATTCTCTGGAAGGGAGGTAAAAGTGATTGCTCTATTCTCCAATAATCTAATTTATTCCCTCTGTCCCCAAATTCCCTACCTCCATCCTGGATGTATCTAATATGTAAATGTATATATATATATATATATATATACAACTGTTATGCTAAAAGCTTTCAATACAAGGATTACTGGTAAACTTTCTAGTTTATCAAAATATAGGTAGCATAGGATATGAAATTCTTTCACAAACCCATCTAGTTTTTTCCCCCTAAAATTATAAAGTGAAATTAAAATCACACACAAGGGCTGGAGCTGGGACTCAGCGGTAGAGCATTCGTCTCACTTGTATGAGGCCCTTGATTCATTCCTCAGTACCACATAAATAAAATAAAGGTATTGTGTCCACCTACAACTAAAAAAATATTTAAAAAAAAAGAAAGCACACACAAGTATGACTCTAAAGCTACAACAGACTCTGGTAATTTTTCAGGATGATTGCTCCATAATTTTTTTAATTTTAATTTGAAATTTCTAACACCAAGAAGCTCTTTGGATTTCCAAATAAAATGGACAGACTCACAGAATTAAAAGTTCTATATTCATCCAAGTTCTAAATGATCCTCCTGCTATCACCTGAACCACATCCAACCCTTTCTTTTCCTAATTTCCCTTTAGCAAGGGAGCTGATGGGGAAAACACAAGCTCTCTCTTGGGGTGGTGAATCAAGTTAGTGGTTACACAGGACTTTGGGCAGAATTACCCAAATCTGAATCCAAATGTTCTGTACCAGCGTAAGGATGGGAAAATTGCTTAAGGTCTCAAAACCCCAAGTTGTGGTTAAAAACTGAAAGACTGTATGTAAGATATCAGTAGTGTAATTAACAATTTACTGCTTACTACAAGAGTATTTCTTGTCAACAACTTTGCTCTTGCACTAAGTAATGATTTCTTGTCTCATACCTAGCATGAAAAACCTCATAGGATACCAAATTGAGAGATCTAGTCTTACAAAAAATAAAATGATGAAAAAAAAAAAATCACCCCTATGTATCCAAGATCAATTATCAAACCAAGGTACTTGGTAAAATTAGTATTCAGATGAAATCCCAGTCCCAGGTTTTCATCATGCACTTTATTAAACAAAGCAAAAAGCATTTTACCTGCCCAATTACATGGCAATAAAGGAATTTTCTTAAATTGAAAAGATACATTTTCAGAGCATATTAAATGTTTGCTGTCTATACCTCAAAGACTTTTGTAGTGAAGGAATCAAAGGTGAAGAGAGTTAGAATTCATTAAGGGTTGAAAATTAATTAGACCATCTCAACTCAGTGAGTCATGGTCATCAATTTAAAAGACATAGCACCATATACTGGATTTTAATTAGGAGGGTGATAGAACTGTTTAAGAGCGAAAACCCAACTGTCAAGCCCAATTAAGCAAGTTGATAGAACATACTATATGGCGTTATAAAATGTTCGTTTAACAACAGAAACATATAACAAAGTCCTTATTCAGGAGTTCGTCTACCCCACCAAAATATACAATATATGTACTAAAATTCATTCATTTATTGTGTAAAGGTTGTCAGTCTTTGAGACAAAAATTAATCTGGACTTGGATCCAAGGCCAACATATTTATAAGTCAAGTCATGGGCAAGACGTGGATGCAGATTCAGGGTCTTTCCAACTTTTGCTGACCAAAAGGCTCCATGAGATAACCTTTGAGGCTGGATCCAGTTCTAAAATCCTGTACAAAGACAAGTTTCCTGACCATCCAGCTTCTGGTTCCAGTGATAACAGAGTCAGAGAAGGAAGATTGTGAGTTAAGGGTAAAGGGAAATATTGGAGGAAAATAATTTAGAATCTATTGTGTACCATTAGAATCCTGAGATACCATTTCTGGGTAATCCTAATTTTCCCCTTCTTTTTCTTTCCTTTTTTCTTTCTTTCTTTCTTTCTTTTTTTTTAATTTTTAAGCCAAGCTTCTATCCCCAAAAGTAGTTATTTGAAAGAAAAAAAAACACATCTGCTTCCTCTTAAAAAAAGCCAATTAATATTTTTTTAAATTAACTAGAGAATACATACTACAGGAAAAATTTCACATCTTCTTCTTAAGTGTCTATATGCAAATAGCCTCAACAACATATGATGCTTGTCTCTTTCAGAATATAGCTGAAATTCCCTACTTCACTTTGCTGAGAGAAATTGAATGTCAGCATTCACATTTTATCTAAAACTGGGTGCTTTTCCTTCTAAATATCTAAGAGCAGCTGCCATCCCACTCTGGCTGCCCAGCTAACCTGACCCTCTTGGGCCCTCCCAGAACATTTTTCACACTCTCTAAAGGGGAGAGGTTTTATGAAGTTTCTGAGAAAACATGTCTGGCAGCCAGATCAGCTCATTTTTAGAGGAAACCAAACTACTTTTAGTTTTCCCATTGTATATGTCAGCACATTCATATACACATGTACACTAATCACACCATATTAACCAAAGAATACTAAAGAACAAAACTATACAAGAAGCAGTAGACCAAAAAGGCAACTCCCTCTTGCTCTTGGGCCACTGATCATTCATTTTAAAATATTTAGTCACTCAAATTGCAGCTACCTGTAATTGAAGACTGTGCTTCTCATGATGTCATGAAGCTGAACACTTTATAACACCATATAGTAAGTCAACATAGGTGCTGGTAGAGGTACCAAGAGGCACTTCAATCAGAACTGCCCTGGATCACACACAGACAGATATAGCAGAGGACCATGAGAAAGTATTAAACATACAAGAGCTTGAGAAAGTGTCCTAGAAAGTATGCTCATTTCAAAAAGGGGCAAAGATGGTCATGTGCTACAGGAAAGTACTTGATGAGCTATCCCACTCCTCAGTCTATACCCAAAGACTTAAAATCAGCATCCTATAGTGATACAGCCACATCAATGTTTATAGTAACTCAATTCACAATAGCTAAATTGTGGAAGCAACCCAGATGCCCTTCTATAGATGAACAGATAAAGAAATTGTGGTATATATACATTATGAAGTATTGCTCAGCATTGAAAGAGAATAAAATTATAGCATTTGCAGGTAAATGGATGGAGTTGGAGAATATTATGCTAAGCGAAGTAAGCCAATTCCAAAAAACCGAAGGTGGAATGTTCTCTCTGATAAGTGGCTGATGATCCATAACAGGGAGGAAGGAGGCATGGGGAAAATGGGAGAACTTTGGGAAAAGGGGAAGGAAAGGAGAGGAAGGGTGTATGGGGGCAGGAAAGATGGTGGAATGAGATAGACATTATTACCCTAGGTACATGTATGACTGCACATATGATACAATGCTACATTGGGTACAATCAGAGAAATGAAAAGTTGTGCTTCAATTGTGTACAATGAATCAAAATGCATTCTGCTTTCATATATACCCAATTAAAGTAAATAAATAAATTTATTTTTTAAAAATATCTCAAAAAAAAAGAAGAAGAAAGAAAGAAACTAAAGAGAGGTCAAAGGCTGGGGCAAAGAAGGTTAGGTTTTGCAAACACAAATCAAAGAGTCACCCTGCCTAATCAGAAACCCCAATCCAAGGTAAATGAAGATCCCAGATTGGATATATTGTGATCACAATGATTTGCATATAACCAATTATTTATAATATATGCTCATCTCTTTGAGAAGGAAGGAAAAAAGAAAAAACTAGTCTTGCATCCTGTCAACCCCACAGTTGTAGGTAAAAATGAAGTCATGGATCTGAAGATGAGATGGTGATAATGTCTCAAGTAGGGGTGTTGGACAGCCTCCACCCTGAGAGAAGGAAAGCAGAGGCAGAGGAACAGCTTCTGGGCTCAAGGGGACTACATACCCTTATGCCTACAATGAACAGAAAATAATCCACCATCTGGAACACACTCCACATATCTCCTAAGCAATCTTGACTTCTGGGACCATTTTTTTTGCTATAAAAATGACACTAAAATACATTTCTCTATATTAAGAGGCATCTCTGCAATGATTAATTGGATAAAAAATGAACTAGGATAACTTTATTTCTTTTTACTCCTGTGGGAAGAGAGCTGTGGAGCTTCACTAGAAAGCTACCATCAGTATAGCAGTTACCAGTGCTGTCATTAGCTTGGGAACCCTGCTGCCCAGTTTGAATCCTCATCCCACCTTCTGAGCCATGTAAAACTGGACAATTTATTTAATATCTTTGTGCCTTGGTGTTGTGTGTGTGTGTGTGTGTGTGTGTTGCTGAGCTTTAAATCCAGGAACTTATGTATGCTAGGCAAGCGGTCTAACCCTGAGCTATACCCCCTAGGACCCTTCCCCCATTTTCCTTATTCCTACAATGGAAGCATTAGTCTCTAGCTCAGGGAATTACTGTGGAGCTGATATTCATAAAGCATTTGGAGCACATGGCAAGAGCCTGCTGGTATCTGAGTTTCACTAAGTAGATCCCATCATTACCCTCATAACTCTCATATATGTCATTTACAGTGATAAAACCTTCAGAAGACCACAATCTAAAAAGAGACTCACCAAGTTTGAATAATAAAAAGCAATTAAGCCAAGTCCAAAGCTAATGAGGCCTCTCAGTCAAAATCCTATGGAGAAGGCATCACTCCCAGAAATGACAGGTTGCTTGATCTACCATTGAAACAGAACTGAGGAATGGAAGCCAAATTTGGAATATGGAATATGGAATATTCCAATATATTACATATATTCCAAATATGGAATCCAATATGGAAGCCAAAGCTGACAGAATTCTTGGGAAACGGGTCTCCCACATCAATGGAGATCCCTTCAGGACAACCTTTAAATATTTTAACATTTAACATGAAACAGCCCAGTCTCAGACACTCAGTCACCTCATGGCCTCCTCCCATTCCCTCTCTCTGCTGGAGCAGCACTGGCCTGGGCACCAGGCAGCTGTGATAAGCCTCCCCCCATGTCCTTTCTCTTCCATCTGTGGATACTCTCCTCCCAGATATTTGTACGTGGTTCCCTCATTCTCCCCATCTTTGTAACCTTCGCAGTGAAGTTTTCTATGACTGCATTATTTACTGTATAACTGCCATTTCTGTCCTTCTGGCTTCATCTTCCTCCATAGCATCCCTTGCAGCCTGACACATATTTTTTTCTCTCTCTCAAGCTCCATAAAGTCTGTCTTGCTCACTGCTGGACTCTTAGCACCCAACACAAAAAGAAGGTGCTTAATAGACCAGCTACGGGATTTCTACACAGGAAATGCACACTACTGCTTGGGTAAATATAAAAAATAAAGGGTAAATGATAAAGCAAGCACATCACTAAACTCTCCTTCCCCTTTTCCTAGGATGAAGTCATATTCTGGATACCATAATTGATATCCAAGTAAAACTTCTTAATGGATGACAGGAACAGAACTAAGAAACAATGCAAACCCTTGAAATGAAAAACATAAATATATTATATTGGCAAGAGAGGACTGGATCAGGGAAGGTCATCAGTATCAAACAGAAACCTCAAACTCACTGCTACATCTAAAGAGCGTGTGTCCATTGAGCTCCCACCAGGCGGGGGTCATGGAATAAAGTCCAGAGAACATTAATGGTTTATATAACCCTTCTACAATCACCCAGATGAAAAACCCTTCCCCACAAACTAAGTTTCAGGCAAAACATAACCATCAAAGTTTATTTGGAAGGTCAAGTACCCAGAATCATGGATTTGTTGACCATTTCACTTTAGAAGACCTCTCTGAAACTGTTTGTAAAAAGTATTTTAAAGGCACAGGATGAAGATCCAAGATTCTTGCTAAGGAAATAAGAGTCTGGGTAGCAAATTTTACTGGACTCAAACAAAATTGTCCATGATATGAAAGTAATGTCCAAGGTGCTGAGCACTGAGATTGGCCTCTAAACACAGAATACAATTTCACTTATAGCTAAGGAAGCTTAGGCCCCCAAGACAATGACTAGTTAGAATCACAGAACTGGGAGGCAGAAGAGTCCAATATCCAGCTCTGAACCCTGACTGTTCATGATGACCACCAACTACCCCACTGCTTTAGTCAGATTTTTCACCATTGTGACAAAAACAAAAAAAAAAGAAAGAAAAGAAACCAACAACAACAACAAAAAAACTTACAAAAACAATTAGAGGAGGAAAAGTTTATTTGGGGGTTCACAGTTTCAGAGGTTTCAGTCCACAGAAAGATAGTTCTATTCCTCAGGGCTCAAGGTGAGGTAGAACATCATAGCAGAAAGGTGTGGCAGAGGAAAGCAGCTCAGGACCCAGCACCAGGAAGCAGAGAGATTCTCATCATGAACAAAATAAATACCCCAAAAGTACACCCCAATGACCCAGCTCTCCCAGCCACACCCTACCCGCCTACAGTTAGCACCCAGTCAATCCCTATCAGAGGATCAATGCATTGATTAGGTTAAAGGTCTCATAACCCAATCATTTCACCTCTAAACTTTTCTGCATTTTTTCACACATGAGCTTTTGGGGGACACTTAATATCTAAACCATAACACCCATAGACACTTCATGGCCAAGATACTTCATGACTTTTGGATATTCTTTAATTAGAACTTGAGAGGCCCTAAAACCATGAGCTCAATGGAAAACATTTACATTCTATTATCACCACATCACAGGTAAAGGTGTCTATTAAATTTATCCATTAAATTTCTATTTCCCTAGAAACAGAGGTTTTTATAAGGCGTCTTTTATAAGGACACCAATCACATTGGATTAGGGGTATCCTACTCTATCATTTTAACTAATGATATCTACAACAACCCTATTTCCTAGCAAGGCCATGCCCTGAAATACTGAGACTTTGATATGTAGAACCTATAACAGAGCTATTAGAGTCCAGTGCTGGTCTCCTGGAGCCACCAGTAGGAATGGCTCAGGAACAAGAATTTCTGACCCAGTCACAGGGTGATCCTAAGCACCAGTGCTGGCTTCCTGTGGACTTTAATTAACTATGGAAATGGAATAAGTGGCAAGGGTTATTAGAGCAAGCCATTTTAAGCCTATGGTCCTCTCCACACCTATAAACAGTAAACACAATATTATTCTCTTCCCATGAGACCCAGGGAAAATAAGAAGATGGGGAACAGGGGGTTCTCATAAGGACCACTCATTGACTTAAGATCAAGGTCTCTGCATCCTGAGATGATCTTTAAAGTCCTAAAAACAAAAATGAAACAAACAAACAAAAAGGACCTACAAAAGGTCTACCTTTGACTTTGGACCATGAATCACTCCCATCTGGGCAGCTGGATTGAGAACCACTGTATGACTCATAGTCCCCTGAGCCAGCCTTTGCCCATGACCAGGAGTACAGGCCATGCCAAAGGCCAAGGAAGATCCAAAAGAAATGGGACATATGGCTAAATCACACAGGGATCAAGGAACTCTGTCTCCCAAGTATTCTAAAACTGGAATACTAAGACTAAATAAGAAAGTAGTTCCTGAACCAAACAAGACCGAAGCTACCCCAGGGCTTCTGCCGGAAGGGATTTCTCTCATTGCTAACAATTCAGTTTAGCCACATGATGTCAAAAACCTGGAAAGCTCCAGACACATCCTCCTGGGGACTGATGAAGAGGTATTCAAACAAAATAACAAGAAGGGATGCACTTCAAATGCAATTACTGCAGAGTGTTTATATTTAATTTACTTTTAGGAGGAAAGCAACTTCATAGTGTTCCCTATTGTGTGGTGTGAAAAATAACCCTGTCAGTTATAATCTCTTGGTAAATCACCACATCCAAAGGGAAGTGAAGTATTACAAAAGCCCAGGAAAAATTTGAATATGAGTCCTGTCAACGTCAGCCACATTCCTCTCTAACTTACAACATCTCCATAAACCAAGGTCTACTTATTTTTTTGGTCCTGGAATTGACATATCTGGAACCAAGAGGATTCACAATGTGAATATGAGGACTGTTAGTGTCTTTCCAAAACTTCTACTCCTTAGAGCTCTGAGAAGACCTGGAAAATCGACCAGGCCTCGTGCTTGGAAAGCTGTTGTGTTTGTTGTTAATCAACTCTAAAAAAAAAAGAAATTATCTGGCAACTTCAAATGATTACAGAGAATAAGAAAGGAGGGGAAATAATATGTGATTCTGCTTTGGAGGCATCTTCCACCATTAATGTATGCCAATCATGCCTTGTCAACTTATCATTCAGGGCAGAGAAACAAAGCCAAACAAAAGACACAATGGTCACTTGGAGTCCAATCTGCAGTTCCAATATCAGATGAAAGTGGAATGGCATCACCCCTGAGAAGGAACAAGAGGCCATCTTTGGGGAGAGAAGGGGGCACTAAAGTAATGTGCGTCATCAGCCAAGGAAACACTCCCCTGCCTAAAAGGAGAGTCTTCCATTGGCACAGTCATTAGATACCTGCTGTGTACAAATGCTAGATGGGATAGAAGAGAACCAACAGGGAATCAGAATGACCCCTTACTCCCAGTGAAGCAAGTGCACTACAGAGCAGTTTCTGCCTCTCACAGGAGCACAGGACCAAAGGGCTTATTCCTTGATGACATGAGAAGCAAGAAGGGCTGGGTGAAAGAGGTGATACTTGAGCTGGTATGGAAGGGTGAAAAGAAGATTTGCAAAAATTGGGAGAGGAAGAGGCCGTTCCAGTGGAGAGAAGAGGACCAGTTACACTGAAACATGGGGTTCATGAAGGGTCTTAAATAGTGGACTAAAGGTAATGGACTTTATTTAGTAGGGAATGGGGGCCATTTAATGTTAGAGAGAGAATAAGAGTCATGATTTTAAAACTTTGTTATCTAACAATCCCCAGGATAAACAGGAAGGGGCAAAACTTAAGGCAGAGAGTGTAATAATGGGCCATCACCATAGTCCATGCACGAGGTCAGGACATCTGTGAGAGGCAGCAGAAAAACCATAGGGACTTGGGTGGTCTCTGAGGTACAGAGAGAATACACAAGACCCTGGCACTGAAAGAGAATAAGAGAAGGCAATAACTAAAGAAGAGACGAGCATTTGTTGAGTGACTATTGTTTATAACACACAGTGATGCGAAAATGAATAAGACATCCAACAATCTTCATATTCATGTGTGAATTTTTTGGGGGGTGTTCTAAATCACCAAGAAACCTGAGGGAGATAAAGAATCAGCAGGCACAGTTTTAATGGCAATAGCTACTAAATTTGGGCTTTGAGGATAAATACTCTTAGTCTTATTCATAAGTAACTTAGACTTAAAATTTCCATCATCTTTCAGGCTTTCTTCCATCCACTAGACTGAAGCCCCACTGATTTCTGTTTGCTTGGGTTTTTTCTCCTAAGAGTTGTTGACAAGCTATACCCAACCAAGCTATTCTTATGAAGTTTAAGGTTGAGGTCCCCATTTTTAAGTGGAGATACAGAGAAGCTGAGTAACTTTCCCAAGGTCACCCACCCAGTCAGTGGCCAAACAGCTTGTTTGTCTCTAATTATGTGATGATACCTGCCTGCCCTCCCTAAAATCTTTCACTCAACTCTTCTTCCCAGTCTCAAAGCCCTTAGCCTGGCCTGACTGTCACTGGGTTGCTGAGCTGCTGTGACTACTCCTAATCATACTCCTCTCTTCTGGTTTCTCCCAGTTTCCACCTAAAGCTTGCAGACAAATCTGCCCCAAGTCAGGTTTGCATCATACCATTCTTCTACTTACAAATATTCATGCCTCAAATTCCTCAGCCTCACATCCAGGGACTCCAAGCACTGGTCAAATGCCACCACTTACATATGCTGCTGCCTCCCATTTAGCTCTCAGAAGCAGAAGTCAATTTCTTTTCCTGCAACCTTCACAGCACATCAATGTGCAAGTATAAGGTAGTCATTTAGATAGAACTGTACATAGAGGTATGCAAATATAAAATACAAGCATAAATATAGATGCATGTATGAATGTGAACATATACAGACATATATCACAAATGTATAAACATATATATTCTTGGAAGTGAGAGAATAGGACAAGCATCATTGTTTATTTCACCTGTTCTCGTACACTGCTCTTCTCCACTTTTTACAAAGCTACATAGCATCATCAGGCCCCAGAAGCTTTTGTGCTATTCTGAGTACAGGATATGAAGTTTTTAGGAAGACAAGAGAGCAAGTGAGCAATACCTGGGTTATGTGGAACAGAGTAAGCTACTACAAGTTTAGAAGAGAGAGAAATAAATCATGAGAACTGATAGGACCTAGCATCAGAGGTGGATTTGAACCTGAGCTGACCTTGGAAAGTGAAGGCAGAATCAAGACCTGGAGGCAGAAGGAAGACCAGCACTTGCAGTCTCTCAGAAAACACACAGATTCCCTAAAAGTTCCAAATCCCCTAAGAGGGATTCCAATTTCATTCACTTAAGATTGTATTAGGAGCCCCTGGCCCTAGCACAGAGCCTGACAGTTGACAGGGAAACTGGACATAATGGCACACCATCCCCTGAGGCTGATGGAAGAAAAGAGCAGCCCAAGCACACAGTCCTTTCTCCCTGGGCCATTAACATCTTGCCGGAACTAAGCAGGATGGGTCATGACAGCACTCTGAAAAACTCACATGCCTGGTGCTGTCAGCAGTTCTATTTGGAGCAGATCTCCCGAGAACCGCTATGTTGAGAAGCTGTGCTATGCTCTGCTGGGCAGGAAGGATGAGAGGGCCAAAGGAAAAGAGAACAGCAAGCATTAGTAAGGTAGGGACAGCGTGGAAGGGGTGTGGGGTAAGCCCAGAATTTTTACCTATTATTTCTCCAGTAGGTCTGTCTGGATCCAGGTCACTAGGAACACGGGCTACTGCGGAGTTAATCTTTTCTAGTGCCTAAAAGCTTGATTCATAAAAAATTGAAGATGACTCTGACTCTGGGATTTTTTTTTACACACAGGTTTAACTCAATAAGATCCTGGCTGCCTGGTAGCAATTAACCCCTTGAAGGTGGCTGAGCCACCAGGCAGCCTTTCTGGAGCATTCCTGAAGGGGAGGCAAAGAAACTCCCATGCCATGCAGGGTAGGAGGTCGCTTAACTAAGCCTTCCGGTTCCCTGAGTGGAGAATTAAAGGTTGTGAGCAAGATTTAAATAAAGAGAAAAATCCAATTATAGGAAGGACCCTTGGACAGTGGGAGAACTACCATGGCCGACTTTCCCATCCTCACCTAGAAGCAGAAAACTCACTCCAGAAACACTTTTAATCTGCCTCATCCAGTTTATGAAACAGAAGGGGAGGACAGGGGAGAGGGAGGGGGGAGGGATGGAGAGGAACACTCATGCAGGCGAAAGGTTACCTGTTTCATCACCAGACTTCATTTATTCCATGATAGATGGGCCTTAACTTTTCTGAGAGTTTAGTCAGTGTGATGCAGTCTGTCTCTGCTAGGTGGTAATTACATCCCATAACTTATTAAATAAGAAATCTCATTTCAAAACCAAGAAAGTCATTACCACTAAAAAAAAAGTGGGAGCTAGCTATTTATATGCTACCTGTCACCATGCCCTCTCATACACACACAGTGGGATAAAAACAAAGACACATGGGTCACAAAAAGCTACTCTCCTGTTCTCCGAGAGCCCAGGATGCAGCAGAACTGTAAATTGGGGAGGTTCACTCAGTGGCAAATATCCTGCCTGCTGAGTTTGTTAATTTAGGGCCATTTCCATCTATTAGTTTAGATGATCAGCAAGTAAATATCATTTCATGTAGCACACAAATAGCACTCAGAAGAAAGCATGGTGGCCAATTCTCTGAATCTCATAGAATCTGCAGAATATAAACTAAGGCACAACATGCTGCATAAATTCAAGGTTTCTTCCGCCTCTCCTTCCACCCTGCCTTCACCCCTTCTTTCTTTCTCAGGAAAGCAAGAATGACAAAGGTTTTAGCAAAGTAGCAAGTTAATTGGTTTCACTCAACAACAAAAAGCTAGAAAATCTATTTCCAGGCAGCTTGACGCGCATTCTCAATTACAGCAAAGGCATGATCAATTATACCCAAAGTATGAACTCCTAGACTGAGCTCCACTTACCCATTTGCCATAGCAGCAAACATTCTATTTCCTCTATAAAATGCCTGATTGATCTAGACCACATCTCAGGAAGTTCAATCAGTAGTAGAACCAGCTTTCACTAGTTTTCAGTGGAGAAACGGTGTTGTCTGCTCTCAAATCTGCTATACCAGCTAGATTTGTTGAACTCATTACATAATACTAAATATTCATAGTAATAATTACAGCTATCCTTGACTATGCACCAGACATTGTTCTAAGGACTTTATTTATAAATGATATGATTCTTGCAACACTGCTTTGAGGCATGTAAAATCATTTTCTTATTTTAGCAGTGAAAATATGGAGGCCAAAGCCCAGTTTTAAGCCAGCAAGAAGCAGAGATCAGAAAAGAGTCCAAGCAGTCTGGCTTCATGGCCCATACTTTTAACTACTGAGTTTTTCTGACTAACTCTTACACAACCTTATATCTGTGAGGGCAAAACAAAACTGAGGGTCAACTTCTATTACTTAGATACAATTCTTTGAGAAGATTCATGAAAGCCATTATGTTGAAAAATAGTGGAATTCACAGCAGGTGTGAGCAAGATAATTGTGAAACACTTGAAGGGGAAAAATTTTAAACTTTAGAATAATTCTTAGCTAAACACAATGTTACACACTTGAAATCCCATGAGTCAAGAGGATTCCCAGTTCAAGGCCAGCCTTGGCAACTTGCCAAGACTCTGTCTCAAAATAAAAATAAATACATCTTGAAAAATTTTTAACTTGGCTCATAAGATATTACCAGTACTTAATGTTCTTGCTCTGCTTTAACCTCAAGCAAATGGGAAATCTCAGGCAACATGCTTATTATAGGGTTCATAATAAGAAGTTCAATTCAGAATTCCTGTCACTGAATCCACATTCCAATAAAGGGTTCACATGATTTAGGTGTAGACATACAAACTTTAAACATATAAAGTGTTTGAACTGAATGTTTATGTCCTTCCCCCATAATTCATATGGAAATCCTGACACCATCACCGTCATTGTGATACTGGAGGAAGGGCCCTTGGTAGATGAACAGGTTATGAAAGTGGAGACTTCATGTCTGGATTAGTTCTCTCATAAAGGGCACCCCAGAGAGCTTTCTCACCCACTATCAGCCCATGTGAGGATATAACAAGAAAGTGGCAGTGAGCCTCCTAGAAGAGGAACCTGAATCACCAAAACCTGATCATACACCCTCAACTGGGGCCTCCAGCTTCTAGAACTGTTAGAAATTAATTTCTTTGGTTTATAAGCCACTCAGTCTATATTTACATCAGCCTGAACTAAGACATAAAGTTAAAATACAACATTAAAGCATTAAAGATCTCTATGTTCCCAGCTTTACCTTACCTTTTTTTATTAATTAATCCAACAACAATATCATGGAAAAAGCTGCTGCTTTTACACACACACACACACACACACACACACACACACACACACACACACACATTATCTATAACCACTAAGATTCTCAAAATAGGAAATACTAACTAAATAATTTTAGTGTTGCCCCAGTGGAAAGCAAATTCCTTGACAGTAGGGGTTTGTCTTCTTTATTCACTTCTGAATCCCCAGACCTCAGAAAAAGCCCACCACATAAAAAGCAATCAATCAATATTTTTTTTGTCATAATGATTGCATCACTGAATGAACAAGAATTATGTTCAACCATGATACTGGTTCAGTGAAATGAGGTCTATAAAAGTAAAACAGCTTATAAAATTTGAAAAGTTTCTTAATCTTCAAAGGCATGAAGGCAGATGTGGTTTTAATGTGGTTTAACTGTTCGGTAGTGCGTTCTCCACTGTCTCTGATCCAACAGGGTAATTAGCAATCAATGGTACAAGATATTTGTGCAGAGGGCTAAAAATATTGTCTCATGAAAGCAAGGGAATAAATTAATACCTGAGCGACTGTGGAGTACCACATTTTTAAACAAATCATTCTAAAACCAAAAATCAGTGAAATAAGTCTTGGTTTATTAGTATCAGACAGTAAACCAGTAACCAGTAAGACTGAAAAATGGGATGCAAGTGTCACAGTTATTCAGAAGTGACCGCTTTAGTAGTGACCAGGGAATGGAGTGTCAGTAGGCATCTGTTGAATCACGAATATAACTGAAATATACTTAGAATCTATACTCATCGAAGTTACTTCTTCAGAAGGTTTTTCAAGGAAAGGAGCTTGGCATGTGTCAAAGAGCACCAGCAGGTGTTCAGAAGACCCAGCTATGACCATAACAGCTCATACTGTTTTCAGATGGACACCTGCTCTTTGAGCCTCAGCCTCCTCCTCCTCTGTGAGAGAGGGGACTACATCTGTCCCATGAACTCAAAGACAATTTGAAGTCTAAGCTCACCATATGCTAGGTGATCCGGGGCAAATCATAACCAGAGCTGCATTATGATTTCTCTGAGTCCTGAGCACTTCTGCCTTCATGGCAAATTAAAAACAAAATTAAATGTCCACTGGTAGGTCAAAAGCACTCTGTCTGCCATAGCTAAAGAATAAGTCATCTCTGGTCATGGTCTAAACCTACCTCATAGGACAAAAACACCAGCCTCCCCTCCTTCTAAAACTAAACAATGCATAAGAGGTATGTTCACAGAACACAGTCACAGGTCTGGCTTTGCAGGAAGACACATTCAATGGCATGTGCAAGAGAGGCTGGAGAAGGCAAGCCTGGAGCCCCTGGAGGCCAGTAAGGTAGAAATCAACCTGGCAGCCTAGCAGTCACTTAATGATGAGAGTGCTAGGAGACAGATGCCAGGCAACTACCCACGCAACTCTGCCAGGCTTGACCACCAACAGTGTCCTTCATGGCATCCAACCTCCTAAACTGGTTCCAAGATTTTCTGGTCTTAGTAATTCAGATCCAGTGCTTACTATATGCTAGACACTGTTCATGCAAATGAAAAGAGCACTGCCCTGAGAACATTCACTAACTCTCCAGTGAATCTAAAAAAAAAAGCCAGGATACAGAACATAGCATAAGGGATTAATGAGAAATGTGAGTGTGTAGGGGTGCCCTGGAGCTTGGGGTGATTACCACATATTAGGGAAAATCATTGAACTGAAGAACTTCTATATTGACTATAATTTCCACTACAAAACTATATCTTTTGAAAAAGAAAGGTCATCGACATTAATTTGAATACCTAGCACACAAGATTCTGTATTCCAGTTGACAAATTAGTTAAAAATAATTGAAAGCAGATGCTTTTCACCCAAGCATTCTGAAAAACCAAAACAAACAAATGAAAGTAAAATTTAAAGGATAGCTATCCAAAATAGGTAGCAAAAAGTCAGTTACCATCTCTCTCCATTAAAGCAAGGATTTCCACCTAACAGAATCCTGACTGTTCTAAGATGTCAAGGATCACTGACCCATGCTTGGGTCTCACCTAATTTTCCCACTCATTCATTCAACACTGAAAAACTACTCAGTCTTCACGCATGGTGTTAGCGATACAAAATTAATGAGACAGAAATAATGGTCCCTACCTCTAATGGATTCATAGGTTAGAAATAAGAGACAAATATCTAAGCAACAAACAGAAAGAATAATGATGTGTTAAAAGTGCTGTGACTGCTGTTACTCAGAGTACAGTGCAGCCATGAAAGAAAGGATGTCATATTTATCTAGGAGAATAGGGAGTGTTAAAGTGTATGTCCACAAAGGCACAGATAACTGATGTAATCTTGACATATTCAGAGGCATTCTCTAGGAATGGGGGTAGGGAAGGTAGCAAGGAAAGGCATTTCAGAGAGAAAGTGCACAAGAACAAAGATAGATAGGCTAAAATAATAGGAATTACAATATTTGCCTGAAAATAACGATGTATTCAACCCATATAAAACTCTAACACTTTTTTTTTTCTGGAGGAGACCTAGACAATAAACTCTTCATTTTCAATTTACTCCAAGGTTTTCCAGAAAGAAAAATGCCAATCCACCAGAAACCACATGCAGATTCTTCAACTGACTTCCAGAGAAAGTAGTAAAGAGTGAGCACTATGTTGGAGTGAACGGGTATAAATGACAGACCTTTCCAGGGAAGTGATCCAAACAGTGCTGTAATGACAGCTTTGTCAATGGGCCTAGGAGTTTCCCACAAAATACTAGCACACCAATTCCTACTCCCTTCTTCACAACAGGGGAAGTAAAGAAACACCAGAAACCTAACCCAGTGCCCATGGTTGGGAGACAGGACCTCCCCCAGCTACCATTTTGGGGCAGGCTGCTTAACAACCAGTACCCTTGAAGCCACCAAAGGACAGACTGGTTTTGGAGCTACTTAAAAAGCCCCATCCCCAAAGTGTTGTCACTATCTGACCTGTCTCAAAGCACCTGAAAAATCCTATTTCAAAGATACTGTGGACATTTGAGCTGACTCAGGAAAGATCCAATCTCCAGCTATTGAAATCAATTAGCAATAGTTGTTTAATACCATAACTTTAGAGACTACAACACTGGTTAAGGTACAAAAGATCTGAAAAGAAGAACTAGGAAATAAGATGTCTATAGGGAATTTTAGAAAGCTCTAACATATTTCTGAAGAAATAAAAGGCTACACACAGGTGCAGGACTGTGTATGTGCCCAGCTAAGACCCAAAAGAGCTCCAATCTCTCACCAAGACCTGATCTTAAGACCCTATACAAGTAGGAGGTAAAGGCAAAGCAGGATTATAAACTGATAGAACATTGAAGGTATACTCCAAACCCATACAGAGCTCCTTGCAAAGGTGGAAGACTTATTAGTTAAAGGTGTTTAAGGAAATCTCTGACCACTCATCATCTGACAACTAAACTGAGCAAACACCTAAGTAATTACATACTACAGGAAATAGAGCTTCTCCAGAATGAAAACAACCTAGGTGCCCTTCAATATATGAATGGATAAATATATAATATTACTGAGCCATCAAGAAGAATGAAATTATGGTATTTGCCAGTAAATGGATGGAACTAGAGGTTATCATGCCAAGTGAAATAAGCCAAACCCAAAAAAACAAAGACTAAATGTTCTCTCTGATATGTGGATGCTGATTCACAATATGCAGGGGAAAAGGGAGGAATTGAGGTTCATCAAATTGGAATTGGGGGAAAGGATGGGGCTGGGAATGGGAAAGAGTAGAATGAATTGGATATAACTGTCCTATGTTCATATATGAATACACAAGCAGTGTAACTCCACATCATGTACAACCACAAGAATGGGAAATTGTACTCCGTGTATGGATGACAGGTCAAAATACATTCTACTGTCATGTGTAACTAAAAAGAACAACAACAAAAAATATCTTTTGCTAAAAAAATGAATTTTAATACTGAAAAAAAGAAGAAGACTGTAATTCCAGCTATTCATTAGATTGAGGCAGGAGAGTCACAAGATCAAGGCCAGCCTGGGCAACTTAGTGAGACTCTACCTCAAAATAATTCTTTTTTTAAAGGACTCAGGAACCAGATGCAGTGGCATACACTTGTAATCCTAGTGAATCAGAAGGCTGAGGAAAGGAGGTTCACAAGTTCAAGGCCAGCCTCAGCAACTTGGGCCCTAAGCAACTTAGCAAGACCCTGTCTCAAAAAACAGACAAACAAACAAACAAACAAAAAAACAACCCGCTGGGAATATTGCTCAATGATTAAGCACTCCTAGGTTCAATCTCCAGAACAACAACAACAACAAAAAATTAGGCAGCAGGTTGTTGAAGACATAATTCAATAGTAGAATGCTTGCCTAGCATGCACAAGGCCCTGGGTCCAAGCCCCAGAATAGAAAATAAAAATGCAATAACACTTAATATACTCTGCAGAAAATGAATAACTAAGTATAAATTAACAAATTATTCACAAGGTCTACATGCTAAAAGTTACAAGGTTCTGATAAAAAAAAATCAAAAGGGCTTAATTGTAGAGACTACTATGTTTCTGGTTTAGAAGAATCAATATAGTAGAAATGAAAATATTCCAAAATTTATATGTAGGTTTAACTCTGAACAAAATCCAGGTAAGATTCTTTTGTAGACAAAGAAAAAAAAGTTATCCTAAAACTTAGATGAAAGAAAAATTTCCCCATTGTTAAGAGAGTGAAGGAAGAAGAATGAATTGCTTTTCCCTCCCTCTGTGTATGTACACCTGTGTATGTCCATGAGTACACATGTATGTATAAGTATGTATGTGCTTGTAAGTCTGCATTAGATTTTCTTCAGTCCTTCAAGCATGGATAAATTAGTACCTTATATTTTTATTTTTCAGGTACAGAATATTGATTAAAAACCTCAGCTACAATTGAATTGATGGCCTAAGGCTTATTCTAAAGCTGTCATAATCAAGACAGCAAGACAGACAAAGAGAGAAATTAAAGAGACGGGCAAAAAAAGACAGATAGAGCAATTGAACAATGAAACACAACAGAAAACTTAGAAGTAGACCCACACACATATGCTCAGTTATCTTTGAGAAGTGTCCCTCAGTGGATAATGGGTAGCTTTTTCAAATGTGATGGCAGAAATGTCAGGCACCATGGGGCACAACAGGCCACAGGCAAGAACAGAGATCCAGTCACACACCTTACACAAAAGTTCATCAAAAGGGACAGTGATCTTTAATGCAAAATATACAACTATCAATCTTTTAAAATAAAAATGAAATTTTATTCAGCAATAAAAGAGAATGAAATCATGGCATTTGCAGGTAAATGGATCATGTTGGAGAAGATAAGGCTAGGTGAATTTAGCCAATCCCTCCAAAAACAAATGCTGAATGTTTTCTCTAATATAGTGGGGTAGGGAGGGGGAGCATGGGATGAAGAGATGAATTCTAGATAGGGCAGAGGGGTGGGAGGGGAAGGGAGGGGGCAGGGGATTAGCAAGAATGGTGGAATGTGATAGGCATTACTATCCAAAGTACATGTATGAAAACACGAATTGGTGTCAACATACATTATATACAACCAGAGATATGGAAAATTGTGCTGTATACATGTAATAAAATTGTAATGCATTCTGCTGTCCTTTATTTTTTAAAAAAATCAATAGAAAAGAAATTAAAAATAAGTAACTTTAAAAAATAAAAATAAAAAATATGTGAAATATTGAAGATCTGTGGGTAGGACATATATTCTTAGGCTTGAGACCAATAGCATGGTCAGTAAAAGTCTGTTAAATTGAACCTCACCAAAATTAAAAATGCAATTTGATCTTTGAAAGACTCTGCTAAAAGGATAAAAAGACAGATTACAAACTGGGAGAAAGTAACTGCAAACTGCATACCTGACAAAGGACTTATATCTAGAATATAAAAGGAACTATCAAAACTCAACATTAAAAACCAAACAATCCAGTTCAAAGGACAGCAAAACTCATTCATGTAGACCTACAAAAGCATACATACATACAAATGAGTGCACATATTACTGGCAAAATCTGAATGAGCTTTGTGGGTTGTGCCAACATAAATTCCCTGGTTCTGATATTGCATCAATGTCATATAAGACATTAACACTGGGGGTGGCTGGGCTAAAAGTTATGTGAGATTACCCTGTATATTATGCTGCAATTTCTTGTAAATTTACGATTATTTAAAAATATTATTTTTCCTAAAAGATATTGCTCTTTTTAAAATTAATTGTTTTATTTATATATGATAGCAGAATGCATTACAATTCTTATTACATATATAGAGCACATTTTTTTCATATCTTTGGTTGTATACATAGTAAATTCATACCAATTTGTGTCTTCATACATGTACTTTGGATATATTTAAAAATATATATATTTTTTTAAATTAAGGCAAAATAAAGTCATCCCCAGCCACAAGAAAACTGAAAAAGTTTGTAGTTAGGAGTAGACCTGCCTTACAAGAAACAGCAATGGAATCATAAAGGAAATGACTTCATGTGGTAGCATGATTGCACATCAAGAAATAAAAAGCACTAGAACTAGTAATGATTAAGGCAAAAATAAAAGACCATATGAGTACATATTTTCTCTTTTATAATTTTTAAATTTTTTTCAATGGCATAAGTTGTACAAGCATAATAATCTGTAGTTTGTTATAGATATAGATATAAAGCCACTGCATAATGAAAAAAAGAAAATGCTATTTGAAGCAGCTTATATATTTCACTAGAATTAAGTTAGTATTAATGTAGATTATGATGCATTAAAATGAATATTGTAATCCCTAGAGCAATCTCTCTCTCCCTATTTCTCACTCTCACAGACCTACTCCCGACTACCACCATTACCTCTACCACGTAGAGAAATTTAAACTCAAAAGAACTAAAATGTCACAGAAATAACACCAATTGTAGAAATCTCTTCTTGAAAAAATATAAAAGAAAGAAAAACTTTTCAATTTATTTTAAGAAGCCAATATTACTCTGATACCAAATCAAGACAGACAACACAAGAAATATGAACATCAATGTTCTTCATGCTTATAGAACCAAATGTAATAAGCAATCAAATCCACCAACATACAAACAGGATTATACATGATCACCAAATGAGATTTAGCATAGAAATGCAAGGTTGGTTTAATGTCCAAAATCAATTTAGCATACCACAGTACTAATAAGAATGAAAACCATATGGACATATCAATAGATAGAGAAAAGAGCACTTGACAATACCTACTCATGGAAAAAAATCTCAACAAAAGAGGATTAAAAACTACTTTTCTTGAGTTTATAAAGGGCATCTATGAAAAGCACACAGCTAAATAAAACATAATAGTGAAAAGACTGTTTTCCTCCAAGAACAGAAACTAGGATAAAAATTTTTCCACACCAATCCAACACTCAACTGTACACCTAGATAGAAAAGGGGGTAAAACTTGTCTTTATATAGAAAGAACTTGATTCCAATGAATTTGCAAAAACTGCTAAATTAAAAAACAAGTTTAGTGGGGTTGTAGAACACAAGATCATATACAAATATCAGTTATATGTAATGAATAATTAAACAATGAAACTAAAAAAACAACCCCATTCCCTATAACTCCAAAAAGGATAAAATACCTAGGAACAAAATTAACAAAAGAAGCACAAAACTGGGGCTGGGGTTGTGGCTCAGTGGTAGAGCACTTGCCTAGCATGTGTGAGGCACTGGGTTCAATTCTTAGCACCACATATAAATAAGTAAATAAAATAATTGTCCATCAACAACTAATAAAAAATATTAAAAAGAAAGAAGCACAAGACTTGTACACTAAAAAATACAAACATAACTGAAAGTATAAATCTAAACAAAAGGAGAGAAACGTCCATGTTAATTTCAAACAACTGACCTATAGATTCTATATACACATTACCAAGTCCCATCAGGTTTATTTGATTTTGTTTTTTGTAATAAACTGACAGGATAACCCTACAATTTATATGAAATGCAAAGAATCTAAAATAGACAAAACAGAAAAACAGAATATTTGGAGAATCTGATTTTAAAACTATAAAACTGTAGTAATCAAAACAGCATGGCATTGGTGTAAATACAGAAATATGTATGTGAATGCAGAAATATGTATGAATTAAAGAATTGAGAGTCCAGATGGGATTATATACCCATAAGGGTAGCTATAATTAAAAGCTAGACAGTAACAACTGTTGGCATATTGTATAGAAAAACTGGAACCCACATGCACCACTGGTGAAAACGAAAAATAGCATAGCCACTTTGGAAACCTATTTGACAGCTCCTTAAAAGATTAAGTATTAAGACTTACCATTAGATCCAACAAGTCCACACCTAAGTATATATCCAAGAGAAATGAAAATATACACCTACACAAAGTTCTGTATGTGAATATTCATAGCAGTGTTATTCATAACAGCCCTCAACTGGAAGGAATGCCATGCCATCAACTGAATAGATAAACCAAAGATAGTCTATCTGTACAATGGAGTACCATTTAATAATCAAAAGGATCCAACTACTTACACTTGCTAAAACACAGGTAAAATTCAAAAACTTTATGTTGATTAAAAGAGTAAAAAATACAAAAGGCTACATATTGCATGTTTCCACTTAAGGAACATTTCCATAGTAGGTAAATTTATAGGAACAGAATGCAGATCTATGGCTAGTTGGGCTCAACAGGGGGAATGAATGCAAATGGGCATCGGGGAACTTTTGGGGGTTTTGAAAATCCTTCACAACTAGATAGTGATGATGGCACAAGTTTAAAATTTTTACGACTGATAAATTTTATGATATGTAAATTGGATCTCAATAAAAATAATGACTTGGATGAATACAGCAAATATGTTTGCTTCCCATCCCCATATTGACTAATTACAATTCCACATCAGGGGGTCAATGGCTTCGCTTCACTACAGGGAAGATGATAATTGCTATAATGAAACATGCTAAGATTTTTTTTTTTTTGCTAAATTTCACAAAAGGCTCTATCTTTGCATCACTAACAAACATACTGCAGTGAAACTGAGTGGTACTGAAGCATTTGGCTTCAAAGTGCAAAGGACGCCAAGAGAATGTGGTCTTGACATTCAGTATCCAAATTATAATGGTTTCTCCTAATCATAGACATTTGATTTCCCAGAGGAAAATATTATGAGAGAAATTCAAATGCAGCAGACAGCTCCATTTAAATTAGGGCATATGTTGATTTCCATCATATCAAGTCAAGTTGTTTTCTCAGGTCTCTAGAAACTCTCAGCCTGCTTGTTAAATGGGGTGTTGTCACATGGAAGCAGAGGCCATCCCTTGGTGTTTTTAAGCTGAATTCACTTTCCTAGAAATAAATAAAATATTCACTTCTCACTCTAGGAAGAACGTAGGAAGAGTGAAGAGGGCAAAAGCAGAGAGAAGGTATAAAACAACACAAATAAGTAAGCAACAGTCTCTAACTTCTAGTCAATGCACCATCAATTTCCTAAGGATTTCAGTGCACAGCACCAGTTCTTCCCTTTCATGCTATTTTTAAACTCTCTCTTCTGAAGGTTTTTAATGATAGTTATAAAAAAAAAAGATAGAAATAAATGGGGACAGAAAAGAACAAGAACCATTTTCTCATCAACTTTGGCTTTGATTGTGTGTGTGTGTGTGTGTGTGTGTGTGTGTACATGTGTGTGTGTGTGTACCTGTGCATATTTTGTATACAAAATGCAGGCCTCAGATGAATTCTGATGGTATCCACTCAACAAAGACTATGCACCTAATATTACCAAGTACTCCATCTCAGAACTTCCATTTACAGGTTGTCAAGAATCACTTACACCTAAGGACTAGATTCAATTAAGAATTCTGAAATGTTAAACATGAGAAGGACCAGAAAGTTCACAATGTTCAAGGTCCCACAGCCAGGACTTGAACCCAGACTGTTAGACCAGAGCCAGCATTCCTAACCAACACCCCATGCTGCCTTTCCTCAGGTATGCAATTCTGTAAGCATATTTGTAATATAACTCAAAGTATTAATAGTAATTTATTCTTGGGAGTGAAATTATAGAAAGATGTGACTTTTACTAGAAATGTGTGCATGTACTACTGTATTTCTGATATAAAAAAGCATAATATTTTAATGATATAATTATTTTTTTTTACAGCTTAGTAGATCTCTCTGACCTCATGCTCAGTTTTTATAGATACATTGGCAGGGGCTGTTTTTGGTCTATTATCTTTCACTGACCAGCCATTTTACTATTCTATTTTGTTCTAACTTCTTCAATTTTAGCTTTTTATACTACTGATTATACTAGTCTTTTCTGACCAATATTTGTCCAAACTCTAAGTTATTTTGGTATGTTCGCTTTTCTAAATGAACTTTCACATCATTCTATCAAGTTTTCCAATAAAATTCCATTTGTATTATCAATTGAAGCAATGTGCATGGGTTTCACTGGAGAGTACCACCTCATTAACAAAGAAAATGCCATTTCAGCATTTGTGATTTAAATGTTCAAAGTTCACACTGCTGTTTGTGAAGAAAGGATTTGGTAACCTGACTGATCATTGTTGACAAAGCATTGCAGACAGACATATGCACTAATGGGAATAGTTAAGTGATAGTCTCTTTTCTAATTAGAGAACGTGCTGAATTATAATTCAATACCTGACCAGGAGCAAATGAATTCATTCCCAAAACACACTTACTGAGTACCTATGACATGACATGTCAAGACTTTTCTCAGTGCTTGACTGAGTAGCATTCTGGGTTTAATGCCCGTCACTTAGAAGTTGTGTGATCTTAGATAAACTACCTAACCTCCCTGATCCTCATTTTACTCATCTATAAAATGGGAATAACTATCTACCTTCAGGGATTCCCATGAGGATCAAATGAGACAGCTCATGATAAGTTTCTAGGATGTGACAGGCACCTAAAAAATGGAAGGCGTTTTCAGTCCTGATACCACTGCCACACAATCAGACTATATCAAAGTTGTAGCTCATTTCCAAAGAGTAAAAGATGACTCTTCATAATACTTCTATTTCCAGTATTGTCTAATCAGTGATGTCTTCATATATCTGAGTGTCCTCTAGCTGGTCCCTCGTCTCCAAAGCAGCACTGAGCAGAGAATAAGAGAAGCAGGAATAGAGAGGAGAGCCCCTGATACTAGCATGGGAATGAAAGGCGTGAGAAAACAGACATGGCATGAGCACAGACAACAAAGCCGTTCCTACACAGGCACACAATGTGCTCTTAGACAGAAAAATGTCATTCCGAAGAGTGTGGTAAGAAATAAGATGGTGCTGAGGGACTGAACAGGGGTCTGCCAGCCAAGTCCTCTCCCCAGACTGCCTCCCTCTCTACCCAGGTTTAGTTATCCTTCACCCGTTACCATGCCAATGTTCCATTAGAAGGCACAGCACCTCCTGTCTGTGGAGCAGGCAGCCTGTCCTCTTGAGCACTGTGAAATGTCTAGGATGCTTTTTTGAAACAGATTTCATTCTTGATGTGTTCTGAAGGGAGGTGTGTGAGGGGAGGGGATGTTCTGGCTGTTAATCTGTGGCTCAGCAGATTAAACAAAAACAAAACAAAATACACAACTCAGTGTGAAGACAGATTATGTTAATGATGGAAGGAAAACATTTTGACAGCTTCACTCAGCTAAGCATCAAACACTGTAGAAAAAGAAAAACTGGCTTTAAAAAAAATCGGCAACCCAGTACAATGGGAGCCTAAAAGCAATATATTGAAAGCAGCCCACACCCTCTTCAAGGCATTGAAAAGGACCTTCTGCTAAAAGGGAAAAAAGATGGCCCCAAAGAAGTTTACCAGAGCTTGGACTGGGGCGGGCTAGAGATACATCAAGGGGACACTGGAGTTCTGATTCTCACAGGCAGCTGAAAAGAGTCAATAGAGTCATAATAAAGTGTGTATAAGTGTGGCCAGGTTTGTGTGCACACCCCTCACAGCACAGTATGCAGCCCTGAAGCCAACACCTGTGTGGCCAGCACCACTTACCAGTTTCCACAGAACTGTCACCAAGCTCCATCCATTGGGGAACAGAACATTCTAGAAACACAGGCAACCTGGATGGCCAGATCATCTCTCCCTCACACAGCATCTTTCCATACACTCAACAACCTGAAAGTAGCAAGGGTTTGTATTCCTTGCTCTAGATTAAAAACTGCCCCCACATATTGTTGTATTGTGTATATGTACAAATCTGTGACAACAAATCCCATCATTATGTACAACTGTAATGCACCAATTAAAAAATGTGGAAAAAATTATGACCCTGTTCTTTGGCCTTTCTCAAGTGCTGCAGCATTAAAGGGCCTTTTAGCTAGATTAATGAACCAGAATAGGAAATAAAGACCTTAGTCCTGGCAGGGAAATCAAATGCAGGCTCAGTCTCCTTTATACAAAATACCTGGGAAGTGTTTTGGATTTGGGACATATTTAAATTTGGGATCATTTTAATATACATATGAGACCTCCTGGGAATGGGACCCAAGACTAAGCATGAAATTCGTGTTTCATATACACTTTGTACACACAGTCAGAAGTTAATTTTATATAATATTTTCAATAATTTTGTGCATGAAACAAGGTTTCATGGTGTGGTATTTTCCATTTGTGGCATCATATCAGTTCTCAAAAAGATTCAGATTTTGGAGCACTTCAGATTTCCCGTATTTGGATTAGAAATGTTCAACCTGTATGCAGCACAATGCCTATACCAAAAGTCAGTTTTAATGTCTTTCTGGCAACAAAAAGGAATCACAATCCAAGACATCATATTTTATCCCAGTAAGTCAAAGAAAAAAGCAATAGGAAAACACAACTCTACTTGTACAACTTTGGTTTTTCTAATCTACTTCTCTAAATCAACAAAGAAATTTATGATCCCTGAGAATGTCTATGGAATAACAGGCAAGAACACCAAGCTAAAGACACACCTGTTGCCTCCCTTATATCCATTCCCCTGACCCCTTGCCATTAGAACTCCAGTTCCAACAGAGCAGCAGTTGCCTTGTTAAGGATGCCTGATTCCCAGGCCCCCTTTCAACTAGAGGTGCACACATAAACTTGAGCTGGCCAAAGAGATGTCAGCTCTGTGTCCTCTGCCCTTGTGTACTTCTCTCTCCTTTCCTCCAGCAAGTGAGATATTGAAACAATTATCTCAGGAGCATGAAAATGAAATCCACATACCAGTAAGAATGGAGAAGCAAAAGTCAGAGAGCATGGATCCCTGAAAGGATAGGGATAGTAACCTTCCAGTTGACCAAGTTCCCCTTCATTAGGTTTTCTGCCCCCTGAAGCTCCAGGTCATCTCTAACTCAAGACCAGCAGAGGAAAACACTGCAGCGATTCTGTCAGGGAATCTCCAGAGTCTGAGAGGTCTCCCTCTGATCTACATTGCAGCTAATGGCACTGCAATGTAGATCAGTGTAGATGCCAAATTACCTAATTCTTTTAATTAGTAAGTATTTCCCACAGTTCCAATATATTTCAGAATTTTTTTTTATAATTTTGCCAATCATTGCAATTCTGCCAGTGTCATACTTGGTTCTTAGAATGCAGTTCTGAGTTCATTCCAAAAAAGCAATTCCCTGTGAATTAAATTATATTTCTTTACGGGGAGTTTTTCCAAAACTTACCTGTGTATAGAAGGATGATGGAAGGGAAGAATCAAGAACAAATGATCTTGTTTTCCCAATTTGCTTCAAATGCACTCAAGGTAAAAGGTCCCTTTGGTGTCTGCCATTGGCAAGGGACCCAAGCTACATGGTTGGGATCCTAAAGAAACAAGTGCTGTACCTGCCACATTATCCACTTTTGTGTACTAAACCACTCATGCTATTTCTACCCCCAGCTTTACTTTTTGATTCTGGCGTTTTTAACAAGACAAACTCTCCAAACTATAATGTACCGATTACATAAGCTAGTCCCAAGCAATGGAAATATTATTACCTTCAAACTTTCCATGTTCTAATCTCACCAAGCTGCAGGAACTTTCCCAAAAAACACCTGTAACTTTGATTCTTAAGGAATTCAAAGAAAGGTTTACTTTAATTCACCTAGTTGTTTAAAGCCCATGTTAATTCCACATATACATGGTTTCCATTTCTTCTGAACTTCCTGCCTGCAAATTCTTTAAATGTACTAACATTAAGATAGAACTCTGAGAAGTGACGGGCCCAGTAAGATGAAGATGACTTTAAATTACACAGTTTTAGGGCCCCCTAATAATGTTTATTTTCCACTTTTCTTACACAATAATAAAACAAAAAAATTTAATATCAGGATAACTCTTGAGAAAGAATTAGTCATTACTAAATTAAATTATAATTTAAAATATCAGGCTTACAATAGTCTCTTGATTCATTAAAATAAGATTTTAAGTCATATATGCTATACTTTCAGGTTTCTCAAATATTAATGACATTTGTACCAGTAATTCTTTGTTGTGGGTGTCATTCTACGCAATAAGGATATTTAGAAGCATTCCTGGCCTAGAAGTACATACCTGCCAAGTAGGGACAAACAAAAATGTCTCTGGACACTGCCAAATATTCCCCGATAGCGGGGTGCAAAATCACTCCCTAGTGATGCTGCTCTATTTGAAAAGAATATTTTTCTAGATCCCTTTACAGATGAGAAAAGTAAAGCCCAGAAACACCAAGAGCCAAACTCAATGCCATAGACCTGAGTTAGTAACTGGTATGGTTTGGATGTGAGGGGTCCCCCAGAAGCTCAATGTGAGTCAATGCTAGAAGGTTCAGAGGAGAAATGACTGGGTTGTAAAAGTCTTAACCCAATCAGTGAATTAATCCTCTGAAGGGATTAACTGAGTGGTAATTAGAGGCAGGCAGGGTGTGGTTGACAGAAGTGGTTCACTGGGAGCATGACTATGGGGTATATGTTTTTATCTGGTGAGTGGAGTCTCTCTTTACTTTCTGATCATCATGTGAGCTGTTTCTCTCTGCCCCACTCTTCCACCATGATGTCCTGTATTACCCTGAGCCCCGAGGGATGGAGTCAGAGCTGGCTGTCTGTCCATGGATTGAGACCTCTGAAACCATGAGTCCCCAAATAAACTTCTACAATTGTCTGGTCAGATCCCTTAGTCACAGTAGTAAAATAGCTGACTAAAACAGTGACCCAGACAGGGCACCCCATGCCCAGAGCTATTCCTAGATTCGTTATGTTCCAACACACTGAGGCGGTATGTGTCAGTACTTTGGACAAAGATGATATTTAAAATTAAAATAAATGTTACTAAAGAACCACCCAATCAACAATATATTGGGGAAACCAGAATGAGACAACTGTTAAATTTCATGGGTAACCACTAAATGGCTAATTCTATTCAGAATAATTCAGCAAATATTCATGAAACATTTCCCAGGCATCTTAAATATCAGATTAGTTAAATCAGAGAAGAATTCCCCCTTTGGTGTATTAGTAGTGCAATGAACAAAGAAGTATATAGCAAGTTCACCAGTCATCACAGCTTTGTCTAAGGCCAAATGCCACAAGAGAAGTCCCACACAAGAAATGTAGTGACTCGGAGGGAGAAAATTCACATTGCCTCGAAATCAGTGATTCCACAGAGGTAACAGCAATTGAAACAAGCTTGCAGGATTGAAACCCCATTCTAAGCAGATGTAATAGTATGGAGGTGCTATTAAGACCACTTATTGAGAATACCAAAGTGCCTATTTTCCTAGAACTCAGGGAACATAGTCAATGATCCTCGCCAGAAAAAAAAAAAAAATGAGACCACATACAGGCCAGCTTTGTGTGCTAATCTAGATATTAATAGATTTTAACATTTAATGTGTTCATCAATAAGAAATTATAGAGTTTCTAAGCAGATAGAAGATAAAAATGAATACAATGACTTGATTATAACTGTATGAAATAAGAGAAGAAATGGATGGGCATGCCTGTACTGTGTTAAGAACACATCTTAATCCATTTCTGCTGTTAAAACAAACTACTTGAGACTGGGTAATGGCTATGGCTTGAATATGGGTAGTGCCCCCCAAGGATTCATTGTAATTGAAGGTTTGGTCCCTCAGGTGGCACTATTGGAAGGTGTGCTCTGAAGTAGGAAGTCTGTGAGTCACTGATAAAATACACACTCCTACCATGATGTGCTGCCTTTGTCAGAGGTCTAAAGAATAGGGACGCCTCATCTTGGACTATAACCTCCAGACCCATGTGTCAAAATAAACCCTTTGTCTTTATAAACCTAAATGACTCAGGTATTTCATTATAGTAATTTATTTCTCACAATCCTGGAGGTTGAGAAATCCAAGATCAAGGGGCCAGCAGATCTGGTGTTGAGGGTTCTCTCTCAGGCTCAAAGATGACACTTTGTTGCTACATCCTCATGAGGCAGAAATGGAGGGTAGCTCCCTTCAACCTCTTTAACAAGCATACCAATCTTGCTCATGAGAGCAGACCCTCATGTCTTACTCACTCCTAGTTCTTAATACCACCACAATGGGTATTAGATTCCCAATGAATTTTGTAAGGACACATTCAGACCATAACAGAAGGTCAAGAGGAGAGAGTACCCCAAGAGTCTGTCAATCCAAGCCTGGAGCAATAAGGACAGTTAGAAAGAAGCTATGATATCAAGTTAAGCAAAAGGCATTGTGAAAACTGCCAGGGTGAAGTGGCCAGAGTGGAACACAATGAGATGAAGACACAAGGTGTTACAGAATGAGTCATGGGAGGTGATGGAGAAAGAAAAAGGATACAAGACCACTTGTTCTGAATCTTAGCACATGAAGAATAAGGTGCCCTAAACAGAAACCCTGAGGTCAGGGGGAAACTTATTCTAGGGCAGAAATGAAAGTTCAGGGGGATAACTGAGAAAATCACAATGATCAATAAGAAAGACTGGGGCTGGGGATGTGGCTCAAGCGATAGTGTGCTCGCCTGGCATGCGTGCGGCCCGGGTTCGATCCTCAACACCACATACAAACAGAGATGTTGTGTCCGCCGAAAACTAAAAAATAAATATTAAAAATTCTCTCTCTCCCTCTCTCACTCTCTCTTTAAAAAAAAAAAATAAGAAAGACTGGGTGGGTGAAGCTCTGACAAAAATCAGTCCCATGATTTAGTTCACAAAGAAAAGAAGATTATGAATTAGTAGTCTTCTACATAAAGTTGGTTCTTCAAGGTTGAATCATGGTGAAGATTTCTACAGAAGAGAGGAATGAATAAGAAGAGTCTTAAATAATGCTATTTAAGATGTAAAAGTAAGAAGAAGGATAAGAAAAAGAAGCAACAAAGGAGTTTCTAGCTCTCCAGGTGGATGACACAGGGGAGCCAAACACAGACATTAGTTCGAGTGCAGCAGGGCTTGGCTTTGATGAGATATTGGCCCAATGGAGAAGTAAGAACTGACCTCTGGAGTCAGACAGACCTTGGTTATATCCAGACTTTCATACTGGCCAGTCATGAGATTTGAGACAAGTTAATGATCTATGTCTCCTTTTCTTCAATAAGGAAAAGACCATTTTCTGCTCTTAAGTTGCCAAGGGGTTGAGCAGATAATACACTTAACTTGATACCTGGTTACGATAACAAGATCATCTGGTCAACACCAGCTACCCCTCCACTGAAGGAGTAAAGGCAGAAACTCAGTGATCATCCACACTGAAAGCCAGGCAAGGGAATCACTGAGGAGGACAGGGCTGCACACATGCAGCTGGTGGGATGTGCTGAGTGATTGGGTCTGTCTTTACATAAACACTACAGAAGAATGAACCAAGAGGAAAATATGATTGTGGTGGGGGTTGAGAAAAAATATGAAGTGACAATTTAATATACACAGTAGGGATCCACATACTTTTCCTAAAAAGGGCTAGGCAGTGAATACTTTCAGCCTTACAGACAACATATGTTTTTGTTGAAACTACACAACTCCAACCTTGAGTAACATATATAAGTGAACAAACATGGCAGTGTACCAATAAAACTTTTTTTCCAAAAACACGCAGTGGTTGGCCTATAGGTCCTAGTGTGATGACCCCCTGAAATAAAAGTAGAATAAGGCAAAACAAGGCTGTTATGGTTTAAATAAAACTCCTTTGTTAATGCAGGAACATTCAGAGGTAAAATTGTTGGATTGTAAGAGTTGCGACCTTATCAGTCCGCCTTAGTTTGAATGAACTGACTGGGTGGTAAATATAGGAAAGAGGGCATAGCTGAAGGAGGTGAGTCACTGGGGGTGTACCCCAGAGGTTCACATCTTCCTGTGTTCCCTTCCTCTTCCCTCTTCATCTGCTTTCCTGATCCCACCATGAGCTGAGCAGCTTTTCTCCCCTGGACCACCACCATGATGTGCTGCCTCACCTTGGGTCCAGAGCAATGGAGTCAACCTCTAGGGACTGAAACTTGTGAAACCCAATAAACCCAATCAAGCCCCAAATAAACTTCTCCTCCTCTAAATTATTTTTTCATGTACTTGGTTAACAGTGACACAAAAGCTAACTAAAATAAAGGACAATGTTTTAAAACCTCTAACTCTAGAATAGCTGTTAAGTTTAGAGAAAAGGGTAATGGATATATATGAGAAATTCACACAAATATTAAAAACCTCAAGCCATAAGACTCCCACGTGACAACTGGCTTTTCATGTTTAATGTTTCATTATTTTTGATAGGAAAGAAAGAAAGAAGAAAGACAACAAACAGCTTGGTTGGAAAACATGGAGAATTCTGATGGGAAATATTAAGCAAGTCAGAGAAACATACAAGCAAAAATATTTAAGACAATATTTCTACATTGCAAATTGAGTGAACTCATCTCTGACTTCTTGCTCAGTTTCCTGTGCTAATCTGGAAAAAACAGGAATCCTCATTTCTTGGTCATAGGGACTTGTATCCAATGTCCATTGGAGGGCTCTCCCATGCCTTGGCTCTACTAATCCCTATGCTTCCCCCTCCCTCACTACACCCCAAAATTGCACTTTAAAATGCCTCCTACTTCCTTTGCTAAAACAACAGAAATTCATTCTTCTCAAGTGGTTTTCCTTCAATCATGTTATGGTTTAGATATTAGGTGTCCCACAAAAGCTCATGTGTAAGACAAGGAAAGAAGGCTAAATGGTGAAATAATTGAGAGACTTCAGTGAATTATCCCCTGATAGGGATTAACTAAGTGGTAACTGAAGGCAGGTAGGGTGTGGCTGGAAGAGATAAGGCATTGGGGGCATGCCTTTGGAGTATATATATTTTGTATCTGGAAAGTGGAGTCTCTGTCTGCTTTCTGATCATTATGGGAGCTGCTTCCTTCTATCATACTCCTCTGCCATGTTGTTCTGCCTCACCTGGAGCCCCAAGAAATACAGCCAGCTGTCAAGGACTGAAACAATGAGCTCTCCAAATAAACTTTTTCCTCCTTTAAAATTGTTCTTGTCAGGTCTTTAGTCACAGCAGTGAAAAAGCTGACTAAATCAAATCATTAGTTCAGTTAAAATTTTAAATATCTCAGAGCCATGAAATCTCAGATCACTGTACTGGCTATACTCAGAGATACCAGATCACACATTCAACACTGACAGAACCCTGGAAAATCCTTTCACTGCAGTAGAGGAAAATAAAAAGACGAATGACTCTGGCCTTATCAGCATGTCATTAAAGTCTTTAGCAGGGGAGATAAGATGAGGAAAAAAATAATAAGCCCCAGTAGAAAGAGATAAATGGGGAAACCCAGATACAGATAAAGAGATCCCAGGAGTAAAGGGTGATTACAGTGTTCCTCCCTTATCTGTGGTTTTGCTTTCTATAGTTTCAGTTACCTGTGGTCAACCACAGTCCAAAAACATTAAATGGAGATTTTCGGAAATAAGTTTTAAATTGCACGCTGGTCCAAGTGGCATGATGTGGCCTCACTATTCATTCTGAGTAATGTGATGATTCAATGTCCCATTTCATCCTGCCAGGGATGTAAACCATTCAGTGTATCCATGCTGTATATGCTACCCCAGCCATTAGTCACTTAGTAGTACTCTTGGTTATCAGATGGACTGTTAGAGTATTGCTGTACTTATTTTACTTAATAGTGGTGGTCCCAAAACACAAGAGTAGTGATGCTGGCTTCTCAGATGTGCCAGAGAATGTGTTAACTGCTTCCTTTAAGTGAAAAGGTGAAACTCCTTAGAAAAGAAAAAAAAATGTGCCAAGATTGCTAAGAACTATTGTAAGAACTAATCTTCTATCTGTAAAATTGTGAAGAAGGAAAAAGAAATTCATGCTAATTTTGCTGTCACACCTCAAACTGTAAAAGTTACTGCCACCGTTTGTGATAAGGTTTTAGTTAAAATGGAAAATGCATTAAATCATAGTGTTCATAACTAGCCTTGATTTAATGTATCCACTGGGGTCTTAGAACATATCTCCTGTGGATATGGGGGGACTGCAGAACTGCTATGGTTGGAGCCACGAGCAAGGAAAGATGAATACTTCAACCACCTTTGAAGGAAAGGCAAGACAGGATAGCAGAGATTAGGAAATGGTACTGCAGTTAGAAAAGACCATATGGGCATGGGCACAAGCTCAAGGCAGCAAGCAGAAGCAAACAACAACAACAAAAAGCTCATCTAGGGTTGACATTCAAAAGGGAAATAGAATAGCCCTCCACAACCTCCATATTAGAAGGTATACAGCTGCCAGCCTGACCCTTACTCTCCTGCCTTCTATAATTTGTGGCCATAATCCTGGGCAACCTCTATCTCCCTACCTCCATGGAACTCTCCACAAGTCTACAACACAATAACTGAAGTGACAGCACACAGGATACCAGGATCCACCAGGTTCTCATCCAGCACTGAATTTAATGCATAACCTTTTGGGGCTATTGCCCACACCACATCATATCAATGGTTAGAAGTCTGTGCCTTTCTTTCCTGGGCTCATGGTGGCTATGTAGCTAGGCAAAGAAAAATAATAAAAACAAGGCAAGAAATGCCCATATGTGCCAAATCCAAACGTGCTAGTTCAGAAATCCAGAATTTTTCAATATTGTATAAGAAGATCCTGTAAGGTTTTATTTATGTATTATTATTCTTTAGGAAAAAATATAATACATATATGATTTGGTTTAGATATGGTGTCCCCCAAAAGCTAGACAATGCAAGAACATTTAGATGAGAGTCTTAACTTAATCAGTGCATTAATCCAGTTGAATGGATTATCTGGGTGGTAACCAAAGGTAGTAGGGTGTGGCTGGAGGAGGTGGGTCCTGGGGTGTGCCTTTGGGGTATAAATTTCCTGTCTCTCTCTTTCTGTTTCTCCATAGACTTCATTCTTCAGGGCCTAAGATGAAGCAGAATAACATGGCAGAGGATATGGCAGAAGAAAGTCTCTCAGGACGTGACAATCAGGAAGCCAAGAGAGAGAGAGATTAAGCTCAGCTCAAATACCATATACCCCAAAAGCATACCCACATTGACTGACTTCTCCCAACACATCCTACAACCTATAGTTAACCACCCAGTTAATCTATTCAAGTGGATTAATGCACTGATTAGGTCAAGGCTCACATAACTCAACATTTCAATCTCTGAACTGTCTTGTATTATTTCACACATGAGCTTTTGGGGGACACATGGTATCTAAATTGTAACATGATTTTAAAAAGTAAAACAAACAGTTTAAAGAAACCTTCCACAAATATCTTATATATATTCAAGGGATGTGTAAAAAAAATTTCAACACAAATAGAAACATATCAATATATATACTGTTGTGTTCCTTTAACTTTTTTCAACTTACACATCCTGGAGTTGTTCCATATCAGTAAATATTTATGTCTTGTTGTCATTTATAGCCATAGAATATTCTTTTTTACGTAGTTTTTTTTTATTTATATGAGACAGCAGAATGCATTACAATTCTTATTACACATATAGAGCACAATTTTTCATATCTCTAGGTATATGCATAGTATATTCACACCAGTTCATGTCTTCATACCTGCACTTTGGATAATAATGATCATTATATTCCACTATCATTAATAACCCCATACCCTCTCCCTTCCCCTCCAACCCCTCTGCTCTATCTACAGTTCATCTATTCCTCCCATGCTCCCGCTCCCTACCCACTATGAATCGATCTCCTTATATCAAAGAAAACATTCAGCATTTAGTTTTGTGGGATTGGCTAACTTCACTTAGCATTATCTTCTCTAACTCCATCCATTTACCTGAAAATGCCATGATCTGATTTTATTTTATTGCTGAGTAATATTCCATTGTGTATATATGCCACATTTTTTTTTTATCCATTCATATACTGAAGGGCATCTAGGTTGGTTCCACAGTTTAGCTATTGTGAATTGTGCTGCTATAAACATTGATGTGGCTGAGCCACAGGATATTCTAGTCATTAAATAACTCTGTCTTTACCCAGTGTCCAACTGGTAGACAGAGGTTATTACCCACTTTCACTATAATGAGCTACATGACAGTAAACACTACTGCTTGTCAGTTTGTGCACACACCTCTGCATCAGTCTACAAGATAAATCCTAGTAGAAATGGAAATGTTCTAAGAACGTGAGGAAACTAAGGTTTTCACAACAAGTGGGAAAGGCACAAAAAAGAGGTATCTGTGTTAAGGTGAGAAATCTGGACAGAACAATAAATCAGATTAAAGGAAGGGAGATGATAGAGAAAGACCACTTGGGAGGCTTGTGCAATGGGCAGGAAAGAGAATCTAAATGAGGGTACAAGAATAATCGAGGGACTCAGGACCCATGCAGGAGAAACAGAAAAAAACTCAGTGAGTTCATGACTAGTGATGTTGGGACAAGGGCAAGGTACCGAGCAAGTAGGTCAGCAGAAAGGAAGGGGGAGAGTCAAAGGCTTATAGCACTTTCACGCCTGATATGGCAGGAAGATGAAGCACTCACCATGGGGGATGCTGGTCTGAACAAAGGAGAGGTCCTGTAGCTTGTGGTGACCTTAGATGTCTACAGAACACCTAGGGAAAGGAATGGGGATGGAAATGGGGATTTAGACATTACCACCAACCCCAACCCCCCACCCCCTGCCCAGAGGGGATGGCTATAGCCTGGGATGGAAACCAGGGAGGGAAGGGTACAGAGTACACATGTCACCTCTCTCAGATCACTAACATTAAGGGAGCCAGGACTGGGCAAGCAGTCAGCCAGGGCAAGTAAAAGAGACAGTAGTGTGTCAACAGAGTGGCATGTAAGAGGCAGAGGTGGCCGGAAGGAAGATGAAAACCCCTTAGAGTGGAAGGAAGGGACAGTTAGACAGCCCAGCTCCACACTTGTCTTTCAACACAACTTGGTAAGTTCCCAAAGGAAACAAATCGGGGGCTGCATTCAATAGACCTGGCACCAAGCAGAATCATGGGAATAGAAGAGCAGAAATGTCAGAGCAGGTTTTTCCATAAGCTGGGACATCTACTTCGAGTGCAGAAACTGAGGAGAAGGCTTACATAGAGAAGGCAGAGGGCTAAAGAAAAGTCCAAGGATGCAGCTGAGAAAGCAAACTCTCAAGACAACTGGCCCCAAATGCCTCATTATCACAGCTGACAAGAGATGTCCATCATCTGAAAATCAATCCACTGTCATGGTTCAGATACTGCCATGGTCCCTTTTATTGTGATTTCTGTTCCCAACTCCAATTTTCCAGTTTCTAGGAGCTTTTGCTTCCACTGGCGATACCCTGAGCTACAAATCTTAATGGTGTGTTTTCAGGAAGAGGCTTCTCACAAAGGGACTCACTGAAAAATGTCACCAATGCAAGCTGCCGTCAAAATGTACAGTATCTTCATGATCTTGTCTATGGAGGACTGTTGTCTAGTTATACAACAAATCTGCTAAATCAGAAATAAAGAGCTAGAAAATGCCACAAAAGCAAGTGGTAATGTAAAAGATGATATCCAGCTCTTCCCAAGGCTCAGGGATTATATACTGTCCAAGCCACTGCTGAAAATGAAATGAAAGGTTTGTTTGTTTTCAGAATAAACCCCATTTCTCCCAAGAGAGATGTTAATGTCTTTCTGGCTCCTTCCTTTATTGTCAGGTCAGTAATAGCATAAAGTAAACAAATTACTTTTTTTTTCTTAAATCAGGGATAAAACCCAGGGACACTTTGCCACTAAGCCACATCCCCAGCCCTTTTCATTTTTTGTTTTGAGACAGGGTTTCACTAAGTTGCTCAGGGCCTCTCTAAGTTGTTGAATCTGGCTTTCAATTTGTGATCCTCCTGCCTCAGTCTCCTGAGCTGCTGGGATTACAAGTATGTGCCACCATGCCTGCAACAAGTTACTTTTAGATATTAAGTTTTCTTCTATTTACTTCTTTCCCAGACACAATGAGTACTTATAATTCAACTTCCCATTAAAAATCTAGTTTCCACCAGGTGTCATGGAGCATACCTGTAATTCCAGCTGCTGAGTCAGGAAGATTACAAATTCAAGGACAGCCTTTGCAACTTAGCAAGACTCTGTCTCAAAATTCTAAAGAAAAGAAAAAAGATTGGGTTTGTAGCTCGGTGGTAGAGAACCTCTGTGTTCAAACCCAGTATTACAACAACAAGAACAAGAAAAAAGGGCTGGGGTTGTGGCTCATTGGTACAGTGCTCTTGTAGCACGTGCAAGGTGCTGGGTTTGATCCTCAGCACCACATAAATAAATAAATAAATAAATAAATAAAGGCATTGTGTTCAACTACAACTAAAAAAAACATTAAAAAAAGAATCTTCTTTAAAAAACAAACAAACAAACAAAACTGGTTTCCCCAGATTATAGTTTATCCAAGATTTTGATTCCCTATACTACCACTTGTATTTACCAGTTACAAAGCACTAATTTTGAAAGTACCAATCCTGCAATCTGTACTTAAAAAGGTTAAAATTCCAGTTAACAAGATGTAACATGAAATATAAAATCACCTCTGGTTCTAAAATTCTAAATAGTCCCAAGCTGATGAGAGTGCTGGTGGATATGATGATTCATTCTATGAGACCTGTGGGTTAAAGATGGCAGAGATCAAGGAATGGGGTCCCTCAATTACTACAGAACCAAATGATGAAAAAAAAAATAAAGCACTCCCCTACAAAATATATAAAGAAACCTCAAATTAAAAAGAAATGGTCTTCGTAGTATGCCTACCTGCAGAAGACAACAACATATAGAAAGTTCTCACCATCACATTAGAGTTTAGAGATCAGCAACATGAGAAACTGGATAACAGCCTAGAAAAGTCAAGCAAAGTAGCATTGGTAGAAACGAGTTTCAATCATCTATGCCAGATCTCTAGACCTCAGTGGAGGCCAGAGAAACTGCTAAAGTGTTTTTCCTGGACAGCTCCAGGAGAACTAGGGAAATGCTTCAGGCCCAGGAGTAGCCCCCACCAGATGGGAACAGATGCCCTCCTAACTCTAGGGACACAAACCCTGGTTTAAGACCTTTATCCAAACCTCAGAAGACAAGACAAAGCTCAGATTATTCCAAACAGGCTGTACCCAGCCTCAGCCAGGCTCCCTTTTCCATACCTCTTTCACTACCATGCACCACTGAAAACTTAAATAAATGCAATATTCAATGTCCTCAAACTGCAACTCAGAGAGAAAGGCACACAGGTCTCATTTAAGCCATACAGGTTATCACACAGAAATCAGCTGCTCTTTATTAAAACAAAGGATTGATGTAGAGAGCACTGTCCATGGTAAGCCGAGAAACACGACAAACAGCAAGTCAACTTACTAATATACTACAAAATAGGAAAAGAAATTTTCATAGCTGCTTAAGAAATGAATGAAGGATGCAATCAGAAATAAAATATAATTAGAAGAACAAAAGGAAATTGCCCCTGAGTGCAAAATTTTAGTCATAACTAAAATTAATATAAGGATAGTGAAGTAAACAATGGCAAAGAATATTAAGTACCAAAATTTTAGTCATAATAAATTAATATAAGGATAGTGAAGTAAACCATGGCAAAGAATATTAAGTACCAAAATAGGCCCACATGTATATGGTCAATTGATTTTCAGTGAAGGTGCCAAAGTATTTCAAGGGCAAGAGAAAAATCTTTAAAACAAATATTGGTGGAAGAACTGGATATTCAACTGGAAGGGAAAATAAAAAGCCCTCACACTATACACAAAAATAACCTTGAAAACATACTGTAGCATAAGCATAAAAACTAAAACTATAAAACTTCTGTAAGAAAACGTGAGAAAATATCTAACTAAAATGAGAATAGACAATGATTTCTTAAGTACAATACAGAAAACAATACCATTCAAAAATGAAACTTCAAAATTTCTCAGAATAAAAAAGCATTTTGAGAAACAAAATAGCAAGGAACAGACTGGGCAAGTAAGTACGTTCAGCACATATATCTGACAGGAACCACCATTCACAGTGCATGCACACACACACAGACAGTCAAAACACAATAGTTAAATGAAAACTGGAATATTAAAATATATTAAAATAACTAAAAAAGGGCAGGAAAGGACAAGTAGAAGAACAAAAACATAACAAAATGGCATAGCACATAAGTCATTACATTAGACGTGAATGCACTACACATACTAATTGAAAAACTGAGATATCAAAATTAAATTTCTAAAATAACCCAACTTTGTGCTATCTACAGAAAACTCACTTCAAATATAGACATATCAATAGGTTAATAATAAAATGCAAAAATGATAAACCATATCAACACAAATCAAAAGAACATTGAAGTGACTAATTAATATCAAACAAACTACACTTCAGTGCAAAAATCACTACCAAGCTGATATAGGGACATTACATAACAGTGAATAGTCAATCCAACAAGAAAACATAACATTCTAAATACCTATGCAGCTAGTGGGAGAGCTTTAAATTGAACAAAGGACTGAAAAGAGAAATAAATCAATTACTATTATAGATGGAAATTTCGATGCTACTCTTTGTAATAAAACCAGTAAGAAAATCAGAAAGGAAATAGAATATCTTAACAATACCAATATCCAGCTAGAACTAATTGACATTTCTAGAATAACCCACAACAAGAGAACATACATCTATTCAAGTGTACATGGAACATTCACCAATACAGATCATATCCTACCAGTGCCAGCCACTTCCAGAAACATAAAACAAATCTTAATGTAAAATAATCAAAATTATATGAAGTATATTATATGACAAGAATTGTATTGAATGAGCAACCAATAATGGAGTGATAATAAGAAAACTTCTAAAATTTAGAAATTAAACACCAAAATTCTAAAAAGTGCAAGACTCAGAAGAGGATACCTCAAAAGAAACTGGAAAATATTTTGAAAGAAATAAAAATGAAAACATTTCAAAATTTGTGAGATGCAGACAGAGCAGTGCTTCAAGGGACATTTATATTATTAAATGCTTAGAGAAGAAGACGGGTCTCAAATAAATGACATTACTGTCTACCTTACAAAAATGAAGAGATAATTAAAATAAGCAAGGCAAGCAGAAGTAAAAACAAAAACAATAAAGATTAAAAAATGAATGAAATTTGGGCTGGGGTTGCAGCTCAGTGGTAGAACACATGCCTCTCAAGTGTGAGGCACTGGGTTCAATTCTCAACAGCATATATAAATAAATAAATAAATGAAGATCCATTGACAACTAAAAATATATTTTAAAAATAATAAAATAAATGAAATTTAAAACATTAAAAAGAAAAGATAAGTCCAACCAAAAGGTGCTTTTTTGAAAAATAAATTGATACATAAACCTTTAGCAAGGTTGACAGAGAGAAAGAGGGAGCAAGAGAGAGAAAGAGAGTGACAGACAGAGAGAGACGGAGACAAGAAGATACAAATTACTACTACAGGCAACAAAAGAGGAGACATCATCACAGAATCCATTACATTAAAAACAATAATAAGTAATATATGTAATTCATGTACATAGAACTTTTTGATTCAGATAAAATTGATCAATTCCCCCCAAATCTTAAACTACCAAATGTCACTCAAAATGAAACTCAAAGATGAAAAACAATAAACTGAATACTAATAGATCATAGAAACAGAATTCATAATAATCCTTCTGAAACATAAATCTCCAGTTCCAGAATTTTTTTACTGGAAAATTTTACCACACGTTTAAAAAAGAAATAATTTCAGCTCCACACAAAACCTTAAAGAAAGCAAAGCAAAACAAAACAAAACAAACAAACAAACAAACAAACAAACAAAAAACAAAAAAAGAGGGAACACACTTCAAATTATTTCATGAGATCAACAGTATCCTGATTCACCAAAACCAGTGAAAGTATAAAAAGAGAAAATTGTAATCCAATATTCTTCATGAACATAGATGCAAAATGTTCAATAAATATTAGTAAAAGGAATCCAGCTCTAAATATAAAAGAATAATATGCCATTAACAAGTGGACAAGTGGAGTTTATTCCAGGAATGGAAAGCTGGTTCAATGTTCAAAAATCAACCAGTATGTCCTCCTCTGAGAAATGTCTGTTCAGGTCCTTGGCCCATTTGTTGATTGGGTTATTTGTTATCTTACTGTCTAATTTTTTTAGTTCTTTGTATATTCTGGATATTAGGGCTCTGTCTGAAGTGTGAGGAGTAAAAATTTGTTCCCAGGATGTAGGCTCCCTATTTACCTCTCTTATTGTTTCTTTTGCTGAGAAAAAACTTTTTAATTTGAGTATGTCCCATTTGTTGATTCTAGTTATTAACACTTGTGCTATGGGTGTCCTATTGAGGAATTTAGAGCCCGACCCCACAGTATGTAGATCATAGCCAACTTTTTCTTCTATCAGACGCCATGTCTCTGATTTGATATCAAGTTCTTTGATCCACTTTGAGTTAACTTTTTTGTATGGCGAGAGAAAGGGATTCAGTTTCATTTTGTTGCATATGGATTTCCAGTTTTCCCAGCACCATTTGTTGAAAATGCTGTCCTTCCTCCATTGCATGCTTTTAGCCCCTTTATCAAATATAAGATAATTGTAATTTTGTGGATTGGTTTCTGTGTCCTCTATTCTGTACCATTGGTCCACCCGCCTGTTTTGGTATCAGTACCATGCTGTCTTTGTTACTATTGCTCTGTAGTATAGTTTGAAGTCTGGTATAGCTATACCGCCTGATTCACACTTCCTGCTTAGCATTGTTTTTGCTATTCTGGGTCTTTTATTTTTCCATATGAATTTCATGATTGCTTTCTCTATTTCTACAAGAAATGCCGTTGGGATTTTGATTGGCATTGCATTAAACCTATAGAGAACTTTTGGTAATATCGCCATTTTGATGATGTTAGTTCTACCTATCCATGAACAGGGTATATTTTTCCATCTTCTAAGATCTTCTATTTCTCTCTTTAGGGTTCTGTAGTTTTCATTGTATAAGTCTTTCACCTCTTTTGTTAGGTTGATTCCCAAGTTTTTTTTTTTTTTTTTTTTTTTTTGAGGATATTGTGAATGGGGTGACTAAAAAGTTTTTTCTCAGAAAGAGAAACAATAAGAGAGGTAAATAGAGAGCCTACATCCTGGGAACAAATTTTTTCCCCTCACACTTCAGATAGAGCCCTAATATCCAGAATTTACAAAGAACTCAAAAAATTAAACAATAAGATAACAAATAACCCAATCAACAAATGGGCCAAGGACCTTAACAGACACTTCTCAGAGGAGGACATACAATCAATCAACAAGTATATGAAAAAATGCTCACCATCTCTAGCAGTCAGAGAAATGCAAATCAAAACCACCCTAAGATACCATCTCACTCCAGTAAGATTGGCAGCCATTAGGAAGTCAAACAACAACAACTGCTGGCGAGGATGTGGGGAAAAGGGTACTCTTGTACATTGCTGGTGGGACTGCAAATTGGTGCGGCCAATTTGGAAAGCAGTATAGAGATTTCTTGGAAAGCTCGGAATGGAACCACCATTTGATCCAGCTATTCCCCTACTCGGTCTATTCCCTAAAGACCTAAAAAGAGCACACTATAGAGACACTGCTACATCCATGTTCATAGCAGCACAATTCACAATAGCAAGACTGTGGAACCAACCTAGATGCCCTTCAATAGACGAATGGATTTAAAAAATGTGGCATTTATACACAATGGAGTATTACTCTGCATTAAGAAATGACAAAATCATAGAATTTGGAGGGAAATGGATGGCATTAGAGCAGATTATGCTAAGTGAAGCTAGCCAATTCCTTAAAAACAAATGCCAAATGTCTTCTTTGATATAAGGAGAGTAACTAAGAACAGAGTAGGGATGAAGAGCATGAGAAGAAGATTGACATTAAACAGGGATGAGAGGTGGGAGGGAAAGGGAGAGAGAAGGGAAATTGCATGTAAATGGAAGGAGACCCTCAGGGGTATACAAAATTACATACAAGAGGAAGTGAGGGAAAAGGGGGAAAATTATAAGGGAGAGAAATGAATTACAGTAGAGGGGTTAGAGAGAGAAGAGAGGAGGGGAGGGGGGGAGGGGGGATAGTAGAAGATAGGAAAGGCAGCAGAATACAACAGACACCAGAATGGCAATATGTAAATCAATGGTTGTACAACTGATGTGATTCTGCAATCAGTATACGGGGTAAAACTGGGAGTTCATATCCCACTTGAATCAAAGTGTGAAATATGATACATCAAGAACTATGTAATGTTTTGAACAACCAACAATAAAAATTAATTAAGGGTATGTAAAAAAAAACAACCAGTATAATCCAACATATTAATGGTGTAAAAAATAAAAACTACACATTTGCATCAAATAACAATTCTCAAAACTCAACATCTATTAATGTTAAAAACTCTTAACAAACTACAAATAAAAGGGGACCTTGCCACTAAAATGGATGTTTGCTGTTGTAACTCCTATTCGACATTATACGAAATTTCAGCTGATGCAGCAAGAAAAAGAAAATAAAAGGCTGTATACAGCTTGGAAAGGAAGGAATAAAACTATTCCTATTTGCAGATTATGTAATTGTTTATACAGAAAAATCTCAAGAAATCCACAAAATAATACTAGAATTAGTATGTACAATTATTAATAAGTGTGCAGAATACAAGATCAATACCCAAAAATCAACCATGATGCTATACATTAATAAGTATACAGTGAAAAAATTAAAATCACTTGAAATACTTCTAAAAATTAAATACAGGGAAATTTAATAAAATATGTACAACCACAGTGTGCTAAAAACTCTAAAGTGCTGATCAAAAAAGTTGAAGGCCTAAATAAATGACAAGACATACTGTGTTTAGAGACTGAAAGATCAAACATAATAAATCTGCCAGTCCCTCCAAAAAAAAGTCCATAGACTTAAGTCCAATTAAATTCTGGTGGGATTCCTCTAGATATATACAAGTTGATTCTAAAATTTAGCTAAAGCATTTTTGAAAAAGAAAAAATAATGTTAAAGATATACACTATTCCATTTGCAGAGGTATTATAAAAATATAGTAATAAAGACATAAGGCAAAAGTGTAGGCTTGTGTATCAATGGAACAGAAAAAAAAGTCCAGAAATGAAACAACACAAATATGGCCATATGACTTCTTACAAATGTACCAAAACAATTCAGTAATAAAAAGGTGATCTCTTCAACAATTGATGTTACAATAATTGGACATTCATATGCAAAAAGAAGACCTCTAATCTATACTCACATGTCATACAAAAACTAAAACACACACACAAAAATATCATAGATCTAAATGTAAAGCATAAAACTATCAAAGTTTTAGGGAAAAATATAGGGGAAATTGTTTAGGACCTGAAGTTGAGCAAAGAGTTCTTAGATATAACACCAAAGACATGCTCCCCAGAAGAAAAAACTAGAAAACTGAATTTATTAAAATTTAAAACATTTTTTTTCTGTATAAGATACTACAAAGAGCATGCAAAAAAGGGTAAAGATTTGGAGGTAATATTTTCAAGCCACATATCTGACAAAGGAGTTGTACCCAGAATATATTTTATAACCTGTCAGAACTCAACTATAAGTAAACAACAATCCAATTTTTAAAATATGGACAAAAGACTTGGAAACCCACTTCACTAAAGAAGATATATAGATGACAAATAAGCACTTGAAAATGTGCTTTACATCATTCACTATTCACTAAGAAAATACAAACAAAACTGTGATGTTACTCCACACTTATTAGTATGGCATAAATTAGAAGTACCACTTATATGGAGTACTTCCAAGACTGTGGAGAAATTAGAGCTCTCACACACTGATGGTAGGAATACAAAATAGTATAACCACTCTAGAAAACAGTTTGACAATTTCTTATGAATTTAAACATATACTTGACATATGACCCAGCTACTCCAAAGTATCTATCCTTGTGTAGGGTTCCATCACTCTATGTGTCCAAGTCAAATCCATCAGCAGCCCAAATTTTCCCAGTGTCCATTCATTTACAAATTATTGATGTCTGCTTCCTTGTACAATAGCATAATTAAATAGCTGTCAGCAAACCCCAATATATTTACCATGTTTCTGGTCCTTAAATAAAAACTTTGCTCTCAAGAGTCACACCTGCCATCAGGTGAGTGATCCTAGCCAAATAATCCAACTTCTACCTGCCACAATTTTCTCATTCATAAAAGAGAAAGATCCACAATATCCCTCACATTCCGTTCTAGGTCAAATTGAGTTTATGTTATTATTAGTCTACCAGCCCCTTAGTCAAAATACCTGTGAACAACATTTATTAAACATTAAGAATAAAGTGATATGGAGGAAACATTGATGCCCAAAGCAAATGAGAAAAAAATACTCTGAGCCTTTTTATGAAATGTAAACCAAAAAACTTAGTTTCTCCCAGTATCCTTCACCTCTCAGGAAGAACTGGAAACTAAGTCACTGGATGTCCTAACAATCTCTAAAATCATTTATAGAAGATTCTTGTTTTAATCATTTTTGTTTTGCTGTCACCAAAAGACCTGACAAGGATAACTTGAAGGAGGGAAAGTTTATTTTGGTTCACACTTTCAGAGGTTCAGTTCATGGTCAGCTGACTCCATAGCTCTGGGTCCAAGGTGAGGCAGAACATCTTGGCAAAAAGCTAAAGGATATGGCAACCAGAAAGTAGAGAGATCTCTCCTTGTCACCAGGAATAAAATATAAATGCCAAAGATACCTCCAGTGACCCACCTCCAACAGTCACACTCCACCTGACCAGTTACCACCAGTTAATCCATAGCAATGAATTAATCCACTGATTAGGTTACAACTCTCATCATCCAATCATTTCACCCTGAGTATTCCTGCATTGTCTCACTCATGAGCTTTTAGGGACATCTCATATCTAAACCATAACATTTTCCCTCAATTCCTGAGTACTTATGTACAGTGTTTAGACACTCATTCTCTCTGTATTACACATTAGTCAGTCAAGTTCACCATATGATGTCAAAATTATAGACTTGGTCTTTTTAGCACAACTGATAGATTTATATTCTCTGCACCTCACAAATATTAATAAAATAGCCAACAGACAAAAAACACATTATTAACCACCAGTTCTGAGCATCTGGAAAATTTTGCTGGTAAGTAGGCACACAGTAAAGATATAAAAAATCACCATGCAGCTAGATACAATAAAAAAATTATTGTATTTATATTTCCATTCGAATTGTATACACCAAGATCTAAAGGGAAAAGACAACAACCCCACATAGACTTATAACTAGTCAATCTATATAAGCACTGCCTGGTTCTAATTATGAGGCTTTCTGAGCTGGGTAGCATGATTCACAGTGCTAAGAACTGGCTTCCTGCCAATAGTATTAAATTGTAATATTTCTTATATCCATTTAGGCCTTGCTGATACAGGAGGAAAAACATTCACTTCAACCAGAAGTAAACACTTCCTCAGGGCACTGCTGTTGGCTGATGGCTAAAATCTTCCAAGGTGCTGAAGTATCATTTCAACAAGTCAGTAGTCATTAAGTATCTATTTATTTGGAGTTGGGGGAAAATAAACAAAGAGAAAGAACTGAACATCAGAACTCTGGAGACACAATTCTCTGACCTGTGATGTACCAAAAGAGAACTTTAATACATTTGAGTCTATCAAAGTAAAAATGTCTATGCAACAAAATAATAAACAAAAAGGCTGAAGAAAACATTTATATGAAATGTAACAAAGTATATCTAGAATATGTAAAAATTTCAAACTCACTAAAAAACAACATTTCAAAAGATGAAAAAAAAAATATATACAATTACAGGAAAAAAATACACTAAAAATGCTTAGTCTGAAGTAATAATCAAACAAAATTTGAGCTCCTCATGCCTGGTAGGACACAAACAATTGTACCAGTGAACAGTGACCCACACACTCTGAGGGCTAGCTGCACCGGAAATGTCTACCAACCCTTTTGCAAACAATAATGTAATATATCCCAGGATGATGTAGGAATTTCATCTCCATAAAACTGTTTGTTTTTTAAGAATGAAGCATTCTTTATAGTAGTGAGAAGGAGGAATTCAGGAGCATAACAGTTGGGTTATTATTTACATGCTTATTGGCTGAAACATGTCTGTCTTAAACAACTGTGAAAGGAAAACATGGATAAATGTTTTTAATTGTTTAAAAATAGACTGAAGTTACATTTTAAAATGCATCCATATATACCTTAATAACCCCAAATTTAAAACCATTTAAATATCAACAAGTATTGGAATGGGTAAAATAACACAAGGCCTTTCTAAAGAACACTATTCAGCCATGATAAAGGAGTTCTGCATGTTCTAGCATGTAATCATGTCCACAGCATACTGTTGGGTCATACAAAAGAATATTGATGTCAATATGCACAGTATAAACAAATTTTCATATAGCAAATAATTACACTATTTGACTAATTATATATATATATGTATGTGTCTTTTAAAAATCTAAAATTATATATTTCAAATTACCAATAAATTAAACAGGAGCTTATGAGCTCTAATATTAACTTCATACCTTTTTCATCATATGTTTAATAATCTGAATTTATATGTCAAGCTTCAAAAGTTTATTTCTAAGTAAAAGGTTTTTTGTTTGTTTGTTTATTGGGTTTGTTTGTTTGTTTTAAGAAATAGGGACAGTCAAGTATTTCTTAATGACTAGGAGACATTATATTCTGAGAAATGTGTCATTAGGTATTTTCATTGTGTGAACAAATGTACATACACAAACAAAAACAGCTACAACTTCACCTGGTGATGTAATCTTATGGGAACACTGTTGTACATGCAAATATGCAGACCAAAAGTATGTAGTTATGTGAAACATAACTATAACAGGTAGGCATGGAAATCAAATATTTCATTGCTGCCCTTATTGATTGGTAGGCTGGTCATAGCTATCCACATGCAGATTCCTATAGCTTTAGGTAAACTTCTACTCTGTAGTTAAAAGCCCTTGAGAACACAAAGCAGCATCCCCAAATACCAGCAGAAAACTCAGAAAGCAAGCAGCTTAAAAAAATTCAGTATTGTACATTGTTCCCACTTAGCTCCAAGGTCACACAAAAAAGTCTAGTTTTTAATTCAGGATTCTATTTGTTTTGGAGAACAAAAGCAACATGCAAAGCATTTGTGAGGTTTCACTTAAGTGACAAATTCTCCCTGGTTCAGCACTATGTAGAAAGGTAATCAATATATAAATCAGAAAAATTATGAATTTTTCATGAATTTTTCAGAACATATATCCTGGCCTTATTCTGAGTATTTATATAAGCAAACAGCCTAATCCCCAATAGTCATTCTAATGGAGAAAAAGTGGAATGTATATTCCGAGGAAGTGGATAACATAAAAATCATTTTTAAAAAGTGAAGCTCTGCTTTACAAAGGAACTCAAAATACTTCAAAAAGAATGAGAAAGATTTAATGAGGATAACAAGCTTTGAAGTCCAAGAGTCCAGGGCTATATCAAGTCCCTACCTCCCCCTGCACATTGCCCATTGATACTGTAACAATATCTCAGGCTCTGGCAGGGATGACCCTGAGAGTGGCCCTGGGTGTGCCACCATCCATGTCACCCAGGAACAAGTGGGAATGGGCAGGGACTTCTCACCATTGGAATGGAAGGCAGCAATTCCTCTGACAGGTAGCTTATTCACTCTACAAATATTTGCCAAGTGCCCACCATTTGTTATAAGCTTTGAGGATGCAATGGCTAAAAAGAAAGAAAAGTCCCTGTCCCCATCCTCAAACAGTGCAAAAGTCAACAAAGACAAGAAAATAGCTCCACATAATGTTTAGTTTATTTTTTTAAGGCAGGGAGTTTGATCAGTTGATACCGGAGCTATGATTGGGGAAGGAGGATTTTAAAGTAAGAGAATGGGAAGACTCACTTATAACTAAAAGATGACTCCATTATAGGAGAGTGCAGGCGACCACTGGAATGGTGCAGACAAGCAACGATGGTGGTCCAAAGCAGCAGAGATGAAGAGGAAGGGGTTTATTAGGGACACAGTTTGGATCATTGCTGATAAAATTCACAAATGGACTAGATATAATGATAGGAAAAGGGGTGATTTAAAGTCATATGTAGAAGCTAAGAGATTATTTTGAAAAGAATTATTTTTAAATAAAAAAAATTAGCTTCCTGATCCAAACATCAGTAGAGAATGCTTCAAGATGTCCCTCTGTGATGGGTACAGATTTGCCTCATCTTCGAAACATGCCCACCTGGTAACTTACAGCTGGCTTTAGAAAGTCTGTCATCTAGAACCACCACAATGAAGTCAGTCCATGGTTGAGAGAAGCAAGAGAAACAAGGCTATCAGACAAATTCAAATCAGACTCTCCTGCACATTAAACAGAGAAGTAGTCACATGCATACCCAGTGATGTTACTGAAGATCTCAGAAAAAAGTGCTCAGTCACTTAAAAAGGGGGGTGGGCATAGGAAATGGTGTTGGTAGTATTTTTCTGATAGTTCAGAAATAAAGGAGGTCCTTGGGAAAAAAGCACTTTCCCAATGCTATGGTTTGAATGTGTGAACCAGAGTTCCTGTGTTGGCAACTTGACTCCTAATGCAGCAGTGTTGGGAGATGAGACTTTTAAGAAGCAATTGGGTCATCATTGTCATGAATGTCACAGGAGTGGGTTCCTTCTAAAAGAATGAGTTCAGTCACCTCTTGCAAATTGTGTACTATCTTCTACACATGTGCTCTCTCACTTTCATTCATGTTCTCACTCTCTATCTCTCTCTCTCTCTCTCTCTCTCTCTCTCTCTCTCTCTCTCTCTCACACACACACACACACACACACACACACACACACACACACATATATGATCCCTCTCTGCCATGATGTTATGATAGCAAAAAGTCCTTCACCAGATGCCAGTGCCTTGATCTTGGCCATCCCAGTCTCCAAAACTGTGAGGAAATAAATATCTCTTCTTTGTAAATTACCCTAACTTAGGTATTCTGTTATAGCAGCACAAAATACCACATACAAATGCATAATTTCACCAGGTACTACTAAAAAGGAGAATTTATATAAACAGACAAAAGAAATCTGTACCCATAATCATGTTTCAAAGCACTATATATCCAAGCATTGTATCCAAGTATTCTTTTGCAACAGATCTACATGAAGTTTATGCTACCCTATTCAAAGAATTTGAAACTTTATGGCTCCTTAACCTTCCAGATGGGATATGGCAACATTTGTTAAATTCAAAGAGTTTAAGATGACCTCACGAAGCCATTCACTATAGACAGCCCATTTAAACTCTATAGATAAAGATTATTACAAATTTTTCATTCATGTGTTAAGAATTAAGCAAATGTACACGAAACTCAGACATGCACATTCTTGAGAAGACATTTTGCTGATCCACAGTTAGGAATTTGAAGGCTCTAGCTTTGCATAATTTCTGGAGATTTACAAGATTTTCAAAAGGGGAGTTTTAATGGAATCAGAGTTGGAAATAAATAACAAAATTGTACAGTCTTAAAAGGAGGTAGTAATAGGTATATTAGTTTTTAGTTTCCACCCGTGGGACCAATAAACAATTTATATATATATATATATATATATATATATATATATATATATATATATATATATATACTCTCACACACACACACACACACACACACACATATATACAGTTTCTCCTTAAGATAAACATTTTAAACTGGGTAAAAAGTGATCCCCTTATACACAAAGATGTAAGGTAAGACATAATAAAAGGACAAAAAAAATATATGCCATACTCATAAAAGCAAATACCTTTAGACCTGATGGAGGCAAGGACAGAATGGGATGTTAGTCAAAAAAGTGTAGCCTCTCTGTGCATAGTGGTACATGCCTATAATCCCAGCAGTTTGGAAGGCTGAGACAGGAGGATTGCAAGTAAAAGGACAGCTGAGACAGGAGGATTGCAAGTAAAAGGACAGAGAATTGGTGAGTCCCTAAGTAAATTAGCAAGACCCTGTCTAAAAAAAAAAAAAAAAAAAAAAAAAAACGGGCTGGGGATGTGGGTCCATGGTTAAGTGCCTCTGGGTTAAATCTCCAATAAAAAAAAATTCTACCCTTATCTGTAATGCTATATAAATATAACTGAAATGTTAATAGTGATTCATACTGGGATTTAGGAGGTAATTATTATTCTCCACTTTGTATTTTTTCTTCTAGAAGTGGAAAAGGAAGGGAGAGCTGAATATGTTTGTTTTAATCTTTTGGTATCACTGACCTGGTATCCAACAGTATTCCCAAGATCATGGGCTTCAAAAGAGAGAGGAAGATAAAGAAGCTTTCTGCCTGAGACAGAGTTGAATTGGGCCTACAGGATTATTGGCTCTCTTTGTATGACCACCCTTTACCACAGGTAGCCATACTTTACTGTATGGTCTGAGGAATGAAGGCTGACTCCAGAGAATGAAGAACTAAACAGACCTGCAGAGAGGCACAGATGTGAAGACAATGGTCAGAATCCCACGCCTTAGAAATAACTTTAGGATTAAGTCCTGATTATGACTTAAGGCAGCTCAGGCTGGTTTCTCTTATTTACATATTCTGTTAGATCTGCTATTTCAAAGCTTGTCAGGTGGCCCCCCAAGGTCCTAGACCCAGCAAATGAGGCAACTCTCAGGACAGAATTCCACAGAAGCCCAGAGGCTCATCAGATTTCTCATCAATTTCATGCTACTTCTATAAAAAAAAACAAAGATAATAAATCCTTTGTGGGAGACCCATACATTGGCCGTTTGCACCAGTACTTCATTTGATTCTGGGACAAGTCTGAAAAGTGACATCTTGTGAGCCATGCTCAAGTGTTGTAGGTGAACATTCCACAGCTCCCCATCTGCCTGATCCCTGCCATGTCCTCCTTTAGTCGTATCCTCAGGTCTATGTTGATCTCCATGTTGGACACAGATACTGGATGCTCTTGAACGCATCCTGCAAGGCAGAGGACCTCCATCCCATGGGTGAGGACAGGGAGATGCTATGAGTGAGGCAAAACACCTAGGATGCCCAGCTACTAGGTGGCAAAACCAGGACTACACATGCAACTTCTGCCCATTCCAACATGCCTGTCTCCTCTCAGATGCTCCCAAACCTGCTAGTGAAGATTTCATTTTTCCCAAACACCTCAAGGCCTCTCTGACAGGTGAGGACCATACCTGGCCAGCCTGCTGATCCTCAGTAACCCCACAGGAATGGGCTCATCCAGAGGATCCAAGCAAAATGTCATGTCTCCCATTGTTTTTCCATGGCTCTCCTCTTGTCCCATATGAATCATAGCATTTTCACTGAGACCAAGTGCCCATTTCCTCCTTCATAAATTCCAGGTCTGGATTTCTCAGACCAGTTTTCCTCATGAGCAGCAAAGACAAGCTTCCATCATGGCTTGTGATAAAGCTTTTGGGTTCTTGTTACTACTTTATATCCTTGTAGAAAGATTAAGATGCCCATACCTTTACATCACTTGCCCTGGCTCAGCTCAGTGAATGGTTTAATTATAGGCCGAGCATTGTGAGCTCAATGTCAACTTCAGAGTGCATCAGAATCACCTGGAGGCTTATTAAAACTGCTACAGTTTGAATCCTGAAAGTCATCCAAAACCCCATATTTTACAGGCCTATTCTCAAGGGTGGCACTATTAGGAGGTAGTAGAACCCTCAAGAGATGGAGCCATAGCAAGTCTTTAGGTCATTGAGGGGATCCCCTTACTCCAAAGAAGCAGGGCCAACTGATCATACACTGTAACCTCCAAAACTAGAGTCAAAAATTTTTTTTTCTTTGATTATCTCAGATATTTCATTATAGTGATTGAAAGCTAACACAAAAACAAAGAATTCTGGCCCTATAATCTCTGATTTTGTAGGTCTAGGGTAGGGTCTAAGAGTTAATGTTTCTAACAAATTCCCAGGTGTGGTAGGCTGAATAATAGTCCCCAAAAACTATTCTATCTAGGTCTAAATTCTTAGAACCTGTAAATGTTATCTTGTATGTCAAAAAGGACTTTTCAGATGTGATTTGGTTAAGGATCTGGAGATAGGGAAATTACCCTGAATTGTTGGGTGGGTCATAAATAGGAAGGGTCTTTATGAGAGAAAGGCAGAAACATTAGATGACTGAAGATGAGAGGGCAATGTGACATTAAGAAGTAGAATCTGTAATGATATAGTCACAAACTGAGGAATGCTGACAATCATCAGAAGCTGGAAGGGGCAAGGAATGAATTCTCAGATGGAACTTGTACAAGGAATCAAGCGTGCTAACATCTTTACTTTCACCCCGTAAGATTCATCTTAGGCTTCTCAGCTTCAGAATGATAAGAGAATAAGTAGTTTTAAGCCACTAAATTTGTGGTGGTTTGTAAAAACAGTCACAGGCAACTACATCAACAGAGGATGATGCTGATATTGCTCGTCAGGGCACACACTTCAGAACCACTTTGCTATATCTGTCCCTGGGCACACCAAATGCCACTTGGAGGACCAGAGTCTGTGGGAATGGTTCTCTTGAAGATCTGATGATGATTCTTAACAGTGTGCTACAAGGTGGGTACACACTACACACCTCACCCCTCTCTTCCCTTGAACTCATACAGTGGAAAGCACAAGGGTCAGTGGCTCCATTGCTCACTGAATCTCTCTATACTCAGTTTCTGCATCTGTAACTCAGATATAATACCCCTATCCTCAAAGTACCATCAAGAGTTTTAAATGTGATAGTGTGTCTAAGCTCTGCCTGGCTCATTGAAAGCACTCTCCAAATGTCTGCTACTATAGTATTTTTATTTTGTTGATTAAAAACTGCTTTTAAAATAACTGAATGCACATTTCCCATAGATCAACAGAAAGTGGAAAGCTAACAAAAAAGTAGGCTGATCAGATGTAGTTCAATGGCAGAGGGCTTGCCTAGCATGTGCAAGATCCTGGGTTTACCCCAGCACCATAAAAAAAAATAGTAGAAGTAAAAAAAAATCATATCCTCTACCCTGTTTAACACACACAGCTATTAAGACTAAATCCTGGCCACCACTACCATCCACCAGAAAATCACAAGGGTCAACTTCTGTCTGCTCATTCCCTTCTTCTCATCTCTACCATCCCATTCTCCACTTGATATCACATCTCTAATCATACTTTTTCTATAACACCCAACTGCATACAGAATGAATCAAGTTCCTAGAAATACCTCCACCACCAGTCACCTGCCCATGTCTCCAGTCAAATTTCTCATTGCTCTTCCTCACCCACAGAGACCATCTACTTCAAGCTTATCAGATGCCTTCCAATTCCTCAGGATCTATTCTTCTTTCTGCCTCCACATACACCACCTCCTCTACCTTTAAAGCCCTTCAACACCATCTCCACCTTTGGCACAATCATGATGGCCTGAATTTCTCCAGAGAGGAATCCTCCATGTTCCTGCATGTGGGGAGGGGACAGGGATAAGCCCAGCTATCCCTATTCTGGAACAAATTGGGAGAAGGTGACTTGGGGGATTGGGAGTTTCACCATCTGGGGGTAGACTTTCACTTAAGGCTAAAAGCAGTAATGCTGAAGTTCAAAACCTAGTTCCACCAATTCCTCATTTTATGACCTTGGGCAATTTGCTCCAATATCCTTATCTATAAAAAAGGATCATAATGGTATCTGTCTGCCAACCAAATATTTTCTGTGTATTCAGTGACATAACCTCCTACATAATAAATGATGTCTAGCATATAATAAGTGTTCAACAAACTGCAAAGTGACTTCTTCCCTTGAAAACATCAAGACTGTCTTCTTTCCCATCGACATTTGCCACTCCTCAGAACATCACAGAAGCCCCTCTGTGATGCTGTGGCTTTCAGAACCAGTTGTGTGAGCCACAATAGAAAAACCTGTTCATCACTCATGATTGGTCCTTGTTTATCCTGGCAGGAGTGTGGCCTAGTGCTTGAACATCCTTATTCACCAGTCCCAACTGGCTCAAATTGTCCAATGATACTCAAGTTGAACCCACACCCAACTAAGTGCTCCTTCCAGGAATTGTCAAAGGCAATATTTTGGCAGAAGCTGCTGGTTATCCTCTGATATAGAGTCTTTGGAGACCCTGAATGTTCCCTAAAGGTCCACATGTTGAAAATCTTTTTCCCCAGCCTGTGGCACTATTGGGATGTGGTGGGACTTTAAGGAGGTGGGGCCTAGTGGGAGGAAGTTAGGTCATCACAGCACATTCTTGAAGAAGAAGAAGCTGGGACCCTTGACCTGCTTTTCTCTCTTTGCTTCCCAGCCACTGTGAAGTGAGCAGCTTCTTCCACCACTGCTCCTGCCATGATGGGCTACTTCACACAGGCCCAAAGCAACAGCGTCAATTAATCATGAACTGCAACCTCCAAAGTTATGAGTCCAAATAAACTGTCTCTGGATAAGTTGTTTATCTCAGTTTTTTATCTTTATGTTACAAAAACATAAAACTTATTAACACATTTCTCCTTTCTTCTATAGTAACAGCACTCCCCAGTTTTCGGCTGAGCACATGGTATCCAGAATAGTCACTTGATTTTCAGCTTTCTAAGCAGCGAGGGATGGGCATCTGATGAAGTTGTAGTTGATAGGAACTGGGTGTGGACTGCATTTTTCAAGTGATCCCTGTGTAGAGAAAGGGCATGTTTTTTTTCTCTTCTCCCTGATTGGCATGTGTCATGGTAGACAGGGAATGTAGAATACAGAAGAAATGGAAAAAAATATTGTCTAAATTCACCAATATCACCTAAACACATTCTGTGACATTTATGATGCTTTCTTCTAGGAAACTTTTGAACGCCACAATTAGAACTATACTATAGGCCATTTTAATTGATAAATCTCTGGGCCAGTTGCTAAGAGAACTGGTCTGTGAACCAGACCTGTCAAGGCCAGCAAGGTCTCTTCTATTCTGTAAATATTAAAACTGTGGGATTTAGAAGGAGTCAGAGGTCAAATCAGAGAAAGAAATGCCCCCAAAGTAGTAACTTGAAGAAGAAAACAAAACTACTAAAGACAAACCTGAAATTGGAAAAACCTGAAATTGAGAGATATGTCCATCTAACCTATAAGTCACTGTGACATTACTGCCCCTTGTTCCCAATAACACACAGTCTTCTGCTGGAAAAGATGAGTCTGTGTTCACCTCCTCTCTCCAATGTGACCAAGTTGGTGCCAAGGGGCTGGAAGGGGAAGGACTGAGGGTATGTTTGGATGGATAAAATATTATTTCTTGCTTATTGGCCTTAATACTCCCCCAAATTTTCAGACCCCAAACACAAGTTACTGAGGCCCAGAGATCCAGCCCTCATATTAGGGGTGGGGGAGGTCTTCTCTACTATTTTGTGTTCCTCTTCCACTTGGCTTATAACACAGGTCTTATAAACAATAGGCTCTCTGGTGCCTTTCTCTTCTCCATGCCATAATGTGGGCTAATGCATAGTAAGCACATAGTTAATTGAATAGATTTTTTTTAAACAAGTGTCTGATCCGTTAAGAACCCAACCACCAAAAAAAGCTACAATGGAGGCTAAGTGTGCAGAGCACTTTCCTTTGGAGACAGGGTGGGCCAGTGCTCAGGTGTGGCCCTTTCTCCACTTCAGTTACTGAACATCCACATTTCCTAAAGTAACTCTCACAGGAAATACACACTGGCTCATAGCCTCCAGCTCGTGCTACATGAAAGGGACCACCACCAAGGAGTGAATCAAACAGGAGGCCCGGCACCCCGTGGCCACTTCCTAACCAGAGTAACATCCGCAAGAGCAGAGCCTGGGGCTGCTCCCCTTTGCTTCTGAGGAAGGGGAGGGTAAATGAAAAGTCTTTTGATCACTTCCAGGATATGCCAGCACTATAAAAACCAAAGTCCCTTCCCTAGGCAAATACCTATCCCTTTGGAAGCCTGCTCCAAAAAGGAAAGTCTTCCTAACCATTTTCTCTTGGGTGATTCTTCCTACCTTGCTCAATGGCCTACTCTTTCTCTCTAGGCCTAGTTCCATTCTCCAGGCACATGGAAAAGAAAAAAAAATTATAATTATATCACAATGGATTCTGCTGTCATGACATCTAAAAAGAACCAATAAATTAACAAATAAATAAATAAAGAGTCAAGAGCCCCTGCTTCTTCCCCTCTTTCTTTTTCACTTTCATTTCTGATTACCTCCAGATGGAACAAAGAAACAAGATTCTGAATGAGGGTTCCCTAACCCTCTAGTTCCAAAGCTTGTCATCCTTATCAAATACGTTGCAATGAAATCCCCCATCCCAGTGTGCAGCAGATTGTTTTTTGGAAATTGCTACACCAATATCTTTCCCAACACACGTGCATCTTTCACAATGTGACACTGACCTTCTCCTATTGAGAGGTGGGTCTAGGGACCTTCCTTTGAACCTGGACTGCCATTTATGACTTCTTTGACAAGTAAATGTGGTCAAAAGGATGCAGCACAACTTCTGAGGCCAAGTTCCATGGGGCAAATCAGTTTCTGCCTGGTTCTCTCTGGGGACACGTGCCTTCAGAGCCCTCAGCCATCCTTAAAGAAGCCACTTTGCGGGAGAGACAATGTGGTGAGACTACACAGGGATGTTTGTGGAGACTATTTGTTCTAGTCCCCAGCTGTCCATACTGTTCTAACCAAACACCAGACCTGGAGATAAGAAGCCTGTGAGATGACATTGGTCATAGTGCCCTCTGACAGCAACCTGGGCCAGAGCACCCAGCTGAGCGGATCCCAAATTCCTGATAACAATGATAACTATTGTTTTAAGCCACTGTGTTGGGGAGATTTGCTATACAGCCATAGTGGCTGAATCACAGTATCTTTAGTAGAAATGGCCCTGGTCCCAAGACAGCAATTTTCCACCTCTGGGTAGGTTTAAAACATCTTGTCAGTGTTTAATGTCACAACCCTCCTTCCTAGTAAAGCAAATGGCACCCTTTAAAAAATAAAATGAAATAAGGGTTTTAAGTTTCTACTTCAAGATCTTGAGAATGTCACAATACCACTTTCAAGGTCACTTGAGAGGCCTTACAGCATCTCAAGCAGGGTTGGTCCATCAGCACAGCTAGAAGTATATGACCCTGTGAGTGTTGAAAGGGATAGACTTCTAAGGTGGGGGGCCAGGGAGCTGGGTGAGATTTGGGCTTCCACTCCCTGATCATTCTATCCCTGACCTCTGCTGTCCTTGGCCTTGATAGCCACACCAAAGTGCAGGCCTCTGAAAGCACAGAATCAGGCACACTTATGAATAAGCAAAACAGAACTACTAATATCATGTGAAGTGGCTGGAGAGTGGATGGAATGCAAGGCCCTGGGGAAGGGGAAAAAAGGTGGAGTAATGAGCTAAGGTGAGAGCTGAGAAGGGGAAGGGGCATGTCATGGGAGTGGGAGCTTACATTTCAGAAAGCCAAAGCCTTGCTCTTTTAACTGTTTGGCTGGAATCTGAGATCACCTGCTCCCCATTTGTAACTGGAAACTTTTCCATAAAGAGCCAATTACTTGACATTAAAGTCCCTGATTTTAAAGGACTTTGAAACCAACACCACATAAGTGCTTGAATAAACAAAAATCCATCTGTGATATTCTAGCTCATTTCTTTTCTTCCACGTTCTTTCCACCATTCCTTAGATCCTATTAGTTGGTATGTCTCCACAGGACTATAGGAAGTCAGTCTCTGTTCAGTAGAAGGCCTGCCTTCTGCACACTGTGCTGCTTTCAAAAGTTTTCCTCTGGAGATGTCTGCTCCCATATGGCCACATCAGTAGCCCTGCATTTAAGACTGTGTCCCTTCTCCTTCCACACTAGCAATGCTGGCCCTCCACTAAAACTAATGTAAGCAAATAATGCAAAGCCTAGCATCTGGCCCACAGTGCTCGGGGTTCCCAGAGGCTGTGAATCCAAGCCTGCAATTCAGAATCTTCCTCAGCAGCATCAGCAATCCAGCAGTTCCAGTGGTAACAAGCTAATTCTTATGGCACATGTATCCCTCAGAGGCAGGCCCAGCCTACTCCCCAACTCCTGGCTCCTGAAGTCTCTAGGACCAGTCACTAACTTCTTCCCAAACTACATGGATCCATCCAGAAATGTTCAAGGAAACACACTTGCTTTACCAGATCCAGTATCCCTCTCTTCAACCTGGCTATGCAAGTACAGCAAACTCTCTGGGTTAAAGCCCAACACAGACTCCTCTGCCCAAGGCTGGTGACCCAGGCACCTTCCATCATCCTGTAGCTATGTAGATGCCATAGCTCTCTGGTTGTGCTGACACTACTCCCAAACACTCTCTTCTGGGATCCATTTCTTCCCACCATGGGATTCGAAACAGAAATACCACTGTCATCCACTCTGATGTGGCTGACTCAATTGCACACCTCCATGGAGGGAGAACAAGGCAAAATGGAAGGGACACAAAAACTGAGGGTAAGTGTGATTGTAAGCTAAGTCACACCATTGATGGGTCAGACACACGCTCAAGAGCCCAATTGAGTTCTAAGGCTCATTCTACCTCTCACTGGCTATGTGACTTAGGGAACCCTACTCATCCTCTCTGGAACCTGGCTGCCTTAGGTATAATAATAAAAACAACTCTCTCATAGGGCTACTTTGAGGAAAAATTGAGCTTTGCCTAGGTACAAAGTGCTCAGAACCTAGTCTGCCATGATAAATGTTTACTGTGTATTACATACAGTTGTTATTTGTTCATTATCATCCTCATGTCAATTACAGTTCATCCACCACCTCTCACCAGAATGCCATGAGGATAAAAGAGAATTTGGTTTGTCAAAAGTGTACTATAAATGTTAAAAGTAATTAGCTATTACTACTCTGTCAAAAAAAATCCTACTCACATCCTGCACAGTTTAAGGATTGAGCATTATTGCAAAGGAATGTAGTGTAGGGTATAAGGTAAGGGAAAATAAAAATATAGAATGATGGCTAGTTTATTTCTATCTCTCTGGACTGTAGAAATTGCTGTGCTATATACTGTGTACTATTCATCTCCATTTGAATGTCCCTGAGACCCTATAACATGAATATTCACAATACTGAATTTTTCAACCTTCCTCATGTCCCATTGTAACCTCAAACCTACTCACTTTCCTAGATGCTTAAGTCCACTAATATGGCCCTTGTCCTTCAGTACTCTGGTCAATTGTTCTCTACCGTGTTCATTCATGAAGTCATTCAAGGTAAGTTCTACTTACCTATCTTAGACCCAGTTTCATTGCTCTGCTCCTATTGTCTGCCACACCATCATCTTCTTGGGTTCTCATTACTCTACTAATACTCCTACCCTAGGATAAGAAGCCCTGGTACACAACAGACAGTCCCATTCCATAAACTCACACAAGAACTTATTGGTCTGGCTTGGACTTGTCCAATAACTTCACTTCTAGCCACCTCGCACCTTGTACCTGAAGCTCAGCCACTATGAATGACCTGCAGAGCCTCTGATACCCACTTTCTTTCACAAATCCTCCTCTCCCTTCAAGGCTATAACCCCCTGAAAAGCAGAACTTGTGCCATTCATCTTTGTTTCCCTAGAACTTACTGCTCAGACATGGACATAGGTTAAACAAAATAGGAAAGTTTACTACAAGATAGCAGTTTACTTAATTATGCAGTTAACAAAATAACGTTCCCCAAAGATATCCACATCATAACCCCCAGGACCTTTGAATATGCAGACTTGCACGCCTAAAGAAATTTTGCAGATGTTAAGAATTTTTGAGAAGGAGAAACTATGCTGAATTATGGGGGACAGTGTGCTTGGAATTTCAAAGGTCTTTACAAAAGAAATAGGAAGTAGGAGAGTCAGGGAATATGACAAGGTAAGCAGAGGCTAGAGTGAAGTAATTGCTGGATGAATGGAGGACAGGAGCCAAGGAACAAAGGTAGCCTCCAGAGGTTGGAAAAGGCCAGAAACAGATTCTCCCCAGAGCCTCCAGAAGGAACACAAGCCTGCTGACACCTTTATTTTTGCCCACTGAGACTCTGGACTTCTGACCTCCAGAACTATAAGGTAATACGTTTGTGTTGTTTTAAGTTTGTGGTCAACTCTCAGAGCAGCAATAGGAAACAAATATAAATTATTATACATAACCACATTGTTTTATATCCTCATTACATGACTTTAAAATTCTAAAAGTATAATATCCTGAGCATCTATCAACAGGGGACTGGTTAAATAAATTATGGTACACATACACAATGCAGCCATTAGGAAGGAAAAGGTCACTATTTGTATTTTGCTCATTGAAATGCGCACACTAATTCACACTTTTGTCAAGGGTATACCTTCTTCCATATTTGAAGATATACTTTCAGTACATAAATGGGATCATGCTATACTGCTCTCTCACCAGCCTTTTGCACTTAATACATCATATCATATCAAGGTACCACCCCAAGTTAGTATAAAAGTATCTCTTATCTCTAGAGGATAGGATTGAGCATCGACTTTCACTTTCTATCTACTAATTGAATTTCACAGTATGGATTCTCAAAAATAAATCTGTAGATATATTTCCATTTGGAGGGAAAAGACCCATTCTCAAAAAAGTTTCATGTCAAAATTTAATTTTGACCATTACAGAGAAAAATGTCAGGCCAAATACTAGTAAAAATTTAATGAAATAGACCATCCACCCATTTTCTTTTAAATAAAAAATAATCAACTAATATAAGAAATCTGAACCATGCAGGCATAAAGAGAATTATATATGAGTTTAAACTTTAGCCACTGGTATTACCTGAGGGTTTTTATTTTTTCCAAAATTCTATTATGTCTATAACTTCCAGGGTGGCTATCTAATTTACTAATCTCACTGAGAAATGTTGACAAACTAACACCTAGGAACAGCAGTAAGATGTGTAGCAGTGATTTCTCCAGGGACCAATATGGCTGGCTCATGATGGGAAGGATATGAATAATTCAGATATTTCCTGTCTGGGAAAAAAATGACTTTTAGATATCCAAGCCTAAATCAGATTGAATTAATTAAAGAAGATGAATAAGAAGTAAAGTGGGTTCTGTTGCTTAGTTTCAGAAATTTGCATTGCAAATTTCATCTAGAATTCACAATAGGGCAGACTTCAAGTGAAAGAGCAGTACTAAATAACAAATCTAGCCTCAGGATCTGGGAATCATTTTTTTTTTCTTTTTCAAAAGCAGAATGGCCATATAAAAGCAATCACTGATGACTGGCAGAAATTCCACAAAGCATAGCTCCCACAAAAAGAGAAGACCTCTCAGGTTAGCCTCCAGACCCTAAAGAGATATGTTAGCTTGATGCCTTCTGACAAAAGAAATGTGAGAACCTAACAGATTGCCCATCAATCCTCCTCAGTCCCATTGAGACAAGTCTCCTAAATTCAGTTATTAAATCTATATCCAGGAGGAATGCCTACTTTCTATGATGCAGCATACTGTATGAGGCAATGCTAAATGAGAAAATTAACTACTCTCCCTTCCATAGAGGGGAGGGGGCAGGAATATGAAGGGAAATGGCCCCCTAGCTCTTCAGGATGATAAAAAGGTACTGACTTGAAACTTCTACCAATTTTCATGGTAAAAATGTACCACCTCATTGCTGATTTAAAGCCACTGACTTGATATAAACTAGCTTTTAAAAATCCTGAGAAATTTAACAATCAGTTTTCATGAGGCAAACCACTCTAGTTATAGCACTTTATCTCCTTTATCTCTGCTCAAAAAATGAATAACCTTCTGATGCCTGAATCTCCACTCATTCTTATAGGTAAAGCATTGTGGTTTTGTGTGTTCTTTCTTTAAGGGACATGCCCTTCCAATGGATCATAGATTAACTGTTCAGAACTGTAGTGGATATACATATATTCATAGAGACCTGTTCTAAAGGCTTGAGATATCACTTACATACCATCAATTCAGAGATATAGAGTGTATAATTCAATGATTTATTGTGTATTCAGAGTTGCACAACCATCACATTTAATTTTAGAACACTGTCATTACCCTAAAAAGAAACTCCCTACTCCTTAGACGTGACCTCTCATTCCCACCAACACCCAAGTCCTACACAACAATTAAACTATTTTTTGCCTCTATATATTTACCTACTGTGGATAGTTCACATTCATGGAATCATACAATATTATACATTTATTTTTAAATATAAAAATACTTAAGATAAATAAATCACAATCATACTGTATAAGGCAGTGCTAAATGCAAAAACTACCCTCCTTGTCATTTTACTGATAAAACTCCATCAATAGGATTGGAAAAAATGCACAAGGGTCTAATACATGTTTGGTTTCTGCTGGTAATTTTTTCTTATTCAAGTTCTCTGAAGAAAGCAGATGGCACAGGAAAAAGATGTGTAAAATATCATTAAAATGTCCACATTTCACTAGTGTACCTTGTGACACTTCAAAATCAAAGAAGACCAGCTTCTAATGACCTTGCTCTTCTCTCTTCCTCCTGCGAACAGTGATGCTTTGACTGCACAAAAATAAGGCTTTAAAGATGATCCAGATCCACAGTGGGATAGAGTGCAGGACAAGAGTGAGGCCCTGCGGACTGTGATGATGGGGCTATTTTTAAAGGTGTCTCTGAAGTGTCAGCAACAGTGCTTGCCATCCCCTCACCCTCAACATGAAATCCCATTGCTGAAAGACACACACCACAGACAAAAAGCTGCTGCAATTTAAAGGTGTGGGAAAGACAAAAATAAAAGTAGCAGTGGCTTGTTGAATTGAGAAGAAACTACTGACTTTTTAAATAGTTGGATTTGTGTAAAAGTCATACTATGTATAACTTTTATAAGCAAAAGTAAAAAGCCCCAGCAGCTCAGGAGGTGGAGGCAGGAGGATTAAGAGTTCAAAGCCAGCCTCAGCAACTTAGTGAGACCCTAAATAACTCAGTGAGATCCTGTCTCTAAATAAAATAAAAAGGGGCTAGGGATGTGGCTCAGTGGTTAAGAACCCCTGGGTTAAATCCCCAGTACCAAAAAAAAAAAAAAGAAGAAGAAAAAGCCAATTTCATCTTGGGGATGGAGAAGTAGTTTAAATTTCTGAAAGATCTTTTTTGTAACGAAGTCACCCAAAACCAGCAGAAAAAAAAAAAAACTATATTTGTAATATGACCACAGCTTTATGTTTCTTAACATAGATTAGAAAATATGTATTGATGAACAAAAAATATTAATATGTTTCTCCGTGGGATATGGAAAAGGATTATTGTCCTTTTTTTTCAAAATGATATATTACTTATATAACATAATTTTGCAATGAGTACCTTAGTAATCTTTACCTTTTTAACTAAGTGCAACTGTGTCACCAGTTCATCATGAAATGGATAACAGTTCTCCCACTGTCCCTGGATAGGTAGGAAGGAAGGAACTCACAAGGCCATTCATTATCCATGCATAGTTTAAACCAGAAGAGAATCTGGACATAAGAGCCCCTCCCCTGCCAGGGAAATCCTCTGCAGCCAGGCACAGAAAAAAAAAAGGTAGCCTGGCGGTGTCCCAACCCAGCTGCAGTTCCCTCTTTGCTTGGTTAAACTTTAATCTAGCTTCTAAACCTTTTCCCAGTCCCATCTATGTACTTTCTTATAAAGCCTAGCTTCAGCAGAGTCCTCACATAGGTCAGTTAAGCCAGAACCTCCACCCTCGAAATCTGATCATCATCAATATCTGATCAGGTTCTTCACCCTCTGCTATCCCAAGGCAACACCTGATCACACAGCCATATTTATAGCAAGAACCCTGAAAAGTCAAGTTAGCCAGGAGACCCTGTAACCCAGTGTTTCCTCTTACTAGTTTTCCATCCACTGACCCCCACCCTGCTCCTTGGCTATCAATCCCCACTTGTCTACACAAGTGTCTATTCACAGTCAAGCACCTCTCCCCCAACTGCAAAACCATGCTTCAGTTGTCCCCATACCTATCTCCATGGTCCTGAATAAATTTTCCCCAGGGCTTTAGCAAGGGGTAGTGAATATTATGTTTCTTTAACACCAGCACAGTAATAAACACCCACAGATCAAGGGAAGTACAGAGTGACTCTAGAAGCTCTGAAGCTTAACATCCAAAAGCTGGGTCCAGTCAGGAAGAATCTCACTGTTAAATTCAGACAGATGTCAGTGGAACCTGAAGGCCAAGCAGTAGCATAAGTCCTGCCCTGCCTCATTCTCATGCTCACAGGAACACAGGAGTTGTTACTCATTGGCTCCCTTTGTCAGACTTTATGAGTTGTAAATGGTTCCAGAGAAGAAAAGGTTAAGGTTTTGTCTTTTTAAAGTAGCATAGGATTGTGGGAACTATTCCTATTTGCAAATACCTCCTTTCTACTAGAATGAGGAAAGGACAGTGGCAGGCTGGTCTTACTCTCCTTTTCCTTGGACATCTCCAGTGGGAGCAAAGAGGAAGGTCAGAGCAGAGACTCTGCAATCTTCAGACGTGGGTTCAAGCCCAACCTCTGCTACTCACAAACTGTGTCACCAAAGGGACCTCTTTCACATCCTAGAACTTATAAAACAGGAACCAAAACACAAACTAGGTGCCAGAAGTACCAGAAACAAAACAGCAAGCTCTGGCACTCTGACATAATGTTTGAGATAAGCAGGTGATGAACAAATGTCTGCTAAATAAATTAGTCATTTCAAATTGCTAGTATTTAGTTGCTTTAATGTGAATTTTTGAGATATTTTGTTCTAACTTCAAGTAAATAAGCTACATTTTAACAAGGCTTCTGTATTTGAGAACAACTGTTAATTAAACTGTTGAAATGTCAGTCTTTCACCAAGCAAGAAAAAAAAAACTCTCCCAATATCCATTTATGTACATGAAAATAAGGGATTCGTACACAGAGGTGACAAACAACACATTTAAGAGCTAACAGAACTCTGGCTTCCATCAGGTATAAGAGACAGTGTTTGCTCCTTAGCTGGGGCAGGCCCTGGAGCCCACATCTGGCATTAGCCCTTTCAGCTACTAGCTAGTGGATATATCCAGAGGCCCCAGGGATGAGGTGAGCAAAAGGGTGGAGATGGGGTCCATGAGCAGTGGCTGATTCCCAAGTGGTGTTTTAACAACCCAGAGCCACCTTGGCAGGTCCATACTTTACACCAGCCCTGTGGTTACTGTGTATGTACATATACATGTATACCCAGACTCTTCTCTTTCCATCCATCGACTTTAGGTCAAATCCATTCACTTTCAGTCACATATCAAAACATGAGGAGAGGTTTTCTTCAATCAGAGCAAAATTGTAGGGGACAGGCAGGTGGAAGGCCTATGCCATTCATTTCAACCATTTTCATACCTGCTTAGTCTCTGTGAAAATCTGCACTTAGAGCAATTTCACCCCAGTGGCACAGGGAATGACACAGGGTTGAAAAGAAATCAAAAGATGAGGAACTGCAGACTGATTCACTCTCTACCAGGGGCGTTTGACAGATTTTAGGTGAGTTTTACACCTATCATGGAAAGAACCTAAGATAAGGTCCTTAATATTGAGAGTCACAGTGGAAGGGGCCCCAGCAAACTTCCAGCTGATTGGCTCACAGTGGCCCCAGCAAACTTCCAGCTGATTGGCTCACTGTGGCCCCAGCAAACTTCCAGCTGCCAGCTGATTGGTTCCTCTGTGGTGATGCTCATTGGGCTGTTTCCCCGCCCTTTCTGACCACGAAGCTGCTCATTGGGGGACTCTTTTGGCTCCGCCCACACTACCCAGGCAATCGGCCTCAAGAGCGGGAGGAGTGGGGGGTTGAGAGGCTGTCCTAAGCCGGTGGTGGCAGTTGGGCTCTGAGGGAATTCCTGAAGAGCTCCTGTGGTACAGCCGTGTGTTCATTTCTGCTTGATAAGTGGCTAGTGAATTGTGCCCAGCCAGACTGTGTCACCTTAAGGTAAGGATCATTACACTGCTTCTAAAAATGACCAGAGAGGCTCACAGAGACTCAATGTCCTACACATGATCACAAAGCTAGTAAGTGGGTACTGCCTAAAAACAAACTTCTAACCCTTACTCTCTCACCCCACCTCCCTAACAACTGGGAGTCAGGTAGGTTACATTGCTCTGGGCCATAAAGAAGGTTACTGACTGTTCAGAAGTCTTAACTATGTAAAGTGTTACATAGGAAAATAAGTTTCTCTACAAAATATTTTGGAATAAAAAATTTAAAAACAAGGCCTTAAAATAACTTTTCATCATTTTAAAAAATGATAATTACTATTTAATTTTCATGGAATGGATATTTACCCTCAGGGGATAAATAAAAGAATCAAATATAAAAACAAAAATCAAAGGAAGGATTGATTTCACTTACAACAATGAAATTTATAAAAACTAATCTTTTACAGTCACGGGTCAAATTTAGCTGAACATCACCCTCCACAAATTTTTCATTTTTTTTTTAACCCAGTCCCAAAACTTTATAACTCTCCTCTGGTGTTATATTGCCAGAGCTCATACATACTCCCAGACAGCCTCCCTGTCCTTGCTCAGAAGGTCAGGGAATGTTTGGGGAAGTCAGGGTTTATCCCTAGTAGAAGAGGATGGACTGTGCTCTGGAACCAGGAATCTGTGTTCAAACCCAGCTGCACCGTATGTCAGTTATGTGACCTTGAGGCATCCCTGCTTGTTTCCATTTCTTCATGGAGTTGTCATGAGTTTTAGACAAAACACACAGGGTTTAGCAGACTGCTGGCACATAGTATGGGCTCAATAAAAGTTAGCTTTACAACCTCTATAGACTATCTGAATAAAAACAGTTCAACATATCACATTTGATGACCTTAAATAGAAAGATAATGGAAACTGTAGCTTTATTATATTTTTGCTTTTGAAATTAGTTCTTCCTTGTATGCTACTTATTATATTGATCAATGTTTTTGCCCTTCCTTAATGTTACTTCATTTCTTCCCTTCTATTAATATGTTTTATTTCCTATTGTGGCTTCACAAAAATGAATTATGCAAATGAAATATTAAGTCTAAAGTTATCCAGCACCTCTTTTTTTTCCCCAGTAACTGAACAATTTTTAAATGTTTTAATCCTCTAGCCTTTTCCTGTGTAAATGTTATTATAGTATGATGGATCTATCTTTTTGAGTTTTTTTTAAACACACACATATCAATAAGAATAGGACTTTACCTTGTTTTAATATACCCTTGCAGTTACTCATTACTTATGAAATCAAGACATTCAGTGTATGCCCTGTGTATTTATCTAAGCATGTTTGTATTTCAGACACCCTTGATGATAGCTTAGCTGGGAATCAAATTCTAGTTTGATTACTTTCGCACAGTTTAAGGATAAAATATAATTGTATTCTGGTTTCTACTACTGATATTGAATAATAAATAATACATTTATGAAAGAAAGAAAGAAAGAAAGAAAGAAAGAAAGAAAGAAAGAAAGAAAGAAAATAAATTGTAATTGTATGCCTTCATCCATCTTTAGGACCATTTGAATCAACTGCTAAGGTTCTTGGGTCACCAAAGGTGACTTGACAGTTACCATTATTTCTTAAATTATCCTCTTCTCTCCAGCCAACTTATACTACACTCTCACTGAAACCACCCTTTCTGCAAATGCTGGACACAACCATCCAGCAGGATGCCCTGCTCCATTTTCCAGAGGGTCACCCTAACAATCCAGACATGCACACACATTATGCCACAATTTAGTCTGACTTCTTTTGGTGACTATGCTCAGTACTGGACAGAGTCTCAACTCCATGCCAGGCAGTCTGGCCCTTTATCTCCAGGTCCCCAGGCTTTTCTGCAGTTTAACTCCTTGGAGCTCCTCCCACACAAACACTCCCCTGTGTTCCTGCCAAACTGAACTAATCACCTGCAATTCCTCAAAGGCACTAGGCTTTGGAGAACCCTGACTCCTTGGCCCCCACCATGACATATACACACTCATTACCAACCATCCATATCTCTTTCTCCCCACCCGCTCCTCTTTATCTACTTCCCTCTGTTCCTCCCTCTTTCTTGCTTTCTTTGCCCCTCTCCTTCATACACACAGAAGCAGAAGACAACATCTGTAAGTTCCACTACTAAGCTTCCACAACTAAGGGCAGTCATCGTGCCTCTTTTAGCAAAGCATCACCCACAGTACACAGGTTTCTCCTGGTTTACAGATCATCTGGCCCTACATACCTCCTAACAAACTCTGGCATTCTGCACACAGGGGCTTCTCACTAGTTATCTATCATCCATTCCACACACTAGTACCTGTTATCCATTCCACAGATTGTGTGGAATGGATGACAGGTAACTAGTGAGCACCATCTTCTTCTAGGAACAAATCAATCCAATGTCCATATATTACCATATATTTGGTTTTCATGTACCCCAAACACGATGGCAGTAGGCATATTTTCAGAAGTGTAAATTCAGAACCCAAAGTTTTACAAAGAAAACTTTTATGATATGGGGGAAGGGCACCAATTATACATGGAAATTAACCTTAGTTCATCAAATACTTATTTAATAAGAGATACTTAAGAAAACAAATATAGAGTATGTATGCAATTAACACAAAGGATTCTATTTAGTCTTGTAACTTCTCTCAACCAGGATTTCTCATCTGAATCACAGAACATAGAAAATGAGCATACCAAGCATGGTTCATGGCTACTACTAGTCTGGATGCATGAGAGAGAAGTTCTTTCATTGCATACAACATTCTGCTCAGGGCAATGGAGCTTAATTCTCTTGCAGAATCCAGGAGGAGAAAGGCTAAAGGGAGAGTTTCTTGCAATTTTTAAATTCACTTTCCTTCTAACATTTCACTAAAACATTTCACATCTCTCCCAGCACAGGGAGAGGCCAGAAACACACACCTGTTCATGACCAGTTAATTCTGAGGGGTCAAAGATATGGCTCAGGCAGTTGCCTATTTCGTGCCTCAGTAGCAGCAGCAGTAGTAAACTGAGGTAAACAATGCTCATCTTTTAATGAGAAATATAAGGGAAAAAAATTAATGAGAAAGTAGGTTCAAGTCCTCAGAACCACAGAAGAGCTGGAAGAGCTTCAGAGAGTGCTTGGAGCTACAGTCTTTCATTCTTACATGCCTGTTAGAAAGGCCAAAATCCAGAATACTGACAACACCAAAGGCTGAAAAGGATGTAGAGGAACAGAAATTCTCATTCATTGCTGATGGGAACACAAACTGGTCCAGCCACTTCACCAGCAGCCACACTCCTAGGTATCTACCCAAAGAAGCTGAAAATTCACATCCCCACAAAAACCTGCACAGTGATGTTTTTGCAGCTTTATTAATAATTGCCAAGACTTGGAAGCAACCAAGATGTCCTTCGGTTGGTGAATAGATAATTAAACTGGTACAGCCAGACAACAGAATATTTTTCAGCACTAAAAAGAAACAAGCTATCAAGCCATGAAATGATGCAGAGGAAACTTAAATGCATATTTTCAGAGTGAATGAAGCCAATCTGAAAAACAACATTCTGTACCTCTTCAATGAAATGATATTTTGGGAAAGGCAAAACTGTCAGCAAAAAGATTGATATTTATGAGGGGTTTGTGGGGAGAAAGGGATCAATGGTAGAATCAGAGGACTTTTAGGACAGTGAAGCTACTTTGTATATTATAATGTGCATACATGTCATTGTGCATTCATCTAAACCCATAGAATATAAAGCATCCAGTATGGGCCCTAAGGTAAACAATGGACTTTGGGTAATAATGAAATGTCAATATGGGTTATTAATTTTAATAGTACCACTCTGATGAAGGATGGTGGTAATGGGTAAGGCTACTGCACATGTAAGGGCAGTGAGTATGTGAAAATTCCCTGTATCAAAATTCCTGTGAACCTAAACTCCTCTAAAAAAAATTAAAACAGTATTAAAAAAAAAGAATTTGGAAACCAAATCTCAAGGATCTGAAATTATTTCCAGTGCACCAAAGCTGGGACCTCAAATCACCTGACTGCTCTACTGAACACAATTTCTTAATTTAAGAATTGTTAAGCCATAAACAACCAGAGCAACTTTCCTGATCACAGAGTAAACAACAGGGATAACAATTATAAAGTATGAATAACTTGACCCTCAAACTTGAATTGTTTAATATTCTGTCAGTCAACTGGTTAAATCTGTAATGAGTCATGCTAATTTCTGGGCATGCTGAATGACAGGTAGCATGTCACACTCATCCCTATTCCCAAGGCACAGCCCATGGTTAACAGCAGGTATTTGGTAATACAGGGAGACAGGGAGGAGGCAGTTTATCAGATTTTGCTATGAAAACAAATATAGCCAGCCACAAGCAAAAGAACAATGAAGGCTTCAGTGTGACTTGTTTTCAGCAGTCCCCTAATCTTCACACCACCAGTGGGAAACACACTGGTGTTTTATGACACTGAGTGACTATAGCAAACCTATGGGCTATAAGTTTGCCCTCAACTTCTAGCATCTCCAAAGAAATTGGTTTAACTTATGGTAAATTCAAACCAGTAAAGTAGCAATGACTGATGATAATCATTGCCATTTTTTTGTACCACAATGACCTAAGTAGCTGAATGTGTTGGCTCCTACACAGGCCACATCTCTGAGGTAAGTACTATATTATCTTGCTTTACAGATGAGGAAAGAAAGACCTATAAAAAGTAACTTCTTCAAGATCACAGAGAAGAGAAGCAGCACTTGGTCTCTAACACTTGTGATATATACCACTATTCATGCATTCCCTTGACAAATGTTGAACTGATCAACTTCTATCTACTAATAATCGAAAAGATTCATCAAGCACCAGCTTTACCATCCAAAGGTTTCTTTAGTAAAGAATTACAGATTCATCTACCTACCACCCACAAGGCAAAATAAAATACGGCCCAACTAAAACCCTAAGCAGTAGTGCTGGAGGGAAGTGATTAATTCCATAAGCATGAGAGAAGGCTCAGTTGGGACCTTGAAGAAGCTTAACCTTCTCCCAAGGCCAAGGACAGTGGGAACAGTGATTCCTTCTGAGGGATATCCATTAGCATGGGGCACCCTTAGGACTGAGCTACCTGGTGAGGTTGGTCTCCAGAGGGTCCAAACAAAAAGGTACCATAGCAAGATAGAGCCCTCCAACTTCAGTATTCTGGAAACAGAAGGAGACATTATGAGAAGAATGAATCAAAGTCTCCAAAACAAGGTCCACACAAAACATGGCACTTATGAGCTGGCACTTGCCTCAAATGCTTGAGGCCCTGGATTCCATCCTCAGCTCTGCAAAAACAAAAACCGCAGCACTCCACAAATATCCACTCTCTCCTACCTACCTCTCAACCTTCATGTCCTCACCTGGCTAATGTCATAACTAAAATATCATAGAAGCTGCTTCTTCAAACCCTCGCTTGGGTGCTGAGGTGACAAGGAAATTGGTAGAATGTGTGTCTTTCTAAAGCCAACAGAATTACATCTAAATATCCTGACTGAATCTGCTCCTAAAGCCAGATTACTACACCTTAAAAATGTTTGACCCTCAAACAAAATTGTTTTCAATTTAATTGCTCTAGGTTTCCACGTCATCAAAATATACTAAATATCACATCAATTCTAATCCAGAAAGAGCTGTGAATATGTAGGCAACAATGGACCAACAATCCAATCACCTACTAGAAGTCTTTTATCTTGAGCAGGTTGGGGGAGCAATGTTTCTCTTTGTTAAGAGCAGCAGCTCAGAATGTGAGGAATGTCAAATTATGTAAATGAATTATTTATGAGTAATAAATCATAACTTAGCATCATGTTACACCATCTGAGTTATAAAGTAAGGAGTTTTCCAGAAAGTCACTGTGAGGTCCAAGCAATAGTTTCATTAGGTCTTGAGCCTTGCTACCTCAACCTTACTCTTCCACCTGTCTCCATCAGCATTTCATGCTAAAAGGCACAGAGTTTATAAATAACAGATGGAACACTGGGAAGGGTTGTCTCTAGGGTAAGAAATAACTATATAAGATGGAGGAAGGGAAAGGGATCCATAGAAGACACTGTTTGTTACTTAAAACTTTAGCGCTATTTGACTTAAATAATGAGCATATATTATTTTGATAAACAGTTTGTCTTAAAATGCAATCAAATTTACAACAAAATACAACTAATGTGCATTCATCTCTAGCTACAATTTCAACAAGGTCATTCACATGCCCAATGAAAAGTGAGTGACTCACCAGAGACAGAGATTCAACCAAGAGATTCTATTGGGGGGCTGCTGGAAGGGGAAGAAAAGGAGAGGCAGAGAGTAGAGAGAAAGAGAAAGAGAGTAGAGGGAGAAGAGAAAGAGGAAGTGGGCAAAAAGCAGAGAAGAAGAGGGCAGAGAGCGTGAGCTCACAAGCTTCACTTAAGAAGGGTTGCATAGGTGACTTGGCCAGTGCCGATTGGCAGAGTGACCCAGGAACAGCGAGCGGACACTGTGTTCTGCAGAGATTGGTCAAGAAAACTTTAAATTTGGTGCCCTTCATCCTTGGCTTGGCACCCTTCGGAGAGGAGGGGGAGTGGTCAGGGATTCTGTGATGTTCTTACTAGATGTAAACTTAACTTCAGTGGGGAGTCTCCTACACACCCAACAACCCAACACTAGAGATCTCTATAAAAGCAATATACTGTGGCTATGACAACATGCATGTAGCAGATATGGCAATACTCATATTTAAATGGCATTCAACTGTGAGATGCATGACCCAGGTGACCATCAAGTAAAGCTATTTTAATTGGAGGTCAATTCTTTATAAAACACACACTCCATGATTAACATTCCATTTAGGTACCCTGTGCTGTTTTCATCTGAAAAAAAAATGGATCACTGGTAAAAAAGCAAAACTTAGTTTATTAACCGAATAACATAAAACTATATACAAAGCACCAGGGGATGAAACACAGAAGTTGTCAAAACAATTCTCAAACTTAAGGCACTCAGTTCTTCATTGCCAACAACACACACCAATTCTGATTAACAGAGAAGAGATTCACATAGGAGTTCAGAATTCACTGAACTGACAAGAAGACTGGCAAAATGAGCTTCAGAAGCTGGCAGACCCAAGTGAGGCTGAATGCTGAAAACAGAGCTGTGGGCTAAGGCCATCTCACTCCAGGGACAATGCCACCACTGGCTGCCCGACACCAAGCCACCTGACTCCTGACCGAGCTTCTACCAAGAACAAAATCAGATGCTGTTGTCATCTCCAATGCCATGGGGAACCTCAAAAATGCACTCTCACCAGGCTCAAAGCCCTAAGCAAGAATTGCAAATTGGTTTTGCTTCAGATATGTGCCTTAGTCCTGGCTGCAAGCATCCAGTTTCCTCTAGCCTTTCAGAGCTAGAACTCCACTCCCACCAAGATGTAAATGGTGCAGGTGTTTCCAAACATATGATTTCAAAGCTTGGAAGGCAGAAAATAAAACAAAACAAATGTTCACCATGGTGGAAATATAGAATTCATATGAAAAGTCAGCAGTCAAACCAATGAAAAAAAAATTAAATCTAAAAATCCCTATTCCTTATAAATTTCCTTTTTGTATAAATTCCTAGATTCTTTCAGTCATCCTATGTAAAAGTATATTAATCCTCAAAATAATTTTAAACACGTAAAAATAAAGAGGTCATATAACAGTGAGTTTGGAAAAGAAACAATTTCAGTTCTCTCATCACCCAAAACACTCAGCTATAACTAAATTTTCACTGGAAGAATTCATAGTCTCTTCTTTATATATTTCCAAGAAAGCAGCAGTGGAAAAAAATGACCTTCAATTTTAACCAAAATATTAAAGATATTCAATTATCTAATTAATGCTGAGCAATGGAACACTCTCAGGACATAAAAACATGCTCACTCTCTCTATAGAACTATGCTGTACATATGGTAACCACTAGCCACATGCTGTTACCCACAACTGAAACATGGCAGGTCCAAACTGAAATGTTTTATAAGTGTAAAGTACATATTGGATTTCAAAGATTGCACATGATAAATAGAATGTAATATATCGCAATAATTCTTATATTTTCATTACCAAATGTTGATAGACCATTTTGGATATATTAGGGTAGATAAAATATATCAATAAAATTAATGCAGTTCCTTCTTACTTTTTAATGTAGTTTTTAAAAATTTTTGATTCTATATATGGCTCACATGTGTGCCTAGAATTATTTCATTTCTATTAGATAACACTGGTCTAGAGACCCAGGTTTCATCCAGCTCACTCCCCCTAAATGATTAGCCTGGTGACATCCCTGCTCCCTCTCAAGAAGATTGCCACCACTCAAGGAAACTCCAGGGCTTGGAAACTTCCAGACAGTTTTTCTCTAGGGCTGGAGTCCAGAAGGCAATAGAGCCAAGAGAGGTGAGGGAAAAGTTTGCAGATCATCTTCCTGGTACAAAGGAATGATTTCAGAGGTAAAGATACAGCTAGAAAAACTAATAGTTTGCCTTTAATGACCAAATATTGTGACTTCCTCTCAACAGCTCTGTGTACCATAAAGTTACTATATAGGTACTTTATTTCAAATGAATGTCCAAGCAAATATAGACCTCCCTCCAAAATGTGGTTTCTCCAAAGCATTGCATGCATAGCCTAAAAGTAAAGTTCACCCTGGCCTTCTGTTTTTACATACACCAGATAGCCCATTGATTTGTCAAATTTAAGTTATATCAGCAATTACGAAAACATAGATCAATAATCAGTTTTTATGGATGGATTTAATCAATCACAGGAAAAAACACTGAATTCTTCAGAGCCTTGAGCAAACTATGAGACAACCCTCTGACTTCACCTCAACACAATTAAAAACATTATGATCTTTGCTCTCTTTACACTGTTTTCTCAAGGCTATAACTAATTAGCCCTTGTATAATCAAAATTATGGCTGCTTCCACCAGTGTAAAGACAAATACCGGCAAAATGCAAATACCAATGAAACTCAAATACACTACCAAAATAAATACAGAGCCCTGAATCACAACTCGAATAGGCAATGGTACTCACTACTTTATTCACAAACCTTGACTGCCCATCTACCTGCTCCAAGCAGGCAGTGCCCTGGATGCTGGTGATACAAAACAGAACAGACAGTCAATGCTTATGATGGGATCACAGTGTGGCTGGAGGAGATAGTAAAGGGGAGAGACAATTGCAATCAAGGGGAAGACAGGAGGGTGGCAAGATATCCACACAAACAGGGAACTTTTGACTCCTTCAGAGTCAGACTTCAGGAACAGCAGCCAAGCAACTGAAAGGCTTGGTGGTTCCAAGCACAAGTGGACCAAAGGCCCTTCCTCATCCCTCAACAGTCAGACCCCAGAAGAAAAGTTGCCCCTCATGAGCTGAGCAGGACAGCCTGCATCCCAGAATTGAGAAGCTACCAAGTTGCAAGGTCTTTGAATTTAGGTAACAAAGGTGAAGAATTCTGTGTGTTGCATCAACTGCCCCATTCTGCAATCTGGGCTATCATCAATAAAGCTAATATTTTGCTTTCTGTTTGATCTCTCTCTCTCTCTCTCTCTCTCTCTCTCTCTCTCTCAAATGGGAGTTATTCATTGCATCCTACCTCCCCCCAAAAAACCATAAACACACTTGCATTCATGTGTGCACACAGGCATGCACAAATGGGCACACATCCTAAACCCTGGAGAGTCCCAAGTTCCTCCAAGAAACAACATTATGCTGTTATTCCCTTTCCTTCTCCAATGCTCATTCCCACCTCTGGGCAACTTGACTCTAGGGCTCACCACTCTGACACAATGTTCTCTGCAAGTTCACAGGTGACACCTGAACACGGACTCCTATAGCAGTCTCTCCTACTTTGACCCTGTGTGGTGGATAAGATCACTGGCCAAACCTGCTTAAAGTGTTTTCTTTGGCTTTCCATATCCCTGTACAGTGCTTGCTCCCTGGGCAGACTGAGAAATAGCCTCAAAAAAGAAATCCACACCCTCACACCTGGGAAACAGTGCAAGTTACCTCATATGGCAACAAATGGGGACAGGAGAAGAGTCTTTGCAGATGTGATTTGTTTTAGAACCTTAGATGGGGAGATTATCCTGGATTATCCAAGGAGCCCTAAATGCCATTACAGGTGTTCTTATAAAAGACATGTGGAGGGAAATCTGACACATAAGGAGACAATGATATGAAGATGGAGCAGAGAGAGATTTGCAGATGCTGGCTTTGAAGACCCCAGCACTGCAATGACAAGCCAAGGAATCCTAGAAACCACCAGAAACTGATGGAGGCAAACAGCAGATTCTTCCCTAGAGCCTCTGAGGAAATAGTACAGTCTATGATACTTGACTTCAGCCCAGTGATACGGATTTTGGACTTCCAGCCTCTAGAACCATAAGAGAATAAATTCTAAATTTCTCCTGAAGAACTGTTTGTAGTAATTGGTTACAGTAGTCACACACACAAACACACACACACACACACACACACAAAAAAAAAAAACAACTAATGCATTCCCTTTGATTCTCCTACCTTCTCAGTCTTCTGTTAGTTCTTTTTCATATTCCCTCCCAAAATGAGATTCCAAATTCTGTCCTCTGCCTGGTCCCCTCCTGTCTTAGTCTTCTCAGGCTGCCATAACAAAATATCAGACTGTGTGACTTAAACAACAAGAATTTATTTCTCACTGTTCTAGAGTCTGGAAATTCCAGATCAAGGTACCTCATTAAGGATAACGAGATGTGCTTGAGGGCTCTCTGCTTGCTGTGTCTACACACAACCATTCCTCAGTGTATGTAACTGGAGAGAGGAAGCAATCCTCTGATGTCTCCTCTTATGAGGGCCCATAATGACAGCCCCCCTCCTTAAACCTAATTACTTTTGAAAGGCCACCAGACTCTCACCTCCAGGGGTTAGGGCTTCAACACATGAATTTGGGGTTGGCGGACAATTCAGCTCACTGAACTTCCTCTTCTCCTATCATGATCCTAGGCAGTCTTTCATTCTGCATGCAGAATGCTAAATCCATCTTTCTTCCTGTACCGATGTCACTCTCCAATCCATATTCCCATTGTCCGCCAGCTTTACTTTCAAGCCATAAACTTGGCATCAGGAAACCAAACCCATCTCTGGTCCCTGTTCTATCTCACTCTCAGTGCAGCCACCAGAATTTGGGTGTTTTCTGTAATCCCTTAGTTCTATTGGAGATTCTGTCCCTGCTCCATACTCCAGGCTCTGGATCTCCTGATCCTTTCAACCAGGTACCTTGAGTATTAGCAGGCAGTGATATGGGCCCCACTTGAAGAGTAAAACACAAACAATAAAATAAATTTAAAAAATAAGCCGGAAGTACTAGCACAAACCTTTAATCCTAGCAACTCAGAAACCAAGGCAGGAATATCATAAGTTCAAGATTAGCCTGTACAATACAGCAAGAACCCTACCTTAAAATAAAATAAAAATTTCTATAGCAGACCATTTGCCTAGCATGCACATGGTCTTGTTATTCCCAACACTGAAAGAAAAAAAAGAATGTGAAATTTTCAGCAATTTTAGGCGATAAAACCTACACCAGAGTCAAAAGCATGATGGAGTTTCTGAAAAACAGTGCAACCTTCCCCACACTATGTGAATCCAGCAACAGGTGCTTTCCATTCCCTGATGATAACTTAACTTAGACGACACCTCTGCACATTGCTTTTAACAGGATACCTATGGGTCAGGCAAGGTTGGCTGAGATAGTGTGTTCCAGAAATAAGCTTACACAAGGAACATGTAGAAAGGCCAGGGATACTCAATCTTCAGAAGAGGCAACAAGACAAAATGATAAGCTCACACTGAAGATATGCCTTATAGGGAATGGAGATCAGGCCCTGGTTGACAGCACAGATGCCACAGTTCAAGAAGACCAGGATATGAATATATATTCTACCTCCTCTTAGCTGGGGGACCTCAGAAAAGTCCTACAACTTTTCTTAAAACTCCTGTGTACAAAATGAGAACAATAACATGACCTCAGAGCACAGTGATGAGGATTAAGTGTAACCATTTTTATGAACCCTTTAGTTAGCACTGCACCTGGCATCTCCATGTTGGCTAAATATTCACCAAGAACATAATAACTAAGAAGAATTCATTAGAAAAAGTCAAATTTCAGCTGGCCATTAAAAACATGCTTTTTAAATTTAGGATTGGGCAATATAAACTGGGTCTCACTAAATTACTAAAATCCCAGTTCTAGGTAAATTCAAACAAAGGCTGGAGAAATATTAGAACTGACCTAAAGCTGATAGAAATCACTTATGATGGCAATTTAGACATAGTGGTATCTGGAAAGAAGGACCCTTCCCTCTGTCCAGTGGCACTGCCAATATGATAGAACTGAAGAAAGGACTAGTGTCACTGTCATGGTAATCTTACCACTCAAAGGTCTTCACCTAAGGATCTACTCTTATTTTATCAGAAATAAATCACATGTGTCCTCCCAAAGACCAAAAAACAACAACAACAAAAAAATAGCCATCTTTGGTCATTAAAAAGTCGTTGCTTAAGAATATTCTCTTTATGGGACACACAAGAGTTCCAGCTTCTGCTTTGAGGAGACTGGCACATCAATTACTCTACAATAAACATCTATTCACTGCTGATACCCTATCTTCTTGTTCACACTAAAGATAACTGGGATTAGATCCAAACTCTCACAAAATGACTACATCTACACATTAGTCTTTTCCAGAAAAAAAAATCAGAAAGTCTCCATTTTGAAAATGAACTCCTCAAGTAAATAAGGGTTACTTGCCCCCTTAAAATGCTACAATGTTTCTAAGTGCCATTAATAAATAAAGGCATAATGGAGAAGGTACCCAGGTGTAGAAATACAAATTATTTTTGTAAATAGAAAAGATGGTGAACTAATTTTTTAATCTCCTTAAATTATCCCATAAAAACATCATAGAAAGTGGAATAGCAAAACCAAAAACTCATGCATTCACAACAAAGCTACGTGAAAGGTACTGCCATAAAACAAAAGAGAGGAGCCAATATAGCTACAAGGCCTGCATACTACCAGCAAAGATCAGCAGAAGCCAAGGAAAGAAAAAAGAATCCCCAACACTTTCTAGAACGGACAATAGGTCAACTTGAGAAAGGCAGTCAAAACTGACATGAAGTGGTACAAGCACCAGTTGCCAGGCAAAGACATAGGAAAAACCATACAGTGTAATGGTATGACACCATGTGCACTCCATGCACTAGTAAGCCAAAACTCCTTTCCAAGAAGAACTCACAATGAGAAGAAAGGGTTACTGGAAACAGGATCCAAACTGAATAGGCCAGAGACAACTAGGGAAAAGGAAACCTTGATTATAATGAAAAATGGGAGACCCAAAGGCAGGGGAGCAGAGCATTTTTTTTTAAATCATTTTGTTGGCGGGGAGAAAGAGCAAGAAAAGGGAGCTTTAGAGCTACAATGCTCAAAAATATCTCCAGACTTACTCTTTATTGTAAAAGAACAGGAAGACTCATTTCACCTGAATAACAGAAAGACTGTACCCAAATACCCAGTGTTAAGTAAAAAAGAATGAGAAGCAACATATAAAGAAAGAACGCCATGCAAACAAAAATGATATAAACCTAATGCAGCATCTTGAAGCAAATGAAAAGAAAACATGAAAATGATACAAGTATAGAAATCATAATTTAAAACTTAAGAAATGACTGACTGAAAAAATGAAACTTTTAAAAACTGAAAAAAAGACTCAGAAAGGGCTTTTAATTTCCTTTTCAGCAATGAAGAGAGAACTAGAAGGAGTAAAAGAGCAAAAAAGTAATTAGTACTTTTAAAGAATTAGGTGTTGGAAGGAAGTAAAAATTTCAAATAAAAAAATAAATGAAAGGTTAAAAGGATTTTAGGGGAAGTGACAGATATAGATTACAAAGAAGATACAATATACATACATTAGAAATGTCTAAGGAATATAATTAAAGTAATAAAACAGAACAAATACTAAAAACTACAGTTCAAGAAAACTTTCATAAAGTAAAAAAACACCTTAGATCTGGAAAATGTTCACTCACAATAGGCACAATAAAGACACGGTTTGGCAAAACTCTTGGACATTATAAAAAGAAAAATAATGTGGGTGCCCAAGAGAAAGGTCAAGTAACTTTTTAGTAAAAGAAAATAGAATTGCCATCAAACACTGACAGCAATGCTTTTCTCCATCATATTTAAAATATTTGGAAAAGAAAATGGAAACCAAGGATTTTCTATTCAGCCAAAATTCAAGAACAAAGGACACAGAGAAAATATTATAAACATACAAGAGCTCTTGCTCAGTGAGCTCTTGAATAATACAGTGGAGAAAGTGCTGCAATGAAGCATCATTATAAGAATTGGCAGTGATGATTAAAAATGTTTATTCGTAGAACTAAGACTAACTGATGGGTCTAAGGAAAATAGTAGAATACATAATGTCAACCTGATCTGACAATGTAGATACTGTGGAATATTTTAAAAGGTAAGAGGCACTGGAAAAAGCATACAAAAATGACAAATAATATATGAAAGTATATGAAAAATTCATAAGAAGTATATGAAAAATAATAAATCCACTTATTTCCTTATAGGTAGACTATTGAGTAAAAGGATATTATTTAAGATTAGATGCTGCATGAAAAAGAGGAAAAAGGAAAGAAAAGGTTATTAAATCATTGTAAAGAACCATTAGAAAACAGCATAAAAAAAGAAAAAAAAGTGAAGGAGGCAAAGGTGTCATTCAAAGGTACAGATACAATAATAACCTTTAAATGAGCTAATCTTTTTTAAAATTTTTATTTGTTCTTTTTTTGTTATACATGACAGTAGAATGTATTTTGACGTTATCATACATACATAGAGTATAGCTTCCCATTCTTGTGGTTGTACATGATGTGGAGTTACACTGGTTGTGTATTCATACATGAACATAGGAAAGTTATATCCAATTCATTCTACTGTCTTTCCTATTCCCGTTGCCCTCTCTTCCCTTCATTCCCTTTGCCTAATCCAATGAACTTCTATTCTTCCCTCCCCTCCTTATTGTGTATTAGCATCCGCATATTAAAGAGAACATTCAGCCTTTGTTTTTGTTTTTGTTTTGTTTTTTTGAGAATGGCTTATTTTACATAGGAAGACAGTCTCCATTTCCATCCATTTACTGGCAAATACCATAATTTCATTCTTCTTTATGGCCAAGTAAAATTCCATTGTGTATATATACTACATTTTATTTCTCCATTTATCTGTCAGAGGGTGCCTAGGTTGGTTCCATAACTTAGTTATTGTGAATTGAGCTGCCACAAATATTGATGTGGCTGCATCACTATACTATGCTGGTGGGAGCAAAGATACACTCATACATTGCTGGTGGAACTGCAAATTGGAAAGTAGCATAAAGATTCCTCAGAAAATTTGGAATGGAACCACCATCTGACCCATTACCCCACTTCTCGGTACATACCCAAATAAACTTATCTTATTCAGCCTCGTGCTTTGTCGTAAGGTTTTAAGCATATGAGGAGCTATAGGGTAATAAAAACAAAACAAAAACAACAACAATAAAACAACATCAATAAGTTGCCCATCCTGACAGCTTTTACAATTATAGTTGAAGCATATGGTTGAAGCTTCCTGCACATTCTCCATGGATCCCTTGTCTTTGACCATCCCAAGATAGTCACTGTTTGGAGTTCAATTCATCATTCTCATCCAAAAGCAATAGGTTGTATTAAGATAATTAAATTGGTAGTGTTACAACTTCTTTTATTCCTAACATAGGCATTCAGATTCATCCATGTTAATTGCGCTACTTCCCCAGCTCTCAGTGGACACTGCTGTCCTTGGGTGCATGTTGGACATTGGTAGGGTTGTCACTGTTTGTTACAATTTCAGACTACAGATATTATGGCATTTAGTGGGTGGGAGGGAGCCGAGCATCTTAATATCTCAAAATATTCAAGACAGTCATGAAAAGTGAAGATCCGGGATGGAGATGTGGCTCAAGCAGTAGCATGCTCACCTGGCATGCGTGTGGCCCAGGTTCAATCCTCAGCACCACATACAAACAAAGATGTTGAGTCCGCCAAAAACTAAAAGATAAATATTAAAAATCCTCTCTCTTTCAAAAAAAGAGTGAAGATCCTTCTCTTGTTCCACAGAACTTTCAGATAACTCAAAAGATATTAATTTATTCAAAAAAAAATCTGAGTGTAGAACTCTAAATTGAAGAGTTTGTTTTGTTTCATTCTGACAAGTTTTAAAGGGTCATCGATTTTTCCCCCAGGAATTTAACTACCACATAAATCATGAGAAAAGTAGGTTTAGTTTTATTCAGATCTTGACAGTTATAAACCAATTCAAAAAATTAAGTCATCAATGGCAACTCCACTCAAGGTAATGAAAACAGACAACAAAACATTCATATTAGTGTGTTCTTGTAGCTGCTGCGTTCATAATGATTCCATATACGCCTACCAATATGACTACTTAGCCCTGTTTCAAAATGTTGTGCAGAGGAAAATGTCATCAGGGATGACTCTTCTTGCCTCTTAAATCCAAACCTATTCATCTTATGCAGGTGTCAACAGCTAAGCTGTGTCTATCAATATTGTCATACTATGCATGTACATATTTAATTATACTTTTTACCCAAATTACCTTCCTTTATTTCTCCATTATATTACATTTAGGATACAATACTATTTTTATAAGTGATGTGTATAGATAGTTCAAGACTGTAAAAAAAGGAAGGATAAAATATTGGTTGTAAAAAAGGTACATTAGGTTTGATAGAGCAGAAAACTACTGCTAAATATAGATTCACTATATTAAGACAATGCAATATGTCTTTCAAATTTCCTTTTAATGGAATCTGTCACCCTCTTAGTTTTTTTTTCCTGTTACAAACAAAAGTGCTACAACAGACTTGTCTGTTTTGTCACTCATACAAAAGTCAATGCTTTGTAAATATCTTGAGTATTATTTAATACAATGCTTCCCAATGCACAAAGTTGTTGGTGTGCTTAATAAATCGTATTGATGTTTTCCTTCATACTTCAAGCTTTCAGTGTCTTAAGAAAACTTTCTTTACATCCAGGTCATATGTATAGTCTCTTATTTTTCTCTATTTAAGTTTTAAATCCTTGCTGTCAGGTTTCGTTTCTGTGTGTGTGTGTGTGTGTGTGTGTGTGTGTGTGTGTGTGTGTGTGTATTTCTGACAATTGATCATAGGGGTGCTCTTCCACTGAGTTACTGCCTCCCAACCCCAGGCCTCTTTATTTTTGCTTTGGATAAGTCTCACTAAGGTGTCCATGCTGACCTCCTGAGTAGCTGGAATGTGTCACCAAGCCCAGCTCAAATTTGGTTTCTTAATTCACATGGATTTTATATTTGTATACATGGGAAGTTGAAATTTATTTTCTTTATTTCTAGAGAGACAATCAATTATCCTGGTACCATCATTCCCAACCTAATGTACGATGCAGCCTCGTATATATCCAATTTCCATATCTGAGTGGTCTATTTCTAGACTCCCTAGTCAACTTCCTTGGTCTATATGTCCCTAAAAATATCACAATCTCTACTGCTCTAGTTTTAGAAGTTCTGACAAGGGCATGTACAGTGTTCTGAAAAATTACCTTATCTATTCTTAGTATTTTATTCCTCCATATATATTTTAGAGCTCACCAACTTCATTGAAAAAAATTAGAATTATTAGTGAAACTGCAGGTTAATCTAAGGAGAAATGGTATCTTTATTACATTGCTTTCCTAACTGTGAGCATGAGAGTAGGGTTTCTCAACCATGGCACTAATGGCTTTTGGAGTCACAGAACTCTTTGTTCTGAGAGACTCTCCTGTGCATCTTAAGATGTTTAGCATCAGTCCTGTCCTCTACCCATGAGATTCCAGGAGCACCTTCACTCCTAAATATGACAACCAAAATGTCTCCAGACGCTGCCAGATGTCACCTAGGAAGGGAGGGAAGTACAGAAGCACACTTGATAGAGAACCACTGCAGAGAATAAATACTTTCATGGTCTGTGACCACTTTAGTGACTTTTCTTTAGTGATTACATACCACTCAGATCAATTTTCTTTTCCCTTGAGCCAATCAGAGAAGGTAATTATTTTACAAAACTGTGCATTTTACATAAGTTTTCAAATTTATAGGCATAAAATTATGAAAAATAATCTCAGTTCCTAAAGTTTTCTTCATTATGTATTACACCTATCATTTCATTTCTAATTACCTTTCATTCGTTTTCTTTTTAAATCAATCTTACCAGAATTCAGATTCATTTACCAGTTTTAAAACAATGGCTTTGCTTTTAATGATTTTCTTGTATATTTTTTCTTTCTTAAATGTATTGTTTAAATGTATTCTTAAATGTATTTCCTTGTAGCTGTTACAATCACGATGTCTACTATTTTTTCTGCTTCTTAGCTTCCTAGTTTTGACAGTTTATCAACTTTCAATTTCTCATTTTAAATTATAAGTAATTCTTTTTTCATTTATTTTTTTATTTGTTATAACTAGTTATACATGACAGTATAATGCATTTATGCAGTTTGATATAACATACATAAATATAGTATAATTTCTCATTTTTCTGGTTGTACATGATATAGGATTACACTGGTCATGTAATCATATATGCATATAGGTTCAAAATGTCTGATTCATTCTATTATCTTTCCCACCCCAAGACCCCCTTCCCTCCCTTCACTCCCTTCTATCTAATCCAAATTACCTCTATTCTTCTCTAGCCTGCTCTTCACCCTCTTGTTGTACATAAACATCCACATATTAGAGAAAACAACCAGCCTTTGTTTCTTTGGAATTGGATTATTTGTGTTAGCATGATATTCTCCAGCTCCATCCATTTACCTGCAAATGCCATAATTTCATTCTTCTTTAAGGCAGAGTAATATTCCATTGTGAATATATACAACATTTTCTTTATCCATTTGTCTGTTGAAGGGCACCTAGTGATAGTTTGAGTTGTTCTTTACCTATTTCTAAATAATTCTTAATATTTAAATTAACTTTCATCCATGTGCTACTCAGAAATGTGTTGCTTTATTTCCCATTATATATAATTATATACAGGAGTATTTTAGCTAAATTCGACTTCAAATTATCATTTTAACATGTTCAAGGATCTTTGCAAAATACAGATTCCTAGAAATTTTAATGAGATTTCTGCTCTGATGATGGAAGTGGTGACACTGTATACAAGTTCATGATGTTGAAGCAAATTTGTTGTGTGTGTGGTTTCATAGTGACACATTGAGTCAGTGTTCTTTAAACTGAGAGTTCCAAATCACTATTGGGGCATGAAGTCAATTTGATAGGTTATGACCAGCAGTTTTAAACTAAGAGAGAATAGAAATTATCAAAGTGAATTTTTTTTTCACATTTTAACAACTCTGACATTGAGTAGCTCACACAATGAACAGCATGATATCATTTAATGACAGTATTTTTGTTTCCTAGTGGCACCAAGAAATAATGTCATATCATAATCAAAAGTGTCTTAGTTATGATAACATACAGTATGTATACACATAATACATTTTCTAGGTCACATATGCATTTCTTACTATGGAGAGCAGTCAAAATGTTGAAAAATACTGAAGTACATAAGTCAAATCTTTCATGTCTTCACTAAATTTTTGGTTCTTTCTATCAACTAGCAGAAGGGGATCTATAAAAGTCTACCATTAAAATTATGATCTGTCAATTTCTACCAAAAATTCCATCCATTTTTGATTGGGTGCTTTGAGGTTTGTTATTTGATATTGACAAGTGTTTTATATTCTCAGTAAAATGAACCTTTTATTTCTATAGTACCACTCTTTATGCCTAATAATGCTTTTGGTCTTCGTGTGGTTTTGTTTTCTTGATTGTATATAGCTACAAAAACTTTTTACTAGTATCTGTTTCAGACTTTTTAATTTAATTTAATTTAATTTTTATTTTTTGAAACTGCTGGGACTTGAACCCCAAGGCTTCAAATCCAGGATCTCATGCATGCTAGGCAAGCACTCTACCACTGAGCTACACCCCCAAATCCCCTTCTCTAACTTTTACCTGGTTTATGAAACACATTTATACTTTCTGTAACTGAAGAAATGTTGGTTTTGTTCCTACATTTTATTTTGCAGAGTATATACTTTTTTTCTGTGTCATTTACTTCACTTTTGTCATCTACTGAATAAGGTAAATACTCTAATTCTTTTTTCTCTGCCATGGTTTGAATCATATGTCCTCAATCTCTCCCATCAGCTCCCAAACAGTTTTAGACACCTCTAAAACATTGACTATTTTCTGTTTCCTCTCTTTCTGCTTTTGGAATTCTTAATTGTTCACAATGGAACTTATCCTGTCTTCCATGTCTCCAACTAAACATGAGAGACATGAACCACTTTGTCATACATTCTATATTTTGGTTCACTAGCTACTTCTGGTTTCTGGTTAGCTTAGCATATTTTTCACTACAAACTGTTCTCTGACACTTCCAGAAAAATATGACAGGGTGGTTCCTCACATTTACTTTTGTTTCTTCTAAACATCCCACTAAACTAGGAGACCAGGAATTTTTTAAGAAGAAAAACCCATTAGGAAAAAAATGAATGAGGCAACAAAAACAATTTTTAGAAGCTAGAAACATATGGGCAAGTGGGAATTGATTTAACAGACTCCAGAAAGCAAATGCCTAACAAAGCAGTGTGAAAGCAAAAAGGCACCCCATTTATACCTTAGGACACCCAGAAAAGGGGGGAATTGGTAAGACAATAAAATAATGAGAAGAGGAGAGTGTTCAAAGTCTATTTTAAAACAAAAATTTTCCAAACCTGAATACCCCTATGTAGAAGAATGAAGCTGAAGCTAGATCCCTATCTCTCACCCTACACAAAAGTCAAATCACAATGGATCAAAATCTTAGGAATTAGACCAGAAACCTTGCAACTGAAAGAAGAAAACATAAGGTCAAGTCTCCATCATATTGGTGCTGGCACTGACTTCCTTAACAAGACCCCTAAAACTCAAAAAAAGTAAAACCAAAAATCAATAAATGGAATGCCATCAAATTAAAAAGCTTTAGAAAAGCAAATGAAAGGATTAAGAGAGTAAAGAGAGAGCCTACAGAATGGGAAAAAAATCTTTGCTAGCTAATCTTCCTACAGGAGATTAATATACAGAAAAAAGAAACTCAAAAATCTTTACACCCAAAAAAACAAGTAACTGAACCAATAAATGGGCAAAAAAACTAAACTGAATTTTTTTTTAAATTTTAATATTTATTTTTTTAGTTGTACACAATACCTTAATTTTGTTTATTTTTTTTTTATGTGGTGCTGAGGATCGAACCCAGGGCCTCACACATGCTAGATGAGCATTCTACCACTGAGCCACAACCTCAGCCCAAACAGAAATTTTTCAAAAAAAGAAGTGCAAAGGACCAACAAATTCATGAAAAAATGTTTAACATCTCTAACAATCAGGAAAATGAAAATCAATTAAAACTACACTAAGATTTTACCTCACTACAGCAAGAATGGCAATGATCAAGAACATGAATAATAATAAATGCTGGGGAGGTTATGGGGGAAAAGGTACACTCATACACTGTTGGTAGGTTTGCAAAGTTGTACAACCATCTGGAAAGCAGTATAGAGATACTTCAAAAAAACTAAGAATGATACAACCATAGGACCCAGCTATAACACTCCTTGGTATTCATCCAAAGGAACTAAAATCAGCATACTATAGAGATATATCCATTTCTCTTTTATAGCAGCACAATTCACAATAGTAAAATTATGCTATCTACTCAGATGCTCATCAATAGATGAATGGCTCAAGAAAATGTTATATGTATGTGTGTGTGTGCACATGCTACTTTTATTCAGATATAAGAAAAGTGAAATAACAGCATTTTAAAGTAAATGGATGGAAATGGTGAAGATCATGCTAAGTGAAATAAGACAGAATCAGAAAATCAAGGGTCGAATGTTTTCTCTCCTATGAAGCAAGAGCAAAATAACAGAAAGAAAGCAGTGGGGGGGAATCAGATATCATACATATATAAGGAAGATCAGTGGAGTAGAACAAGGGGGAAGGAGGAAGAAAGGGAAAATTATGGAATAAATTTAACAAAATTAAGTTACAAACATATATAAATGTACCAAGGGGAATTTCACCTTCATGTACTAATTGAAAATAAAGAAGGAGTGAAAGGAAGATCAATAGAGTAGATGAGGGGAAAAAAAAGGGGAGGGAGAAGGGGAGGAAAAGTGAGGGGGAATGGAGATCATAATCAAATTCCTTACATTTTGTCAAAAAGAACCCAAATACAATGTACAATTAAAATGCTCTAATTTTAAAAATCCAAAATTTTTTGCAGTTTTCCAGATTCCCTCCCCAACTCTCCACAGAAGGACAATACCCACTCAGCCACAATTCCCCTACCAGACACTTAGAGAAAAAATGCAAGATTAGGGCCTAGATGCACCAAAATGGAATTTACCAACAAAAGAGACCAGCTACATCATCCTACAGTAGACACCAACCACAGCTCATAGCTCCCATCAGCATTTTAATTGCTCTTTTTTTGTGGGGGCAATACCCAAGATTGAACCCAGGGGTACTTAACCACTGAGCCACTTCTCCATCCCCCCACTTTTTTTTCTTAAGTGCCTTGCTAAGTTGCTGAGGCTGGTTTTGAACTCATGGTCCTCCTTCCTCAGCTTCCTGAGTCACTAGAATTACAGGAATGCTCGACCACACCCAGCAACCCATTCTTAATATAAGCAGATATCTAAGATCACCACTCACAGGATTCATCTTCTAACAAGAACTAAATCTTAGAGGAAGACAGTGCAAGAAATAGAAAAGTTTCTTTAAAAAAATCAAAAAATTTCCAGAATATAAGAAAGGATCTATTTTAAAAATCCATATATTAAGAGATGTACAATTTTTTAAATGAGCACACTCATGCAATTAGAAGAAAAAACAAAACTCAATGGTGAAAATTAAAAACTCAATAGAAAAACAGGAGGAGTTGAGGAAATTTCATAGGAAGAAAAAACAGAACCTAGGGGTACCTCTGGAAAAGAGATCGCCAGCACAGCAAGGCCCAGGAAAAGGATTAGGATTCAGAATAGTTTAGGACTTAGACAGCAACACTAGAAATTATAGGAAAATAGAGTAAAACCTTCAGACCTCGTAAGGACTATTATTTCCTCCCCAAGAATTTTTTATCCAGCCATTAATCAAATGTCAGGATTTTTAAAGACATTTCAGGCCTTGCACAGCTTGAAAGTTACATTTCCCATGGGCCTGTTTCTAGGGAGCTAAGAGAAAATATGTACCCCCCTCCACCATCAAGAGCGAACCGAAGAGAAAAACCTGATATCCAGAAAAACGGCAGCCCAACAAGAAAGAAAAATAAAGGTAAATCCTCAAAAAACATAGTAAAGAGAAATGCAAGGATACAGCTGTGCAGTAGAAAGGGCAACCAGAATGGATCAGCAGTACTCAAATGGATCCAAATGATCATTCTGCAAGAAGAAACAAGTGGAATTATCTGTGCATCTGTAAGTATCTCAGAGAAGTTGAGATTAGAACAGAAAATAAGAAGTAGAGCTTAACAAGAAATAAATACACAGAAAAGTAAACACAGGAATAAACATATTAAATCCAGAGTAAAAAAAAAACTGTGCAAGAAAGAAGTAATCATGCTCCACTGATGGCTCAATGAGTAGGAGTCATAATAATAAAAAAAAATAGTTATTTTGCATGAAAATAACTTCATAAAATTAGTGTGATTGTGTGGGTCCAGGAGAATATAAGAATAAATCACCTTCTTTCATCTTAGGAAGCCAACAAATATTGTTTAACCTTAAAAAAAGAATCAAGAATTAGCATTAGTAGCCTGTTATTGTACACATACAAGTAAACAAAGAATTAACTACATAAGTAAAGTGGTTTCTAGTAAAAGGACTAGAGGGAAACAGGAGAAAGAATGGAGATTGTTATAGTTCTTAATTTTTTTTGTGACTACATCCAGGTTAAACCTCAATAAAAATATCAAAAATACATTGATTATTTTCCAATTGCTCTGTTCAGTCTTCTTTAGTATGCTTAATTCATTTTAATTGTCTATCATATTAAACATACTTATTTTCAGATTTTGTCAGACAATTCTCTCATCTGGAATTCATTTCTTATCATGCTGTTTATATGGCTGTCAATCATGGGAGACCCTTTTCCTGGGAACTCTCTAATATTGGCTTGTGAGCTTATCTTTGGTGTGGTTACATCTGTGGAACACCTGCAGGCCTTTGGTCAGTGTTCTGCACCTGCTTCTTTCACATGCTCCAGTTGTATTTACAAACTAGGACCACATCCATGTTAATAGCTCAACAACATTAACTGAGATAGCATTATGGGTTTCCAGGTAAAATAGAGTGTATAAGCCTAGAATGTGCTGGGGTAGAGCACTTGCCTAGCATGAGTGAGATGTTGGGTTCCATTCCCAGCTCTGGGGTTCCAGGGGGATCTTTAAGGGAAAAAAACCTGGAGTGAATGCCTTGACATGTCTCCCTGACCCTTCTTCAAGGTGTAGGCACTCATTCCCTCAGCTGCACGGAGTGAGTTCTGTGACAACTGTATCCCTCTCTTGGAATGTGGAACAGTCCTCTGCTAAAGGAAGTTGCCTCCCAAGGTTATACGTGTCCCTGGAGCAGCCTATACCTAGGACCAGTCTGGTCTCCCGGCATCTATGGACATCTCCAGAGGAGCATCCCAGCTTGCAAGTCCCTACAGGATGAGCTCCAAGGCAATGGCATTGCAGTTCAACTCTTCCCTCTGTCCTCCTGCTCCCGGCTCCCTTCCCAGGGTTATTCTTTTTTACTTTTTAAAAAAGTTGTAGATGGTTATAATACGTTTATTTTATTTGTTTGTTTTCATGAGGTGCTGAGAATCAAACTCAGTGCCTCTCACATGCTAGGCAAGCACTCTACCCCTGAGCTACAGCCCCAGCCCCCAAGCTTATAAGAGTTCCTCTCAGCCCTTAGAACCCACCCCCAATAAACCTCCTCCAGTACATCTCAGAGTCTCCAGGTTTATTTCCCAAGGAATCCACCTTGGAAAATTCCAACCATAAATTTATATGAGTTCTTCCTCATGGTTATGAATTCTAGTGAAAAGTCCCATACCCCCACCCCATCCGCACCTCATGCAGAGCTATTAAACAGAGAGCTTCCTCATTGTCCTCCCGGGCTGGTGCATGTGATTATTTCAGTCTGCCCTTTCATTGAAAGTGATGTTTTTTTTTTTTTTTTTTTTAGGAATTTATTGAGTTTAAATTTATTAAATTTAAATCTGTTTACAAATTCCTTGTTGCCTTTAGAAAAAAAAAATAAAACAAATTTCAGTGGAAGGCCCTTGACTTAGTTTCTAATGTCCTCAAATAATGTTTTTTGTTTTTTTTTAAGGAATTTACTTTACTCTGGGATCTTAGCTTCCTCCAACTGCCTGGTGCTGGGCAAGGATATTGCTATGGGCTAAAACTTATCTTCCCCCAAATTCATAAGCTGAAACTCTAAACTCCGGTACTGCAGAATGTTGTCTGTATTTGGAGACAGGGTCTTTAAGGAGGTGAATAATTTAAAATGAAGTCATGACAGTGGGCCCTAATCCAACATGACTGGTGCCTCTAGAGAAGGAAGAAATTAGGGCACAGACACACAGGGAAGATGGTGTGAAGACATGGAAAGAGGACAAACAGCTATGAGTCACGCAAAGAGTCTCAAAAGGAAACAACCCCACAGACACCTTGATCTCCAACTTCTGGCCTCCAGAATTATGAGAAAGTAATTTCTGTTGTTTAAGTCACTGAATTTGTGGTACTTTGTTGCTGCCGCCTGGGCACACTAAAACAGCCATATGGACATCATAACCCAAGCTCCTCTTACTGAGACCAGCAATCTTTCCCCACTCCTTCCACCCCAGGTCAGCCTTAGCTTCTACACAGATAGCATTAATTCACTTTCTATCCTTTGGAAGGTTGGGTAGCTGCTGGGGGTGGCAGACAATCTGTACAAGATCAGTGATGCCCTCTCCTGAGCACTCCCGTACAACCAATGTAGGAGGTCTGGATTTATTGTCCTACCCTGCTGCCTGGTCATCACCTGCCCACTTAGACCCAAATTCTTCAAGGGGACAGACTTCAAATTCTTGACATCCTGTGCGGATGTCACACAAGAAGAGTGTTCTTCACAGACAGGCAGAGGTAATCACTAATGATTGGATGAATATGTTCCCCCGCTGGAAGGAGGGATGGGTGTCAGGCATGGAGAAAGGTGGAAATGAGAAACAGCTTATTTTATTGGAATGAAAGAAGGTTCTCTCCTTCCCTCTGACTTCATCTGCTCCTTCCAAATCTCAGTGCTCCTATATCTCAGAACATGGCACAGGACCCAGCAAAGTCATCTCCTGTCCAGGAGGGCCTCCTACAGACATTCACCTTACAAAGGCAGTACCCAGAGGATCAAATCACAGTTTAGCACAGGAGCAGACCAGAAAACCCCTTCTCATTCAACTGGCTCATAAATATGATTGGAAAGAGACTGAGAGGCAAAAGGGAAAGACCTCACAGATCTCCCAAGAAGCCTCCACCCTTTTGGACCCAAACAAAAAGGCAGTATGCCTCACGTGGAATCTAGCCAGGTTTGTCACCCAACTCCCCTATGCCCCCACCATGGCTGTGAGGCAAGGACACCCTCCTGCTAATGTGCCCTGGTCACATTTTTAATTATATGCTGTGTGCAGAATTCAACAAGAAAGGAGGCAGAAGAGGCAGGCAGCTGCTGAGACCACACCTCCACTCCTGGCTGGATACAGCAGCTCTTTGTGAGCTTGGAGACTAGGGAAGATGTGCCTCCAACAAAGGCAGGCAGGTGAGACCCTGTTAATGGAAGCCTGGATCTTTCAGTCCAAGTGGCAGTGAAAGGAGAGGGAAACACCAGGGAGCCAGTAGGGAGCAGAAAGGAGAGAGAAGGAGTTCCTGCAACATAGCCATTTACAAAGTTGAAAATTCCATCTTGCAGTTTCCATCTTTGCTTCTACTCACCTGAGAAAGCTGCTATTCCTTTGAATGCCACCTCTATTTGCAAACATCAATCCTCAAACTGATGCACCCAGGGTAGCTGAGGAATTCATCAAAATTGACTCCATTCTGGGCAATATCTGCAGGCCAACTGTGTTAGGACTGAGAACACTGACAGAAAGCAGAGGCCCCAGCACTGAGGAGTGTATATTAGTACAGAAAGCAATATTGAGACAATCCAAGTATTGTGCATCGAGTGTCTAATCTATGGTGTCTGTGGGGCTATAAGGGAAAGGGGGCTTCCAGGAAGAGGTGATCTTTCATCTTAATTTTGAGAAATAAGTAAAATTTGCCTAGAAAATGAGGGTGGGAGTCAGGAGGCAAAGATGTCTGAGACCAAGGAAAGAGAAGGCATGAATAAAAGGGCAAAGAGCAGAGTGTATATTTGGGGACCACGAGATGCATGTGTGAGCTGGAGTAGCCATAACTTGGGGGGATGGGAGGAGATGAGTCCAACCAGGAAGAAGCAGGCAAGATAATGATGGGCCTCACAGGAAGCAAAGGGCCAGACCAAAACAACTGCTTCAATCCCCAGCACCATAACAACAACAACAACAACAACACCGCTCCTCATTTCATGATGTGCTGTCAGTAGCTAGCAGCACAGAGGGTGGCCAGCACAGGATCTTTGATGACTTGACCACAAGGGTATAAAGAAGGAACCCAGAAGTGCAGAAAATTTTCATGGTGAGGTTCTCAAACCTCATTTCTGCCTGGTCCTCCCTCTTGTTTCCACCTCTCAGAAACCGCCTCCTTAGTTATCATTCGAAGAACACACTTACAGGGAGCAAGTTATCCCACTAAACATCACCAGGATGTGGTTCACAACTTCCTGGCCACATCCCCCAACCCGCTCCCTCATCACCCGGATCAGCAGCAGCAGGCCGACATTCATGGGGAGGTTATTCCTGAAGATTTTTCACTTCCATTACACTTCATACAAAACAGCAAAAGCAGTCACTTGTGAAGAAGCCCAGGCTGTTTAAAAGACCAGAAAAGATAAGATACTACATCTAGGACTAGAATGGCAGCCCAATGGTAGAACACTCACTTTGCACATGTGATGCACTGGGTTCAATCCTCAGCACCACATAAAAACAAATGAACAAAATAAAGGTATTGTGTACATGTGCAACTAAAAAAGATTTTTTAAAAAAGGATACTATATCTAACAGTAGGAAAAACTGGAATGTATATATAGGAACCACACCTGGACTTCTGTGTTTACAGAAAATGTCTTGCAGACCCCATAGGGCACTGATGAGAAAGGTTGTCTGTGGGGAGCAGGAACTGAGAAACAGAGATGAGCACCAAGTATTCATGGTCTTGTGAGGTTTTTATCACACGTATACACTGCTTTTTAAAATAAACAGTAAATATGAGACCAGCAAACAACACAAAGGATCATTCTACAAGCAGAATGTATGCTGCAGACTTAAGTCTTTGGTTCATGGCAGCATTTCAGAGGTAGAAGCTCTCAGGCATAATAGATCAGGGGGCTTCACAAACTTCATTACCAAATGGAGGAAGGAACAGAAAGGGAAGAACTGTGAGGAAGAAAACAGGCAGTGTAATAGATGAAAATCACTCCGAGGCCTGAGGCCACATGGATGGGGAGGCCTCTTTAAGGAGAAATTCATGATGTGAGACCCTGGAGATGCAGAGCTGTATCAAAGGACATGGGCTGCAGTCCTGACAAGAAGTAAAGGTTCCCCAAAAGAGAGGGCCAGGTCAGGTTGAACCTTTAAGTCCACTATAACTATATTCAGATGTTACACTTGGGGTCTCAGAAAAACCCCGGGAGGTCTTGGGCTTTATTCTACCTGACAATGTGTCTGCCAGGTGAAAGAACCCTTTCGAAAGTTGCCATGCATTTTTTGCTGCATGTATGAACAAGTCATGTAATTTCATTTTATCCACATATCAACTCTTGGCCTCACATTTTAGAATAAATGAACATTATTCTATCATTTTTAAAGGTTAAGAATTTATACTAAAATTGAATAAATTATTTATATCCCCACATATAAAAAGAAAATCACACCTTTCAAAGATTTTTTTTCTAATTCTTAAATCCACTGATGCACTCAATTTTTGAGTGGGTTTTTTTCTGAGATGATTTTGGTCTAGAGTGCTTTTCTTTAATGGAGCTATGTATTTTAGAAAAGCATTCCCCTGAGAATATTTCAAATATATCTTCATTTCCCACAGAACAAGCTCTGAGTGCCTAAAAATTAACTTGTACTCAAACCTCAAAAATTGAATCAGAATATATTTTCCTCAATCATTCTAATAAAGACATCAATAATGTCAAAACCCTGAGTTTTGAAACTGAACTTCTGTTCTCTCTCTAGCCTCATTATTAAAACAGATATTTTCCACAGTTGTTCATAACAGGATTGCCATTTTCCATGCTGCCTGCCAATTATAAGCAGAATCAATTTTAAAACCAAACTAGGCCCTGTCTGAAATATTCCAAGATGCATTACCATCTGGTTTTATATCAGCATTCAAACAGGCCAAAATCACTGTATTACCCAGGCTTATCAAAATTAGTTCACATATCATTCAATGCACTTTCAAGTCACAAACTTTGAAAGTCCTCCTAATTTTTCAAATGATTTATCACAAATTAACTAGCAATAGGTCTTTTAGTAATTATTCTTTTGAGGAAACACAGCATACTAAAAACATTTACAAATAAATAGAAAGTGGCAATCCAGTAGGTAAGATAACAATTCCCACTGATCCGAGTAGATGCGGTTGCCAGACACTGTCCTGAGCAAGATAATTTCCACAGGATGACCTGAATGTCTTCAAAAACTGTAACTGAGACCTAAGCCTGGCACCTAAATGTACATTTAGGTACAGTTTATCATTTTCCAAAAAATATTTTCCTTCCAAACAAGTCTTTAAAAAAGATTTTTTAATATCTCTCTCAATTCATTTATTTAACAGTCTGGACTATAGATTCCACGCAAAGATAGACACTGGGCATGCCCCCAACTTTTTATCATCCAACAGTAGAAAGAAGCCATGAACATAAATACTACCCACTTCTCTTCATCATGATTAACACTCCCAACCAGCCACACACAAACACACACACATGACATACACACATGTATGTGCATCCACAGTAGCACACACTCCAAAGACATTTCTGACACACTGAAGCATCACCTACAGTAATCTGTAGTAATTCTCTTATTAATGCTATTTGGTTCAACCTGATAATTTTACTGGATAGGACAGGGATTCACCAAGCCAGTTTTCCATTTCATTTACCTCTCTGTCAACCATTCCCTTGGAAAATAAAAGATTGGGGGGCTCTCTGGGACACTTAAAAAATATAGATATTATTGTCACTTCTGAAATGTAGAATTTTTCTTTAGACACTGACTCAAATATAACTTCAAAAGTCAGTTACATTGCTTAATCCCTATTTATTTTCTTTCCATTCTAAACTATGAAGAGGATTACAAAAAAAAAATGATCAACAAGTAAATTATTTTAAACATTTCACATTACAAATACATTTAGGAATCTAGAATGAAACTAACAACTCTAACAACATAGAGATCATACACACACACACACACACACACACACACACACACACGCAGAGAAGCTACTCTGTAATGCAAGTGGGGGAAAACTTTATCTTCTTAATTTTTTGGTTTAACTAAACCAGAAGTTGAAGACAACTTAAATGTACTATAGAAAATAACACAGCTCATGACATTATATACCAATGCCCATATGTTCTAGGCAAGAAGTTAGAGATTTAAATACTTGCTGTACCAAAGGGGTGATATCCAGTTTAAAAGAAAAGGAAAAGGAAACTCTTTGCCCAAAGCAACATCCTAACTCTGTAGGCACTATGCAAGTTTTTTTCCTAAAGGAAATGGACCAACATTTTTAAGATAACACAACTGATCAAGTATAACAAGTGAAAACAAAATTTCCTCATAATTTTTCTCTATTGTGAGATTTAAGTATATCAAATATAACAATATTCTCCCCAAGGAAAGACTTGCTTTTGATTTCTTCACACTCAGGTCTTCATTCAAACACCCACAAAAGTAATAACAGCTCTACTGGGCACATGCACAAGTCTGAGTAACTATTATTTCATCTGTAAATCACCTCCCTTCATTCCATTCCTCTTCCTTTACATATGTAAATTATGGTGTCTGATCCAGAGCTCCCTACCAGCCACCACAACCAAATTACCCTCCAGGGACATCAATGGGCTTGTTATTCTTGTTTCAGTATTTTTATTTAAAGGGAGGGAAGAGGAAAGAGTGGCTGTTTTCAGGAATCAGAATTCCTCTTGATTAAATTTCTGGCTCACTGATATTTCCTGAAATGCACTACCCTCTGCTTCTAAATGTTTGGCTTTTCTAGAGCCAAGATACAATGTTTTAAATATAAATTGTTTCAAGTAATATATGTCTAGTTTTGCAGGGAGCATTTGGTCAAATTCTAATATTTCCTCTTGGGAGCCAATCCCTTTCAACAGCAGATCCAATCTGACAGAATAGAATTTTAAACAACACACACAGAGCTATAGTTTCTGATGTACACAATTCTTTTTTTCTCCTACTCTGAGACAACTTGTATGATGCTGATCACTTGGAATACAGATCTTATTAGGTAATAAATTTATCATAAAATGTACAAAATACCTACTTCTTCTCCCCATCATTAAAAAAAATACAAAACAGAAAGCATGGATTCTACTAAGGTTGAGCGGTAGCTGTCACTACTTGGGTTTGTGAATCATTGCATGATTAATAAGAACAAATAGCACATGCACATTTTCATAGGCTGCAAATGTTGATTGAGAATACACATACCACAGGGCTTCCTAGTCCCCAAATGAGATTATCTGTAGGCATAAATTGTTCCATTTTCATAGTTTTCCTTGATTTTAATGAAGGATTATATTTCTGTGGCCACTGAAAACTTGAGAGAAGACCCTCCTATTTTTTTCTTTCATTAAAATGTAATATGATCTTATTCCAAATTTTATGCAAGATATAATTGGTGGGGGCAGAGAGAGGGCTCACTGCTATATTGCACTCATCTTGTTGCATCAGACTCAAAAGCTCAAGGATATATATTTGTCACATGTCAGTCCAAGCTAAAGGCATCCACCAAGAGAATATATATTTTCACTCTTCAGCTGGCAGCCAGAATCTACTTCCACAAACCAGCATACTGATGAAAGCCAAGGTTCTCAGCTTTGCTTTCCATTTCTTTGTCATAATACCTCTTCCCTCTGCAGAGAAGAGAAGCCATTTTACTAATTTATAAGTACCCTGACGATCCAAACATCTAAAAAAAATTTACTCATCAATAACAGTCAAGTAAAAGAAAAACTACATCCCACAGGGTTAGAGACAGGCAACACCAGCATGTATTGATCAGCAGACTCCTGATACTCACTGAAGGCAGTTACTGCAAGGACCAGTGTGACAATAATGGAGAACCAGGATACCCACAATGCCTTCTTTCTGTAGTTCTGAGCTTCATGAGGTTTCAGCCGGGTGCTGCTTTCTAGTAAGCCTGACAAAAACAAGGAGAAAGGATTCCTTATTAAGAAACCCACAGCCAGAGCTACAATTTCTTATCCAAAGATTGCAAACTGACAGCCCATGGGCCAAGATGCGTTTTGTTTGGCCCACACTGTGTTTTCACAATTAGGAGATTTCACATGAAAAAATCAAGCATTCTGGCATCTCTTGAGAAATCACAGGCATTTGCAATATGAGGCATGTATTTTCTGCAAGGTGATAGCAGCTGTCCTTTTTAGAAAAACTCCACAGACCCCTAACACTCCCTGATATCACACCAGATCATTTCCTTGCCCTGCATCAACTCATGTCTCTCAGGCAGATGCTGCTCCATCCAACCAGGTCCTTCCATCAGAAAAACAGTACAACATTCAATCATTCAGGCTCCTGGGCCTGTGGGTACTGATTTGCCCTGACCCAACAGCACAATCCCATCTGGAGGACTGGTTTTACCCAAAGCAAAGAATCCTGTACTACAAAAGCCCTCACCACACCTTCTGACAATTAACAGAAAGAAATACCCAATTTGTTTTTCTTTAACTACAACCAACATCAACCCAAATTACATGTCACATTTTTTGTCCTCCTTCCTTTGGACCAAAAACACATCAAAAATTCTCAGAATGTTTAAGTGGAGTAAAACTGTTCCACTTAAATTAAGGAGGGAACTTCTTAGGTAGGACATGTGTAAGACAGATTTTATTTTTGTCTCCTGTTTTGCACATTGAGAGTCCTTGACAACAGACATCTGTGACAAATCCCAGGCAGTGCCCAAGCTTCACCTGCCTTGGTTCAAAGATTAAAACATCCTCAGTGTGATCCTGATTTATATTTCTTTGTTCTCCTTTGAAATAAGTCATAAGTGGCATCTCTTAGTTACACAAACAATCAAATTTTCAGTCATGTGTTCTACCCAAGCACAAGCTTGTTTAAGCCATTCTTGGCTAAATAACCCACAATATTCCTTTTAGAGATTGAGCAGCCTTATCACACCAGTTCCAAATAATGAAGGAATTGGTAGCCAAAGCTCAGGCCTATTTGTAAAATATCACAGTGTGAGATATATCAGTCCCACACATCGCCTCTTATGTCTGACCAGCCATCACATGAAACCTTTAGCTGCTATGGGGACAGGAAGGGTGTGAGACTTTACCTTACCTATGATAAAGGGCATGGCCTACTTGCCAACAAGAAGACAGGTTAACGGGGAAAAAATGCATAACAAATGTATTTATTCAGAGTTCTAAATGACATAGGAGCCTGCAGAAATGAAGACTCAAGGATTGGGGGAAAGCTAGTATTTTTATGCTTAGATTGGGTGAAAAACAACCATAAAAAAAATGTGATTACACAAAATAATATGAGCTAATGGTAGTAAACCAAGTATGGAACTCAGCAAGGACTGTCCAGATTCTTCTTGGTATCTCTCCATGGCATTTCTTCCTCTTGGGTGTGGGGCAGGACCCCTTCTGGAATGAAGGTCATATGATCTGCTATCATAAGACAAGGTACATCTTGTGGCCACATTGAATTTCGGTTATGATCAGCTGTGATGCAGAAAGGTGGTGTGTGACACGGAAAGGTGGCAGGCAGAAATTAGAGTAATACTGCTTGGTGTTATGGCTGAGTTTAGGGAAGAGGAATCTAGTTTCTGTGACCTGCCTTGGGGAAAAAAAATAATTTTGCCTTGGAAGAGAAGGGGAAACAGGAGGAAGAAGGGCAGAAGATGGTCAGAAGATATTTTGCTTCTAAAGGTCCTTCAGAGGACTCAGCATGCCAAAGTGCCATATTTGGGGTATCATTTTTCTGAGCCCAAATATTGCCCAAAACCACATCCTGTTCAAAAATTATACCAAGGACCCTGCTAACACTTCTTTTCTGTTCCATTTATTTCCCAGACCCAAGTATCAACACTCAGCAAAGCAAGCGGCAGTGTCGAAAAGGCTGCTTAATGACAGCCCAGAGGATGTTTAAATGATTGAAACCTGTGGGCTTATGTATGATCAAAAGATAGATGAGAATACAAATGGCAAGTATAGGCACCATTGCCATCATCTCACTGTAAAAGTCTCCCCAAAACCTCCTTTACAAATGCACTTGGATGGGAAAAAGACAAACCTTCACTCTTGTCAAATTCCACCCTAGGTATAGGTGATTACAAATGAAAAGACAGCATATCCCTTTGTCTCTTCTTCCTTAGCTACTGGAAAAACACCCAATTCTAATTGTTAACTATAAACACCCTGGTCTCCAGGTGAAGTCATAACCTAAAATAAGCAAATCCCACATACCCCAATAATTTCTTTTCCTTTTCTCGAATGATGGAAAGATCTTCCTCTCCTCCAAGCCAATTGATTTTCAGGAGAAGTAAAGCTATAATGTTTAAGTATTGACTGAAATAAGCAGGTCATTTGGTAGGTATATGGACAGGAATGATTTCAAGATGCTGATCCACTGGGGGCAAAAACAAGGTTTCTTTTCAAAGCAAATTTAGTTTTACAAGAGGCACAATCATGATCTGAGTTTTCCATTCTGCCATATAACATTTTTTTTTCTTCCAAAGCAAGTTGGACTCAATAATATACCTAATTGGACCACACATATGGACCCATCCAAATACCTCACCCACCAGTGCTCCCCTGAAAGGAATTTCAGATGACAGTGATATGGGCTGAACTGCCTGCCAAGGTGGCAGTTGGGTGTTCTTATCAGTAGGTCTGGAGGTCCCTCCCGAGATCTGATTCTTGGTGTGCGTTCCCCACAAGATTTAAAAAAAAAATTAAAGATTATATATATTTATTGTATACATGGTGGAATGGTTCAATCATACTAATTTACATTTGCATTAACTACTTCATAGATTTTTTTAAAGAGAGAGAGAGAGAGAGAGAGAGAGAGAGAGAGAATTTTAATATTTATTTATTTATTTTTTTAGTTTTTGGTGGACACAACATCTTTGTTTGTATGTGGTGCTGAGAATCGAACCCGGTCCCCACGCATGCCAGGCAAGCGTGCTACCACTTGAGTCACATACCCAGCCCCTTTTAAAAATTTTTAATTGAAGTAATTGCAATGGGAACACTAACCAAAAGAGGAAAGACTTCCCCCATTTCTGGCCAAGTTTTCTTTATTTCAAGCTTATTTTTCCCTTTAAAAATGTAGCCAAAACCAAAAATGGAAAACTTTGTACTACTCAAAGAGAAGTGGAACATGAAAACTTAACAACCTGGCTCATAAGTGAATAGTCCACTCAGGTTCCTGGACACCATGTTGGATGCATATGCACTCACAAGTTACAAAGATGTGGTGAGAATTCCTAAAGTGCTCAGGAAGCTGTGCTTCAGAGGTCTTCAGAGGTAGAAGAAGGCTAGTGTGGAAAGGCAGAATGGGCCAGCAGAGCAAGCAGGGCTGGATTCTCCCTACTCATGCTTGGCCTCCACATCAGAATTTCTAACTCCATTTAAATTTCACATATTTGGAATTTGGTGTTCTCTTCATGCTAAGCATAGGTCTTTATTAATGAAGAACCAATTTCTTTGCCGAGGTGGATACAAATATAAGTGGGAGGTTTAAGCCATACTAGTATCAATTAGTTCCCATTGCTTTCTTCTAAGAGTCTATCAAACTTTAATTATCTGCAGGAAGGGGAATTTTTATTAAATAGGAAACTAATGAGAAATAATAAAATATATTACTCTTTGGTTAAACCACACCCTAAAGTTTGGGACAGAATGATGGGAAAACACTAATGGAGAGAAAACTGAGCATTCAAAGTGGGAGGTAGAAATGTTTTAAACAAACTTGGCCTATTTTTTTGTGTGTGTATTTAATTCCTTTGAGGTCTTAAACCACAGAGCTCTTGCTCTCTCAACCACAAGCTCAACCAAATGGCACTACAGTACTGACATTCTGAGATGGCAAGGTGTCTAGGAACTAGCCCATGTCACTTCTAAAGGCAAAATGTCTTCAAAATTCCAACACAGAGATTATAAAGCAATGCTTTTATTTCAGTGTGAAGTGGTCCCCAACAGGGTCCAAATAGCTCAGAAGAAAGTTAGGATAAAAGAGAATACCAAATATAGGTACACATCAAGAGTATTCATCCCCTCAGATTCTACAGGTATGTAGGCCCAGAAGAAAGCCAACCTGGCAGGGCTGAGAGCTGCAAAGCTACCAACTGCCCAGACTTCTTCTTTCCAATTCTCTCACCATTGGGAAAAAGTAGCAGCACTGGAACCATTCCCAATGGATAACAAAAATTGATATTGGAAAGATGAAACCCCACATGAAAAAAAGTAACACAAATACAAAATATCACAATAATCCTCCCCAGGTAACCTTCTGATTTATTTATCTGAAATGACTCACTTATCATTAACTCTTTGCTGTCGGGAGTGTGTCAAACAAAAGAATGTCACATTGACTTTCAGTTAGCTCTCAATGGCACACGACACTGGGTTCTTGGGGGGACAGGATTCATTCTAACAGAGAGGCTGTGTGTGATATCTAATGCTGTCACACAGTGATAGTTTATGAACAGTGCATGCTTTCAGGCTACAATATAATAGAAAATAAAATTCAGTTGACCACTGTCAAATAACCTTGAGAATAAATTCAGAAAGGCTTTTTACACTTGAGCATGTGCTGCAAAATTATGCTAAATATTAACTCACCCTAGCACTCCCTCCACCATAATTTTGTGGGGTGGGGAGAAACAGGCCTGGTGGGCAGAAACAGGCCATTTCTTACAGATGACCCACCTTGCTACAAAATTAAGCTCAACACAGATTTTTGTTTTTCTTCAAAATAAAAAAAAAATAATCCTACACTATTAATTACAGAGGGGCAAAGGTAATTTAACACACCCTGTGGTAAAATGTTAAGTTTTGCAGGGTGCTGGTAATTCACCAGTCGTCAGGTCTCAAAGGATATCTAGTTCTGTGAGAAGAGGGGGAGAGACCACAATCTAGGTGCTGAACTCATTGCAACCGGAGCAGCTCCAGTTCCTGCAGAGCATTTCTAGGGATTCCACGGAAATCACTGTTTCCATGTCACTATTTCACATGCTATAGTTTAGAATTTCTAACGGAGAAAGATCGTGCATCCCAACACAAAACGGAATAAAAATGTACAGGAGAGACTAAGAATAGGACAGAAACCTGCTAAGACTAAAATATATAAACCCTCCAGAGCCGACAAAATAAAGCTTCCAAGAAAAGGGGGTGGAGGTGCAAAGCGCTGGCTCCCCATGGAGGACCTGGCTGCAAGAATCCGATTTCGGCCACTGCGGTTTAACCGTTGATTCTTTTCAAGGGTTCCAATTTGAAAGCAGCAAGAAACAGAAAAGGTGTAAATGCAGCCAAGAGCTGGACATTCTCCACAAGGAATCCAAGTCGAAGGAAACGAAAAAGGGATGGAGGAAGACGAAAGAAACGCGGGAATGAACAGGAGAGTCCTGGCGTTCCATGCGGGCAACTCAAAAAGGACATTGGTTGTAGGTCAGAGGTAGAGCTCGGCCTCTCAGGGTGTTTGCGGAGTGTAAGGCCAGTGTCCTGGGAAGGATTCTGAAAGGGCTGGAAAGGCGCTCTGCGGAAATTAGATTCGATGGCTTCCATTCAGATGAGGTTAGTGACCCAAACCCCCGCAAATATCTCAACCCTCTGCCCCCTCTCCACACAGCAGGGCTGACTACGGAAACCGGGGTCCCGGTGAGGGCGCCGGAGTCCAACGGCAGTCCTGGCCGAGATTCGCTTCCCTAGTCCCGGGGGTCACCGAGAAAACACCTCGAGGCCAAATCCGCAGGAGGAAGTTTTCCCAGGTAGCCGGCGGGGGCAGGATAAGGATCTGGAAAGGGGACGTAAGGAACCCAGGTCCCTCCGAGATAAGCGGGCCCTGCAGTCCCCCGGGAGCGCTCAACGACGAAGGCAAAAAGAAAAAAAAATGAGAGAAAGAAACCGGCTACAGCAAACTTTTCCAGCGGGCGTCGGAGGGGCTGGGGTTGGCTGAGAGAAGGGAGCTCGCCCAGGCGGGGTGGGCCTGCAGCTGGCTTCTCAGGGTTGCAAAAAGGAGCCGCTACCGAGGCAGCACGGGCCGCGGAGGTGGGGATGCAGCCCTCAGCTCTCAGCGCCTTTCCAGGGAAGTCCTGGTTTCGTGCCCCTGCACGCTCTGAGGCGCCCGCCCAGGTTCAACCCAGAAGTAGGGAGAAGCAGGCCCTGAGCACGCTCCCCATCAAACGAGCCCCGTGCGGGGTAGGGGTCCGGGAGGCCCTGGGCGGTGCCCACTCACCTTGATCCTCCAGTCCGTAGGTGAACTGGCCGCTTTCGCTGATCCGCGCCTGCCGCTCCTTCTCGGGTGCGGCGGCTCGCACGCCGGGTTGCTCAGCTGGCCCGGGCTGGGGGCGGCAACCAGAGGCGCTTGGCCCCGCTGCGGCGGGGGGACTGCTGGGCCCGAGGGGCTGCGGAGCTCGCTGCCCGAGGCCGGTTCCGTGGCGTGGGGCTCCAGATCCCAGCGGCAGAGGCGGCAGCGGCGGTGGCGGAGATGAGCACAGCAGAGACTAGAGTCAGAAATGCGACGCACCGCGGCTCTGGTGGGCGGAGAGACGGACAGACAGACCGCGTGGAGAGGAAGGGAGGGCAGGGACCACGGAGTGGAGGTGCACGGGGGCGGGAATGGGGGGCAGGTCCGCAAGCGGCGGGGCTAGCGCGACCGGCGGCGGAGGCTGGGGCCACGCTGTCGCCGCTGCGCTCCGCCCCTGGGGGCAGGCGTGGGTGACTGGGACCCGCCCCAAGGCGCTGCGCCTGAGCTGGTGCACGGAGGTCGGTGCACAAAGCAAGGGACCGGTTCTGGTCAGAAGAGCGGAAGATAGAGGGGCTACTGGTATCTTTGGAAGAGGCAGGCGGCTTGGGTAGTACTTAGCGAGGTCGTGACAGGGGATGCGACCCTCCCGTGCGACGGATTGGTACCCAAAAGGACCCTTCAGACCCAATTCCTCTGCCGTCCGCAAAGCCAGCTGCAGCTCGGGGACAGGAGAATGAGCAGCGCCCCACATTTGGCATCTTTCTTTTCTGGAGCCTTACAGGCTTCGGAGACGAACCGGGTTCCTGCCTGCCTGGGCCACCACACTCGCCATCCATCCCGAGAAAACGGGGTTCACCTGCCCGAAAGCCTGTTTGTCTCCTGCTTTTAACTCCCCCTCTCAGTTTCTCTCGAGCACCAACTTAGCCAAGAGGTGGAGAGAGTCTGATGGACCAACAGCGCTGTAGAAAACACTTGGACCCCACTGCTTCCCCACTGCGACCTGTCACTCTGTCTTTCTCAACCTGTTCCCTCACCAGCTCATTTCTCCCTCTCAAAATCCTCCTAAAAGTCTCTCCAGCCTGCCCCAGTCCCATCCCTGTTTTCCACCTCCTATCACCCGGAGCTGGTACCCCTGCGCGGTCGCACTGGTCTCCCCAACAAAGCCATAGTCTAGTCCACGCCCTGCGGACACCTGCTCTCTTGGAGACCGGAGAGGCGCAGAGGAGAGCCGGCGGCTGAACAGATTGAGCTTGCATTTAATGGTATCAACATCCAAGCTCTAGAGTCTAGATTTCATCTTTAGGTTGATATCAGTCTCCAAATTTAATCTGAGTACTCTAAATTGCGAATTCCTCTTTTAAAGGAATGTGCCCTGTTTTTTTTTTTTTTGTTTTGTTTTTTTTTTTTTTTTTTTTTTTTTTTTTTAAGAGTAACCGGTTTCCTTTCTCATTTCAGCTTTACTTGTGATCGAAATCAGGGTGGAATTTAAATGCCTTTGTGATGAAGTGGAAAAATCACAGAAATGAGGAGAGTCTCATTTTATTGTTGTTAATCAGTATCAGTTAGGAGTTGATTTTGGTTTCCTTTATCTTTTGACCACTAATTTCTTCAACTACAAACTAAGAGTTGATCTAGGTCATTTCAAATGTCCCTCTTGCCCCAAAAGAAAAAGGAAAACGCTATGATTGTTTGACTTTAAAACATTAAAAATTTCTACCCACTAATCCTTGTTCTGTCCTCTGAAGTAGACAATCCTTCAGATATATTTGCAGACACACTTCTCTCTCTTTCTCTCTCTCTCTCTCTCTCTCTCTCTCTCTCTCTCACACACACACACACACACACACTTGATTTTATTTCTTTATATAAATTATTGAGAGGAGTTTTATAGAGGTTCCCTTTGGTCATGTAGTCAATGACTTTCAAAGAAACGCTTGGAGACTAAACAAAAATGTCCAGGCCTCCACAACTGCTAGAGATTCTGATATCATATTTGATATCATATTGATGTGAAAGATCTGGGCTGAAATCTTGACATGAGTATTTTGTAAAGCTCCTCTCCCCATTCTGACAGACATCTGTTTTTTTTCTTTTGTTGGAGGATGGAACCAGGATTCAACATCCCTTCAGCATGCTAAGCACAGGCTTTACCACTGCTACATCCCCAGCCTTCATGTGTTTGTGAGTTTATCGTTTGTTTATTTAAATACCCATTTCTTCCTGACTCTTGGAAATTCTAGTTCAGCAGATGAAGTCTAGTCAGAAATCTTTGAAACACATACACACACACACACACACACACACACACACACTCACATTCTGGTGTAGATTATTCTGGAACTACTACTACTGTCATTCTCACTACTTAACTACTCTCCACAGTGTGGACCCTGTAGCTCTTCTGCATTCATACACACACACACACACACACACACACACACACACACCAGGTCTACAGCAGGCTCTCACAAAAAATGAAACAGTATTATTGTTCATTCTTCTGGTTCCTCATTATAGTCCAGTGAAACTCAAACTTGAATTTACAGATGCACATGTTGGATCTCAGAATACAATACCCCAAAGTCTTTGCATGCTTAGTACTTTGAACTGAAGAAAAAAACATTTAGAAATAAGATCTTTCTGAACTTCTCCCCTACTTTCTCCTGCTTTCCTTCCCTGTCCCTCTCCCCTAGGCATTCCAGAGACAATAGAATTCCTCTTCCCCCAAGGTGGTTCAGAGAAACTGGAACAGTTCTCCAATCTTTCAAAACCAGTCACAAGGCTGGAGTTGTGGCTCAGTGGTAAAGCACTTCCCTAGCATGTGTGAGGCACTGGGTTCAATTCTCAGCACTGCATATAAAATAAAATAAACAAAATAATGTTCCATCAACAACTAAAAAATATTTAAAGCTATAAAACCTAGAAATGTTATTCTAACTTTTCAGCCCTTCTGGGTAGGAGCTACCAAATATAAATTCCCTGACCTACCTTGTCTGATAGTTCATAAAACCCTATTCCAGAAGGAGTCCTGCTCTGTACCCAGGAGGAAGGAATAACATGGAGAGAAGCCAAGAAAAATGCAAACAGAAAGCTCTTGCTGGGTTTCCCCAGTCGATTACCATTAGCTCATGCCCTTTTGTCCAATTACATTCAAACACGGCTGTCCATTCATCATTAAATCTAAGCATAAAAATCAACAGTTCCCCTAGGCTTTGGGGTTTATATTTCTGAAGTCTCCTGTGTCACATAAAATGTTGATTAAATAAATTTGTTGTGTTTTTCTCCTATTAACCTGTCTTTTGTTATAGGGGTGTCAGTCTTGACCCTTATGTTGGACGGGGAAACATACCACACCCTTTCTGCTCCTATGAACACTTGGGATTCTTGCTAAAATGCTGAGTCTGAATCAGTGTGACTGAGATAGAGGCTGAGATTTTGAGATTTCTAACAACCCCAAGGTGCTGCCAGTGCTACTGGTCTGAAAAACACATTTTGAGAAGTAAGGGTCTAGGAGCTATATTTTTTATTCATGGGGTAAAAGTATATTTCCTTAATGTTCCAGTTTCCCTGGTTCAATAAGATACTATTGTCCTCTCCAGAAAGATTTCTTTGACTCTGGCTCACTCCTGGGAGCTCCCTTTTCCAAATGTAAGTGATTAATAATTCATTGCTTATTTCATGTGTGAGTCAGGGATGGCAGAACTTGTCTGATCTGCATTCCCCACTCACACACATCTACCTGGATGCCAAGGATACTATGTTCTCCCAAACAACCCTACTGATTAACTGGAAGAAATTAACTACATTCTTGGAAAACATACAAAGTACCAGGCACCTTGGTAAGTGTTTTTTGTGTGCCTTGTCTCTGGCACTCAGCAACTGCTGAACTCTTTTCACAAAGAAACCAACACTTCCTGTTAAACTGTCTAGCACCACAATCCACAGCAGTACCACCCCCTAGGGGACATTTTGGAAAACTGCAGGTGCTTTCATTGGTTATGACAATGATAGGAGGAGGGGACCACTGGCATTTAGTGGAAGGTGGCCCAGAATGTAAGACCATTATGTACAAACCATGTGGCCTTCATATGTCACATTGAACCTTTAGGTTCTGGTTAAAATGCATTTCAGATTGCATTAGGACTTTAACTCTATTTTACACATAAATGTGAAAAATGTTCTTACCTTTTGAATATACACAGAATTTTCTGGAAATACATCTACTATAAAAGTCTACAAAAGATGGTACTGTTTTCCACTTAAGAAAATCAAGACACTGAAGCTACTTCCATTCATGACATCTGAGACAGTAACCAACACATCTGTGCCTGTCACATGCATAACTGCCTAGTAATTCCATGTGTATCTAAATACGTTTATTCAGTTCTTGTTGCAAAATGTTAAAAATGAAGGAAAGTGTCAATAATATTGCAGAGTTTTGTCATCTTTCTAAAGTTATAAGTAGGTACAAATACCTAACTACTTCTTTATAACTTTTGAGTGAACATTTAAAATAAAAGCAAAATGCACATTAATTATGTATAACCTTTTATTCCTCCTCTGTTATAATTTAAATCATTACATTGAGTTTTAAATTGAGTGTGAATATTATCCGTGAATTCATTTCATAATCACAATAGTGGATAATCCAAAGGAATTATTATAAAAAGAGAGATGATCATTACAGGAAGAAGATTCTAAAGAGACACAAAAAGTAAAAGTAATATGGCATTCTGAATAATATCCTGGAACAGGAAAAAGACCTTAGGTAAAAATTAAGGAACACTGAATAAAGCATGGGTTTGAGTTATCAATAATTTATCAAGTATGGTTCATTGATTGTAATAAATATACATTAATAGAAGATACTATTAATAGGAAAAACCTGATGTGGTAAATACTAAAATCTGTAGTGTCTTCTCAATTTAACAAGAATCTAAAACAATTCTGAGAAAATTAAGTGTGCTTTTAATAAGTAAAAAAAAATTAAAATGTGGGAAGATGCTAGGTCGACTTTAGAATGAGATAGACATTATAACCTTGAACTTTGCCTATTGCAGAAGAGACACAATGAAGGACAAACTGCTTACAAACTTTAATATGATTGTGGGGAGTAAAATATTCATCATCATTAGTAATAAAGATGGACTATTACAAGAATTAAACTTGTCAGTCAAGAATTCATAATTTCAAACCAGTTCCACCGACTTTTATTAGGTCTTATTTTTTGTGTATATAAGATTTTCACAATTTTGTTAATTTCATGAAATCTTAAATTCTCAAAATTGTGGGCTTCTATCAGGACATTTTAGAAAGTCATATATGGGTAACAGCATGTGAACAGAAAACCTGAGTATTGAAAGATTATAAATTGAGTTGTGTCTTCTTTTGTCCTCAACTATTCCTTCTTTCATTTTCAGTAATGTCCCAAATCTCCAATCCCAGAGATGCACAAAATAAAGGAAGAAAGACCAAGAGGTCAAAGAAAACAAAGTAGACAGGAGGAGAATTAAAGTCACAGTTACCTCTGGTGGAGCCACCTGCTAAGACTCAAGCGTATTCTAAAGATAGTGTACATAAGAATCCACTTAGTTCTCACAAGCTTATAAAACAGGTATGGTATCTTTAGTATCCCCATTTTAAAGATAAGAAAACTGAGGCCTAGATTAAAGAACATTGGTAATGAACTCAGGAATTGATCTTGAGGCTTACTTTTAAATATTGCATTGTATGTTGTCTGTCATGTGTCCTCTGCACATAATACTGCTACATCAGATTTCAGACTAAAGTATACTTACTTTTACTTTGTATATGTGTGGAATTTGGGAAACTGAATATAAACACATTAGTCATCTCTTCCAAGTCTTGAAGAAACACAAGCAAAACCTGAGAGCTAGTGTCCCCATTCAGACATGAGCTCCAGGGCTGAGCTGGGTACATGGAGCTATCTAGGAGTAGAGTGTCTCAGTTGGCTGACAAAGTCAACTTCAACAGCATTTATTGGGAGAACTCAAAGATCTCCTGGAGAGTGAGATGTGTGTTTATGTACTTTTGCCTCCAGATATAAGTGTCAAATTTATAAACTCCCTTTCCCATTAAAAAAATTGTAAACTAGGATCTGAATACAGAACATTTGGAGAAACACCATGTTGGTGATAAGCATTATTTAGAGACTTGGTAAGAAAATATTGTACAGTCATCCTCAATATTCATGTGTTCTGCATCCGTGTTGCAACCAACCACAAAGCACAAATACATATTTTAAAAATCACATTTAGACTGAACATGATTAGACTTTTTTTCTTGATATTATTCCCTGAACAACACAGAATAACAACTATTTGAATAACACACATTGTATTGGGTATCACTGAATAAACTAGAGAAGATGAAACATACAGTAGGAATTGTATGAGTTATATGCAAATACTATACTATACCATTTTAAATAAGAGACTTGAACATCCTTGGATTCTGGTATCCACAATGGGGTCCTGGAATCAATCCCCCTAGACTGCCAAGAGACAACTATAAGACATGTCAAAAGAATTTTTTTACAGTACTGAGGACTGAACCCAGAGGTGCTCTGTCACTAGGTCACATCTCCCAGCCTTTGATTTTTTATTTTTAGACAGAGTCTCATCTGAATTGCTCAGGCTGGCCTCAAACTTGCAATCTTCCTGCCTTGGCCTCCTGAATAGGTAGGATTATAGACCTGCCCCATTGAACCTTGCCCCAAAAGAATTTTTAAATGCCATTTCTGCCCTTAAGGGACTTGCAATATAAACAGGATAGTAGAATTATATATTGTCATCCTTTGCCATGCACTCTCTGGAGCAGCAGGCTTCAACTTTGTCTACAACTTACCATTATCAGGGATACAACAAATTACTCATTCTTCTCAGCTAACTATGTTCTTTTGGCATTGAAGATTCAGTGTCTTGGGACTCTCCCCCAATCTCAGAAAAACGACTACAGTCACCCTATGTGGATACTTTTCAAAATTTTGATATCCAACCCCCTCTTCCCCAGGTAAATTGCATCAGAATCCCTGGGGTTGGGGACCCGGACATAAGTGTTTAGGAAAGATTTCCAGCTGATTCCAATGTACAACCAACCATGAGAAAGTAGTGCTTGAGGGCAGGGTTCCTCAGCTTGAATGTGCACAAGAATCACCTGGCGATCATGGTAAAAATGCAGAGTTTAATTCAGGTCTGGCTGGGGCCCAATTTTCTGCAGTTCTAACAAGCTTCCTGTTGATACTAGGGCTACTGGGTAATGAACCACCCTCTAAGTGGCAAAGGTCTGAAAGACATGAGTAGAAGGGTTTGTTTCTTTTTTGATAGTCTCTGTAATAGGGTCAGTGAGGGGTAGGAGATGTGGGGAAAAAATAACAAAAGACTGGGGTCCCAATATCCCCTTCAAGAGTGTGCCCAGAGTGGCCTAACTTCCTCCCATTATGCACCACCTCCTAACAGCACAAGAGGCTCAAGACCAAGACTTAAACACATCAGCCTGTGGAAGATATTTTATATCCAAACTATAGCACAAATCTCTGCTGATCTCACCACCATAACAGCCCTTGCTCCTTGATTCTAGTCAAGTTCCCATTGCTCTGTTGCAGACCCCCACACACCTGTTATAGGTATTGTTGCAGAGGTCCCCTTGGCTAGTCTGTGTTCCCCAGTCTAATTCTCTTCAACACTCTAAAGATTTCTGTTATAGTGCTCTCTCCAAGAAATTACTCTAATGATGATGCTCTTCTATTCAACATTATTTATAGAATAAGGCCCTTAAATATTTTAGGTTGCTAGGAGAAGCCATCATAATCTATGTCCTCCAACCCCCATCTTTCCAACTGGGCAAAATATCTTTGTTTCCCAAACTTGCCTGAATAATTCAGTCATACCTCTGTGCTTTTGCCCTTGATATTCTCTCATTCTGGAAAAACCTTCTGGGTTGTCCCTCAGTTCTAGCCAAATGCAACCCTGGTAGCTTCTGCTCTTTCAAGAGTACCATTCTCTACACGTCTTTCCTATACACCACCCACTAAGGGGCCCTGATCTCTCCCTCTGTTTCTTACTCATAATTTATACTCTATGCATATTTCTGTTACAGCCCCTATAACATTTTATTTCTGTAATTTTGTTAACATGCCAATTTCTTTCTGTTTGATGGAAAATTTCTTGAGGCATAAATACAGTATATTCACCCTAGTGTTTCAGGCATTTGCAACAATAGAGGCATAAAGTAAGTGCTCAGGAAAAAAAAAAGAAAAGATTCTGCAAGAAATAAATGGATAAACTCTTAATCGCTCCCATATCATCCCTTAGAACTGACGAGATCATTTGTGACTGACTTTACAGCCAGCCACTGAAGCAGATTAGAGATCACATCTCCCTCCCAGCCCCTTCTTTTCCCCCTCTTTCATTAGGAAAAGAAAAAGAAAACTTATGAAATGCTAAGAAGGGGCACCTTTATGAAAAAACATGTAGATATTAACCACTCAGAGACAAGAGACAACCTCTTTTCCCATATAGCATGTACTTGGCAGATGCTGTTGAGACTGAACAACTTTAAACTTGACAGCTCCTTTAGCTCCTTCCCAAAATATGCAACATTTTCATGTAAATGTTTTATTGAAGTTAAAGATACATGTAGGACAATGTACAAACCCTAAGGTTATAGTTCAATAAATTTTCACAAAGTGATCACATGTGCCACAGTCTGGCTGGGCACAAAATCATGAGCCACTTACAGACTTGTAGATTCAAACAGCAATTCTTTATTCCCGAACTCACACTGGCACTCTACACACACGTTGTGGGCAAAATCCACCGGCACTCTACAAGCACGTTCTGGGGAAATCCACACTCTCCACTGGGGTCTGAATCCCAAATACTCTCTGAATCCCCGAGAACTCAATGGGAACTCAAGGAGAGGGTGGGCGCTTGAGGCAGCAGGATACGCCCTATTCTCAGCAGGGTGCACCTTAAACCTGGAACCGCCCTAAACCCGAACCCCCTAAACCCCAATCTGCCCTGGTCCTTGAGCAAGGTCACCTTTCATGCAAAGTCACTGCAAATGACCTGGGTCCACTATGGAGAGTCCTTCCTCTAAGCAACATGGGGTAGACTGACAAAGAAATTGCCATGTGTCATTCCTACTTGGCAATGGCTTTCAGCACACAAACATGGAACCATTTCAATATAAAATGTTATTAGTATCTGCAAAAGCTTCTCCTTTATTCTTCTAGTCACTAACACCTCCCCCAAAGGAGGCTGAAATATTTCCAACATTGCTTTGACACAAACTATTTTTTCCAATATTTCTTTGTTTTCCAACACAATTTACTTAAAAATCAAATTTTAATAATAAAAGAAAGCAACACGTGCTCATTTGCTGCAGTCTGGCTGGGCACAAGATCACGAGCCACTCAAGCAGGAACAAACTTTATTTTTTAAATAGCCGCCAATACCCCGTATGCGCCTGGGAAGATTGCCGATCCACACACGCTGCGTTCTCCTGGTCTCCTCCCGGAACCCAAGAGCAAGTTCCTCCCCCAGAATTCCCTCCTACTGCACTTTCCCAACCAATGGAAACTCTCCAGAAGTCCCTCAGCAGGCCGAGGTGAACAGCAGGAGTCCGGTATCCATATGTATGTAATTTTTAACATAATCATTTCATCTCAATGGCTAGCTGGCATCACCTTTCAATCAAAAATGCCATGCATCATATTAATTGGCTGTGGCTCTTAGCACTCATTGTAATGAATCACAGCTATAATCCCAGCTACACAGGATGCTGAAGCAGGAGAATCACAATTTGAGGCAAGTCTGGGCAATTTAGGCCCTATCTCAAAATAAAATAAAAAAGGGCTGGGGATGTAGTTCAGCAGTAGACCACTTTCCCGGCATGTATGAGGGCCTTTGGGAATGAGCTAAAGGAATTGTCAAGTCTAAAGGGTTTGATCCAGCTGGGTTTGATCTCCAGGGCCACAAAGATAAACAAATAAACAAACAGAAGCACAAAAGTGTAGAAGGCAAGAGAGTTTCCCTATCCAACTTTGACCACCCTCCCCCATATACATGCAGGCGCACACACACATTATTCCAAGGGTTGAACACATAACAATATGGTACATGTATAAATTAAGACTACATAACAAGTAAGGAAAAAAAACAATTCAAAGTGGACAAAACAATAAGAGAATATATTAGCTCACTTTAGTTATTTGATTGTTTTTCTGAGAGAACCTTTAGGTTGTTTCCAGTGTTTTGCTTTTATAAACAATGTCACATTGATCCTTTTATTTTGAACATATTAAACAGCAAGCATAAAGAGTGCTGAAAGTCCAGAGGCAGGGTTGGTTTAGAGATTTGTTTAGTTAAATCATGCAACCATGTCATCAAAGACTCAGTTTCTTCCTAGTTTTTTGCTCTGCCTTTTGAGTTATCAGTTTCACCCTAACACTGGCTTAGCTCATAGTTGTAAAATAGCTGCCAACAGTATAATATATTTCATCAGAGAGAGGTAGGGAGGGAATGAAAAGGAAATTGGGGAAGAGAAAGAAAGAAATGCAACCATGGTGGAGTGAACATCCTAGTCTTCATTATGAGTGATCCAACTTTGGTCATGTGCCTACTTAGAGCCAGCATGAAAGTCTCAGGAGTGCTAAGTACAGATTACATCAGGTTCCATCCTCAAATCAGTCTCTGTAACAGAAAGTGTGTTATTATCCTAATTGGCTCCATGAATAGGGTCAATCTCTGGAGCTGGATGTGGGATCAACTCTAACTAAAACACAGAATTGGCTGCTACACAAGGAGTTACAGTTGTAATGAATGCTGGGAAAACCACCATATTATGCATTACTTTGAATATCCTTTGAGAGCATTTTTTTGGTTGAAGCACATATTCACATATACATGAACATATACATTTAATTTGAACTAAAATAGAATCACATTACTCTACCATTTTATGTACTTATAAATCTCATTTTTTGCAAGATATCCTATTATGTTAGTAAACAATAATTTATCTATTTTTAGAAGTGATGAATGCTTAGCTTGTTTTAAAATTGCCTCTACAAAAATTTTATGTTGACCATTTCATTTTGAACAATATCTTTGTGATACAACCTAGGGCCTCACACTTGCTAGGCAAGTGCTCTACCTCTGAGCTACATCCCTAGCCCACTGAACAATATCTTAAAACAGAAAACATAAAGTAGTTTTGGGAAAAGATATTTTTAAATGAGTCTACTGTACCTAAAGTTCATGGATACAAGAGAACATCACGTTCTTTAAAAGCTAACTAGAAAGCCAGTGTGGTAGCTCATGCCTTGTATTCTCATGGACTTGGGTGGCTGAGGCAGAAGAATCACAAATTCCAGGCCAGTCTCAGCAAGTTAGTGAGACCCTCAGAAACTTAGTCAAATCCAAAATAATAATTTTAAAAAATCCCTAAATAACTGGGGTTGTAGCTCAGTGGTAAAATGCCTCTGGGTTCAATCCTCAACACAAATAAACAAAAAGTTGGCTAGATACCACTCTATCTAGTCTATCTAAAGAATGTCCTTTTCCTTTATCTTTCATTTAATATAGATATGAGTTACACTGTCTCTGTCAAGAAAGCAATTGATAGTTCATTGTCACTTTAGATTGAAAGGAAATAAGAGCCAGTTATAGTAATAGAATTCAGATTGAGAGATGTGAAAATGTTATCTGGTCAAGGAGATATGTGAAATTGATGGAATCACAGAACTAAAATGAAGCCTAGAGGTCCCCGAGCCTATTCCCCTGCCTTCAAGCCCCAATTCATTCAAATATATGTAGACTCTTAGTTAGAAAGTCACCTGGGAATGATCTAAACTCTTACTACAAAATATTGATATGTGGAATTTTCCATTAAATAACCAAACTACTGCATTCAACCATAAATACTATTTTTTATTTTCTCTCTATAATATTGCTCCTAGTTTTTATTATTATAACTATTGTCCCTTTTACTCATCTTCCTAATAGTTTACTCAGTCCCTGAAGAAGGGGTTCCAGCATCCTGTTCTTTCCTGTTCCAGGGTTTCTGAAATCTTATCTAAAACTCCCTTGCTGTAGTTAAGGGTGGTGTCCCTCACCTGTCCTGGATGGAAATGTTCTGTGTGCTAGTGTATTCCACCTTGACTGTGCCTAGGGTCACCTGGGGAGTTTTACATAAACACCAATGCCCCACAAAAATAATTTTAAAGCACATAAAAAGCAAAAAGTAGACAAATAGGAGTTCATTAAACTAAAAACAAAATCTGCACAGCAAAGGAAATAATCAACAGAGTGAAGAAACAATCTACCAAATGAGAAAATACATTTACAATCTGTATATTTGATAAGGATATATAATTAATACCTAAAATATTTAAGAAAATCAAACAACTCAATATCAATAATAGTAATACAAATAACCCGACTAAAAAATGAGCAAAAGGCCAGGAATGGTGTCACATGCTTATAATCCTAGGCAGAGGTTAGAGGATTGCAAATTTGGGCCAGCCTCAGCAACTTAGACAGGCCCTAAGCAAGCAAAGAAGAGCCTGTCTCAAAATTTTAAAAGGAATGGGGATATAGCTCAGTGCTAAATCTGATTGAACTTTTGGGTTCAATCCCCAGTACCCACCCCACCCCACCCTCACTCCACCCCCCAAAAAACAAGGCAAAAGATCTAAATGAACATTTCTCAAAGGAAGAAACACAAATGGCCAACACCAATATGAAAAAAAAATAAACAACATGACTCCTCAGGGCAATGCAAATGAAAACCATAATGAAATATCACCTCACTTCTGTTAGAATTGCTATATAGCTATTGTTTAAAAAAAAGATAACTGTTGGCAAGAAAGTTGGGAAAAGGGAACACTTACACACTGTTGATGGGATTATAAGTTAGATTAGCCATTATGGGAAACTATTTGGAAAATTCTTTTTAAAAAAGTAAAAAGAAAACTACCATACGATCCATCAATCCCACTTCTGGGTATATATCCAAAGGAAATGAACTCAGTATATAAAAGACACATCTCCACTTCCACATTTATTGTAGCACTATGCACAATTGCTAGGATTGTAAACTGAGTGTCCATCAAGTGATGAATGGATAAAGAAAATACGGTACATAACTTACAATGGAATACTATTTATCCACCAATAGAATGAAATATATTAAAATATCACATTGTACCCTATAAATATATAGAATTATTATATCAATTATTGATCAATCGATTATTCACGGTCAGGCCTTGCCTAATCAGGATGAATTAGTTTGGAATGGAGCCTGGGCACCAGTATTGTGTAAAACTGTCATTGGCCCAGCCCTCTTGCCATTTTCCCTGAGTTAGGAAGATATGGCGTGAGAAGGGTGAGAAAGTGCCTCCTATTGGCTCACTCTGCCTCCACCTTTAGTGCTCTTCCAGTCCCTCTCATCCTCCATGTTGAAGCAAGACTGATATTGCTAAAAATGAATTTAGTCTTGTCTTTTTCATTCTAAAATAAAGCTCTTCATTATGTCAGGTAAACTCATTAGCCTGACATCCAAAGCCATCCACATTCTGGCCTCTGAGGATCTATTTACCTTCACACCTTCCACCTTGATTCTAAACTCTAGTCACTCACATCTTAGTTCCCAAACAACGAAGCCTTCATCCCTGCTTTCCCTCCTGTGTAAACACCCTTCTACTGAGCTAATGCCTTCTGTTCAGGGATGTTCTGGGAAAGCTTCTCTGATGCTCTGCATGCCCAGCCTGCAAGATGGGCTCCCTCCTTTTCCAGAAGCCCATCAATACATTTCTTTCTCAGAGTATGTGTCTCATTACATTGTATTGGTTTATACCTGTCTCCTTTTCCTGATGCCAGTCTTTTCTTCCAGCCTCCTGGGTCCCAGAGCAGTGCCTGGCATGCACACAGCAAGCCTTGGTGAACAATTTGTTCAATGTGTGAATGAATACCATGCCCTCTTCCTACCAATGCCCAGTACCTGCTGTCTGGTTATAACTCACAAATGGGCTTAGATCTCCCTGCTCTGAAATTCCCTTAGCACTAACTTCCACATCTGCTTAAACCTCAGAGTAACTGTTTATACCAGAGTTGCTCCAGTCCATAATTAGGAGTGAGAACAGATGGGACTCATAGCTACTCTGAGCCAGCCACTTCCCATTCTTTAACACTCAAAAGAGGAATACAAAGTAATACTCATCTACATTTAATTGAAGAAAAAACCTGAGGTTTCAGAGAGGTTGAAAGTAGCTTTTCTGAGGTCACACTGCCAGGAAGCACCTGAGCCAAAATTGGAACCATATAATATGGATCCACAGGCTGCAGCCTTTCCTGCTCAGCCTTGTACTCATCAATTGAAAGGAGATGGGGATGAGTGCTGGTGAGGGTCAGGGGGTGCTCTGTGTTCTGCTACATGATGGTCAGTCAAGTGAGGCCACATGAGAGGACACAGAACAGGCTTAGGAAGGCAAAAAGTATTATATGCATAAGACCTGAGGACAGGAGGCTCACCACAAAAGGCCACATGGGGAAGATACCAGGATGCCTGGAAAGCAGAAGATAGGAACAAGGAAAGGTTTAGGCTGCCTTTACTGGGGTTTCCTAAGCAGGGAAGAGCAAATAAGTTACAACTGAGTAGTTTGAATTATTTTGGTCAGCTCTGCGCTACAGCATTGGATCCTAGTTGCTTGACACCTGGTTCTTTGACAATTAAGACCCAAGAATGTTGCCTCCCAGTGTGTGGGGGTTAGAGAGGAGCTAGAGCTCTAGATTGACTAGTTAGAATGCCAAAGACAGGTCCCTAGGGCTGAAATCTTTGTCTAAGAAGGCTCCCCAGCTAACCCCCAGGAGGCAGTCTCTTTCCAGCCAGAAAAGTTTTTTAAGAGTTAAAGACATAATATATACAAAGAAAATTTTAAACTTATTTCAGGGGGGAGGAGCTTCAAACTACTGAAGATTCAGGCTGACAAATTGGCTCAGTTTCCTGGAAGAGATCCTGGGCAGTCTCCTAATTCTACAGTTATCAGTGTTTCCAGAATGGATCATGTTGTTTTCCAATGACCTATTCACAATGCCACACACTGTCAAATATATTTTAAATGATGACCCACAAGGACAAGGGAATTGACCAGTTTTATTCACTAGTATAACACAAGTTGCCAAGAGCAATGCTTGTTATAAGGTTGATAAACATTTACAAAGTAGAAAAACATTTGTTGGTTTAAGGAAATAAATAGTGAATTAACAATTATTCTACTTAAAGAACTCAGTGCAGTCTTCTCCCTGCTGGACAGGCTTTTAGAACCCAATATTTCAAGGAACCCATTCATAAGGGCTGAACATTTTTTCACATGTGGAGACTGGAAATTATAGGTATCCATTAGGTAGACATGCACAGCAAAATCTTCAGATGAAAATCCCCTTAATAGATAAAAAATAAAGTTTTGATAGTACTTTAATTCTAAAATAGTAATCTAGGGTGACACCTGCTTGGGTGACCGTGAAGTTTTGTAGCTGTTTATAAACTTGAAAATTGGTTCTAATTCATCACTGCCCATTAGATGAAGAGTTGTTGCTCATCACCTTGATTCTGAATTTCAAGTCTTCTCTGCGTCTGAATTGGAGTTCTTCTCTTGTGATGCCAACACCATTGGAATAGGCTGAAAATGTTCTATGTTCAAACAAAACATAAACAAGAAAGGTCCCTTCTATGACTTTCTAAGCTAATGGAGATGGAGAATTGAGTGCCAGATTCTAGTTTGTCCCTGCCATATCTGCGTGTCCTTACTAAACCTCTCTGGAGCACAATTTCTTTTCTTTTCTTTCTTTCTTTCTTTCTTTCTTTCTTTCTTTCTTTCTTTCTTTCTTTCTTTCTTTCTTTCTTTCTTTCTTCTGTCTTTCTCTTTCTTTTTTTTTTGGTACTGAGGATTGAACTCAGGAGCACTCAGCCACTGAGCCATATTCCCAGTCCTTTTTCGTATTTTATTTAGAGACAGGTTCTCACTGAGTTCCTTAGCACCTTGCTTTTTGCTGAGGCTAGCTTTGAACTCAAGCCTCCTGTCTCAGCCTCCCAAGTGCTAGGGTTACAGGTATGTGCCACCGAGCCTGGCCTCAATTTCTTAATGTCTAAAAAAAAAACAATCAGTTCATAGAAACCTATTCTACCTAGCCCAAAAGAAAGCTAAGAAAATAATTACTGAATGCAAACATGAGAAAGGGAGTTATATGGGGGTATCAGAGGCTTTACTTTACAGAGGAGGAACTTGAGTCATATCAGGGTCTATCAGTTTCATTTGGCCACCATAACAAAATTACCACAGATTTGGTGCCTCAAAAAAATGCAGATCTATTCCATGAGTCAGAAGTCTGAAATGAGTCTTAAGGGGCTAAAAGTGAGGTTTCCAAGGGGCTGAGGAGACTCCAGGGGGAGATGCACTTTCTTGCCTCTTCCAGCTCATAGAGGCAGCTGTCACTCCTTGGCCCCCAGATGCATCTCTTCATCTCTGCTTCCATCACATTTTTCTCTCTGATTCTCCTGCTTCCCTCTTATAAAGATTTGCACAATTAAAACCATCAGGATAATCATTCCATCTCAAGACCCTTAATTTAATCACATTTACAAAGTACATTTTGCCATATAAAGTTACATCCAAAGGACCTGGAGATTTGACATGGATTTCTTTGCGGGCTGTTATCTGGCCTACCACATGAGATAAAGAGATTTGCGTTAATCGATACCATATGGGAGGGCCAAGGGGACCCTAGGACAAGGTCTCTCCACTGTACCTCTCTGCCTACTGCCTGGATATCTGTTGAGGCCTCTCTGTTGAGACTAAGTAAAATGAAAATGAGTTCCCCTCCCAGGTTCTATGAGAAGTTTGTGTGCTACACAAGATTCAGCTAATGTTCAGATATACCTCTCAGGTCACCTCTCTCCCATGCCCCCTGAGCCCCTACTACCATGAAACTACTAAGTTTATTGGCTTCTCAGCTCCTACAGCAGTTCTCTTCTCTCTGTCCCTTGTCTTCTCCCACTCTGCACTGATCTAGGAATTGGACTCAGCTCTTTCTCTGATCTACCTCAATTACTCAGAGGTCATTGCTTTTATTCAATGCATTCAGAGTTCTCCAAGGGGTTGGAATCGAAGTTGCCCACAGAGTAGCTGACTTGATGAAGTGCTATACGATTTCTTCCATCCCTTCTCTGTCTTGTTTTCCTACTCAGTCTGTGTTTCCTGATGTCACTTTTCAAATGAATTTATTCCCTTTAGATCCTCATCAAGGCTCTACGTCTGGGGCAACTCAGAACCATGCAGAGTCAGTCCATCAGAACTGACGAGATCAGTGAGGATAGAGTTTCCAAAAGGCATCTGTGATCATAGCTTTGAACTTCCAGAAAGAGGACAAAGATATCCACAGCACATTTAACCAACCATACCCTTATATACATAAATAAGTACTTATGGAAGGATCCTATTTTTTCCCCAGTCCCACCAAGAATACCCATTACTCCCTCTCATGGACTGAATGTTTGTGTTCCCCTGCCCTGAAATTCAAATATTATAGTTCTAGCCCCCAGAATGATGGCATTAGTGGCTAGGGCCCCTACTACATATTAGGCCCGAGATAGTTCTCTCACCCCTTCAACTATGTAAAGACACAGTGAGAAAGTGCCAAAAAGCAAACTTTCACCCAACACCAAATCTGTGCCTTGATCCTGGATTTCCTGATATCCAGAACTGGAAGAAACAAATTCCTATAGTTTGTAAGTCACTAAGATTATAGTAATTATTTATAGTATCTTGATAGGGATAAGACACTTCCTGAAATCTTTCAATGAGGAACAGTATATTAATTACCAAAATAAATATCTGGCTTTCAAATTCACTTAGAGAAAGTATGCAATACTTCAAATATGCATAAAGGTGTAGTTGACTGATTGATCTCAGATCCTCTCCTGAGAATAGACTTTAATGAGGGGGAAGAACATAATATGCAGGTCACACAATGTGGAGGAAGGCGAGCAGAGAAAGAAAACTGGAATTCTCTACTTCACCCTGTAGCACTGTAGCCATCTCCCATCAGCACAGATTCACTGATCAGAACCTCATCCTGAGCAGACTGTTAAAATTTCCCCAAAGGTGTAAACATAGAAGAAAAAATAAAATAGGACAGAAAGCACCACGAGGATGCTGTTCCTGGATGAGGTTGACAAAGATCAAAAATATCTCTGGGACATGCCTTTTATCTGCCCCCTTGCAGCTTCAGCTCCTGACTTTGGCTGCTGAGAAGACATCTCTGCCATTTAGTTCATCCCCATCCTAGTCATTCACCACCCATCTGCAAGATCTGATTATTATTCCCTGGAAAAGCTGGAAAAATAGGACCCCTGAATCTGAAGTCCTGCTTTCTCCTCCTAATTCTCACCTTTCAACAATGGAGGTGCTGATATCCCTTTGGAGATGATAGCCTGACTCCTGGAATTCTTTCAGCTGGAAGCTACATCTAGCTCAGAGTATTCAGAACTCTCTCAGGTGCTAGACAGAGGGTAAGGAAAGTCCTCTCTCACTTGTGTGAGTTGGAAGAACAGGGTGGTTAGGGGTGACAGACAGGTCTGCCTTGCTGTTGTCAAGATGGCTGTGATCTCTCTCCACTTTTCGGCACTTTTGCTCCATGGGTGTTGACTTTAATGTTCCATTACCCCAGGAGAGCTTTTTCCATAGGGAGAAGAAAGATGGCCCCATAGCCCCAGATTGGAATACTTTCAGCACCTCAGAGGCAGGAGTCCATCTTGACACTTGAATGGCTCCAATCATCCTGGGTCAATCATGTGCACAAAAGTTTCTAAGTCTGGCAGAATGTTTTGCACAAACCCAGCTTCCAGAGTTCTGCAAAGGTTTTTACTTTGTCAGAGATTCAAGGCAGCCCCAGCTGCTATAGCAGGCTCAATACCATGAGAGCAACTGTAGCCCCAAACCTCTACTATTCTCAGGCTTTCTTAGGTCTAATCCAGTGAGACAAAAACACATGTACAACTGTCAAAAAATATAACTTTATCATGACAGAGAGGCATCAAGAATCAACAGAAGCCCAGGGTGTATGGCAAGCCAGTCTTTCAAAGCTCAGGAAAACTGACCAGAGTAAATGGAATCTCATTTGCAGATGCCCCACAATATTATTATGGTTGAGGAGTCCTGGAAGTGCTCCACCGTGAGTTCTTGTGTAATCATTGTAAGTAAGTATTACAGAACACCCTCCTCTGGAAAGAATAAGAACTCATCCCAGGTTGCTCTGGACACATCATCATTATCTCTGAATGTTGCATTTGTCTTATGTTCTGCCCAGAAATTGTTAGAAAGAAAGGAAGGAGCTGGGCTGACCAAGGTCATCCAGGATTCAATTTCTGTAATCAGCAAGGATGGTCCTTGGTCCATCCTGGATCATGTGTTAACCTGTGGCTAATGATTGTCAAGGGGGAATGGGATGTGCTATCAGAAGAAGGGACAGGAGGAAAATAATTCCGACCAACCAAACTCAATAGCTACCTCAGCCTCCAGCTTCTCTGTGAGTATCCAGTAGTCCATGGTAGGTGATATATAATGATAAGACAGAAGCCAGGGAAGGAATGAGAACCCAAAAATGTGAGTCCAGAGATAGATATCCTGTGAAATTGCTCCTGTAATCCTTGGGAGGCAGGGGCTTCAGTGAGGGAAAGTAAGGAAGAATGCTGCCCACATGGGCAGGGAGCCCAGAGACATATCACACCTTGGGTAGAAGGAGAGAGTGCCTTGGTTTTTTTTTAACATTTTTTATTGGTTGTTCAAAACATTACAAAGCTCATGACATATCATCTTCCATACATTTGATTCAAGTGGGTTATGAACTCCCATTTTTACCCCAAATACAAGTTGCAGAATCACATCAGTAACACATCCACATTTTTACATAATACCATATTAATGACTGTTGTATTCTGCTACCTTTCCTATCCCCAACTATCCCCCCTCCCCTTCCCTCTCATCTTCCCTCTCTACCCCATCTGCTGATGTTTAATTCTCTCCCTTGTTTTTTTCCCTTTCCCCTCACAAACTCTTATGTAATTTTGTGTAACAATGAGGGTCTCCTTCCATTTCCATACAGTTTCCCTTCTCTGTCCCTCTCTCCCACCCCATTCATCTCTGTTAAATGTTAATCTTTTCCTCATGCTCTTCTTCCCTGTTCTGATCATAGTTGCTCTCTTTATATCAAAGAAGACATTTGGCATTTGTTTTCTAAGGATTGGCTAGCTTCACTTAGCATTATCTGCTCTAATGCCATCCATTTCCCTGCAAAAATCCATGATTTTGTCATTTTTTAGTGCTGCATAATACTCCATTGTGTATAGATGACACAGTTTTTTAATCCATTCATCTATTGAAGGGCATATAGGTTGATTCCAAAGTCTAGCTATTGTGAATTGTGTTGCTATGATCATTGATGTGGCAGTATCCCTATAGTATGCTCTTTTAAGGTCCTCAGGGAATAGACCGAGAAGGGTGATAGCTGGGTCAAATGGTGGTTCCATTCCCAGCTTTCCTAGCAATCTCCATACTGCTTTCCATATTGGCCGCACCAATTTGCAGAGCGTGCCTTTGAGCAGACAACCATCTCCCCCTTCAGATTCCTGTCTGTGAAAGACAGAGAGTATTTCTGGACTAGGGGCTTGCTAGAAGTTCTATGACCCAAGGCAGAGATTCTTCTTGTGAGTGAGGGAAGGAGGGAACTGTGATAGAACAGAAGGGTAGTGGGGACAAGAAAAATGTAGACTCATTTGAGTGCTAAGCTCAATCTGATCCCACAGGGAGTTCTGCAGCACAGAGGGCAGAGTTTCACAGCCTTGAGATATGAGACCAGCCTTTTGCACGCCTCATCTCTCTGTCTTTTGCTGGGGCCACACCCACAGGGAAAGCAGTCATTCCTAGACAAGGTGGCTCTTGTTAGCTCAGAGCTCAGAACAAGGAAGCAGCTGAACTGCGAGCAGCCAATAGGCACAGCAGCTAAAGGGTGGGTATCTGTATTAAAGGGGATATGGGTGGGGCCCAACAAGGCTACTATGATGTAATATATTTCATGGCAATCCCAATGCTGGGAGTTATCATTGTCAGCATCATGATTTTTTGTCAGTTGCAGAAGTTATAGTAAGCATCATAGAATGCATGACTCTGGCCCAAATTCTGCATAGGCATGCACAGGCATTAGGAGTTGTCAGCTATATTCATCCCCTATGTCAGCCCTGCTCTTAACTAGTTATGTCATTTGGGGTGCATAATTTAACCCGTTTGAGCTGTAGGGTTCTCATTCACAAAATGGGCTACTGACCATAGCTTCATCTTGGCACCTTTGCAAGGAAGACACGAGATGAGGCAGTACTTGGAAAAAAGGAAGTACTTAAGTGATTCTGGGTTATTATTAGCTTCTGTGGTCAAACTGTCTAAACCAGTCAGTGCTTTAGCTGATATACACATGGAGGTCATGGGCACACTAGTTTCATAAAAGACAGTAATAAGGATTTGCATTATGTAAAAGATGAAGCCAACTGTGTTTAAGGAAGCAAATTCAATTTCAAAAAGAGGATATGAAAACTCTACCTCTGAAGATAGATGTGATTCATCAAGATAGTGTGCAGAGCCTTCACTTGGTGGCAGCCCTGAAAGCCGTCACAGATCTCTACCAAGGGCCTTGCCCTGGGCTTCCACAAAGATTTATTAGCCTGAGGTCACTACCTTCAATTTGGTGGATCTTCCTGCCTGTTAACCAAAGGGCGAGAGATGTGTGTCAAGACTGAGGCACTGACATTAGATGAACACAGGGCTGCCCTGCTCTGCGCCCTAACAGCTGTGTGGCAGGGAACATATTTCACATCTCTGAGCTTCATTTCCTTCTTGGTTAATAGGGGAAATAATATCTGAATTTAGGGTTATTTTAGAGAACTAAAATGATATTTGTAAACACTTCAATCAGTAGCTGGTTCTTAAATCAGTGCATTTAAGTCTGCCTGCTCCCAAAGAGCAGCTATTATTGTTGCTAATGATGTTGATTTGTTCAACCACTACTTATCAATCACTTACTCCATGTCAACACTATTTCTGGCCATGGGAAGGCACTAGCAAGAGAAAACACAAGGTTCTTGCTCATCAGAAGCTTATATTCAAATGAAGAGAGATACTTAACAAATAAACAAGAAAAACTCTAGGATATGATTTAGTGTGATGCAGAAAATTAAAATAGGGTGATGAGACAGAGTGATGAATTGGATCCTTCCTCTTTAGAAAGGCCTTTCTGAGGAGGTGAGGTTCAGGCTGAGATCTGAAAAGGCAAGTTATTAGTGTCATGACTGAGAAGAGAGAGCATGAGTGTTAGTTAAAGGGCACAGAGGGAAGGGAGCTTGTTGTTATTGTTAATATGATAGCCTGGGGGAAAGAGAGAGTAGAGAAGTAGGATTTTCAGACCACACTGTCCAGGGCCAAGTCTAGGTCTCATCATTCACACCGCACTGTTAATAAAAGTGTCACCCCTGCAGCTGTGCAATGTAGTACCCAAGCACCCAAGAAGGGAGTGACTTCTTGGGAGAGGAATAGAAGGCTCCACATAGAGCACAGGTTGGCTGTTCCAGGTGGTTGCCCTTCGAGACTCGACAAGAGGAGATATTAGGGTTAAGGTGGAAGACAGAAAATTAGGGCATTTTCAGGCCCAATGATCTGATCTTTAGGTTATCTAGGAGATGAAGTCATCTGGTTATAGGAGGGCTGGTGTGTGAGGGCTTGAGGTATATGAGGAGGGTTTGAAGGGGGAAAAGAGTTGAGTAGAAAAAAATAAAAGGATGTAACTAAATCACATGGTATGTCCTAGGACTACAGACAGGGTCCAGGAGACTTGAGAATCTTCAGAGGGAAAGGAAGTGAGGCTGGAAATGAAGGGGGGAAGTGGTGAAGCTGGAAGGATGTCTTCCATTCACGACCTCCAACTCACAAGTGGTTACATAACTCTTTCATTTTTAAATATTTTTATTTTCTTGTGTGTTTGTGTTTGATGCTGAGGATCAAACTTAGGGCCTCACACATGCTAGGCAAGCACTCTACTGCTATGCAATATCCTCAACCCACAAAATTCATATTTTAGTTAATTGTTTGGACTTAGCATTGTCTTAGGGATGTGGATATAGCTCAGTGGTAGAGTGCTTTCTTAATCTGTGTGAGGCCTTGGGTTTGAGCTCCAGTACTGGAAACAAAACAAAACAAAACAAAACAAACAAACAAAACACCACAGTCTTATCAGAATTATTGCTTACAGTGGTTACATTGTCAAAGCCTGTTTATTTTTTAAAATCCCTGAAGTCTTGAGTTAATGCTGTACTATTAATATATATTATTAATGCCACCTACCATTATTATTAATTATAACTTTCATATGGGGAAATATATTCCAAGTTTTTCTAAACTTTCAGTGCCAGCCCCATGGGTGGGACCAAGACTCTCTGCAACCAGACCTTGTTAATTTCATTCACTCATCCAAGGACTGGACCCATAAGCATTTCTAAATGGATTGAGAACTCCCCCAGGACTCCTGAGTTCTAGATAAATGGCAGCAGCCACCATTTGGGCCTGGGGAAGATAGTACTTGAGAGGGGGACATTCTCAGACAAATTGCTCTTTGATGGAGAGGCCATTTCTATATCATGATACTTCATCATTGAAAGAACTTTTGACTTTGACCCAATTGTCCTATTTCCTGGAATTTATGTAGTTGAGATATCTGCAACAGGTTATCCCAAACAGCATTATTTATAATTAAGTAAAACTGGAGAAATGAAGAAAATATTCATCCAGGGGAAATGGGTAAATTAGTTGTGGTATCCCAATTTTCCCATACAGTGGGCCATAATGTGATCTTCAAGAGTAAGGTAGATCGTCAGGGATTGACGATCTGGGTTAGAAATGGTTTGTTATATAAAGTTAGAAATAGCTATATAACAAAAGATCTGCCTGCAAAGATGTATGTGCATACATGTACACAAATGTAATTATTAAATTCACCTTAAGAGCAACAACACCTCAATATTAACAGGGGGTTGTCTCTAAGGGAAGAGTTAGAAGGAAAAAAAATGGGACTTTTGTACTCTACCTCACACATTACAGAATTGCCAGAATTTTTGTTTTTTGGCAGTGAACATGTATTACATTTATAATAAAATGACATTTTAAACTAATTTAAAAGGCTATATGAGCACTGTGAATATGTTAGTGTACCATAAATTAATCTATAAATACAATGTTTCCCAGTGAAAATACCAACAGGGAACAGGGGCTTTTTTTTAGAATATAACAAGCTGATTCTGAAGTTTGTATGGAAAAATAAACATCCTAAAATAAACAGCAATTTTCCAAAAAGAAAGAAATGAGAGAAGACAAATCCTAGCAGGCAATAAAATGCACTGTTAAAACCACAATAATTAACAAAATTACATGAGTAGTGAATTGGGTAGTAGACAGGCAGTTCAATTCAATTTAATAGAAAAGAGCCCCAAAGTAGACACAAAAACTTCTGAAAATTTTGTTTTTCAATAAAGATGGCACCTCAACCTGGGGGAGGAGAGGACAAATCTTCCAATAATGTTTTGGGACAACTGGGTGCCAATATTGGGGCAAAAGAACTGAATCCCTCAAGTAATGATATTCCAGGTGAGCATGGATTTAAACATACAAGATCATAATTATAAAAGCATTAGAACAGAGAATAACAGAATATAAGACTTTTGTAACACATGAACATAGAGTGCTATTTGAAGCAATATGCAAAGGCCAGAAGCCATAAAGGAAGTTATTGATGTATTTGACTTGATGAAATTAAAGTTTTACATGGTTACAAATATCATGAGTAAAATAAAACAGACAAACTGCAGACTGGAATATATGTACATAGTAACTCTAAGGAGGTTAACTTTCTTAATGTAGAGATTATTTCTAAGTCAATTTTAAGAAGAATTCAAGGAACCAACAACAACAAAAAGTAAGCAAAAACATGAATAGAAATTTCTTATAAATAGAAATATAGTGTGAGGGCGGTCTCATGAAAATTGAAGAGAGATTGGTAGAGGAAAAGGACCAGGGAGGTGGCGGGGGGAATACTGGGGACTTTATTGGCCAAATTATATTGTTATATTTTGTGTATGTACCAATGAATTTCACCTTACAATTATAAAACACCAATAAAAACATGGGAAAAAAGAAATATAAATACATAGGACTCATGACCACATAAAAGGCAGTGATCCTCAAAATTTCACAGTGTCATTTTGCATCTATTAGGTTGACAAATAATAAAAAATTTGTAATAAAATTTTGGTAAGACCATGAGATAACAGACTCCTATAGTGTTGGTAAGAGTAAGTACATGCTCTTTGGAAGATAATTTAGCAATATTATAATAAAATGTGTATCTATCCCTTGACCCTGCATTCCACTTCTAAGAGTTCATCCTTCAGATATGCATGCATGCATGTATTTACATTCAAAGGCTGTAGAACTAAATAGACTAAATACAACCTAACTTCTATCACCAGAGAAGTGAATAAACAGATTAAGGCACTGCTGTACTAGGAATGGAACATTATACAGCTACAAACAAAATGATTGCTCCTTCTATATGCTGATAAAGAATAATCTTCACATATCTTTTACTGACAAAAGCAATGAGCAAAACAATGTGCATAATAGACTTCTATTTATGGACAAAGAGGGCAACCATATGTATATTCATAGAATCTCTGAAAGCATGCCCAATAAACTGGCATCTGCTTGCAGCTGAGCAGGGAGACCAAGGACAGCAAGTCTGAGGTAGAAGAGAAACTTACTTTATCATACACTTTATTCAAGCTATGAATTGTTTACCAAGTACATTCTTTTTTTTTAGTACAAGGCATTGAACCCAGGGGTGCTTTACCATTGAACTATAACCCCAGCCTACCTTGTTTGCTTTTTTTTTTTTTGAGACAGGGTCTTACTGCATTGCTTAGGGCCTTGCTAAGTTGCTGAGGCTGCTGAAAGAAAAAAAAAGTTTGCCTTCATTTCTTGGCTCATGGCCTCTTCCAACAATCCCATAATTCCAACCTTGCTTTTATCCTCACATCTCCATCTCTGCTCTGACCCTCAGGCCGATCCTCTTACAAGGACATTTTGATTATGTTGGATCTATCTAGATAATCTTTCTATCCCCAAATCCTTATTTTAGTCACATCTGAAAAGTCCCTTTTGCTGTGTAAGGTAACATAATCACAGGCTTTGGGGATTAGGATGCAGACTTTTGGGGGAAACATCATCCTGCCTATAAGTACCCTCCTTGGTCTGGTGCCTACTCTGACCCAGACACAGAGCATACAGCAGTGTCAACAGACACACCATCCCTCACTCATAAAGTTCCCAACCAATTAGAGCAAGAGATGATAAACAACATACATCAATCAAATCAATAATGTTAGATAATTATTAGTGCTATAGCAAGATAGTAGGAAAGGGGATGAAAGAGAGCTGGATTTGGGGTGGAAGGATTTTAAACCAGGAAGCCTTCACTGGGAAGGGGGCATTGGTAGGAAAAGCTAGAAGAGGTAAGGAAGTGGTCATGCAGACATTTAGAATAAGAGCAGTCCAGGAAGAGGGAACAGCAAGTACAAAGGCCCTGAGGCTATAGTGCATCTGATGTATTCATGGAGCCTGAGATGATAAGTGTGACTGGAAAAGAGGGAGGGATGTGGTAGGGGATGAGGTCAGAGAGAGCTGGGAAGGAGCACGTGGTGTAGAATCTTATAGGCCACTGTAAACTTGCTGGATCCTCTGGAGGAAGTTTGAGCAGACATCAAAAGATCTCTATTTATTAGAATTACATTAAAATGCAAGGGAGCAAGCCAGGAAATGGCTGCAGAAATCCAGGCAGTAGAGGGTGGTTGCATGGTTCCTAGTAGCAGGGGCAGTGAAGAGAACTACTGGATTTTATGAGATGACAAGCTATGAGATATATATGCCAGCCAGATTTACAGACAGGCTGGATGTAACATGTGAGAGAAAGTGGCAAGTTGAGAATAACACCAAAGGTTTTGGTCTGAACAGTTGGAAAGATGGAACTTCCATTGGAGAAGGGGAAGAGCTTCAAAAGAAGCAGATTTGGTCTGAGGGTTGTAGGGATGATTAGGAACTATGTTGGAGGCATGTTAACTTAGAGAATCTGTAAAATATCCAAGTGGAGATGAATATACAGTTGTAAATCCAAATCTTGAGTTCAGGAGAGTGGGCCAACTAAAGATAAAAATTGGAAGTTAGAGGAATGGCACTTAAAACTTGAGCTTTAGGTTGGGCATGGTGGCTCATGCCTATTATTTCAGCAACTTGGGAGGCTGAGGCAGGAGGATCACAAATTTAAGGCCAGCCAGAGAAATTTGCCAAGACCCTGTCTCAAAAATAGACCAAGCCTGGGAATGTAGCTCAGTGGTAGAGTGGCTCTGAGTTCAATCCCCAGTACCACAAAAACAAAACAAAACATGAGCTTGAACATGGTCACTCGTTGACAAAGCCAAATTTCGCTCCTGCACTTCTTTCTTGATGATTTGCTCTGGAGAACTGACTGCATATCTTATTCATTATCCAGTTTTGTTTACCATGGGCATGCATTCATTTGTTTACTTAAAAATTTAACTTAATTATAATGCACCAATAAAAATCATGGAAAAGATGAACTTATTTCACAATTTAGAGACCTTGGAGAAAATAAACATCAAAAATAAAAATTTCCTCTAATTTCATCCATTGCAAATAATCACTTGTAACCCTTTGACATATTTACTTTCAGACTCTTGCCAAGGTAGAGTGCCTATTTGGTATGTTGTCCAACATTCAAAAACCATTAGTTGATGTTGCTTTTTTATTTTATGAAGGAACTTGAGAAGGGAGGTTGGTGGCCCCCTGGAATGCTTACCACTATCCTGTCACTATTCCAAATGCAGGGATTCTGCCCAGAGATGCTCTATTTTGCCCAGGGATGGTCAGGGCTCTGTCCCTGGTGTGTGACCACTTGACTGTGCCAGCTAGTGAGTAGATGATTTGTGTCTGATTTGTGCATGCACCTTGGGCACATGGTGCATAAACAAGTAACAGGCTCTTGGCTGGTGTGACTTCCTCATCCTCACAGACCTGAGCCAGATTTTCACCCTGCCTCTTATTGGGTAAGTGAGAGGCGTTGCTGTGGCAGCAAGTAATTTGCTTCCTCACCCAAACTGTGAGGTTCAGAAAAGGTGATTCTGCAGTGGTTTCACAGTGGAAAGAGAAAATCATCTCAGACAAAAGGGAGAAAAAAATCTCCGGGAATTCATTGTGTCTTTTCAGCTCGCAGAACATCTCATTCAGAGGGGAGCTGTCATCTTCTTATTCCTGATCTAGTTTGAAGCTCAGAACTCACAGCCTGCCTGCCTTTAGCCTGAATTTCTCTGCAAATGTGAAGCCCAAAGGGAGAGTCCCCAGGGAGCAACTGCTCCAAATACTGAATAGCAAGGAGATCAAAGGTGTGCAGCAAAACTTACTTGTAGGTCCCTCTGCCACCAACATCCCTACCACTACACCACATACACACAGCCTGCCCTGCCCTCCCAGTTGCTTCCACCAAGATAAGGTAAGACTATGACAGCAACAGAGGCCCCAGACTCAGGGGTTTCATTAACATGGAGGTCAGTCACCTTTTATCACAAGGACTTTAGGACAATTAGCCTTATTCACCTCTGCAAGATCTTGGCATTATGCACTGGTAAAAGCTTAGATTTTTAGAGGCAGCATGCATGGGCTCAAATCCCACTTAGAGCAAGTTCCTCAACCTTCTTTGAAACTCAGTTTCCACACCTGCAAAATGGCGGATGTTATGAACCCAAGTGTCAATTCTGTGGAACAGACTAAAGATATGGCTGCAGAACCCCTGGCCTGCAGTAGGCTCACAACAAATTCTATTTCCCTCCCCTGTGCAGGGCAGCCAGCCTGGTCTATGTGGACACCCTCTCTCTATATGTTTCTCTTGGAGACCTCAAAAGTTTAGCTGGTCATACACTTCTCTTTTAGCATCTTCAAGAGTGCTCCAGACAAGGAATCCCACGACACTACCTTGGAATTTCCAGTCCATACTAAAATAGAAAGTAATGTGAAGTGCAAAGACTACAAGTCACAGTGCAAGCATCTAATACTTGTTCAAAATAAAAATTACCAGGGGCAAGATTACTTTGGGAAATTGCGAGTAACTCTCTTTGGGGGAGGATGTATATGCCTCCTGAAGCTGCCTGGATTTCCAGCAATACTCAGCAATGAAAGCAACCTGCAGGTGGCCTGGGATAAGAAGGGGAGTCCCCAGCCCCTGGCTCTAGGATTTCCTGGATCAGGACCCTGCTCAGGTCCAGTTGTGGCCTCCTGAAGAAGCATGCACCTGAGTCCCTAAGAAGCGCCTGAGCCCTGCTGTTATAAGTGGTTCCATCAGACAATCTTGCTGACACCCCATAGAGTCTTTCCCAGAGGAAACAGGAAGATAAGTGATCTTATCCTTTTCACTTAGGCATCCTTAGGAGATACACAGTAGAAAGCAATGGTAAATGAAAAACGGTTTCAGTTTAAAGTACAGATTCTAGTTTCAAGACTATTACTGAGTACATATAGTGTGACAGATGAAATGAAGACCAACACCTCAACAAAGCACAGTGTGCCCCTGTCCCACTTCTGCATTGTCCACACCAGCCACCTACATCTCAGGTGACCACAGAAACCCTTTCTTCTTGGACATCTCAGCTCCAAGGGTGAATGTTGGTATTGCCTCAAGCCAATCCAATCGTCCCAATTCCTTTGTGGGTGGATCTGAGCATGGGCATAAAATTGAGTTCTGGAAAAAAAAACAGAAGGAAAATGGGGAATAAGAGAAGAAAGGGGAACCAAAAAGCATGTTAAACAAAAATTCCTCTTATCTATTAGGCATTGTCATGTCTGCATTGGAAGCCTGGAATGCTGGCAGCCCTTTTGTAATGGGAAGGGAGCTAAGCTTTTATTACAGGATGGTGAAGTGAAAGGGTGGGAAGAATCTGGTTCTGCTTTTGTTTTCTGCACTGGCAATAAAACCCAGGACCCTATGCATGCTAGGCAATTGCTCTCTGACTGAGCTAACTCCAGCCCTAGAATCTAGTTTTTTGATAATATTGTTTGAGCCACTATTCAGCCCCACAGTTGTCCTACATCAGGACTTCTTGCTAAGTAAGATAAAATATTCTCATTCTATCTGTTCCATTTTAACCTGTGTTTTCTGTTCATTGACACTAAACACATCTAAATTGATAAGGGCCTCATGCACTTGATTTTTTATGTTCAAATTTTTTATGTTCAAACTTGTTATCATACAAGAAGTCACAAGACAAACCTGTCTTACTCTGAATTTTCCATTTTGCTTTTCAAGAGAGTAGGAGAAATAGGGGGAATAAGGAGGGGAAGAACAATTTTTCTTAGCTATCCATAAAGTGAGACCAGCCTGCTCCTCAATGATTGATTCTGCAGATAGGTGATTGCTTCTTTTCGTGTGTGTGTGTGTGTGTGTGTGTGTGTGTGTGTGTGTGTTTTGGAGGAGAGAATGAATGCAGAGATAGTTTGCAAAAGATGGGGATATAAAAGAAAAATTTAAGGATTGTAGGGACTGTTTTTTATGAGAGGTTTTATGGAAGTCTATACATGGACATTTGGGCTGGCTAGGGGAGTGAGTGGGGTACTCACACACAGCCCACTTGCTACTCACTGAGCTGCCACTGGCTCCACCTACCTGGAGGAAAGATCTAAGATGCACAAAGATCCTCTAAAGATTAGTAGTATTCTTATGAGCAATGTTGCTTCAAGGCCAGGCCACAAACTGTGGCATAGAGATCAGGGTCCTATCTCCATTTCTAGCTCAAGACTGTTCTAAAGTCCATTCCAGAAGCTGAAACTTTGGCAATAGCAAGACAGCTCCTTGGAACAGATGTTCTCAAGATCTTGAAGCACATTCTCCTGTGTCTGCAAATTGCTTTAAACATGTCATCACAAATCAGAGTGATTACATATAGGCTCTTTGGTTCAAACATCATCTCTAAGTATGTCCATTGTCCTAGTCAAGAATGTGTGTTTCAGAGGTGATCATCTTGGTTTTACATCAGACAGGCCATGACAAACATTCTAATATCTGTGTTTTCATCAACACCATGCTAATTAGAGTAGTGAATATCAGAAATGGCTTCTTCATGATAAAATCAGTAACCTATCAATCAACATGATTTGTGGTTAGAGATGCATTCCCTTTGGTAGAATTGGTGTGTTAGTCAGCTTTCTTTCCCTGTGACCAAGATACCTGATGCAGACAATTTAAGGGAAGGATGGTTTATTTGGGGTTTGTGGTTTCAGAGGTGCTAGTGTTGGCTGGCTGACCCCATTGCTCTGGGTTTGAGGTATGGGGGAGCCTCACAGCAGCAAGGCATTGTAGAAGAAAGCTGCTTAACTTGTGGCAGCTAGGAGCAGAGAAAAAGTGTCCAGCAGGAGTTCAGACCCTGGGGAAAGGGTTATATAAGTGAACAAGTACTCATAAGCAGATATGTATGACCTTTAGTACATATGCTAAATCAGGATATTTATGAACATGATTACATACCAAATCAGAGTGACCTAACCATAGCCATCTTGAGCCTACCCCACAGAAAGAGAGAAAGAGAGACAGACAGAGACAGAGAGAGGGGAGCCAGGGACAAGATATAGTTCAAGGCCACACCCCAGTGACCTATTTTCTCCAGCCAAGCCCCACTTTCCTACAGTTACCACCCTTGGATGATGGCCGCTGCATTATTAACCCATCAAATGGCTTAATCCACTGATGAGGTTACAACTCTTGTAATCTAATCACTTTACCTCTGAATATTCCTGCATTGCCTAATATTTGAGCTTTTGGGGGGAAATTTTATATTCAAACCATAATAAATGGTATTTAAGATATGTGGACTAGATAAAATATTTTAGAGATAAACAGACAACTGAAACCCAGATTACTGAATACTAGGATACAGAGTCACCAGCCAGTTTAGAGGAAAAACATCAAGATACAGAGGCTGCAAGGCTGACGCAACTCAGCTGGGTCTTGAAGGCTAGGCTGCAAAGGCAAGGTGAAGGAACAGGATGAAAGGCCTTGAGAAAGGTTGGTAACTGTGCAGGGAACTGCTGCGTGTCTGCAGGACCCCAGGGCGACTCCATGTAATTGGGCTTTTTGGCAACAGGGCACAGGGTGACCTGGGAGATGAAGGTGGAGGGTCTGGCAACCCCTGATAAAGCTGAAGCTTCAGGCACAGAGGATATTGAACTTGATGCTGAAAGTGATAAGAAATTGAAGCATTTAAAACAGAGAAGAAACTTTTTACAAAATAAACTTGTAAAAATTATTTGACAGGAAACAAAGCTATAGTAGTCATTTATGGTGTGATTTTTTTAAAGTTGGGTATATGTAGATTTATTTACCTCTAATATCCATCTCTTCCTGTAAGTCATCTATAATTAAGGTGTTTTTTTAAAGCTGAAGGCTCATTATCCTCTTATACTAGTATTTAAATCAAGGAATGCTCTTTATCTTCTTAGTAAATCATGTTGCTGAGGACTCCCCACCTGTTGAAGAAGAGGCTTTCTTTGCTTCTGAGGAAGGCAGACCCCACTGAGATCAAAGAAATCAGAGTCCAGCTTGAAGATTCAAATAGATTTGAAGTCCATGGTGAAGACAATAATCTTGAAAGCAGGGCTTTAAAGATAAAAGTGTTTTCTAAATTCTGAACCCTTCCCTTCAAATAAGAAGCAGCAAAACTTAGATCATAGAGAAGGGAAGACTAGGATAAGGAGGAACATTTGAAAGGGGAAAGAGGGAGGGTCAAAAGATCACATGCAAATGTCTTGATTAGTCCTGTGGGTAGAAACTTCCAGAATAGGCAGGCATAAGGAACTCATTCTCATGTTTTGAGAAACTTGAGAACACTGGGAGGTCTATGCCAGAGGAGACCGCAGGACACTCAAAGGTGTCCCACATTAGACAGTGGTCCTCACTCAATGGTACAGGAGAGTAAAGGAACTTAATTCAAGTGGAGTTAGAGGTCCCAATGGACCACAGTGTATGACTCATGCAGGGCTCTAGGAGGATCTACAAGTACCAGTATGGGATCAGAAGTGCTACAAGGACTGGTATGCCAGAGGAAACATGGATTTCCAAAGAGGAGGCCACAGAGCACAGGGCTCGTGATTGAAAGAACCCTCAACTTTTGCAGTGACATCCAAAATTCCAACCAGGACCCCTTACTCAATGACCCACAGGAGTCACAGGATGAGGGCCATCTAGTGGACAGTTGGAGGAATCCCAAGGACTTAGGCCTCTACCCAGGTGCCCACAGAGAGCAGCTCTCTTCAGCTTGAAGAGAGAAAGAATCAGTTTGAATCCATAGATCTACAGTTTACCCCCAACTGACAGCTTTTTCCATCTAATGAATGTTGAGGGGTGCAGCACTCCAAGGTCAGGGTCAGTGATTGGCCTCAGGTTCAGTGGTCAGTCACACCCCCACATAGACAGGCTCTCGCACCAGGAGAGGGTCGGGAAAGCTCTGACACAGTTTAGCCAGAGAGCCTCACACTCAATCCGGGAGTTGCCCAATCACGTGTGAGAATGACTCCCCACAGTCTGCTCTCCCCTCCACTTCCCTAATCCCTGCCCACCCTCTTATTTCACAACTCAGATACTGCCTCTTTCAAATTGCCAAGGGGACCACAAGGGCCCCAATTGATTTCTTTCCTCTGAGAAGCTCCAGAACTGAAGACCTACCCAAATGCTGACACTTCATCACCAGTGTGTTTATCAAGCATTTTCATGGGGCACAGTGCACCCTTTTACAGGGAAGAAAATCCCATCTCAAAGAGGTTAGGAACCTGTTCCTGAGTCTCTAGAAACCTCAGCATCAGTGCTGCCCAGTCACATCCTCCCCCTCATGCCCAAAATATCATAAAAAACTAGGTCTTCATATTTTACAAGAAAACTTTGAAGGTTTATATCTATTCACCCTATAGTCCCGGTAAACTGCTTGAAGGTGGAGATCATTTATTTATGCAAAGTACAGCAAACATATATTGAGTTCCTGCTATTTGCCAGACACTGTGCTCAGCACTAGATATAAGGATAAACCAATACAATTCTTACCACCAAAGTTTGTAGAGTCTGGGACAGAACAGAAAAGAAAACCTGCACTGCAGAGTGGAAAGCGTCCTAATAAGGAAAATGTGGGGGTGGCCCAGATGGGAAAGCCTTTCCAAAGAAAAAGTCCTTGAACTGAGCCTTGAAAGGAAAAAAAGGCAGAAGAGAGGGGAACTTGCTTGTATTCAGCAGGTACTATGTGCTCAGCATGAACCAAGTGCCTTTTTAACACTCATAGCCACCCTCTGAAATATGCAGCAAGGGCAGAGGATGGCAGGCTTTTCAATTCATGCTGTGTTTCACCATCCATTACCAAGGACAACAAACTCTTAAGTACTATTTATGTGGCAGTACCATTCTAGATACTTCATGTATGTCACCTAATCATTACAACAATAGTGCTACAAGGTAAGCACTGTTTTACAAATCAGTAATACAGGCACAGAAAGGTAAAGAAAGCAACTTTCCCGCAGTCACATAGCAAGTGGATGAACTGGATTTAAACAAGGTATACTTGAGCAATGCCAATCAAAATCCCAACGGCATTTCTTGTAGAAATAGAGAAAGCAATCATGAAATTCATATGGAAAAATAAAAGACCCAGAATAGCAAAAACAATTCTAAGCAGGAAATGTGAATCAGGCGGTATAGCTATACCAGACTTCAAACTATACTACAGAGCAATAGTAACAAAAACAGCATGGTACTGGTACCAAAACAGGCAGGTGGACCAATGGTACAGAATAGAGGACACAGAAACCAATCCACAAAACTACAACTATCTTATATTTGATAAAGGGGCTAAAAGCATGAAATGGAAGAAGGATAGCATCTTCAACAAATGGTGTTGGGAAAACTGGAAATCCATATGCAACAAAATGAAACTGAATCCCTTTCTCTCGCCATGCACAAAAGTTAACTCAAAGTGGATCAAGGAACTTGATATCAAATCAGAGACATGGCGTCTGATAGAAGAAAAAGTTGGCTATGATCTACATACTGTGGGGTCGGGCTCCAAATTCCTCAATAGGACACCCATAGCACAACAGTTAATAACTAGAATCAACAAATGGGACTTACTCAAACTAAAAAGTTTTTTCTCAGCAAAAGAAACAATAAGAGAGGTAAATAGGGAGCCTACGTCCTGGGAACAAATCTTTACTCCTCACACTTCAGACAGAGCCCTAATATCCAGAATATACAAAGAACTAAAAAAATTAGACAATGAGATAACGAATAACCCAATCAACAAATGGGCCAAGGACCTGAACAGAAATTTCTCAGAGGAGGACATACAATCAATCAACAAGTATATGAAAAAATGCTCACCATCTCTAGCAGTCAGAGAAATGCAAATCAAAACCACCCTAAGATACCATCTCACTCCAGTAAGATTGGCAGCCATTAGGAAGTCAAACAGCAACAAGTGCTGGCGAGGATGTGGGGAAAAGGGTACTCTTGTACATTGCTGGTGGGACTGCAAATTGGTGCGGCCAATTTGGAAAGCAGTATGGAGATTTCTTGGAAAGCTAGGAATGGAACCACCATTTGATCCAGCTATTCCACTACTCGGTCTATTCCCTAAAGACCTAAAAAGAGCACACTATAGGGACACTGCTACATCCATGTTCATAGCAGCACAATTCACAATAGCAAGACTGTGGAACCAACCTAGATGCCCTTCAATAGACGAATGGATAAAAAAAATGTGGCATTTATACACAATGGAGTATTACTCTGCATTAAGAAATGACAAAATCATAGAATTTGGAGGGAAATGGATGGCATTAGAGCAGATTATGCTAAGTGAAGCTAGCCAATCCCTTAAAAACAAATGCCAAATGTCTTCTTTGATATAAGGAGAGTAACTAAGAACAGTGTAGGGAAGAAGAGCATGAGAAGAAGATTAACATTAAACAGGGATGAGAGGTGGGAGGGAAAGGGAGAGAGAAGGGAAATTCATGTAAATGGAAGGAGACCCTCAGGGGTATACAAAATTACATACAAGAGGAAGTGAGGGGAAAGGAGGGAAAATATAAGGGGGAGAAATGAATTACAGTAGAGGGGGTAGAGAGAGAAGAGGGGAGGGGAGGGGGGAGGGGGGATAGTAGAGGATAGGAAAGGCAGCAGAATACAACAGACTCCAGAATGGCAATATGTAAATCAATGGTTGTGCAACTGAAGTGATTCTGCAATCTGTATATGGGGTAAAAATGGGAGTTCATATCCCACTTGAATCAAAGTGTGAAATATGATATATCAAGAACTATGTAATGTTTTGAACAACCTACAATAAAAATTAATTAAAAAAAAATAAAACTCAGGACAGCCATAAAAATAAATAAAATAAATTAAAACATACGGAGGAAAACAGTATTTCTACTTCAGTAGGAAATGCTGGAGTTTTTCCTGTATACAATAACCTATGGATAAGCAATCAGTTCAACAGATATACTTATTTCTCATTAAAAAAAAATGTTCCCCCTGATTTTAGAAGCCAAGTGCTAATTATACAAAACTGGGAAAAAGAGAAAAGTATAAAGAAAATAAAATGCCACCAATGACTATACTACTAAACATATTCATATTTGGACATATTTCCTTTCAATTAATATGAATATATACCTCTTTTAATTGTTAAGGAAAATTAAGATTTACACTGATTAGACAACTTATAGCATTTGCAAACATATCACCTATAATAGAATACTTAATAATTTTGTAATATGTCATTATATGGATGTGCTAAAAATGACTTAATATTCTCTATTATCCTATTCAAAATGCAATTGATTTCAATGTAACAAAGGAGGAAAAGACCACTATTTTGATTTTCAGCATCCATTCTGTGGCTAACTTTTAAGACACTATCCACTCTCCATGTTTAGTGGGATATCAAAAGGAACCATAAGGTAATTCAAATCTGAATTTCAGTTATCCTAAGCCTTTCCATTTACATATCTGTGTGAGGCTGAATCTTCTGCACATGCTGCAACCAAAACTACCCACCACATAGACTGAATACAGAAGAAGGTATGGGAAGACAACTATTTTTTATTAAACCTGATTATAATAAAACAGGCTTCCCGAAAGGAAAACAGTAGTACTTTTTTCACTAAATTCTTTTTGACTTGGAAAACAGTTTTCATTTTTTAAAAAACCTATTAAAGATCTGCACAAAAAAATAAATAAATAAATAAATAAATAAACAAGGTATACTGACTCTAGAGTCTGAGCTTCTAGCCACCATCCTATGCCATGTCACCAGACATTTTTTCAACCTTTGAAACACCTTTATTGACAAAAGTAATGTACAGTCTTACTAAATGATTCCATAATTTAAATGTCTGAAACCTAAGTTTCTTCCTCATACTTTACCTCATTCTGTTTCTCAAAAGGAAATAGTATTAACAGTTCGGTAAGTATAAAAGCTAAATATTATTATTACCATTTTACAGATGGGAGAGTTGAGTCTTGGAAATGTCAAGTGACTCATCTGGGGTCACAGAGTTGGTAGATGGTAAAACTGGGATTCAGAACCAAATCTTTATGCCTCTAACAATTGTATGGAAACTACCAGACAAACAGGTAGCCTAGTAGAGGGACCCTCGAAGAAGCCTGGCATGTGCATTGCAGGCAGGATCAAGAAAGAGTGCAAGGGGTATGTGATCCCATTGGCCTTTTAGGAAAGTCTCTCTGGTGACAACTTTGGGGTGGAAAGTCAGAAACTAGAAGTACACAGTATCTCATGTTCCAGGTGATGCTATGCTATTTTATCATCATTTTACCTTGAAACAAAGCAAAATAGTTATCAAAAGAATTTCCTCCCAGATGTCTAGAAATGTAAACTTGTTTTAAATTGTCTCCATGGGCATAGTTCAGGAGCCTAGAAATGGGCTCCTCATGAGCTGAGTAGAAGATGGGAGCTGAGTCCTTTTCCCTATCCCTGCTGTGTTGTTTTCTGTAACTTCCTTTCCCTCTAAATCTGCCCTTGATCTTTACTTTACCCTTTCACTGGGACCAGTGTAACACAGAAGACAGTGTATCATCAGATCCACCTCTGAAGAAGAGGCCTTTTACCTCCCAGGAGCCGCAGATTCATGTGCCCCATGCCCCTTAGCCAGGGAGGGAAGATAAATGTGTGAAGCAGTCAGCGGTAAACAACTGGGAGTGGTGGGAAATGTGGTAAGCTGGAGGAGGCATCAGCAATCTTGAACAGGCCAACACAATTTTTTTTTTGGCACCAACATGCTAGTCAAACAAAATACAGTCAAATTCTCATTGTTTGCAGGTTCTGTATTTGTGAATTTGCCTACTTGCTAAAATGTATTTGCAACTTCAAAAATCAATACTTGATCATTTTGGGGTCATTCACAGACATGCACAGAGTAACAAAAAATTCTAAGGCTTCCCCTCACCACAGTCCCCAGCTGTAGTGAAGCTGACATTCTGCCTTCTCATTTCATACTGTAAACGAGTATCCTTTCCATGATCTATATATTGGCACATTTTCATGTCCTGGATGATAATTTTGTTACTTAAAACAGCCCCCAAATCATAGGGTTAAAGCACTCTTTAGTGTTCCTAAGGCTGAGAAGGCAGGGTTAGGCCTTATGAGAAAACACATGTGCTCTGTAAGTCTCATGTAGGTATGAGTCATGGTACTGATAGCTGTGAGTTCAACATTCATGAAACAACGATATATATTAAATGAGGTGCCTTTAAACAGAGAACAAGGTTGTGGATTGATTGGCAGACAAAAAGTGTTGTGACCAGACTCTAGAGGAGCCCAGCCTTTATACTCTTAGGAGAATCCACTGTTTGGGATTTGCCAATTCCGTATTAGCTGCAACTTAATTGAATATGACTACTGATAATAGCAGGAATCATCTGGATCTGAAAGACAGTCATTTGGTGTCAGTTTCTCCAAGTTCTCTATGGCAGGATGTCTAAGGTATGACAGGTTATCACTGGGTTCTATAATTAAGTATTGGAGTTTGTGTGTGGTTTTTCCAAATTATGAAAGGAAATTCCAGAATTCACATTTTGGAATGCCTTATAGAATTAAAGGATGCATCAATCACAGCCCCCAAAGAAAAAATGCTTTCCACTCTCCCAAGTGCTTCCCAGTGGTCCACCTCAACCAGAAGCCAACTGACAAGGAGCCCAGGTCCAACCTCCAGGGCACAGAGAAGGGCAAGGAGTGGGTCTGCAGGAGGGTGAAATGGAGAATTAAGTAGAAGTTGCACCCACTTTCTCCACAGAAAAGTTTTAACTGGGCTTCTCCAGAAATCTTCACCATGGCTGATTTTAGGACTATGAGCAAAAGAGTCTCTGCAAAAGAGTTCAATGTAGATAAACTTCCTATTTTCATGTCACCCTGTTTTACTTGGCTGCTGGCCAAGAAGATACCAGCACTACAGGAGCTGAACACCCCCTTACTAGTTTTTCACAAACATATCCAGTATAGTAGTTTGTAAAAATGTGCAAACTAGGCCTCTGGCCTTGAGCTGGGCTTCACAGAGATGTCTACATTTTTAAGATAAGAGAAGTTGCCAATTGGGCTCCATGGTAACAGCTGGCAGGGGGAGGGAAGAAAGGGGAGAAGAAGCTCTCCTCTTCTCAGGTGCTGTCCTTGAAGGGTTAACTTGCCCATAACAGTAAAAGAAAAAGCTGCTTTTGTGTGAATTCTGCAGACATGAACTTCTGAGCCCCTCCCCTTACATGCTACATATAAAACTCTAAAACTACCTGAAATCAGGGTTCAGAGGATTGATTGATTACAGCAAAAGCTGTGCCCTCTGAACCTGGATGCAGCTAAATAAAACTATTTTCTGCTATCTTTGGTGCTTTGCCTCGTCAGTCCCTACAACAAAACCAACCCAGGAAGCTAGATATTAATGAAGCAATCCCATAATTAATGTATAGATACAGTTAATGCATTGACCAGCTTGATATTCTGACAGTATTGGATACAACAGCAGGAACTGATGAGGTGAGAAAGTCTCTACAAGGAAGCAAAGCTTGAGCTGATCTGAAAGATGAGTAAAGGTCAAGCAGCTCAATGAGAGGGATAACAAATGCAGAGGCCCTTAGAGAGGAAGGAGCAGGGTGCTCACAGCAGGTAAAAAGGTAAAAATTTGGTCTTTTGAGAGGCTATTTGGCAGTTGCTACAATTTTTCAAACATGTAAACATTACTACTCAGTAAAACTCTTTTAGACATTTATTCTAGAAAAACTACTTTCACGTGGGCCCAGAGTAGCATTAACCTGTTGTCAAGGGGAGTAAAACTTAGAGAAAACCTGAATAAACCCTCTAGCTTCACTTGCTTTTAGTTACTTGCCCTTATCCCACATAGCTAAGCAGTGTGCTCCTGTTAGCTTTTCTGAGCACCACACCTCTGCCATGGGGTTCACAATGGTAACAGTAGCCTCAGTTGATTTCAGGAACCTTGAGGTAGCCTTTGTCTCTCTCCAACTGGTTAAAGTCACCGACCCTTCCCTTGAGCCTGTTGAAGTATGGAGGGAGGACCTTTAGAAATCAGAAGGCCAAAAACGCGACCCTCAGAGTGCTAATGATGCCATTTTCTAACATTCATTCTAGGAAGTATCATGAGGTTTGATTACACATGTGCAGAAAACCAATTTTACTTTTCCTTACGTGTAAGCCCCTTTCCCTATGCCTTAGACCACCTGCTTCTTTATCCTATAACCCCCCCTAGGAGCCTATCCTTAGGGAGGCAGGTTTGAGTCTGGAATTCCTACTTCCTGGTGTTTGGTGGCCTTGTGAGTACTTTTTGTTTTTTTTTTTTTTCTTTTTACAAAACATCATTTCAGGCTTGGCAATGAGAAGCCAGGGGGCGACACAGGTCAGAATCTCGGTTACATTTTCTCAGATTGCCTCTACCACCCAATTGTCCCTTTCCAACCCATGAGGACCTGCCCTGGCAACTCCTCTCCATTTAGTCCTTTCCTAGGATGAGAGGAGGCATCTTATGGAACCACTTGAAACCCATGCATCCCAACATTTGTCCTGTTGTTGAAACCTGGCCCAGTGTCTTTAAGTTGCAACATCCAAACCTTCCTTCCAGTGCCTCTGTATAATAAGTGATTCCACAAACGTGTTCTAGGACTTTAAAAACCTTAGAAATTCATGGTTCACAGGCCTGAGTGCCTGACCTAAAATAAGAGGAAAGTAAGACTTAAAATCTCTCTTTGTCTGTAAAAGGGCAGAGCTGCTTATGGGTGTGCTGTCTCCTCACAACTTGTGATTTTCCACTGACAGCTAAAGTGCAAGTACTGTGGGGCTTTTGGACACACTGCAAGAGCAGAAGTTGCCCCATCAAGTGCTGGGATGGTGCACTGGCCCCACAACCCTTGGGCCCAAAGAAGAAGAAGGAGAACCAGGCACCAAGCAAGCCTGAGAATTTCCAGAACACAGAGGGCTGTGAGCAGCCAGCCAAGGTCCAGGTGCAGAGGTGAGGGTTGGGGAAGGTGAGATCCAAGCCTCGGGGACAAAACTCCAGGGGGGTGGTGTCTCTCCTTCTCCACACAGTCATCTCTACACATCCACGTGCAGCTAATGACTGGGTCAATGGAGAGAGATAGACAAGGATTTTACATCACAAAGCCGCAGCCTGCAGCTCATTCTCCTTTGCATTCAATTCAGAAAGGGGAGGGAGTCAGGGCAGCACTAGTTACATGAACACAAAGGCAATGTGTCCACCTGGAACCACTTAGTGGGAAATGAGAAGGGCTGGCTGAACGTAGGGACTGGGTGTTGTAGGAGGAAAGGCACAGACTTGGGGGAGATCCCAGGGTAGCACAGGAGACACTAAGAAAACGGACACCTCTCATTTCACTCCCTCCTCTGCATCCATCCAAATACCATCATGTGTTCTGCAGGCAAGAAGAGGAACAGGGGAATGCTCTACTCCAGACATGGAATAGTAGAGTCTGTAAACAAGTCTGGATGGTGCCTGGCGAAATGCCAGAGGGAGTGGTTTGTGAAGTAACGCCAGTAAGCCATTAAGTGTGGAGATTCCTTATAGGTTGACTGCTGTATCTAGTTTATGTTAATTAGATAAGCTGTGTGGAATGTATAAATACCTCTGTTGTCTTACAATAAACGGCTTCCACTCCTGCTGTATCAATCTACACAAGTTGCTCATCACCCCCTGGTTATTTTGCTGCAGCCGGACTGTGGCAATGGAGTACCAATAGGAGACCCCAGGAGAGGCAGCAACACAAATGGAAGGAAGTGACAGAACCCAGTGCCTTTCTAAGGGTGAGTAAAACATGGTTGCCTGCTCTTTTGGTGTCCTGGATAAGCCTGATATGTTCTTCTCCGTGGCCCTTCTGCCTGAGGGATTTGCTATCAACATTTAAACCCAATGGGACACAAGCTTGGATGTTTTTCACATTTGCTCTTTCCAATTTTGTGTGGTATTTTTTTCATATTCCCCATGATGTGGTACATGGGCTCATGGAGGCAGAGTTGACTCCAACTTCTCAAAGGAGACAATGTCCAACGCAGTCATATTCCTACTGAAAGTGGGGCAACACTCTCAACTTCTGTGGGTCAACTCCTCTGTAGTCACACTCTGCTGAAAGGAGCATTAGCCATGGACATCCCATGGAAGAACACACAAAAGAGCCCTGTCCATCTCAATGCATGAGACCTCCAATTAAGAACGGGATATTTCCCAATATGCCCTGAAACATGTCAAGTCATTCTTGTAATGGAACTTTGGCTGATCGCCATGGAGGTGGAGCACCCCTTATCTTTTCCTGGGCTGATGACTTGTCTTCCTCTTCCACTCTATGTTCTATAGCCGAATTCCTGTTTAGGTGGGCCTTGTTGGTGCTTGAGAGAGAGCAGGGACTCAGGAAAGTTTCCTGTGTTTGTCTTTTCCTCCAGAAACCCAGCAGGCCATTGCCCATCCACACGACCAGGACGAAGTGTGTTCTGGGCTCTGTGTTTGAGCCACGTGTTCAGAACTCGGATGAGAGTCTTACCTTCACTAGCGAACATCCCTTTCAGAGACCCGAACTTGTACTCCACTCAGGTCCTGGGATCCAGAAAAAACAGGATGTGACCATCCCTGGCACCATCCATCCAGCATCAAGGCACTCAGGGCAGAACCCTGCCCTCTTTAGGAAGAAAGCTATTGAAACGCCAGAGATTGTCTCCTCTAAAACTGCCCAGACTTCTGCCAAAAGTCTCAGAGGGGGCCATGTTATCCACCCTCTGTCACTAGTCAGGTGTTCTGATGTGAGCAAAGAGCCCTGCCTGCAGCCTGCAGCATGTCCACAGAGCCAGGACTACAAACTCAGCTTCCAGGCCCCATGCAAGAGACAATCTCAGGTCCACATCCAGACTGGCCAGAATGCCCCAAAGAAACTCAGGCTGGGGCACAGTCTCACTCCACAGGGGAACACCTGTGGGCCAGGCTCAGAGGCTGGGAAGTCTCTGCCTGCTCGGCAAGATACAAGTGGTATTGGACTAAAAGGGTCATCCCAGGTGACCATAAAAACTCCAGGCCATGATTCCAGCATGGATCTTTGCCCTCCCAAGGAAAGCCCTTTCTTGAATCTAGTCAAGCCCTGCACCAAATCTAGTCCACCAGCACCCAGCTGTGTTCCCTGACAGCCCCTCCGAATGGTCTTCAAGAGAATGCACGAGGACTGGTGGGGGTAAAACGGGCCTCATTTGGTAACAGCTGCAGTGTCTGTTTCAACAAAACTCTGGAAACAGCGTGTGCCCATTAACTAGGAATGTAAAATGAACATTCCTATGGGACTCCCAATTTGGGAGATTAAGCAATTAAGAGGAATAAAGTAAACATAGATAGGGTAGCTTAGAAATATATAGAAGACTTAATGTCTAAGGAGGAAGAAAATTTGAAAACAATGTAAAAAGCATTACCAAATATATGTAAAAAAAATCTGTGTGTATATACACATATACAAATATATTAGGATAGGTCTGAATGGATATACCCCATGCTAACAATAGGTTTACTTCTGGAATAGGAGCAAGAAAGAATGATTTTTTGCTTTCAAAAAAAATTCTACCTATGAACTTTTAAACTTCTGAAGCTTTTCAAAGGTAATTTGTGTATAATTCTCATAATTAAAAATAAGTGCAGCTGGGCACTGTTGCTCAGGAGGCGGAGGCAGGAGGCTCATGAGTTCAAAGCCAGCCCCAGCAAAACCAAGGCACTAAGCAACTCAGTGAGACCCTGTCTCTAAGTTAAAAAAAAGGGCTGGGGATGTTGCTCAGTGATCAAGTACCCCTGAGTTCAATCCCTGGTACACATCCCCACCCCCCCAAAAGTACAGTATATGTTTAAAAACAGAAGGCAAGATTTTTTTAACTAAAGCAATGCTAGCATCTATGGGTTTTATACTGGGAAATATAAATTTTCCTAGAATCATTTATGTTCTGTAGCTCATCTTAGTCCTACACAATCCTTCAGGCCAGTAGTTTTCAATCTTGACTGAATGTAGGGGAAACCCAGGGAGACTTTTTAAATGCTTATGCTCAGCCCCCATCTCTAGAGATTCTGAGTTAATTTTTCAGGGTGGGCACCAACCATGGGAATTATTTTCAAATTCCTCAGTGATTCCATTTTGCAGCCATTGTTGAGAACCTCTGCTCTTTGGTGTCTGTATCTCCTGGGTCTCTAACGTAAAAACCTGGCTCTGAGATTTTAGCCAGCCAAGAACCACCAATCCCTTTGCAAAGAATGGTGTCTGGAAAGGGTGTGGGTGAAGATACTATCATACAGCCCTGATATTTTCATCAGAGGCAGCAGGATACATGTTGGCCTCAGAGTCGAGAAGGTACAGGCCTAGACTGTAAAAGATACACAGGCAAGGAAAGAGCTTTGAGGACAAATATAGTTAGACTATCCTTCTCATTATTTATTAAGCACCAACTGTGCTTTAGACCCTTTAGAACAGAACACAGACTGCTGACAAGAGGGTCAAGAAAGACTGTGAATCAGGTGAGTCATTCATCCTGGTTTACCTGGAACTTTCCTGGTTGAGGTGTGTTTGACACTGTGTTTACAAGATAGACAGGTCATTGGTTAATTACCTTAGATGCAAGCAGATAATTGTACATTTGATGCTTATCCAAATTGGGCTAGGACAATGAGAAAGTTAAAAGGAGAAAGGAAAAGGAAATACATCTGTATGTTGGAGAAGTGTATTCTCTATTTCTAAGAAAATATTACAAAGGTGACCAATGGGGAAGATGGGTCTTCCAGAGGTGACTAACTGTTCCAGTTTGCCTCATGTTATGGACTGTATGTGTTCCCCCAAATTCATATACTTTGGGAGGTAATCAGATGAGATTATGAGTACAGAATCCTCATGATGTGCTTATTATTTTTGTAAGAAGAAACCAGAGTGCTCTCAAAATCAACACCCCCCCCCATTCTTTCTTATGTAGGAAATACAAAAAAGGCAGCCATCTACAAGCCAAGACTAACCAGAGCCTAACCACAATGGTGCCTGATATCCTGATACTGGGCTCTTAATTAAGCTACCCAGTATATGGAATTTCATGACAGCCATCCAAATAGACTGAAATAATTGAGATGTGGGATTTTCCCTTTTAAAAGACAGGCAGTCCTGGCAAACTGTCCCAGGTTTCCTAGGATTTGGACGTTCAATGCTAAAACCAGGAAAGTTCCAGGTAAGCCAGGATGAATTACTCACCTGATCCACTACATATGGTGTTCCTCTTTCTAAATGAGAATTTCTTCTTTTCATTAGGCAAAGGCAAAATTATTGGCAACTGCTTCCAGAATGTATCTCACATTTACCATCTCCATGGTTTGACCCCCAGGTAGAGGCATCTGCAAACAAGGCTAATCTTTCCTTGGCATTGGACATGCTGCTTTAAGAAAATTAAAGTGGAAGGCTCTTTTATGAGCAAAACCTTTATTGCTCTCATAACTAGTCAGACTGAGGAAGGTCCAGTGAGGGATGCCTAAAATTATATTTATTTATTTTCTATTAATAAATCTGGGCTTCTCTTAAAGCATCAACGTAAGCTTGATTAAAGTTCTCTTGCAAATGATCCCCAAGTGATTTGTTCCGTGCCTGTAATTCAATGTCAAGAGCAGCTCCTTGTCAAATGGTTGAAAGGAGATAGCCCAGAATGCAACTCCCCATCTCCTCTGCCATGGCAACATGTTGCTAGTTCTTCCTTTGTCTTCTATCTGTGGAAGTCTAGATTTCTGAGAGTAGTATTCTTTCCTTGATTATCTAGTTAATCTTGCAGAGAGAAAAGAACCCTTCTAACATTCCTCCTGCACAAAGAGACATTACCAGTCTATCACTGACTGCTCCTTTGTGACCTTGAACTGTGGCTGCCATCATTCTTTCTTATCCTCTCAAGGCTTCCTTGAGACTCTTCTGCAAGCACTGTTAACCCTTAAAAATACAATAACCCACTTAAATGATGGCTTCTCAAATAGCAGGTGTGATCTTTATAACATTGTCCTGATCTAACAACAGGAAGTATTTTGAAGCTGGGGTTGATGGAAATGGGGCTAAGTGCAGTTTCTTCATTTGTGAAATAGGGAAATACTTGTAGGTTATTATGAGGATAAAATACCTTTAAAAATGTATTTAATGTAAGCTTTTAAAACAGTCACTGTCACATAGTTGGTATTCAATAAATGTTAGATCTTATTATCTGAGAATCATTCAATTTGATTTTTTGCCAAATTTAGAGAAAAAATATAAACTCTCACACAATTGCATTTATAAGTGACTACTCAAGTTGGCCTATGTAAAGATATTGTACTGGCTCTAAGTAGAGTCATCTGAACAAAATTGGTCCTGAGGGTTTAAAGAAAGTCACCAGAACTTGCCCTGTCTCTTTATTACTTGGATTTGATTTTTCCTGTAAGCTTGACCCCAATAGATTCTCTAACAGCCCCAGACTGACCTCCTTTTATCTGGCCATGCAGATAGAAAGAGCACTTCTATTTCCCAAAACATCCTACAAGGATTTTGGGAAGGAGTCACATTGGACTAATGGATATAATGTGTGCATCTGTGAGTCAAACTGTGTGGCTTGGGGATAGGACACATATAAGGGCCAGAGAAGGCTGTCAGTTCCACTGGTGGGACCAGTACTGGCCAGAGGATATGTGGCCAGACATGGGGTCAGTCCTACACAAACCACTTCAACTGAGAATGGAACAGGTGTTCCCAAAGAGAATTCACTTGTTATTGTTGTAGGGACAGATGAGGCAAGGCACTGAAGGTAGCAGGAAACAGTTTATTTGGCTGAAGCCAGGTTCAGAGGGCACAGCTTTTCTGTAATCAATCAATCCCCTGAAGCTCGATTTCACGTAGTTTCAGAGTTTTAAACCCAGCATGTAAGGAAGTTTACAGTCTGCAGAAGTTCACATGAATGCAGCTTTTTCTTTCACAGTTTTGGGCAAGTTAACCCTTCAAGTACAACACCTGAGAAGGGGAGAGCTTCTTCTCCCCTTTCTTTACTCCCCCTGCCAGTTGTTATTATGGATCCCAATTGGTAACTTATTTTAAAAATGTAAACATCTCTGTGAAGCCCAGCTCAAGGCCAGAGGCCTTGTTTGCATATTTCTACAAATTACTATACTTCATATGTTTGTGAAAAACTAGTAAGGAGGTGTCCAGCACCTGGAGTGCTGGTATCTTCTTGGCCAGTGGCCAAGTAAAACAAGGCAACATGAAAATAGGAAGTTTATCTACATTGAACTCTTTTGCAGAGACTCTTTTGCTCATAGTCCTAAAATCAGCCATGGTGAAGATTTCTGTAGAAGCCTAGTTAAGACTTTTCTGTGGAGAAAGGGAGTGTCACTTTAATTCCCCCCTTTAATGATGACATAATTTAATCTATTTAATTTAAGAGCATCATTACTATTATCTTGGCTTAAAGCCTTATATAATGCCAAAACATTAGTTGTTTTCATCCTTTCAACAGTAGCTTCTATAGTGGACCCATTAGTTTTAATGCACAGTGGAGCCAAATATGGGAGCAATAAATAGGTTAACAGAAGAATATCCACAATACAAGTTAAGCTTTTAAATCTACCAAGAGTTGACCACCATCTCCCAAAATCGTTTTTGGGACCAAAAGTTTAATGCCCTTTCAAGTATGAACTAGCACGTGTGCTAGTTCTCTTGTGTTGTTGGCTATATTCTTAATTGTTTGTCTATTGTAATCCATTTGAATGCAACAATCTGAGCTGTTGAAGTTCCCACATATTTTTCTTTCCTCAGCCAGTAAGTAATCTAATTTCAAGTGATTTTGATAGTTAGCCACTCGCATCTGGTCTATTGGGTGGCTAAGAGGTGGAAGGCTGTGGCAATCTAATTTATAATAATTTTTAGTACAGCTTGTAAGTGGATAATTCTGTTTAACATATAAATAGGAGTTCTATGGCTCCAACTGCCATTTTTTGCCTAGGAAGTGAGACCATAAGTGGCATTAATCCTTTGGGGTGGCCCAAAATTGGTGAACTCCTAAATCAAGTTCTTTCCCAATGGACCTCTTTTGTCTTTCCAAACAGTCAGCCAACTATAGCATTCCTCTGGCAGGACAGGTCCTAAATATATTTTACCACCTCTTGGTTATAAGATAATGTATGTGAGGTTATAGTGGATTGTCTTGACACATGATTCACATGATCTCCATGGTTGGAAAACGAGTAAGCCAGAACCCCTTGAGGTTATCAAAGTAATCCAAACTAAATAATAGACTGACATTTGGTTAGCATAGGTTAAAACAAAGTAAATTAACAAAGCCAAACTAATAACATCAAACAAATCCTATAAAACTTATATAAGCATAATAAAAATGTATAAATGAAATTTTGTTACCCAGAGTCCAGTCAGTAGAAGTTACTGTTTTCAAACCAGTAGCAAAAAACAAACAGAGATCCATGTATATATCTAGAAGCAAAGGATGGCAATGCATCACAGTATAAAAACTATCTTAGAGGTTGAAAGAGTTCATTAGTTTTGGGGGAAGTTTATCTTTCACTGTGCATTGATCAGCCAGTCCCTCCCATGTGACTGAAACAGTACCATAGTCTGCTCAAGACCAATCAGCTTCTGGAGTGACTGGAGCAGGGCTGTAGTCCTTCTGATCATCAAGCTTCTTTCATGCTCTTTTTTTTTCTTTTTATGGTCAGCTTTAAGGGCATAGCAGTGTCTGGAGAGCACTCCCAGTCTTCATCTGCAGGCTTCAGTCTGGTGTAATGAATCCAGGGACCTATTTCTGCAAACTTGACTGCAATTGGGGTGGATAAAATAACAGTGAAAAGGCCCTTCCAAATAAGTTTAGGTGTTGAATATTCCATTCTTTGACCCAGACTCAACTCCAGGCTTGAAGGAGTGTGTATCTGTGGTCAAACTTACTGGCAATTTTTTAACCCATTGGCTGAGAACTTGTAAAGTTTCCCCTAAGGCCTGAAGCTGTCATTTCAGGGTTAATTCTCCTATCTCTTTTAAGTCTCCCTGTAGTCCCCTAATAAGAGGGAGGGCCTCGAATACATTATCTTATAAAGAGAGAATCTAGTCCTCCTTAACAGTGTAATAGGGAGAAGTTCATCACAATGTGAGTCTCCTGAGACAGCATACCCAATTGAGCCTTAAAGTCCTGTTCATCCTTTCAACTTTACCAGAATTCAGCGGCCTATAGGCAGTATGTAACTTTCATCTGATATTTGAACTCTTGTTCAGTAATCATGATACCTCTGCCCAAAAGCTGGCACATTGTCTTTGCCAGTAGTTATGGGGATACCAAGTCAGGGAATAATTGTCCAGAGAAGCATCCTGGTTATCTCCTTAACCTTTTCAGTGCAGTTGGAAAAGACCTCTACCCAGCCAGATTATGAGCACATAAAAACCCAAAGTTATTTATAGCCCTATGAGTGTGGTAGTTCAGTGAAGTCTAATTCCAAGTCTTCAAAAGGTGCTTATCCTATAGTTTAGATTCCTAGTGGAAGCTTTTGCCCCTGACAAGGATTTCTACAGATCATCCAGGTGATGCTTGTGAGCCAGGGAACATAGAAATGTTGACTCAGAACTGTCTCAAGTGCTATATGTCCAATGTGTTTTCCTGTGGAACTGTCTGATAAAGGCTGGGGCTAGAATCTCTGGGATGGCAATGCCGACCATCAGAAACTCTCCATCATCCTGGGAGAAAATTTTCTTTTGCAGTCTTAAACCACTTACTTTCATGTTGGGAATATGTCGGCTCCCATTCTGTTAGAAAGTTGGTCAGGCAGAAGGTCAGCATTTAAACCTGGAACTGGATTTTCTTCTCGTTTCTTGCAGGCAGCTAATCTGGACTCTCTGTTAGCTCTCCAATTGCCCTAAGCAAACACAGTGTTTCCCTTTTGATGGCATTGGCAATATATAATCACAACGTTTCTGGGAGCCCACACAGTGTCCAAAAGTTTAAGAATTTCTTGCCCATACATTTTGCTTTTTTTTTTTTTTTTCCCTCCTGAGTTAATTAGCCCCCTTTCCTTACATAAAGCCCCATGAACATGAAGGATAGTGAAAACATATTTTGAGTCTATGTAAATTTCCACACAGACTCCTGCTGTCAACTGAGGTGCTTGAGTCAAAGCAATGAGTTTTGCTTTGTGTGCTAAAATTCCCTGAAGCAGAGGTTCTGCCTCGAGACTGGAGTCCAGAGTGACCACTGCATATCCAGCAAAGCTTACCTCATATTTTATAAAACTGCTTCCTTCTGTGAAGTACTCCACATCAGAGTCCCTGAGGGCTGGATGGCCAGGTGTGGTCTGCTGGAGAACATTTCATCCATGACTTCAATACAGTTGTGATCAGGTTGTCCAGGTCCAAAGGACAGCTAAGTTGCTGGGTTTAGAATCAGGATAACTTCAACATGGACATGTGGGTTGTCACATAACATGTCCTGGTATTGACCAATGTCTCATTAGTCAACCAATATTGTCCTTTGTACTCTAACAATGTCAAAATTGAATGAGGAACCCTAAAATCAAATTTTTGTTCCATAGCCAGTTTATCAATTTCCAACACCAGAATATCTGTGGCTACAAGGGCTCACAAACAAGGTGGCCAGCCTTGGGCTATAAAGTTCAGCTATTTGAATAACTGAGTCAAGACTCCTACAGTAACTCCAGACTATTCATGGATGTATAGAAAGAAAAGTTTCTTTGAGATCAGGGGGCCCTGTCCAGATGCACTGGGAGTGCTTGTTTAATGTCCTCAAAGGCCTTTTGTTTTGTTAGTTGGCCCCCATATTAGAGGATTTCATTCTCCCCCCTTTGTGACTTCATAGAAGGGTTTTGCCATACTGAAAGTTGGGGAACTGTATATGGCTGAATCTAGTAGCCCCCAATAATTTTCTAGTCTGATGGCAGGTTGAAGGCACTATAATTGAGCAGATCTCCTGTTTCTTTTGAGGCCCAGTTCTGTTGTCTGTTCTGTTGCTGAATCAGATGATAACCAAGTTATGTTACTTTTTCCTTGAAAAATGTGGGCTTTTAAGTCAGAGTCCAGTGCTGTCCCAAAAAATGATGTACTCAAGCACCTGGGAGGAACTGTCATTTTTGGAAACGAAGTATACACAGAGCCTCAGACACTTTAAGATGCAGGATTTTTTGTTGTTGTTGTTATCTCCCAGTGCAGGATGTTGGCTGATGAAATTCTCCAACTCTTAAATCTAATGTAATCTCTTAGCAGAGATTGATGACCTAGGGCATCATTTGTATAAAAAGCACCTATGTAAATCTCACCATGGGATATCTGCAAAGGTTGGAGGGCAGTGGTGTTGTCCTGTGCAGATCTTGGTGTGGTAGCCACATTGTGCCCACCTAGATGTGAAGGTGTGACTTTCTCCTCCTGCCAGGTGGGAGCCTGCTCTAATTTTATATAGTAGCTGCCTTGCTTGTGTTTTTGTTTGCTATGCCTGGGTGCATGGGGCTCTGTGGCCCTTCCTGCTGGTGGCTCACAGCTTGTGGCTTGGGGCCAGGGTGCCATGTCTTTTTGGAGTGTGCACCCTATGACCCACTATTGGCTGTTAACTTGAACTTATTCCCAGTGTATTCTTGGGCTTGCAGCAACTGAGCCCTCTTGAGGCCCTGGGTTCCATGCATCAGATACAGCTGTGTGTGTGTGTCTATAGGACCCCTGCCATTTTTAGCAATCATCAACTTATGAGCAAGTGGGAAGAAACTGAAAATAGGGGCTGGGGCAAACGGCTGGAAGAAAACATTTGCTCCTTCTCAGTTCAAGGCTTAATTTTTGAGCATGGTATTAGGTGCTTGCCTGCCAGGACCATGGAGACTTTTTTGTCCTTTATAAATGTTTGGGTCATTGGCTTTGTTCTGTTGAGACCCCCCTTTGAGTGACCTCTGGGTTTGTGGTGAGGGCAGTTGTAAGGAGATCCATCTCCTCTTATCTTTTTGGTCTGCCTGTCTTTGAGCCTCTGGGTCTCGACTGATGAAAACAGTAGTGGCCATTTTATTCAGCTCTCTGGCACACTTCTCAGTAAAGCCCTCTAGGTTTGTAATTTTTGGCAAATGGCTCTCTGAGCCTGTCCCACAAAGGCTGCATTGATAACCTGTTGCTTGAGTCTCTGCATCTTTTAGCTGACAAACTTGCATTGCAGCTTCTACACATGTATAGTGTCCCTCCTCCCCCAGGTGCCCCTAGGCAGGGAAAGGGGTGGCAGCAGCGGTGACCCAGACACATAGCTCTGAGTCAGTTGGGCACATGTATTTTGATTATTTCTGCCAATTTCATAAGGCAAAAGAGCCTTAGGCAGATGTGGGGCCCAGAGAAATATTCAGTGCTCTCAAGGGTGCAAGAGGGGAGATCCTGGAGCAGAAGGAGGCTTTGCACATCTCTGCTTGTCTGCAGATGCACTCTGGATTAAGGCTAGGGCTTAGGGCTGGCTCTGATTTCTTCTATCTCTTGGGCACAGTATTTTTTCCCTTTCTCTTAGACTTCCTATGAGGACTTCTTGATATCTCTTTATCTTTAGATCTTCTATGTTGGGGCCCCATCCTAGGTCTGGATAATGGGCTGCATCGGATCAGTCATGGCACAGGGTTTCTCCATTTAGGAGGGAGTGTGATTTTTCCATCTTATAAACACATTGGTGGTGAAAGACTGACACATAAATCTACCCCAACATGGGCAGATCCTTTAGTCCCTTGCATCTGGAGAGTTCTCATCTGAATTGTGGCTCTGGTCTTAAGACAAATCTCCCACCTTTATCTTGAGAGGTGAAAGAGTCTTTGGTTCTAAGAAGCCCTTGGCTCTGAGGGCATCCTGGAGGAGAGAATAGCCAGTATTGGGGGGCCATCATTTGTTGCCTCTGAGGATGACAGGCTGAGGAGACAGTCTGTTTTTCCAATGGTCTTGGCAAAGTTGGGTAGAGTGGCTTATAAGGTAGTAGATCCTCTTCTGACTGGGGTGTGGGGGGCAGTTTCCCTTCCTGTCTTTTCTGTGTCAGGTTCTCTGTTTAGCTGCTTTATGCTGGGTCTTAGAGACCGCTATGTTCCTGGGTAACATCAACTTGATCTGCCCATATAGACAAGGTCTCAACTAAGAGTGCTGTTTCTGTATTTCTCTTGCCAGCAATCAATATAAGAGAATTGGTTCAGGGGATCCAACAACAATCAAAAAGACCTCAGCAATGACTCTCTTATCTAAAGATCCTTCTTGTGGCCAGCCCACTCTTGGGTGGGCTATTCTAACTCACAGAGAGTATGCAACCTTTGTGGAGTGAGTTTCATCCCACAGTTACCAGGAAAACCTTCCTAAAGGTTTTTAACACACATTTCAAAAGGATCAGTTTCCTTTGTGTTCCTCCCATGTTCCACTTTGCATTGATGTGGCACATCTGGCCATTCCCCTTTCAGGGACTTAGGGTCCTTTTAATCTTGCAGGTCAGTTTCAACCCACGACCTGAAGCTTTCACTTAGAAATTGGTTGGTGAAATTCCTCCATAGACTGTATGAGGTGCAGGGAACTGCAGATCAGAACTCTGCACTCACTTAGGCCCTTGGATTTTTTTTGGAACCTTGGTCCATCTCATTCACGCACTTTCACACAGACATGGCCAGAACAAAATTTCTAAAATGCCCAAATTCCAACAATTCCAAACCAAATAAAAAGGGAGTCAAGATTTCCTCTCTGCTTGCTGACCCCAAACAGAGACTATCGGGTGACTCCCTGGGTCCATTTTAGCTCCAACCACTTTGGAGGGTACTCAGAACCCAACAGAGGTTGTTGATCAAGCCTCTCTTTCATCTGCTTAGGCCAATTAGGGGAAGTCAGGTGGGCTGCCAAAACAAATGGACCCAGGTCCCACATTTTCAATTGGGCTGTATTGCAAAACCCTAAATCTGGTTCCTGCTTCCTTGGGATTCTCTTGTGCTCAGGGTCCTGGGTGAGTTGATCCTCCTTCAGACCAATAGGGGGCCTGCATGTGCCAAGGGGAACTCTGTCCCCCACTGCCCCAGGGAAGCTGGTCCCTGGAGACAAGTGAGGCAGAATAGACTTCCTTACCTGCTCTGACCATCTGGGTCACCAAAATCGCTATAGGCACAGACAAGACAAGGCACCAAAGATAGCAGAAAACAGTTTTATTTGGCTGGAGCCAGGTTCATAGGGCACAGCTTTTACTGTAATCAATTAATCCCCTGAACCCCGTTTTCAGGTAGTTTTAGAGTTTTATACCCAGCATGTAAGGGGAGGGGCTCAGAAGTTCACAATCTGCAGAAGTTCACATAAAATCAGCCTTTTCTCTTACTGTCCTGGGCAAGTTAACCCTTCAAGGTCAGCACCTGAGAATGGGAGAGCTTCTTCTCCCCTTCTTCCCTCCCCCTGCCAGCTGTTACCATGGGGCCCAATTGGCAACTTCTCTTATCTTAAAAATGTAGACATCTCTGTGATGCCCAGCTCAAGGCCAGAGGCCTAGTTTGCACATTTCTACAAACTACTATACTGGATATGTTTGTGAAAAACTAGTCAGGGGGTGTTCCTCTCCTGGAGTGCTGATATCTTCTCAGACAGTGACCAAGTAAAACAGGGTGACATGAAAATAGAAAGTTTATCTACATTGAACCATTTGTAGAGACTCTTTTGCTGATAGTCCTAAAATTAGCCATAGTAAAGATTTCTGGAGAAACCTAGTTAAGACTTTTCTGTGGAGAAAGGAGTGTTACTTCATTATTACTAGAACAAGGGGAAAGTGTCACTTTATTATAACTAGGACAAGCTAGGAAGAAAAAACCCAAAAGATATGTGCTGCAATATCACTTCTTCTTCAGTTCTTATCTACATTAATAAATTTGTAAACATGTTACCTTGAATAATAAAGAGTTTTAATAAAGAGTAAACAACATAATTATTTATGGAGTATTACAATTTCAGATATCCAGATACAGGAAGTCTGATTTAGTATTCCTAGAGTGAAGTCCAGCTATCTGCATTTTAAAGACAACTTCCCAGGCAAGCCTGATATAATGTGTAATGTGTAAAGTGGTAAGTATATAAGTGCTAGTTTGTGTTCTATTTTTATCTTATATTTGACAAAGGTGACATGCATGTCACACATACTTCCAGAACTTTTAATTCCATTCCCATGAATCTACAGAAAGATAAAATACTATAGAGCAATCTTAAATACCTAAGAGCGCCTTCCTCTTGCTGCCACTGCACCATCTATGAGGATCAATTATAGCCTTTTCCATATTCATGTGTTCGTTCCTCTTTTCTTCTTTGCTTGGGGTAAGGGATCCTGTGATCAGAGAATACATCCTGACCTCAAGGAGATCCTAAATGAGGGAGCCTCCTTCTGGTAAGGAGGAAGGCAGATGCTGACAGGACAAATATGACAAATACCGTGGTGGAGAACACTTGCATGAGGTGTGCAGGACACAGAACACTGCCATGTGGTGACTATGGGGATGGTGCCACTGTTTGCTCATCTGTATCCCCTCACTAGACCTAAGTCCCTTGAGGACAGAGATTGCATTTTCATTTAAGTTTCTCACAAGTTCGAGGGAAGGTGGAGGGTGAGTGAGGTTGAGGCAAACCCAGGGTTTCTGAAGCCCAAAGCTAATACAAATTTGGAGGCACTCTCTAAGAAACATACAGAATCACCAATACATAATTAGATGTATTTATGACTATTTATTTAAAATGAGTAAAGAAATCAGAGCAAACTACAGAAGCCTTAGTGATTCCTGTCCATATAGTCTGACTCTCTTTAGATAACTTATCAAAAACACTTAAAGGGAAATGCTTCCAATTGCTGACTGGTTTTAATTTCTCACACACAACCCTTTATAACCCAGGAGCAATTGGAACCCTAGAGGCCCGTGTGACCATATGACCACAGCAATGCCACAGTGAAGCTGAGAAGAAGTGAATTTGTAGGAGAAAGCTACACATGAACACCAATGGACAAAATTTGGCAGTTCAGTCTGTCAAAAAATATAAAACAGTTGGCCAGGTGCATTAACATATGCCTGTAATCCCAGCAGTTTAGGAGACTGAGGCAGGAGGATCTCAAGTTCAAAGCCAGCCTCAGCAAAATCAAGGCACTAAGCAACTCAGTGAGGCCCTATCTCTAAATAAAATACAAAATAAGGCTAAGGATGTGGCTCAGTGTTCAAGGGCCCCTGAGTTGAATCCCTGGGACCTCCTTCCCCAAAAAAGTTAATAAATGAAACCCTTGATACCAGACAGCAATTGAATTTGGTTTGTTATTTCAGCAAAATATCCATCAACACAACTGCTTCATTTTCTGTAGAAATCAGCAACTCCAATTAGAACAGACCCCACTCAGCCCCTGAGGCCTGGGATGAAATCTTTGCTGCCTGATCTAGAGCTGGAAGTGGGGAATGAGTAGCAGATTTTGCCTTATGGTTTCAATTTTGTTTCTGTCAAGTGGGTGATAAAATCAGGAAACAGAACAAGAATGTTTAGACAATGACTTGTTTACTGGTTTCTAGTTTGTTGAGAGCCACAGCCGAAGGGGCTCCAGCAAACTTTCAGACTGCCAGCTGATGATTGGCTCACAGTGGCCCCAGCAACACCTAGCTGATTGGCTCCTCTGTGGAGATGCTCATTGGGCTGTTTCCCTGCCCTTTCAGACCACGGAGCTGCTCATTGGGGGACTTTTTTGGCTCCGCCCATGCAACCCAGCCAATCGGCCTCAAGAGCAGGAGGATTGTGGGAAGAAGAGGTTGTTGGGTGTGTGTGGCTTGTGGGAAGCCGGTGGTGGCAGTTGGGCTCTGAGGGTTTTTCCTGAGGAGCTGTTTTGTTTATCTTGTGTGGTTCTAAAAATAAAGTTAGTTTTTTTTGACAAGTGGCTCCTGAATTGTGCCCAGCCAGACTGCGGCATTTGGTGGCTCGCACGGGGAGCGACTGAGGGTAAGTAAACCGCTCGCCCCTGAGGGCAGGGTGAGAGGATGGGGAGCCATTTTAAGATTCCTCTTTTGTTTTGCTTCATTTTTGTTTTAAGTTGCCTGTCCCTGGAGATGAGTGAGACGGAAGAAAAACCGCTCACTTCTGAGGAAAAACTATTTACGTCTGAGGAACAGATAGGGAGAAAGGACGGATGCACATGTAAGGAGGATAGAAAGGTTATAATGATTTTGTGTGGTTCCATTTTTATTTCATTCTGTCTCGGTTTTGTTTGGCGTCATCTTGTTGGGTTGTATTATAGTAGAAATACAGGATCAGAAATTAGTAAAAAACAAACCGAAAGAGTGTTAAGTAAATTGTTAGAGGAAGGAGGCATCCCAGTAAAATCAAGAGCAGTCAGGGCATATGTTGATACAATGCAAAAATGTAGCCCATGGCTTTTTAAGGAGGAGTTGTTAAATATATCACAATGGAACCATCAGGGTGAAGATTAAAAAAGAATAGAAAAGAACAGCCCAGGAACTCTGCCAGCTGGCACATTGGCATTGTGGGCATTGGTATCTGGTTTTCTTAGTCCAAAACCTTCAATTCAGACAAAGGTAGAGGAAGGAGAAGACATATTGATTCAAGTAAATGAGGAGGTCTCTCAAGTTAGTCAGAAAGAGGAAAAGATTCAAGTAAAAGAGAAGGTCTTTCGAGCTAATCAGACAGAGAAAGAAAGTTTAGAGCAGAAAAAGCCATCAGGGGGAAAGTTACAAAAGGAGACTGCTACTAAAACCTTTCTATCACCAGAGGGCTTAAGTGTCCAACCAACAGCACCACCTCTACAGGAGACTGCTACTAACACCTTTCTATCACCAGAGGACGTAAGTGTCCAACTGACAAGGCCACCTTCATATGCTGAGAGGCCCCCAACCCCCGCAGTGGATAGTTCAGATCCTGAGACAGGATCTCAAGTATTAACATGCCCTATATTTGAGGTAGGAGGGCAGCGAATTTACCATACTTTAAATTTCAAAACAGTGAAGCAGCTAAAAGAGGCTGTAACAACCTATGGTCCTCAAGCACCCTTCACTGTAAGCTTGGTCGAATCCATTACCAACTTGAACATGACGCCAGCAGATTGGGCTAATATGTGTAAAGCTGTGCTAAATGGAGGACAATACCTGTTATGGAAGGTTGCCAATGAGGAATTTTGCAAGGAGACAGCTAGGCGAAATGCAGCAGCTGGTTATCCTCAGAGAAATCTAGATATGTTGTTAGGAAAGGGACCTTATGAGGGTCAGCAGCAACAAATTGCATATGATCCTGGTGTATATTTACAAATTGCTGTAGATGCAGTTAAGGCATGGAAGACTTTACAAGGACATGGAGGTTTACAAGGTCAATTATCTAAGATAATACAAGGAACTAATGAATCTTATGCTGAATTTGTAGATAGGCTTATTCAAACAGCTACCAGAGTTTTTGGGAATACAGAACAAGCAATGCCATTAATAAAACAACTGGCTTATGACCAAGCGAATCGTTGGTGCAGAGATATCATTAGACCATGGAAACATGAAGATTTAAACACATATATTAAATTATGTAGAGACATTAATGAACAAGAGCAAGTCATGGCAGCTGCAGTAAAACAGGCTTTAGATGCCAGAGACATTAATGAACAAGGGAAAATTGTGGCAGCTGCAGTAAAACAGGCTTTAGATGCCAGAGACATTAATGAACAAGGGCAAATTGTGGCAGCTGCAGTAAAACAGGCTTTAGATTCCAGGCCAAGAACATGCTACAATTGTGAACAAACAGGACATTTTAAAAGGAATTGCCCCATAGGAGGAGGGTTTAACAAAACTAGGTATCAAAGGAGTAGAATACCGGGTATTTGCCCACGATGCCGTAGAGGGAGACATTGGGCTAATGAATGCCGTTCTCAAACCACCATAGAGGGTACTCCATTATCAAAAAACGAACAAGGACCAAGTGTTTATCCACGATATCGTGGAGAAAGGCATTGGGCTCCATTGCCAAAAAATGGACAGGGGGGCCCAATGCTCCGGGGCCCAAAACCACAAATATACGGAGCACTGGAGGAACCCAGCAACCCCATCAGGGTAGTGCCCAGGACACATTGTCCATCAGATCCCTCATCAGACAAACCAGAGGGAGCGCAGGGTTGGATATCTGCGCCTCCGCCAGATCAGTACTAACTCCAGAGATGGGAGTTCAAATCATTCCCACAGGGGTGAAAGGACCTCTTCCCAAAGGAACAGTAGGCTTATTATTGGGACGCAGCTCTTCTACTCTAAAAGGACTTATGATAAGTCCTGGGGTAATTGATCCCGATTATGAAGGTGAAATAAAAATTATAGCCAGTTCTCCAAATGGTATATCAGTAATTTCACCAGGAGATAGAATAGCACAGTTACTAATAATACCAAGCCTACATGATAAATTTTCCAGTCGTGCTATAGAAAGAGGTTCCAAGGGATTAGGCTCCACAGGTGTAGATTGGGCTATGCTGTCTTTAAATTTAGATTCTCGCCCCATGCTAAAACTAAATATTCAAGGACATGAATTTAATGGGCTACTGGATACAGGTGCAGACCTTAGCATCATCTCTTGTCAAGAATGGCCAAAACATTGGCCATTACAACAAGCCACTCAAACGCTTCGAGGCCTAGGAGTGGCGACTAATCCCCATAGAAGTGCAATGGTATTAGATTGGAAGGATCCTGAAGGATGTGAAGGAACTATACAGCCATATGTATTGGATTATCTTCCTATAAATTTATGGGGACGAGATGTCCTAGATCAATTAGGTTTGACATTAACAAATAACATCAACCAAAATGCACCCACTATTATGACTAGACAAGGTTTTAGGAAAGGAAAAAGATTAGGAAAACAAGAACAAGGTATAGCAGCACCAATACAAATAGATCAAGGAACGGACAGACATGGGTTGGATTTTCAGAAAGGGCCACTGAGACAATAAAAATTACTTGGAAATCAGAAAGACCAGTATGGGTTCCTCAGTGGCCCCTGACTAAAGAAAAGATACTAGTAGCCCATGATCTGGTCAAACAACAATTAGCAGAAGGACATATACAACCTTCTGTATCTCCCCATAATACTCCCATTTTTGTCATCAAAAAGAAATCTGGTAAATGGAGATTATTGCAAGATTTAAGAGCCATTAATAATGAGATGGTTATTATGGGACCTGCTCAATCGGGGATTCCTCAATTGTCTGCTTTGCCAAAAACTTGGTATGTTTTAGTTATAGATATTAAAGATTGTTTTTTTTCAATTCCAATTCATCCTGAGGATAGTCCACGTTTTGCATTTACTATCCCTGCACTGAATCATGAAGGTCCTGATCAGAGATATGAATGAAAAGTACTCCCTCAAGGGATGGCTAACAGCCCAACTATGTGTCAAATTTATGTTAACAAAGCAATCCAGCCACTTAGAAATCAAAATCCTGAACTACAAATATTTCACTATATGGATGATGTATTATTAGCACACAAAGCTAAAAACACATTGCTAGACTGTTATGCCACACTTACAAACTTATTAAAAAATTATAATCTAGAGATAGCAATAGATAAAGTACAATTAAATTTTCCAATTAATTATTTAGGAGTTCTATTATCCTCAACCATGGTCCGTCCACCAAAAATTCAAATACGAGTAGATCAACTCAAATCACTTAATGACTTTCAAAAGTTATTAGGAGACATAAATTGGATAAGGCCTTATCTAGGTATACCAACAGGAGAGTTGGGACCTTTATTTGATATCCTAAAAGGTCCATCAGATCCAAATTCACCCCGAATATTAACGCCTGAAGCAAGAAAGGCATTAAAAATCATTGAAACATATATGGAAAATATGCATTTGGATAGAATTGATATAAGTTTGCCTTTATTATTTATTGTACTACCAACAAAAAATATTCCTACAGGAGTATTTTGGCAAGAAGGTCCATTATTATGGATACATTTATGTTATTCTCCTAACACTATTCTTACTAGGTATCCTGAGGCTGTAGGACAATTAATACTCAAAGGAATAAAAGCAGCAAAGGGAGTGTTTGGAATTTCTCCCAATAAAATTATTACTCCATATACTATGAATCAAATAGATGAGTTAGCTAATGAGTTAAATACTTGGGCAATAATCATGTGCAAATCTAATGTTTCATTTGATAACCACTTACCATCTAATCCTTTATTGTCTTTTTGGTCATCGCATCCTGTAATTTTTCCAAAAATGACAAGAAAAACACCTATCGGGAATGCTCCAAATATATTCACTGATGGATCAAATAATGGTACAGCAGCAATAGTTACACCTCATCAAACTTTTACATTTTTAGTACCCAAAGAATCAGCTCAAAAGGTAGAGCTTAAGGCAGTATTACAGGCTTTTGTGATGTTTAAAAATTCTGTATTTAATTTATTTTCCGATAGTCAGTATATAGTTAATGCTATAGTATCCCTTGAAGATGCTGGTAGGATTTCCCCTTCCTCCACTATTTTCTCTTTGTTTTCCACTATACAAAGTCTAATCTGGGACAGAAAAGATCCATTCTTTATAGGACATATCAGGGCACATACAGGATTGCCTGGAGCCCTTAGTTTGGGCAATGATTTAGCAGATAAAACTACACATGACATACATATTTTCTCTACACTAGAAGAAGCTATAAATTTTCATAAAAAGTTCCATGTCAATGCTAATACTTTACAAAAGCATTTTAAAATAACTAAGGAACAAGCTAGACAAATAATAAAACAATGTCAAAATTGTGTGACCTTTTTACCACAAGTTAATCTTGGAGTCAATCCTAGAGGATTGATACCTAACCATATTTGGCAGATGGACGTCACACACTTGCCAGAATTTGGAAAATTAAAATATTTGCATGTTACAGTTGATACTTCTTCTGGATTTTTGATGGGCTCCCTTCATGCCGGAGAAAAAACTAAAGATGTTATAGCTCATTGCTTACAAAATCTTGCCACTGTGGGCGTTCCAAAACAGTTAAAAACAGATAATGCCCCTGGTTATACTTCTACCTCTTTTAAACAATTTTGCTCATCATTTGGCATTACTCATATAACAGGAATCCCATACAATCCACAGGGACAAGGCATAGTTGAAAGAGCTCATCAAACTATTAAAATGTACTTATTAAAGCAAAAAGAAGGAATTGGGAAGGGGTATATATTCCCCAAAGATAAACTTAAAATAACCCTTTTTACTCTAAACTTTTTAAATTTGGATTCATCAGGGCTTAGTGCTGCGGAAAGGCATATGTGTCCAAAAAATGTATATAAGCCCAAGGTACTTTGGAAGGATATTCTAACAGGACAATGGAAAGGTCCTGACCCAGTAATTGTCTGGAGTCGGGGGTCTGTTTGTGTGTTTCCACAGGGAGAACAGCAGCCGATTTGGATTCCAGAGAGATTAACTAAGGTCCTGACCCAGTGATTGCCTGGAGTCGGGGGTCTGTTTATGTGTTTCCACAGGGAGAACAGCAGCTAATTTGGATTCCAGACAGATTAACTAAAGCGATTTCTACAGACCAAAAAGAAGATGTGATATCCAGAACTCCAGTTTGGTTATTCTTACATCTGCGACAGAACCAGAATGCTTTTTTCAATATCTATTTTATTATTGCCCTTTCCCATATTTTTTTTTTGAGCTCATACAGACCTAGGTTAATGTTTTGCTGATCAGTTCTATTTTTTGACTATAGAGTTTTTAAACATTGCAATGGAGATTTCACCTGTAAAAAGTTATAAGGCCTTTACTATTATGTTATGTGTCGTATGTATTATGTGTGCACACTTGTGTTTTGTGTTTGAATGTACGTATGTCCATATGTCATATATGATGAGTGCTCATGAAAAAATGGATCCAAATAATTTTTTTTTTATTCAGGTGATTTAAATGGTTTAATTTAAATTGGGTAAACAGCTGTTGAAGATTGTTTTAAAATGTGAACAAAAAAGGAGGTTAACAGATCTGTTTGTTTACTTTCACCTTTCCTTTTCATTATATTTAATAATTCTCTTAAAGATAATGTAAATTGTTAAGAAAATTGTTTTCTTTTAATGCCTTCTGGAACGTTACATAATTTTTTCTTTAGCCATTATTGCCAAAATTCCTATCTTCATCCCAGTGCCGGTGAAGACAATGTAAATTGTTAAGAAAATTGTTTTCTTTTAGTGCCTTCTGGAATGTTACATAATTTTTTCTTTAGCCATTATTGCCAGAATTCCTATCTTCAGTGAAGACAATGTAAATTGTTAAGAAAATTGTTTTCTTTTAGTGTCTTCTGGAATGTTATATAATGTTATATAATTTTTCTTTAGCCATTATTGTCAGAATTCCTATCTTCATCCCAGTGCATGAAGACAAAGATAAAACCAATCTACAGCTTCTGCTATAGCCATCACTGAACTGCTTGCAGAACTTGCCTGGACTATGTATCACTTATATGCATTGTGAACTCACTTGTATGCATTGTGAACTATCTGTTGGTGCAGCAACTTCTGGTAGTGTTGGGGTATTTATGCTGATGGTGTCATCGGTGGTACAATTTTTCCAAAAGGAGCCGTCAGCTGGCTTGGTGTATCTTCCTCCCTTCTGTTTGTCATGATCGTTCAGCTAAAATTTGGGGGCCAACAGAGGTGAGGCAAAGAACCTCACCCCCCCGCTGGTACGAAGACCTCTACACAGGTGTGGCTGTATACTGGACTGGTAGTCAATGACGGGTAAGATCCAATTACTATGGTACCAACCTAAGACAGGAGGCTGACGCCTTGAGGTCAGCTCATCCAATAACGGGTAAGGACCATACGTACTATTGGACAACCTAAGGCAGACACGGTCCCTAAGCCACATGCTTCTTGTTTAAACAGAGAGGGGGAGATGTTGAGAGCCACAGCCGAAGGGGCTCCAGCAAACTTTCAGACTGCCAGCTGATGATTGGCTCACAGTGGCCCCAGCAACACCTAGCTGATTGGCTCCTCTGTGGAGATGCTCATTGGGCTGTTTCCCTGCCCTTTCAGACCACGGAGCTGCTCATTGGGGGACTGTTTTGGCTCCGCCCATGCAACCAAGCCAATCGGCCTCAAGAGCAGGAGGATTGTGGGAAGAAGAGGTTGTTGGGTGTGTGTGGCTTGTGGGAAGCCGGTGGTGGCAGTTGGGCTCTGAGGGTTTTTCCTGAGGAGCTGTTTTGTTTATCTTGTGTGGTTCTAAAAATAAAGTTAGTTTCTTTTGACAAGTGGCTCCTGAATTGTGCCCAGCCAGACTGCGGCACTGGTTCAATTTATTGTCTGCTTAGTTACCAAGGGAATCCACTACACATGATTTAAGTGTATTTGTTAAATGCTGTCCACCAATAATGAAACAGATCTTCACTTAAATCCTCTCTTCCTGCTCTAAGGTTACTCTGACTTTCTAGGTAAGTTACAGCATCTGTTTTGTTTTACATCAGTGATTCTCCACCTTTTTGGTTTCAGGACCACTTTACACACTTAAAAATTAATGAGGAAACCAAAGAACATTTTTTATAATGTAGGTTAGTTCTATGAATATTTATCATTATAGGAATGAAAACTGAAAACTATTTAAAAATATTTACTAACTCACGAAAATAATCCCATTTTATAGTAATATAACTTCTTATGAAAGGTAAAAATGTTTTCCAAAACAAAAAAAAAAAAAGAGAAAGAATGATAATAATTAATGTCTCTCAGTTTTCCAAATCTTTTTAATGTCTGGTTTAGTAGAAGACTGCAGATTTGCACACCTGCTTCTTTAATCAATCTCATGATATGTTGTTTTGGTTGAGGATATGAAGATTATTTGCATAACACAGAGATATATAGTTAGAAAGGTAAAAACCATTATAATAGCATATTCAGATAGTTATGAATATTCTTTGATTCTATGCCAAAACTTGATAAGTGGTAGTTTCTGCTTTGCTTTAGATTTGAGGTATCCCCCAAAGGCTTATGTGTGAGACAATGCAACAAAGTTTATAGGTGAAATGTTTGGGTTTTGAGAACTTTAACCTAACCAGTTCATTTATCCACTGATAGGGATTAACTGGATGGTAACTGTAGGCAGGTGGGGAGTGGATGGAGACGGTGGGTCACTGGGGATATGATTATGGATTTTTTATTTTGTCTCTGTTGAATGAAACTCTCTCTGCCTCCTGCTTGCCATGTCCTGAGCTTCTCTCCTCTACCATGCCTTTCTGCCATGATGTTCTGAGCACCTTAGGCCTTAAAGTGGAGTTGGCTGTCCATGGACTCAGACCTCTGAAACCATGAGTCCCAAGTAAACTTTTTCTCCTCTATGTTGTTTTTGTCTGGCCTTTTGGTCACAGTTTCATAAAAGTTAGTTGCAATGTGGAATCTGAAACCATGTCAATGGACATGATCTATCTTGCATTTTGAGTGATTTTGTAAAACTTATCATACTTTAACCAACATTGTGACCAATATCTGACACATAGAAAGTATTATTTCACTGACTTATGCAGATTTTCCAAATGATGACACTTTACATTACCCAAAATTTAAAAAGTCATATTTATTATATCACTAACAAAAAAAGTATTTTAAGTATTGGGAAGCTGATGAGATCATAGAGAAGGATGTAAGTTTTCTAAAATTTTCATTTTTGCTTAGCAAATATATTGGTTGTTTTCATTGAAGTCACAAATTCATTTTGTTAATTTTCAAAAAGCTGGTGAAATACACAAAACCAATAGCCATAGTTTGTCATTCTTTTAAGTGAAAGAATGGAAAAGATGGCTAGTTGAGCTCATTACTCAAATAATCACATGAGTACTTCCTCAGGATATGCATTCTTCAATTGGTTGCATTTCTTGACGCAGAATCCCATTTTTCTACACAGAATATTAAAAAGATATATGATCAAGAGTTTAGATTTAATAAAATTGAGTAATTTTTTTTACTGTTTTAGGAAGGACACTTTTTTTTCTGAGAGAGAGAGAGAGAAAGAGAGAGAGAGAGAGAGAGAGAGAGAGAGAGAGAGAGAGAGAGAGAGAATTTCAATATCCATTTTCTGGTCTTTCAGCGGACACAACATCTTTGTATGTGGTGCTGAGGATCGAACCCAGGCCGCACGCATGCCAGGCTAGCGTGCTACCACTTGAGCCACATCCCCAGCCCAGGAAGGACATTTTTTAAATGACACTTTTTTGTAAGTGTATAATGGTGAAGATAAAATCACTGCTAGTATAGCCCAATTCTATTGTTTAATTCCTACTAAAGCATTATAAGTTTCACCAACCATTCAAAGAAGCAGATCCAACCCCAGCAGCAGTGACCCAGCTGCAGGTCTCTGTATCCCAGTTCTCCAGCAGGCAGGCACTTGACAATGAAGATCTCAATGGAGGGTCCTGTTCAAGGGTGGACCCAGAAATCCAAGGTAAAAAGTAGACTTAACCAGAAGGCACTTGGAAGAGTGAAAAGCTGGAAATATTGCCCAAGGAAAATCTCATCAAGTTTCCCAAGAGGAAAATGATGCTGATTACAGAAAGCTAATTAAAGGTGTTCAGAATTGTGAGAAATGGAAGAACTCAAGTCAAAACCTGTTGATGGAAAAAGTGATGAGATCACTAATATCTGGCTGAGTTTCTAAATCTTCAAATTGGGCTTGAAAAGTTCTGTTTTCTACTCTTATCATTGGACTGAGAGTAGGGCCATCTTGCCCACAACATACTCAGTCCTCCCTAGGAGCAGAGAGAGAAGTGCTCTCAGGACCACACTCCTTACCTGGCCTTGAGGATAGCCCTATTGGTGTGGCACCTCAAGCCATGGAAAAGTCCCACTCACCACTATTACCTGGGATTTGGGATATAGGGGACTTGTCAGGAAGGAGTATTTAGGGAATGAAAAAGACAACTGAATATTTGTATGGAAATAAAAAACATGTTTACTGCACAGGTATGGTGGTGCATGCCTGTAATCCTAGTGGTTCAGGAAGCTGAGAGAGGAGAATCATGATTTCAAAGCCAGTCTCAGCAAAAGTGAGGTGCTAAGCAACTCAGTGAGACCCTGTCTCTAAATAAAAATACAAAATAGGGCTGGGGATGTGGCTCAGTAGTTGAATGTGCCTGAGTTCATTCCCTGGTACCCCTCCAAAATTATGTTTATTTATTGGAATGGGACAATAATTATTTATAAATAGAAAGTGCTAGAATTCAATATTGTATTAAAATCCTGCTTCTTCTACTACAAAAAATAAAAGTAGTTTCACCAACCATTGCCTTTATACTATCAGTGCAAATGCCAATAAATGAAAAAGGCAAATAGTAGCTTAGTATTTAAATAATTTTGACATGCACTGATGTGTAACTTTCTCCATTTGCTGTTAACAGCTTAAGTCCTGGGATAAACAAGTAGCTGGGTTTAAAAAAGATTAGGGTTCTTCCAGGCAGATACAAAAAACAATACCAAGGAAGTCAAAGGTGTTAAAGGAGAGTACAGTTTGTGCTTGAGAATCTAAATTGGGAAAGAAAGAAAGTGAGAATTGAGGGCAATAGATAGTGAGAAAGTGGCATGCTCATCAGAAATATGGAGGGAAAGGTCCAAGTTGTATGGTACCATGGAGATGACAGAGAAAGTATAATTATTGATTTCAAATGCTGGGTTTGACTCTGGGACAGATAATAAGAATGACTCATTATAACAAGAACAGTAGCTGGCTTTCATTGTGACACTATGCTGGGAACTTGACAAATGGTATATCAGTTAATCTCTGTCAGTTCTATGAAAGAGGTACTACTATTATTTACTGACAAAAACTGGGGGGGCAGATTTAGGAAATTTAAATACTTTAGTATTGGAATTGAATTTCAAACCCAGGTCTATACAGAGACCATCTTTTTTATTATGCAATGTTTTCCTATACCTCACAAAACCAGGTAACATGGAGTCAGGCTTGGTCAGGTACAAGAAAGTTTGTATTAGTAAAGTGACCCCCAAAATAAAAGAAAAGAAAAAAGAAAAGAAAACCCCTCAGTGAAGACCTAGATAGACAGGTAAGAAGTGGGAGCACATGGCTTTTTTCCTAGCTGTCACCTCAAATTTTTCTTGCTTCCCTTCAATACACAGATACTGAGTTCTTCCCTGCTTGTGTATTCTTAGTTTTATTTCTGTCTGTTCCTTGGGTCCATAGATATGTGACTCAGTGACATGAGCCTGGAAAAAGTGAGGTAGACTATTTCCACATTAATTTGAAATTTAAAAAAAAATTATTTTCAGATACAGGCAGATGCATTTTGCTTCATTGAGATATAAAGCATATGTTTTGGATAAGAACAGATTGTATTACTGATTCCCCCAAATTGACAAAATAATGGCTCAAGAATTTATGGTTGTCTTACTCTCTGTTTCTGTTTACTGAGATAAGCTTTCTTTCCAACTGAGATATAGATCCCCTTTTAAAAAAATAAACTATTTTTGTATGATTTTTAATATTTCTCAAAGAATTTAATTAATTCCTTCATACATTAAAGTTTCAAATATATAGAGGGCCTACTCTGACTAGGTGGTATCAGTCATAGACAGAGAATAATGAGCTGAACCAAACACAGCACTCTTATCCTTCTAGTCTCCTTGGGGAGAAACAAGGGCACAGCAAACTGTATGCCTTTCCTTAATAATTCCTCTGTCTTGATTTTCATAACATTCTGTGCAGCAGGCAATTGTAGTGGGTAGACAATGGCTCCCCAAAGACATCTACCTCCTAAACCTGTGACTATGTTCTGTCACAGCAGATGAGACTCCGCAGATGTCATTAAGTTAAAGATCTTGAGATGAGGACATTCTGAATTATCTGAGTGGGCCCATTGAAATCACAATAGTCTGCTAAGAGGGCTATAGGAGAATCAGTGAGAGGAGATGTGACAACAGAAACCAAAGTCAGAGTGTTGGGGGACCATGGACCAAGGAACAGCAAGGATGCCCATTCTCCCCTAGAGAGTCCAAAAGGAATGCAAACCTGCCAACATTTTTTATTTTACCCCACTGAAACCCATCTTGGACTTCTGACTTCCAGAATTATGAAATAAAAAAATCATGTTGTTTAAAACAGCCAAGTTTGTGGTAACACAGTATAGCAGCAGTAGGAAGCTAATACAACTGGGCACTGTTTTTGGACCTATGTAGCAGATAAATAATCTGAGTGAAAAGCTCACAAGAATTAAATTTCAAACAATGCAAAATGGTGCAACCACCACAGACACGTTGGCATTATCTATCAAAATTGTCAATGTATTTGCTCCACTTACTCCTGTCCTACAGATATGCCTGATTTGAATGAAATGGCACATGTTCAAGTTCATTCACAACAGCCTTGTTTATTAGAGTAAAATACCAGAAATATCCAATTGTTTATCTCTGGTGGAGTAGTGAAATAAACTTCACAGTGGAACAGGTTACAGCTATAAAAAAGAATGAGGAAGTTCTCTACCTACTGAGAGAGTAAGAGCCTCAAGATATACTGTTAAGCCAGGTATGTACCACATGCCTGTAATCCCAGCAATTTAGGAAGCTGAGGCAGGAGGATCTCCAAAGTTTGAGGCCAGCCTCAGCAATTTAGCAAAGCCCTAAGTAACTTAACAAGACCCTATCTCAAAATAAAATATAAAAAGGGCTGGGGATGTGGCTCAGTGTTTAAGCAGCCCTGAGTTCAATTCCTGGTGCAAGCACATGCACACACTCACATACACACACATACACACACACTTATATTGTTAAGTGAAAAAAGGATAGTAAAAAACATTACACATTGAGTGTGCTAGCTTTTTTATATGAAAAGGGATTAAATAAGTACATTCATATTTTCTTATATATGAGGAAAGAAGCACTAGAAGGGTGTACCAACAACCACCAAAATTAGGTGAAATGAGGTGGATAGGGATGGGGAGGAAGGTGAGAAATATTTTTCAAAGTACAAATTTTTGTATCTAACTTTTAACAATGTGAATGTGCTCTGTATTTTACTTTATTTATTTATTTAATTTTGGTATAGGGGATTGAACTCAGGGCCACTTGACAATTGAGCCACATCCCTAGCTCTTTTTTATTTTTTGAGACAAAGTCTCATTAAGTTGCTTGGTACCTTGTTAAGTTGCTGAGGATGGCTATGAACTTGTGATCCTCCTGCCTCAACCTCCCAAGCTGTTGGGATTACAGGGTTGTGTCACCACAACTAGCTGAAGTTAAAATTCTTAAACCTCAGAAGTTCTGAGCCCTGGCCCAAGAACTATGTTCCTTGATTTCCCACCCCGAATCCCCTTCATGCCACAATGGGCCTCAAAAATTCCAGCCTAAAAAAATCCCAGCCTACATGTTCAATTTCCATCATTAAACCCACAAACAGACACTCGTGGCCACCCTTTGTACCTAGGGGTTTTCATGGACTGGCATATTCTGTCTGTCATAAGATGAACCCAGAGATTCATGCAGATTCTACAGCAGTCTTAGGGCTATTGGGAATTCCAGAACAATGGATCACAAGGTAAGAGGGATGGTTCTAAGTGGGTATAACCTTTTGGCCTCTGGAACTCCTTGCCTTAGGGGGAGGGCAGAGGTCAAAAGAGAGCCAGAGCCAAAGTCCACTAATGCATGAAGCCTAGAGAAAGAATTCTTCTTTATCCATTCCAAAAGAATCCTGCCTTCTCCAGAAGTGTCCACAAAAGGGATCCTGGAAGATAGATAAGCAGGATTTGAGCTCAATCAATCACTTAATGAACAGAGAGAACAGGGATAAGAAAGAATCATGGTGAACTCAAAGTGTCAGATAGTGAGGGAAAGCACCTAGTTCAGAACCAACACAGTGGTGATTATTTAGACATGTCTAAGCTGAAAGTTAAATGATTGGCAGTTGAATAATGATGAAAATTACCATTCTCTTTTCCATTGTTAGTGTTGTCAGAATATTTGAGCCTCCCTAGCCAACTAAATTTCTTCCCTTAGAATTCATTTGCTCTTGACATGAGTCTTTTTATGAGTTGCTTATGCTCTCTTGATGATCAGACCCCATGGGTGAAGGCTTCACCAACTTTCAGGTGTATGTAGAAATAATGATGCTTGGAATCTCCTAGGAACATGGGAAAAGCTACATGAGTGCCTCCCATGGTGACCAGAATTTAGTACAACAAACTTACATGTGTTTAAGAACAAAAGCAGTTTCAACAACCATCATATCATAAACTCACAGCATAATTTGGTCAACACCCACATACACACACACACACACACACACACACACACACACACACCTCCTACCATTAGATGACTCTGCTCCTCTATGCCTCTGCTTCTACTACTCACCAACCTACCAGCATCTTCCTAAATTTGTGACTCCCATGTTCTCATGGCCAGCATGCTGCTCTTTTTCTGTGTGTCATTTTTTATTTCATCCCTATGTGGTCATTGGAGTAGTTCTCAAATTTTCTGGCCCTCTCTCCCTCCAAGCAAATGGTAATATCTATCCTATGTCCCTGATCCACTAGAAACTAGGTGTGGCATATGATTTTCTTTGGCCAATGAAATAGAGTAGAAGATACCCATGTCACTTTCAAGGGGAATCTTTAGGGGACAAGGTATGCTTCACCAAAATCTATCTTTTTCCTTCATTTGGGAGTCCAAAACAAGTTCAAAGGCAGCCACAGCAAAAGCAAGGTGCTAAGTAACTCAGTGAGTCCCTGTCTCTAAATAAAATTCAAAATCAGTCTGGGGATGTGGCTCAATGTTTGAGTGCCCCTGAGTTCAATCTCCAGTACCCTCCCAGATACTATTAAAATAGTATATCTTTTTAAATGTATTATAAAATTTTATATTTTGATATTATGAGAATATTATAAAATACACTATAAAATATTTTGGTATAAATATATCCCACGTGATATTTGAAATATGTTTATACTGAAAATACTATTCATGGTTTATTTGAAGTTCAACTTTAACTAAGCATTACTAGGTAACTGTGGGAATATTGGGAGAGGGTTTCGCCAGCAGAGATAGATATCAGTATTTTTAAAATTTCCCTATTTGGTATTTAATATAAAAAACTCTAATTTTGCACAACTGTCCTCAACCCCACAGATAAAATAAGTATTATTTTCTGTCATCAGAGATCTATGTATAGAGTGGCATTCATTCTGTTTGAAATCATATGAGATGATGGATTTCATAATCACTTATTTTTTATACTTCTCTCCTTTATAGTATTGTAAGGAGATGCAATAATTGACAACCCTAGCATTGTCTTTGTGTGAATAGCACACGATTTTCCATTCTGTAAATGCCCACCATTTTTTTATGAATTAATCATTGATTATAATGAATGAAGTGAATAAAGAGGCTTAGTCAGAGGAAAGCTAACATCTGAGTCAAAGTCACAATAAAAAAAAGATGAATAAAATTTTAGGGTACCATAGTTTTAGGGAGCACTCATATATCTGAATTAAATTGAGCCAATCATTGTTTCTGAGTTCTAACAGGTATAGCTCTTTCTACAAGTGAAGAACCTTATTAGGTTACTCTGATCCAGCAAAAGCTAATACAATCAGAGAAACCCTGGATAGAATCTCAATTCTTGGTCACTGCAATTGATTGAAAAGATTTCAGAGGCAATTAGAGTAGAAAAAAAAAAACAGAGCTGTGGGGTTACTGACTCACTTAGCTAGGCAAACAGGTAAGTGATACCATGTATAGGTTTTCAGAGAGTGGATGAGAACATTGGATTAAATGATGACTAAACAACTCAGAGGTAAACCATTGTGTTCCCGGTCAAGGATGACATTAGTGATGGTGACTTGTGAACATTGACAGCGTGACACATTCTAAATTTTCTTTAAAATACACTTCAATAAACCTTTCAAATAATTAGACTGTTATAACTTTGTTATAAAATATTTAGAAAATATAGAGAAATTCTTTCATAATCTTGCTTCTCTAATAGAACTATAGTGTATATTTGGCTGCACTTTCCTCTAAATTTTGAAAAAGAGTTCTTTTGCATGTTTCCAAGTGGTGGTCCATTAAACATTCTGAAAGTCTGGCTACACTATACCCCTGATGCTACTGTTTATCACTGAGCAAGCAACCCAATTTCCATTTTAAAGCTGTTCCTTTCTTTTTAATCTCTGTTTCAGTGGATGACCTTGCTTCCTATCCCAGAGGGACCATAAGTAATTGCAGCTCTCCATTGTTGATTGCCTTCAGCTCAATACATCATGGTCCTTTCAAATCCTTTTATCTTTTTCCTTCACCATCAAAAGAACAGTCTAGGGCTGGGGACATTGCTCAGTAGAGTGCTTGCCTTTCATGTACAAGGTCCTGGGTTCAACCCCCAGCACAACACACACACACACACACACACACACAAACAAACAAAAAACAAAAACAAACAAACAAACAGGCTAGTCAGGTGTGGTGGCAGATGCCTGTAATCATATTGAATTGGGAGGCTAAGGGGAAAGAGGATCACAAGTCCAAAGCCAGCCTCAGCAACTTAGCAAGGCCCTAAGCAACTTAGGAAGACCCTGTCTCAAAATGAAAAATAAGAAGATCTTGGGATGTGGCACAGTGGTCAAGGACCCCTGGGTTCAACCCCTATTACCACCCCCCTCAAAAAAACAAACAAACAAACAAATAAAAACTAGAGGCTCCTTCCTCTTCAAAGCATAGCCATCACCTGGTGTCCCTCACTCCTTTTCCACCTGACCTAAACTTATACATGATCCCTAGTCCCCCATAGTTCCATGCCTCCTCAGAGAGATTACATCTGTTGATAACATGGCCTCTGACAGTGATATTACTCCTAAACCCCCCTAACACTTCTAGGCATATAATGATGTCTAGAATTCCTAGGTGAGCAAACAAACATTGTAGGTGTATCAATGAATGCAAAAATGTTACTTTCTCTACTTCCCTATAATTCTGCTCAATTTTTAATTAAACCTTATGACAGCAGATGGCAGAAACTTAATCTTAGTTATTTAAGGATTGGATTTCTTTTATTCATGTATATATTTTCCTGGAGGTTCTATCTAAATTCTGGCAGGCTAAAGTGACAATAGCAATATGAAAAATATGTACCACTTTACTCTATGCTGGCCATTGTTTTTATGCCTCCCTTGTCTTAACTCACCTAATTCTCACAACAGCCCCAAAGTAGATTCTAATATCATGTCCTATTTTATGTGCAGGGTAAAGATAGATAGAGAATTAACTAAATTTACCCAAAGAATCAAAAGTCATATGTACTAGAATTGGCACTCCCCCAGACTCCCAGGTTAGAGGGGCACTCCGACCTGAAAGGAGGAGTGCACCACTACCTTGGGCGAAATGCTGGTATCCGAGCTCCCACCAGCACCCAGGGTAGAGGGGCACTCCCCACACTGGAGGGGGGAGTGTTCCTCTACCTTGGGTGTCATGGGGAACTCGGATACAAGCAAGGCACCCAGGTTAGAGGGGCACTCCCACCTCCAGTGGATATCCTGGGTGTCAGGGGAGCTAGGATACCCGTATGGCACCCAAGGTAGAGGGCACTCTCCCCTCCAGGTCAGAGTGCCCCGCTAACCTTGGTGTAAGGGGGAGCTAGGATACCATCATGGCACCCTCTAACTTGGGTGTCCAGAGGAGCTTGGATACCAGCAAGGCGCCCATGTAGAGGGGCACTACCCCTACATGCGGGAGTGCCCCTCTAACGTAAGTGTCTAGGTGAGCTGGGATACCAGCCCGGCACCCAGGGTAGTGGAACACTCCACACTCCAGGCGAAAGTGCCCCTCTAACCTGGGTGTGTGTGGGGGGCACTCGGATACAAGCAAGGCACCCAGGGTAGACTGGCACTCCACCTTCCAGACAAAAGTGCCCTTGTAACCTTGGTGTGTGTGTGGGGAGCCCAGATACCAGCAAAGCACCCAGGGTAGAGGAGAACTCCCCGCTCCAGGTGGGAATGCCCATCTAACCTGGGTATGGGGGCAGCACAGATACCCACATGGCACCCAGGGTAGAGGAGCACTCCCCCCTCTAGGCGGGAGTGCCCCTCTAACCTGGGTGTGTGCAGGAGCTCGGATACCAGCAGGGAACCCAGGGTAGAGCGGCACTCCCCCTCCAGGCAGGAGTGCCCCTCTATCCTGGATGTCTGTGGGAGCTTGGATACCAGCAGGACTCCCAGGGTAGAAGGGCACTCCCACTCCACATGGGAGTGCCCCTCTCTCCTGGGTGTAGGTGGGAGCTTGGATACCAGAAAGGCACCCAGGTTTGAGGGGCACTCCCCCCTCCAGGATGGAGAGTGCCCCTCTTCCCTGGATTTCGGGGGAGCTCGGATACCTCCCAAGATCCCAGGTAGAGGGGCACTGTCAACTCCAGGTGAAAGGACTCTTCTAACCTGGGTGTGGGGGCAGTGCAGATACCCACATGGCACCCAGGGTAGAGGAGCACTCCCCCCTCTAGGTGTGAGTGCCCCTCTAACCTGGGTGTCAGGGGAGCTCGGATACCAGAAGGCACCCAGATTAGAGGGGCACTCCCACCTCCAGAGGGTAGTGCCCCTCTAACCTGAATGTCGGTGTTAGCTTGGATACCATCAGGGCACCCAGAATTGAGGGACACTCCTCCCTCCGGGTGGTGGTGCCCCTGTAAACTGGGTGTCCTCTGGAACTGGGACACCAGCCCGGCACACAGGGTAGAGGGGTACTCCCCTCTCAAGGTGGGAGTGTCCCACTACCCTGGGTGCCGGGCTGGTATCCCAGCTCACCTAGACACTTAGGTTAGAGGGGCACACCTCCTGGAGGGGGGAGTGCCCCTCTACCTAGGTGCCTTGCTGGTATCCAACTTCCTCTGCACACCCATGTCAGAGGGGCACTCCCGCCTGGAGGGGGGAGTGCCCCTCAATTCTGAGTGCCCTGATGGTATCCAAGCTGCCTCTGACACCCAGGTTAGAGGGGGCACTCCCACCTCCAGGGGGAAATGCCCCCTCTAACCTGGGTGCCCTGCTGTTATAGGAGCTCCCCCTGATATCCAGATTAAATGGGCACTGCCACCTGGAGGGGGGGAGTGCCCATCTACCCTTGGTGCCTTCTGGTATCCGAGCTCCCCACAACACCCAGGTTAGAGGGGCACTCCCGCCTGGAGGGGGGAATGCCCCTCTACCCTGGTTGCCATGCTGGTATCTGAGCTCCTGAGACATCCAAGTTAGAGGGGCACTCCCGCCTGGAGGGGTGAGTGCCAGTCTGCCCTGGGTTCCTTGCTGGTATCCAAGCTCCCCCCAACACACAGGATAGAGGGTCACTCCTGCCTGGAGGGGTAGTGCCCGTCTATTTTGGGTGCCGTGCTGGTAAGGGAGCTCCCACCACACACTCAGGTTAGAGCGGCACACCCGCCTGGAAGGGGAAGTGCACCTCTAACCTGGGTGCCACCCTGGTATCTGAGCTCCCCCCGACACACATATTAGAGGGGCACACCCCCTGGAGTTGGGAGTGCCCCTCTTCCCTGGGTGACAGGCTGGTATCCCAGCTCCCAGGGACACACAGGATAGCGGGGCACTCTGCCATGGAAGGGGGAGTGCCCCTCTACCTTGGGTTCCTGGCAGATATCCGAGCTCCCCCGAAACCCAGGGAAGAGGGGCACTCTCCAGCCTGAAGTGAGCAGTGCCCCTCTACCCTGGGTGCCTTGCTTGGTATCCAAGCTCCTTGGGAGACCCAAGTTAGAGGGGCACTCCCGTCTGGAGGGGGAGGGCCCCTCTACTCTGGGTGCCATGATGGCATCCTAGATCCCCTTTCACCAAGTTTAGTGGGGCACTATGACCTGGAGGGGGGAGTGCCCTTCTACCCTGGGTGCCATATGGGTATCCTAGCTTCCACTGACACCCAGGGTAGAGGGGCACTCCCCCCACTGGGTGACCCTCTAACCTGGGTGCCTTGCTTGTTTCTGAGTTCCCCACTCCCTGACACCCAGGTTAGAGGGGCACTTTTGCCTGGAATGGAGAGTGCCCCCTCTACCCTGGGTGCCAGGCTTGAATCCCAGCTCACCTAGACACTTAGGTTAGAGGGACACTCCCCCCTTCAGGCGAGAGAAGATGTCTAGGTTTGAGAAGGTGTCTCGAATGTGTCCCTTTTCTATATATGGTTGTGCCTGAAATTTTGAAAGGATGGGGGGCCCTCTCATGAGGTGCCTGTCCTCTAGGGATAGGTCACATGCTCCAACTTCCCAGAGATATATTTTCCCTCTTAAGGTGTGCCCCTTCTTTAGGGCATGGGTTCCCCTCCTCTAGGGATTGGGTCACCTAATTGAGAGGTGCCCCTTTACTTTGGGTTGGGGTTCCCAATCAATAAGAATAGTGTCACTTTTCCAAGCAAGCGACGTATCTAGGAAATATGGGCATGGCTCCTCCACGAAGGATGAGGTCCAAGGGTGTGCCCTCTTCTAGGGAATGGTGTACCCCTCATTTAGAAATGGTGACTCTCTCTGGAGCAGTGCTCCTCTAGTAGGGAATTGGGGCTCCCATCCCTCATTAACAATTAAATCCTTCGCTCATGAAGTGCCAATCCTCTAAAGGATCAGGTGTTCCTCCTCTACAGAGTGGGTCCCCCTAAAGAGGGGTACCCTTCCTCTACAAACTGAGTCCTCATACAGAGGGGTGCCCTATTATAAGAAAAGTATTGCTCCTCCACAAGAAATTAGGTTCCCATCTAAAAGGGTGCTCCTCCTGTACAAAAAGGGCCTTCCCTTTCCAGGGTTCCGCCTCCTCTAGTGGGATGGGCCCTGGTGCTCCTGGCCCCAGAACTAATGGGGCTCCCCCTTTCGGGGTTGCAGTCTCAAAGGGGGCCCCGCCTGTAAAAAACAGGGCTCCCTCTCTCGGGGGTTGCCCATCCTATAGGAAGATGAGCCTGCCCCTTGCCCCTTGAGGGATGGGGCTCCCCCACTCTGGTGTCCCTCTTTTACTGAATGGTTGATGCTCTCCTATTTCCATTTTGGAAGCCTTTTCTCTAGGGATGAATTTCTATTGTCAGGGATGCTCATCTCTAGGGGATTCGAGCACCCTTCTTTCTCTAGAGATGTGGTGCATCTCTTGGGGTATTCTGCTTTGTGGGATTTGGACAGCCCTTCTCTAGCATGTGGTCCCCCTCTCCAGGAGACCCACCTTGAAGGGATGGGGGCCTGGGCCCTGCCTGCTCGAGGGATGGAGAAAACTTCTCGGGGTGGTGTCCCTCTTTTATATAAGGTTATATCTGAAAGGATGGGGTGCCTTCTCACTGGGTGCCCCTCCTCTAGAGAACTGGGCATGGCACCCCTCATCCTGCAAAGGATGGGGCTCCCCATCTCGGGGATTATCCCCTCCTCTAGAGGGATGGGCCCTGGCGCCATTCACCACCTTGAGGGAGGGGACCTGCCACCTCGAGGGTGGCTCATCTCTTTAGGGGCAATCCTGGCACCCTTATCGCTACAAGGGATGTGGCTCCCCTTCTTTGGAGTTATCCCTCTTTTACTGGATGGTTGCTGCTCTATTGTCAGAGTCCCCTTCTTTTTGGAAGTCTTTTCTCTAGGGATGGGTTACCTATTGGCAGGGGTGCCCTATCCTTAGGGGATTCCAGACCCATCTTTCTCTAGAGATGTGGTGCATGGCTTGGGGTGTTCTTCTTTGTGGGATTTGGATAGCCCTTCTTTAGCATGTGGTTCTCCTCCTCTAGGGAGACCCACCTCAAGGGGATGGGGCCTGTTCTCTGCCTCCTAGAGGGATGAGGTCAACTTTTTGGGGGTTCCCCCACTTCTCTATTTGGTTGTGCCTGAAATTTTGGAAGGATGGGGGGGGCCCTCCCATGGGGTGCCCTCCTCAAGCGATGAGTCACATGCCCCCAACCTTTTAGAGATACATTTCTTTTCTTAGGTATGCCACTTCTTTAGGGCATGGAGTGCCCCTCCAATAGGGATAGGGGCACTTACTAGAGTGGTGACCCTTTACTTAGGTTGGGGTTCCCAATCAATAAGGATGGTGTTACTTTTCTAATCATGCAGCTGGAGGAAATAAGAAGCACTGATTCTCCACCAAGGATGGAGTCCAAGGGGTTGCTCCTCTTTGAGGGAATGGTATGCCCCTTAATTAGAAATGGTGACTCTCTCTGGAGTGGTGCTCCTCTAGTAGGGAATTGGGGGGACACCCTTCTCCTCTGGTTGTCGAGCGAGCTACCGTCACACCCAGAAGAGAGGGGACTCCCCCCCTACAGGGGGAAAGACCCCTCTCCCCTGGGTGTGGTGTAGAATTTCCATCACACTTAAGGGTGAGGGGATTCCCCCCTACATGAAGAAGATCCCTCTCCCATTACTGGGAGGGGAACTTGGAACCACTGCAACCAGGGGTGAGGGGAATCCCCCTACAGGGAGGTAACCAATCACCCCTGGGTGTCAAGGGGAGCTTGGAACTATCACACCCAAAAGTGAGGGGACTCCCCGCTACAGGTGGGAGACACCTCTGCTGTGGTCTGGCTGGGCACAAATCACGAGCCACTGAAGCAGGAACAAACTTTATTTTTGAACTCCACCAGCAACTCCTCCCGAACGCCACATGGCTCGTCCAGGAACCAGCCATGGGAAATATCTCTTCTGGAAATTTACCTCCTCCTGCACTTCCCCAACCAATGGGAACTCTTGGGGAATCCCCGGGAATCCCCACAAGAATTCAAAGTAGCGCAAGACCTCAAAAGTAGCTGTGGAGGAAGATAGTAATGCCTCGCCTGTCAACCAATACTGTTGGCAAAATGCGAGGGGCCATACCAACTTGGCTGTGGCTCTCAGCATCTCCCCCCTTCTGTTTAATTAAACAACAAGCAATGTGGCTTAGGGACCATGCCTGTTATGTTGTCCAATACAACATATGGTCCTTACCCGTCATCGGATGAGCTGACCTCTAGGCGTCAGCCTCCTGTCTTAGGTTGGTACCACTGCAATTGGATCATACCCGTCACTGACTACCAGTCCAGCATATAGCCATACTTGTGGATAGGCCTTTGGACCAGTGGGGGGGTGAGGTTCTTTGCCTCACCTCTGTTGACCCCCAAATTTGGCCTTGGTGCCGGGGGGGGCATGAGGTTCTTTGCCTCACCTCTGTTGGCCCCCAAATTTTAGACCATCACTAGTAGAAGGGAGGAGGATGAAAAATGCCATGACACTCAGCCAATTGAGGGCTCCTTTGAAAAATTGTACTACCAGTGACATCATCAGCAAAGATACTCCAGCACTACCACAATTCGCTGCACCAACAGATAGATCACAATGCATACAAGTGATACATAGTCCAGGCAAGTTCTGCAAGCAGTTCAAAGCAGAGGAATCCATCAATATGTCCATTTCCTCCCAAAGTAAATCAACTTCTTGATTGAGCATCATTTGTTGAGTTATTATTCATTGGTGCATCGGTTTATACAGTTTGTTGTGATAACTATCGAAGAAGCTGTAGTTAGGTTTTATCTTTGTCTTCACTGGCATTGGGATGAAGTTAGGAACTCTGGCAATGATGCTAAAAATATGTAACATTCCAACAGGCACTAAGAAAACAATTTTTTGAACAATTTACATTATCCTGAACAGAATTATTAAATATAATGAAAAGGAAAGGTGAAAGTAAACAAACAGATCTGTTAACCTCCTTATTTGTACACATATTAAAACAATCCTCAATAGCTGTTTACCCAGTTTAAATTAAAACATTTAAATCACATGAATAAAAAAATTCTGATCCATTGTTTCATGACCACTCCTCATATATGATATATGAACATACGCACATACAGACATACAACACCAAACACAAGTGTGCACACAAACGTACAACACATAAGACAATAGTAAAGGCCTTGTAGCTTTACACAGGTGAAATTTCCATTGCAATGTTTAAAAACTCCATAGTCAAAAAATAAAACTGATCAGGAAAACATTAACCTAGGTCTGTAGGAACTCAAAAAATAAAATAGAACTTTATGATGTGGGAAAAGGCAATAATAAAATAGATATTGAAAAAGCAGCCTGGTTAATCACTGTCACAGATGTAAGAATAGCCAAGCTGGAACTCTGGATATCAGCTGTTTATGGATTTGAGTCAAATCATCTTTTTTTTGGTCTGTAGAAATTGCTTTGGTTAGCCTCTCTGGAATCCAAATCGGCTGCTGTTCTCCCTGTGGAAACACACAAACAGAACCCCGACTCTAGACAATCATTGGGTCAGGACCTTTCCATTTTCCTGTTAGAGTATCCTTCCAAAGTACCTTAGGCTTATGTACATTTTTTGGACACATATGCCTTTCCGCAGCACTAAGCCCTGATGAATCCAAATTTAAAAAAAAATTAGAGTAAAAAGCGTTATTTTAAGTTCATCTTTGGGGGATATATACCCCTTTTCAATTCCCTCTTTTTGCTTAAATAACTACATTTTAATAGTTTGATGAGCTCTTTCAACTACGCCTTGTTCCTGTGAATTGTATGGGTTTCCTGTTATATGAGTAATGCAAAATGATGAGCAAAATTGTTAAAAAGAGGTAGAAGAATAACCAGGACCATTATCTGTTTTTAACTGTTTTGGAACGCCCTCAGTGGCAAAATTATGCAAGCCATGGGCTATAATATCTTTAGTTTTCTCTCTGGCATGAAGGGAGCCCATCAAAAATCCTGAAGATGTATCAACTGTAACATGCAAATATTTTAATTTTCCAAATTCTGGCAAGTGTGTGACGTCCATCTGCCAAATATGGTTAGGTATCAATCCTCTAGGATTGACTCCAAGGTTAACTTGTGGTAAAATGTTCACACAATTTTGACATTGTTTTATTATTTGTCTAGCTTGTTCCTTATTTATTTTAAAATGCTTTTGTAAAGTATTAGCATTGACATGGAACCTTTTATGAAAATTTGTTGCTTCTTGTAGTGTAGAGAAAATATGTATGTCATGTGTAGTTTTATCTGCCAAATCGTTGCCCAAACTAAGGGCTCCAGGCAATCCTATATGTGCCCTGATATGTCCTATAAAGAATGAATCTTTTCTATCCCAGATTCAACTTTGAATAGTGGAAAACAAAGAGAAAATAGTGGAGGAAGGGGAAATCCTACCAGCATCTTCAAGGGATACTATAGCATTAACTATATACTGTCTATCAGAAAATAAATTAAATACAGAATCTTTAAACATCACAAAAGCTTGTAAAACTGCATTAAGCTCTACCTTTTGAGTTGATTTTTTGGGTACTAAAAATGTAAAATTTGATCAAGTATAACTACTACTGCTGTAACATTATTTGATCCATCAGTGAATACATTTGGAGCATTCATGATAGGGGTTTTTCTTGTCATTTTTGGAAAAACTACAGAATGCTAAGACCAAAAAGACACAAAGGATTAGATGGTAAGTGATTATCAAATGAAACATTAGATTTACACATGATTATTGCCCAAGTATTTAACTCATTAGCTAACTCATCAATTTGATCCATAGTATATGGAGTAATAATTTTATTGGGAAAAATTCCAAACACTCCCTTCGCTGCTTTTATTCCTTTGAGTATTAATTGTCCTACAGCCTCAGGATGCCTAGTAAGAATAGTGTTAGGAGAATAAGATAAATGTATCCACAATAATGGACTTTCTTGCCAAAATACTCCTGTAGGAATATTTTTGTTGGTATTACAATAAATAATAAAGGCAAACTTTTATCAATTCTATACAAATGCATATTTTCCATATATGTTTCAATAATTTTTAATGCCTGTCTTGTTTCAGGCATTAACATGCAGGGTAAATTTGGATCTGATAGACCTTTTTAGGATATCAAATAAAGGTCCCAACTCTCCTGTCGGTATGCCTAGATAAGGCCTTATGCAATTTATGTCTCCTAATAACTTTTGAAAGTTGTTAAGTGATTTGAGTTGATCTACTCGTATTTGTATTTTTGGTGGACGGATCATGTTTGAGGATAATAGAACTCCTAAATAATTAATTGGAAAATTTAATTATACTTTATCTATTGCTATCTCTAGATTATAATTTTTAATAAATTTGTAAGTGTGGCATAACAAATTTATGTGTTTTTATCTTTGTGTGCTAACAATACATCACCCTTATAGTGAAATATTTGTAGTTCAGGATTTTGATTTTTAACTGGCTGGATTGATTTGTTAACATAAATTTGACACATAGTTGGGCTGTTAGCCATCCCTTGACACAGTACTTTCCATTCATATCTCTGATCAGGACCTTCATGATTCAGTGCAGGGATAGTAAATGCAAAACATGGACTATCCTCAGGATGAATTGGAATTGAAAAAAAAAAAGTCTTTAATATCTATAGCTAAAACGTACCAGGTTTTTGCAAAGCAGACAATTGAGGAATCCCCGATTGAGTAGGTCCCATAATAACCATCTCATTATTAATGGCTCTTAAATCTTGCAATAATCTCCATTTAGGGCTAGACAAGGTTTTAGGAAAGAAAAATGGGAGTATTATAGGGAGATAGGGAAGGTTGTATATGTCCCTCAGCTAATTGTTGTTTGACCAGGTCATGGGCTGCTTGTATCTTTTCTTTAGTCAGTGGCCACTGAGGAACCCATACTGGTCTATCTGATTTCCAAGTAATTTTTATTGTCTCAGTGGCCCTTTCTGAAAATCCAACCCATGTCTGTCTGTTCCTTGATCTATTTGAATTGGTGCTGCTATACCTTGTTCTCCTAATCTTTTTTCTTTCCTAAAACCTTGTCTAGCCCTAATAGTGGGTGCATTTGGATTGATGTTATTTGTTAATGTCAAACCTAATTGATCGAGGACATCTCGTCCCCATAAATTTATAGGAAGATGACCCAAAACATATGGCTGTATAGTTTCTCCACATTGTTCAGGATCCTTCCAATCTAATACTATTGCACTTCTATGGGGATTAGGTGCCACTCCTAGGCCTCGAAGCGTTTGAGTGGCTTGTTGTAACAGCCACTGTTTTGGTCATTCTTGACGAGATATGATGCTAAGGTCTGCACCTGTATCCAGTAGCCCATTAAATTCATGTCCTTGAATATTTAGTTTTATCATTGAGCGAGAATCTACATTTAAAGAGAGCATAGCCCATTCTACACCTATGGAGCCTAATCCCCTGGAACCTCTTTCTATACTACTACTGGAAAATTTCTCATGTAGGCTGGGTATTATTAGTATCTATTCTATTCTATCTCCTGGTGAAATTACTGATATACCCTTTGGAGAACTAGCTATAATTTTTATTTCACCTTCATAATCGAGATCAATTACCCTGGGACTTATCATAAGAGTAGAAGAGCTGTGTCCTAACAATAAGCCTACTGTTCCTTGGGGAAAAGGTCCTTTTACTCCTGTGGGACTGATATGAACTCCCATCTCTGGTGTTAGTACTGCTCTGGCGGAGGCACAGATGTCCAACCCTGTGCTCCCTCTGGTTCATCTGATGAGAGATCTGATGGATAATGTGTACTGGGCACTACCCTGATGGTGTTGCTTGGTTCCTCCATGGTGTTTCTGGTTTCCTCCAGTGCCCCATATATTTGTGGTTGTGGGCCCCGGAGCTTGGGCCCTTCTGTCCGTTTTTTGGCAATGGAGCCCGATGCCTTTCTCCATGATATTGTGGGTAAACACCTGGTCCTTGTCTGTTTTTTGATAATTGAGTACCCTCTATGGTGGTTTGAGAATGGCATTTATTAGCCCAATGTCTCCCTCTACAGCATGGTGGGCAAATACCCAGTATTCTACTCCTTTGATATCTAGCTTTGTTAAACCCTCCTCCTATGGGGCAATTCCTTTTAAAATGTCCTGTTTGTTCACAATTATAGCATGTTTTTGGCCTGGAATCTAAAGCATGTTGTACTGCAGCTGCCAAGACTTGCCCTTATTCATTAATGTCTCTACATAATTTAATATATGTGTTTAACTCTCCATGCTTCCATGGTCTAATGACCTCTCTGCACCAATGATTTGATTGCTTATAAGCCAGTTTTCATTTAATGGCATTGCTTGTTCTGTATCCCCAAAAACTCTCGTAGCTATTTGAATAAACCTATCTACAAATTCAGCGTAAGGTTCATTAGCTCCCTGTATTACCTTAGATAATTGAGCTTGTAAATCTCCATGTACTTGTAAAGTCTTCTATGCCCTAACTGCATCTGCAGCATTTTGTGCATATATAGCAGGATCATATTCAATTTGTTGCCATTGACCCTCATAAAGTCCTTTTCCTAACAACATATCTAGATTTCTTTGAGGGTAACCGGCTGCTGCATTTCGACTAGCCGTCTCCATGCAAAATTCCTCATTGGCAACCTTCCATAACAAATATTGTCCTCCTTTTAGCACAGATTTACACAGGCTAGCCCAATCTGGTAATGGATTCAACAATGATTACAGTGAAGGCTGCTTGGGGACTATAGGTTGTTACAGCCTCCTTTAACTGCTTCACTGTTTTGAAATCTAAAGCACGGTGAATTCGCTGGCCTCCTGCCTGCTCAAGTACAGGGCATGCTAATCTTTGAGGTCTTGTCTCAGGATCCCTTTCCTAAGGGGGTTGAGGGCCACTCAGCTGTCTCCATAGGTGGAGCTGTTGGTTGAGTTATGCCCTCTGGTGATAGAACGGTGTTAGTAGCAGCCTCCTGATGTAGCTATTTCCCTAATAGCTGTTTCTCCTCTAAGCTTTCTTCCTTTAATTTGTTTTTCCTCTGTCTGACTAGCTCGAGAGACCTTCTCTTTTGCTTGATGAAAAATGTCTTTCCCCATGGTCTGAACCTCTAACAAGTTACTTAACACTCTTTCAGTTTTTTTTTAAATAATTTCTAGTCTGTTATAAAGATAACACAACAAAATAAGATAACACAAAATAAAACTGAATCAGAATGAAACAAAACGGATCAAAAAATTGTTGTATCAACTTTCCTATTTTCTTGACATGTGCATTTGTGGTCTATTTCTATCTCTTCCTCAGGGGTGAACAACTTCAAACCTTGAGCCAACCATTTTTTGCAGTTTGCCTGAGAAAGTTCTAGGGATAGGCAGCTTGAAACAAAAACAAAACAAATCAAAACAAGAATACATTGTTTTTTAAAAGTGTCACCCATTCTCTCGCCTTTCCTTAGTTGCGAGCAATTTCATTTACCTCCAAGCTTCAGGCGTTTTCTGCACAGGCCGCCAAATGCTGCAGTCTAGCTGGGCACAAATCACGAGCCACTGAAGCAGGAACAAACTTTATTTTTGAACTCCACCAGCAACTCCTCCCGAACGCCACACGGTGGCTTCTCCAGGAACCAGCCCATGGGAAATATCTCCTCCAGAAATCCCTCCTCCTGCACTTCTCCAACCAATGGGAACTCTCGGGGGATCCCCAGGAATCCCCATGAGAACTCCAAAGTAGCAGGAGAACTCAAAAGTAGCGACTAAGATGAATAGAAATGCCTCGCCTGTCAACCAATACTGTTGGCAAAATGCCAACTTGGCTGTGGATCTCAGCACCCCTCTAACCTGGGTGTCGAGCTGAGCTCCCCCCAACACCCAGGGGTGAAAGGACCCACCATACTGGAGAAAGACCACTCTCCCCTGGGTGTCCAGGGGAGCTCAGAACCATCGCACCCAGGGGAGATGGGACTCTGCCCTACATGGGGGGAGTCCCCTCTCCCCATGATGCTGAGGGGAGCTCAGAATCATCTAATATACAGGTGAGGCAGAGGTTCTCCAAATGATAGGGGATGGAGTCCTCTCACCCCTAAGTGCTATGGTTCCAAGCTCCCCTAGTCATCCAATGATGAGGTTACTCCCCCCCCCAGAGGGGGAGAGACCCCTCTTCCCAGGGTGCCCAGGGGAGCTCCCATGCATCTCAGCCATGAATGGGGTGCTTACCCCCATACAGGGGGGGAGACCCTTCTCCCCATGTGCCATGGGGAGTTCCCAAGAATCGCAGCCAGGGATGAGGGGACTCCCCACCCTAAAGGGGTGGAGAGTCCTGTCCCGTAGGTGATGAGGGAAGCTCCCTAGCATCTCAGCCAGGGGTGGGGGGACTGCCCCCAGAACAGAGATGGGGGAGACGCCTACTCCTGGGTGGCTAGGGAAGTTTTGATACCATTGCACCCAGGTTAAAAGGGACTCCCCTTCCAGGAAGGAGACACCACAAATTGAACCTGGAAGTTGGGAGGGGGCATGGATACTACCACAACCAGGGTGGACAGGACTCCCCCTTCCAGGGAGGAGACCCCTCTAACCCCGAGTGTCGGGGAGAGATTCCACTGCACGGCACCCAGTGGGGATGGAAGCCCCCACTCCAGAAGGGATACCACTGTACTCTGGGTGTCAGAAAGAGGTCCAACCACACCACACCAAGATAGAGGGAAATTCCCTCTCCGGGAGGGAGGTTCCTTCTTCCCTGGGTATTGGGGGGAGATCCCAACCACACCCAGAATTGAGGGGACTCCCCACTCCAGGGAAGCTCTGTGCACCACTGCACCAAGGGGAGAGGGTTCTCCCCCATCCAGGGGGGAGGTCCCTCTAACCTGGAGGACTGGGGAGCTCCCCACTCCACCTAGGGTAGAGGGGACTCACTCCTCCGCCTCCAGGGAGGAGCTCCCTCTAGCCTGGGTGTCAGGGGGAGCTCCCCACAGCACCCAGGTAGACGGGACTCCCCATCTTCCCCTCCAGTGGGGAGGTCCCTCCAACCTGTGTGTAGGGGAAGCTCCCCACACCACCGCACACAGGGAAGAGGGAACATCCCCCTCAAGGGGGGGAGCTCCCTCCAGCCGGGGTGTCAGGGGAGCTCACTGCACCACCATACCAAGGTTAGAGGGGATTCCTCTGCTCTAAGGGAGAGCTCCCCTAGCCGGGGTGTGGGGAGAGCTACTTGCACCACCGCACCCAGGGTGGAGGGGACTCCCCCATACAGGGGGGAGCTCTCTCTAACCAGGGGTTTGGTGGAGGGAGCTCCATGCACCACCACACCCAGGGTAGAGGTGCACCAACGCACCCGGAATATAGGGGACTCCCTTTTATCAGAGTGGGAGCTCTCTCTAGCTGGGTATGTCGGGGGGAGCTTTGTGCACCACCACATACAGGGTAGAGCTGACTCCCCTGCTCCAGGGAGGTAGCTCCCTCCAGCCAGGGTGTGGGCGGGGGGATCTCCATGCACCACCTAACCCAGGGTACAGTGAACTCCCCCCCTCCCAAAAGGAGCTCCCTGCTGCTGTAGTGTCGGGAGAGCTCCCCGCACCACCACAGTCAGGGTAGAGGGGACTCCCCACCTCCTGGGGTGGAGCTCTCTCTAGCCGGGGTGTCGGGGTGTCTGGGGAGCTCCATGCACCACTGCACCCAGGGTAGAGGGAACTCCGCCCCTCCAGGGGGGAGCTGGGGTACCCTTTAAAGTCTGTACCATCCTTGTCAGGTTGAGAAAAACCATCAATAGGTTTCCTGGGGGTAATTCAACCTTGCAGATGACTATTCCTCTACTTGGAAATCATTTGACTGTAAGTGAAAAACATTGCAAGAATTTTATTTAAATTTTTTATTTTAAAAATTTCAGGACATTTAAACACATGCCTGTTGATTTTTTTTTCCTTTTCGTTGATTTTTCATGGAGTTGATGGAGATAAAAAGATCAGCCTGGCAGCTTGCTGGCATGGAACTAGAGTGTTTAGGGTTTGTTTTGCCTTTTTGCAAGATTGGTCCACAAGAACTTTAAAAGGAGAAAAAGACGATGCAAATTAAATACCTTAGAAACGTATGTCCCATCTGTTTTTATTTCATTTTTAGAATAAGGTTTTCATACCTTCTTTTATTTTTACATTCTATGATACCACACTATAATGTTGGCCACCTCAGAGACAAACTAAATTAGCTATCCTGACCATATGGAAAGAAAAAGCTTTACCAGCTAAGGAAACAAATTTAACTCAGGCAAAAAGGCCTATGTGTTCTAGAGGTTTTAAAAAAAATGTTGCTAAGTACATAGTAGGGGAATATAACCCACCTGCATAAGTGAAATTTGAAAAGAGATTTGGATTCTCCAAAATAGCGGTCTCTTTTCTTGGTGTCATTCAGGAATCACCCATATTTGAAGTGTCCTTCTGTTGTATGCTATCATCTGGATGTATTTGTGAGGAAATGCAAAATCAAAATCCCCTTGAAAGGCCATACATTGCTGTCTCTGCCTCCAAAAAGAATTAAACTAACCTTTCTGTATTGATCTTATCCCATTATGAAAACATGCTTCAACACTCTTCACACAAGAAAACTTCTCCCCTAATATCTTTTTTTTTTAATTGAAAAAGACATGTCTTTGTAGAGAAAGAGATTTTTGTTTCATTTTACAAAGGCCAATAGTGTCAAGCATTTCATAGAAGCCATAGACTATCATTGTATTTTACCTGGAGAGAAACTTCATAAATTCACCATGTAAAATTGATGACTACTTCAGAAATCTAGCAATCTTAATTTTTCATATCAACCACAGCAAAAACATAGAGCTCACAGAAGTCAACCACATGTTTCTAATACCTCAAAGAGTAGAGAAGTATCTGTCTAACGCTGGACCACTTCAGGTGTGTGTGTGCAGTTATTTACAATGATTGAGAACATCAGATTATATGCACAACCCATGAAAACAAGCCAAATAGATTGGTAGAGAAGTTTCAATCAAAAGAAAGTTTACTTGTGTGTGAAGTCTTTTCTATCAACTTGAATATATTTCTCAACACAAGATCATTTGGCTATGCTGAAGTTAAAAAACAACTTTATTTCATCAAAATGATAGTCAAATATATAAGTGAAGGCATATGTTTTGATAATTTTTCTAAAACTCTGGAACGGCTTTTTTCTGGACACTCCTACTAGCAGACATTTCACCAAAGTTCATACCAATTACTAAAATTACTGGAATGTATTCAAGATGTGTCTTCATATTTTTTTTGTACTAACAGAGGTGGAATTACAATAATAGTTTCCTTTCCCAAATCATGAACCACTCACTGTTATCATCCTGTAGCCTAGAAGATAACCTCCCAACTTTGAGACACCAAGCTGGTGGAACATCTTTGAAGGACCCTATTATTCTCCTATGCTAACACCAATTATTTGCCCCAAATGAAAAGAACTACTCAAGCAAAATAGAATTGGTTGAGAATATATGGATTTCTTAGGTAATATTGACACCTAGATTTTCCAATTAATTTTTGTATTAATATTAAAATAACCAGGGAAGACGGATTTCTTAATACCAGTTAAAGGACCATCACAGCCTCCAGTTGTTATGTTTGTCAGTAGGACATAGTGCTAATGCTTTGAACTACATAAATAAATACTTCTTCTCTATTATTTCTTGGGACTTCTTAGTGTTTGTATTTAACTCTAATCATTGTCGTAGTCCAGTTTATGATCAAGCATAAAAAATGTATGTGTTTCCTCAAAAACACATGATGTGATTCACATTATCAATGTAGATGAATTCCACTGAAGGTGTATATCAGCATGAAACAACTCAGCCACCAACACAGTCAATAGATCATCTGTGTGTTATTATGTAAGATATTATGAAGTGGACAAAGAATGGCCATTTTTTTTTCAAGGAAGAAAAATAACTGTTAAAAATGTAAATAATATCACTGAATATGCTGTATTTTCTCTCTGCTCTAGTTAAATAAGCCAGATATCAAAAGTGAGGGTTTTTTATATTTAATTTAGAGCATCCTTTTTAAACAAAGGGATTAAATTCTTGCAATGGCCATTGAAAAGAAAAAAAAAAGAAAGTAGAACTTAACTTGAGAAAAATCAGTTTTTCCTAAAACAAGGTTTGAGAAAAGAAAATATAAATAAATAATAGGTCTGTCTTCTGGTGAAAAAATCTTGAAAATATCTTTAAGGGATACACTGAAATTCTTATATTTTATTTTTTGCAATGTTCTAAATAAAAGTTAAAAACAGACATACATTCATATGCACACACACAATGCAGGATAATCTACTTATGTACATGTTCTTTGTTCAAATTGTCAGAATCGCTTACAAAATTGTTTATGGAGGGCATCAATTTCAGAATACAAACATACATAACAAAGCATATACATAACAGGGCCCAGCCATATATAATAATCTTACTACTTTGCTATATGATATAATATTTGTACCAGGAATATTTAGAAAACTTCATTCAGTGAGTGGGGGGATAAAAAATGATAACATGAAAATTGCACATTTTTGTAGTAGTTGAAGTTCAATAATTCAACTAAGGAAATTTAGGACCATTAATGAATATTGAATGAAAATATTCTTAATGCTTATTAAAAGGTAGCTACAGTTTGGCAGCTACAGTTGGTCCAGATTTGTAAGTGGCAACTCAGGAATCTCCTTTTCATTATTAGATGTTGTCTTTAATGAATGGATCCCTAAAAAAAATCAAATAAATAAAAGCTGAGAGGCAATAATTTTGATAACACAGATGTTAATTTTACACTGTGGATCAGGCCCTCTTCTATGTCCTTTGCATATAGTAATCCATGAAATTCATAAAATAAGCTGGGATTTGACATTTTACAAATTAAGAAATGTACAAACAGAGCAGGTAAAGAGCTATCTAATAAACTACTAATTTTTATGTATGGACCAGGCTTTGTGAGAAACCATTGAATAAATATAATAAAATACAGAATTAAATCTTGGGGGAAAATTCACTGATTCTTACCATGAAAGTGGAAAAATCATTGAGTTCTTAGTTGGTGCTGTTCATCCTTGCCACTATCCTTATCTTGAAGTGTGAGAGAAAGTACACACAATAGAAACAAATATTCCAAAGATCTCTTAGATGGTCTCATTCAAGTGCCTCCAAGTTTAGCTGTACTTTCCCTTTACTTTTGTTACATGTACTGATGCCTACACCAGAGTGTAAATTCTCACAGCTGATGGTCTACTTTTTGATCTTCCAGTATTATTTTGTGCCTAAGTGTTGATTGGGGTATTAATAAGAAATCTTTTCATTTGTCCTTCAAATCATTCACATTATTTGTATGTATACAATACATAATTTAATTCAATATTATATGAATTGATGAAATTAGAATGCTCAAAGAAAGGAAAATGCTGTTTGTATGGAAACCAAAGTCAAATGCTTTGGAAGAGTTGATAAAGGCGGTGCTATAAGGAATTGTTCCAAATTGGGTATGGGCAAGACATCTGTGAAAAGCTGGAAAAAAAAGGTCTAGGAGGAATCTGCATTTAGTTTAGTTTGTATGGATTATTGAATTTTTACTCTAAAGAAAGAAAAAAATAGAAATTATAATCATTAAGTTATAAATAGATTTGTAGAAGAGAGTACAAACCCCCAAGTTTCAACGCTCATGCAAAAAAAAGGCTTCAGCCCTACACAAAAATGTTGGCAAGTAAAATATATATATATATATATATATATATATATATATATATATATATATATATATATATATGAGTGTGTGTGTGTGTGTGTGTTTTAAACTTAACTTATAGACTTAGATAGTTATAATGTATCTCTGATTCTAGGATTCCTCAGTTCACTTTTTAAAGTAATCAAGCAACCATCCTAATGGTTACAGTTAATTGTATTTCTACAATGACTGATGATTAGATCTAAATTATATACTCACTTTATTTATAATTTGCTTGCATGTTTAATATTGAGTAAACAATCAGAATTTTCACAAAGGCCAGAGCCATTTTTAACTATTTAAAGGTTTAATTCAATTATGTTATAACGCAAATAAATATAAATATCTGCATGAAGACACTTGAATTTTTAGTACATTTTATGGCATGTCAAATAGAGAATTTACTTCCAAAAAAAGTTTTGGCAAACTAGTAATTTAGGGGACTTCAGACTACATAGTCCTTAAAAAGTCTCTAGGTAGACTGTGAAATTTTCTCATAGGCCTCCATAATTTAAATTTTTAAAAGAAACATCTTGATATTTATGTTTGTCATTTTTTTTCTCCAAAGCCACTATTCTTTTTTACAGATTATATTCAGTATGTGTTGAAACACAAAAATGGTAGGCTTCTATAACTGGTACATTTATTAATAAGCCCAGACCTGTACCAGACGGGCAGGTGAAAATGTGATTATGAGGTGTATGGAGATGGTTCCATCTCTGTTAATACACGTCTCTCCAGGTTACTTGTGCGTCTGTTATGCTCATGAATTCACTTCATGATTATCCTTGAAGGCACTTAAAGAGGCGATCTTACAATGTAAAAAGGTCTACAGACGAGAAACTGTTTCCTCTTTAAACACAATCACAATAAATGTTTCTCCCTGTTTCCTAACAATCAAATAAACAGGAAGATGGCAGCATTTTCCCTGGCAGGTTTAGAAAGTTTGATGCCGAAATATTAGTTTGCACATCTAGAGCTAAAGTGAGTTTGCTATTTAGTAGGTAAAATGCAACACCATTATTTTGGGAAATACACATGGGGCAGACAAAGCCAAACCCCATCCATGTGGTAGAATTCGCCACATATTCATTTGAGCTGAAACCTTCAAATGTCAGGTGCCTGGAGAGCTCATTTAGTGAAAGGGTTATCTCTGCCAACCAGTCAGTAGTTGATTTTTTTTCCCACCAGAAGTTGTGAAATATTATTTATGTATGTAGAAGACAGGGACTTCCTGCCATTGCTGTTTACTTGTGGGTTTGGGCAAGTTTCCTCCTTTCCAGAAAGCAAGTTTTCCATAAAAGCAACTTTGCAACAGCCCCACTCCTTTTGTTTGGTACCTCAGGCAAAAAGCTTTCCATGACATTGAAATCATTTTCATTTAAAAACAGGGAGCTCAGATGAACCCGTTCTTTATTGAAAATACAAAAGAGAGAGAGGAGGAGAGAGGCAGTAAGGTATCCTTGGTTAAATTTTTAGTTATTTAAAAGTAGCTTGTTGAAGATTGAATATTTCTATGTTTCACTAGAGCTTTTAAATATAAAAGAGATATGAGACTATATCTGACACCATCAGGCATATTATATTAAAATTTATGAAAAACTTCATCAAAAACCACTTTCCCTCTCCTGCATAGAGACAGATTTCTTCTGACATAAACGTTACATGGCTGGTTGCAGCCTCAGATTAATGCGAAGACCCTGGCGATTCCTTTTAGACGTTATTTTATGAAATAATACCTGTCAGCTGCTGCCTGATCCTAGAAAAGGGGGCAGGTTTTCCAGGTCATCTTGCCATCTGTCAGCTAAAGCTCATCTGTCCCTCCACATTACCACCTGATCTGTGCTAACAGGCCTCACGGGGAGGCCTGCTTCATTGGCCCAGTGGGAACCAGGGAAAGAGACTGCGTGAGGACATCACCTGTGATGCTGAGATTTATTTATCGTTGAAGTGATGAAGATGTGCACGAAGATTGAAATGCTTTTGAATAAATTCATGGAGCAGGATATGCTCTACCCAGCTCTCTGGTTCCCCCTCCCTTCATTTTCTCCCTCTTTACCCCCAACCCTCAGCCAAGTGTGCTTACTATTTCCAACAAAGGCTTCAGATCCCCTATAAATGTTTGCAAGTATACCCAGGGAAAAGACAGACACACATACACACACACATGCACACATACACACATGCATGCCCAGACAACTAAATATTCTCACCAAAGCACCAAACTAAAGTTAAAGAACAAACTACGTACTTGGAAGAAAATTTGCCTCTGCCTTTTACAGCAACCATGATTATTTTCTGCCAAAGTTCCTTGTTATCAAATTTTAAAGCTGTATTGATTGTTGCTGGCTTGAAAATCAGATTTCATTGTGGGGCCAGCTTTTGACCTAGGGTTTTACTCAGTCTGTGGCGACACCAGTGCAGAGTTACCTGGGGTCTCCTGTGGAGAGATAATGTGAGAGTTCACAGTGGAAGTGGAATGTGGTAGAATATAAAAGGTAGAGAAGGGCTTAGAAAGCTCCCGGAAACCCCTGTGACTATGGGCTCCCTCACCGTCCTCTGAATCAATACCCTGCACAAAAGTTATTACAGGTCCAGGCCTTTTTGCCTTCAAAGCCGCTTAGGCAGTATGTGGCATTAATTCTCTCCTGTACAGAAACATAGTTGATAATCACCTGGCAGAGAAAAGGATTGAGGACTGGAACAGCAGATTTCCTCACAGATTACAGAATAAAACCTAGTTTCTTGGGATAACTCAGGATAATTAACTGTAGTGAAATACGTTACCCTCGTTGATTTATACCCATGTGATACCTTTGTTAGATGCAACCACAGAGAAACATTTATGCCATTATGTGAGGCGAGATCTGATTTCTACCCTGTTCTAAACATGCTAGGCAGCACAATACCAGTTTTTATTTTCCTGGTTTTGGGGAGCCTGCCTTCAGTCTGGAGGCCAATTATTAAGCAAGCACTTAACTCAATTGACTCCTAATTATAAAGTTACAAAAGAAAATCATACACTGCAACCAGTTCCTTTTCCCGCCACCTCATGAACACAATTGCTTGGCGCTCAACTGCCCTTGACCACATGGCTGTCAGAAGTTACAGAATTTCATTCCCACCATTGCTTTCAGAGCAGGATACTCCTTCCTAAGAAAAGGAAGATTTGGAATAGCCGAAGAAGACCCATGGGTTTTTCTGGCACAACCGTAAACCAAAATTGTATATTTCCTTTTTTTTTAAGAGAAATCATGAGAAAACATTGCCTTAATTCACATTTCAAAAATAATTACCATGGATCTAAGACATTTATCATGTTGTCATTGGAACCTGGGAAAGGTTATTCTTGTGGTACTTCAGGTCACAAACAGGAATGTATTATTAGAAACTAACACACAGGCTATCCAAGAGATTCCTGAGGGTAAAATAGAGGTCCACTGGCTTCAGAAAAAGATGACAGAAATGAATTAGGTAACAGGAGCCCACAGAAACTTATCAGGCTCTGAGTGGTCAGTTTCCAAAGTAACTTCTATCCATTACTTTATGCAGGTCTTATGAGAAAATGTGGGAAAGTCACAATTATATTCTTCCAAGTATTCTTATTCTCTGAGATTATATAGAATTTTTGAGGCTATTATTTTCCAATAAATTCAAGAAAAATTTAAATATGACTATCATATACATTATATTTTAAATATGTATGAAATCTAAATAGAAAGTTATATAGTAATGTTTTAAGGAAGAATTATTGTACATTGTATATTTGTCAATAGATATAAATATTTTCGTTAGTAGACTTATTACACTTTACATTCTATTGAGTGCCAAATTCTACCTGTATTAAATGAGCATGCTACTAGAAAGTCAGAGTTAAGTAATGAGCATGTCTCTGTAGTATATACCGTGTAGCTGCCAGTACAATTTACATGTATACTCTAATTATAGGAGACAAATGAGATTTATTTTGGATAGCTTTGGGTGAGTGGGGTTGCCTCAGCAGCTTGAAGTAATGCTACGAAATCAGCAAGTAGAGAGGGATGAGGAATTAATGAAGCATAAATAGAAAACTAATGAACCTACTGAGAGTTTTTTCACTGTTTTGGTTTTGGAGGAGAATAGAAAAAATTATGTATAGCACACATAGCTTCTTAATATGATTCTGACCTCTGGGTGACCAGTCAAGTTTTCAACAAAAATCATTATCTATTTTTTCATTAAACAGTAAGAAAAAAAAATTATATATATATATATATATATACACATTTTTTTTAAAGTAACACACGTACACGTGCCTCTCAGAATGGTAATCTTCATAGATAAATATTCTTAAAAACTCAAGTTATGCTTCAAAATATAGACAATATATTAAATATGTATCTAGGAAAAGGAGGAGTAGAAAGGAAGGAAATGAGAGGTTAGAATTAGTGTGGATCTGTTTCCAGACATATAATAGCTTTTTCACTTGTGTTACCAAATAAGTTATTTTCTTCAAAAGACACTACGTAAAGTATGTTTTCTTGTACAGGTCACTGGCCCTATATAGTTTTGTGTTTGTGAAAATAAAAATCAAAAATTGAAACTAGCTAAAGCAGCCTAAAATATCTAGATAGCTAAAATTAGCATCCTCTTTCTTTTACCTAGATTATAAGATTGAGATTATTATAAATTTTATAATTCAGGGATTTAAATATTCAATATTGCATTTAATGCCTTAAACTGGAACTTATATCACTGATAGTGACTTATCCACTAGACAGGCATTATTAATATTACCAATAAGAATGCAATTTATCCATAATTTATCTCTTGAAAAACTCTCCAGATAATTTACAAGAAATTTTTGTTATTACCTAATTGGTACTTAAAAAATACAAAGTGATATTTGGGGGAAGGCCATTAAAAGAGGTGTATTTCACAGGACTGTCTTCCCAGTTTGAATGTAATTAAAACAGAAAAAAACACTTCAAATTGCTATTACTATAAAGTCAGCCTGCTTGTAGGAAGAACAGTCCACTGAATATGTCCATTCTGCAAGCATTGCTTCTCAGTAAACTTTGTCAATATTGGCACTCTTATGTGCCAGAGGGTAGAAACCAACAGGGACATGTTCAACCTGCTTCTATGGTTGGAAGACAGCAAACATTATCTAATGCTTTTCAAAAACCCCCACCTCTTTTTAAATTGAGGTTATTAATTACTGATGCATCTATACAGTGATCACTAAATGAGCACACAATACTCACTATGACAAACTTAATTAGAGCTTTCAAATGGACTTCTCTGCTCATCCATTGTGACAAACACTTAACTTCCTTACAACTTTAAGCTACAGTCTCATTACCATTTTGCATAAACTAATAGAGACTTAAAGATGAAAGCAACCATAAATATGCTAGTCTGTGAGGCATGGAAAGATGTCCAAGGTGACTCAAGAGGTGGTGACAGCCAAGATGAGAACAAAATTAAAAAGTGACTTTCTTCCTTATTGGAAAGTTTGAAAAAAATAAAAATAAAAAGACTGAAAACCACAGATCCAGTACTGTAATTGTGATTACATGGGAAAAGTAGTAAGGCCAGAAAAAATGTTTACAGTGTAAGCATGGTTCTAGATGAAACCTGGCTTTGTATTATCAATGCCTTACCTCCATGACACCAACCTCATATGATACTTTTATAATAATAATGATAAAGATAAAACAACAGAAATGGAAATATGAAGGTGTTTCCCAGGTAATAGAAGCCATGTTTCAGTAGATTTATGCAGTACAATGAACCATATAGTACTTCACATTTTGAAGTGTTAATTGTACTTCACATTTTGAAGTGTTTTTCATATGTAGAGCTCAGGAGACTGTACAATCCCACATTGGGTTGTAAAATGTATTTTCAGAGAGTGATAAAACAGCTTACTGATTGGTAGGTTTCCTTGCTATACTTTGTGACAAGGTGAAGATAAAGGAGTTCTGCCTGTATCATATCCTTAAGAAGATGTTTGTAAAGTGGTCAAGAATTATCATTCTGGGAGAAGAGAGGCATGAAGACAGGATGGTATTGAGAAAAAGAATGGAAAATTGCTGTACTTTGTCTGAAAGACACTGGATCATCTAACAGCCATAATTTGTGAAAAAAACCAAACATAAATAATAAAAGCTTAACATACCTTTAGCATATAATGTGAACAATACAGTAATTTTAATAATATATACTTGTTGACATTAAAAAGTTTTACAATTTATTAAAGAATGGTCATTAAACTATAAGAATATCAAAGAAGACTTCAAATTGAAGAAGAAAAGTCAATAAAAAGATTGCATTTCATCTTGAACAGGTTTTTAACAGGCAAGGAGGTGAAAGAAATTTCAAGAGTGATCATTTACTTTGTCAATAGATATTCTTGAGATTCTCTTCTAACACTGACCTAGAACTAAAAATTCAGTGGTGAACAAGACACAGTTCATGACATCATAGTGTTGATGTTGAAACTTGGAAGAAGGGTATTCAGTCAATAATTAAATCTGCCAATGTTTTCAGAGAGAAAAACACAGCATACAGTGGTAGCACACAAGTGATTACCTACAGAAGATCTTCTTGCCATATTAAAGCACATGACATAGTGTTAAAGACTATTTTTAGCAGTACCTATTCTGGAGGGTCAAAAAATGCTCTCCTAAGGAAGAGATATATATTAGGAAAAGAGAATAAGTGGGCAAGCACAAGAGAGAAGAGAGTCTGAGAGAATTACAGCTATAACATCTCATCGGAACACCCTGTGGCAGGAGAGAGTGTGACATCTTTGAGACACCTAAAGATATAAATGGAAAGAAAGATATGAAATAAGGAAGGCAGAGTATGGTAATACATAAGGCCTCTGACATAGGCAGAAATCAGGTGTTTCAGGTCCTTATTAGTTGAGCAAAATGTGTTTCATTGTTTACTATATGACCAAGAGATGCCATTTATGGTTTTGGCAGAAGCATGACAAGTTAGTCTTGAAGAACATGGTACATAGCAGGGTACACTGACAGATGAGGATGATTCCAATCAAAATATAAACCACAACATGAAAGTTCCAAGGAACATATAAGCTTTTCTCACATTCTATTAATTGATATTGTGGAACTCTTTATCTTCAACACTGCACCTTAGACACTGTCAACTTCTGTGTTAATTTGTCCATTAAAATTTTTATCAAAAAGCAAAGATGTGTACTGATGACCTCATCAAAACAAAGGTGAAATAATACTACATATTCAGTTTATGTTTTGCTGAGTTTGCTATTCATCTATGTTTGAGAGCAATGAAAAGAACCTAGATAGTTATATTCTTATTGTTTTATTTTCCAAAATTTCTCCCATTTTAACTGTTTTAAAAATTTTTAATAAAGAGTATCAACAGACTCATTAACCCATCCAGAGGTTATTCTCTGGGTCATGACTACATTTTAAAGAATATCAAGGAGTGTTAACTAATGGCCATTTTGAATCAGAAACATATTATCATCTCTTTATGGGTTTTCATAAGTTAAGTTCCCCACTCAATTGGGCCACAGCAACTACAGAAACTATTATTTAATGATGTTATGACAGACCAGAAGAGTATGATTTGATGAAAAGGAACATATTGGTGTTTAAAATAAGCACTATGCAAAGACTGTAAAGTAAAAGGAATTTAAGTATTTTTTTTCTTTAATTTACCATGGCAACTCCAGGCCCCTGAATGGTTTCATGAACTTCATCCTAAAGGAAAATATCCTGGAATATAATTCATCCTTTGGGATATTTCTTGCTTTTCTAAATGTGCATCAAGGCCCAAAGTTAAAGCATTTTCTGCCAAGAAATAGAAACCCCTCAATACCCAGTATTCCAAGAGCACGCTACACTGCCTTCAGTACAGTGATTACAATTGTTTCATGGATATGACTCTTTGAAATACATGAATTATCTCATGATTTCTCACATTTAACAACAGAGACAATGAAAAAAAGTGAGACTTTGACTTGCCCAAAGTTAGAAGGTGGAAGTGGGAAATTCCTGAAATGTCCTTGCCGATTCCCTGAAGGTAGGTTTGTGGAAATTTTCAATGCTGCCAAAAGTAAATGCCAAAAGACTCCTTTGGGACAGCTTGAATACAACCTATATAGGAAGATAAGTAGATACAGACTCTAGGCAAGAAAATACAACTGGGGCTCAGATGACAATTCTCTAAACAAGGTTTGGCAATCATTTCATCTCCACATGCAGAGTAATTGTGCAGAGTGTTGGTTTATGTGAAAAATAATGATAAATAAAAATAATAATAAAACTTATATGGACCAAGGTAACATACATTTTAAACCTTATGGCAACTTTATAAATAGCAGATTTTGGATCATTTGTCATGAGGCAGACATTTTCAAAATATTTTTTAATGACTTATTAAAATCACTCAATCCAACATATTCTGAATGAATAGAAGATATGAAAGTAGCCACTGTATTTGACATATAGGGATCTTATATTGACTACAGACAAGAATTAAAAAGAAATACAACATGATTCTGGAGGGTTTTTAAATTTTTTTATTATTACTTTTTCATAGATAAGAAGTTGTGACAAAATTAAGAATATTATGAAACCTAACACTTAATCAATAATAAGCTCTACAATGCATTATACCCAATATGCTACAGGAAGTCATCGTGGTCATAAAATTTCACTAATTTAAATTTTTCTTAATGAGCAGATCCACCTTACAATGCTTCATCTTCATTTGGAATGTTTAGAGATTTCTTCTACAGTTACTGGAAATAGGTACCTATAAAGTCATATATTTAATGAATTGATTATTCAACTTATCAAAAAAGGAGAAATGATATTCTGTGTAATTAGATGAAATCTGAAAGCTGAATATAGACAATCACTATTAACTGCTTTGTTCTTCGAAATGTCTGCTTTCTGCCTTGAATGGTGATCTTTGAAATAATCTCCCTGTAAAAAGTTTCACAGTGACATGAAGAGTCTTGTGTGTGTGAGTCATCTTTATTTCATTTTCCCACACTGAAATGGAAGAACAAGAATCAGATTTCATATTCCTCAGTCTGAGCAGTTATGATTCCAAGGTGGACTCAAGAGATGCTGGTAAAGATGATTCCGTTTAGTGATTTATGCAAAGTTAATGTACCACGTCACTTATGGGTTAAATGTCATTTCCCATAAACTCTAAGATCATTGGGATTTCTGGGACTTTCTTGCCTCTGCCATTGCTTAAAATAAGCAGTGTAGGTAGGGTCTAAGAAGCTTTCAGTTCTGTGCCTTTGTATTTGCTACCTCGGCTTGTCATAAATACATCCAACCTATATTTCCATCTGCAGTGTTGTTGATTTCCTCTAGAAAACACTGAGGCACATTCAGTTCACAGGCACAGATGACTGGGTTAAGCACTCCCTCCAAACATAATGCTGTGTATGATTGAATGTAAATGACCAATTCTGATCATCACTCACACAGTGGAATGGAAATAAGAGTTGCCGAGCAATCCTGAATTTTCTGGTTCATAAACAGATAGAAAATAACAAACCTACTATATTGAGTTTTATGTGCAGTTTGGCCACAAAACAAACTTTTTTTCCTTTGGAACATTTAATGAGAAGCATCCCTCTCATTGTACTTCCATTTTAGATTTAAACTTTCCTATCTCAGATAATCAATTGCTCATAATAAATTGAAAATTCCTTAAAATTTTTTAAATGGTTTCTGGAATCTAATTACAAAGGATTTTTGACCTGGCTAGACAGATAATGTTAACACAGCTTTAATACTAAACAAGCCTGAACATGTGTGCTCTTGACTTTTATTAAACTCCTACTGAAGAAACAGATTAATTGGAGGCTGATTCACTGGTGAACAGGCGTTAAAGACAGAAGGACCTTCTCACATTTTGTTCTGTTATCCAGGCTTATGCCATCTCAGGTTGGCAAGGAGATCCCAACTGTAGTGTTTTGAAATATAACTGAAAGAAATTGTAGAATACAGGTGCAAAAAAAGCAAGCCACTTATAAAATGTTGATCTGATTCCTTCCTTTTTTCTCTTGCCAAATGGACACCTGATACTTTATGGACTCAGGTACTGCCCAGATAGCATTTCCAATAATAATAATACTGTGTGGAGGCAACTATGGAAGCTTGCAGCTGTCATAATTATTCCTTATACCATTATTACTTTTTTCTTCCTTTGGACAATTTTTTTAACAAGAAGATGGGTCCAAGCTGTATTAACCATTTCAGATTGTCTCAAAGTACATTAAGATGAAAGGATATTCTTTCCTTGGCAGCTGTGCTTCTATCTATAAAAGCTGGAATTTTACCCCCTGATTTCCCTGTGTTGTTTAATGGTTTTTAACCTGTAAGATAGGCAAGGCAAAATAATAGCAGTTACAATAATGGAACTAAAACTGAGTCCCTAGTGAGGTGGAGAACAACACTACAGTGTATTTGTGGAGAACATTGTGGTTTATGGGGTTTTCCCAGGTATTACCTCATTCCTAATACCTCTGTAAAATAGGGGTCACCAGATTTTTACAGCTGAGAAAATTTCCTCTTAACAGGTTTAAGAGACTTCCTAGAGTAGCACACAGAGCAAGTGAGGCAACCTTCACACCAGCACAGAACATTTATCTTCAGCTCAGCTCAAGGCTTGAGGAAAGTACTTCCTGGACAGCGCCTCAGTCCTTCTCTGTCTAAATTTTTTCCACTCTCAAATAAGGACACTAGTGGAAAGGTGTTCTTTAAGTCTTCCTTCCATCTTCAAAATGTGATTGTGACCTTTAATTATAAATCACTGGAAGTATAGATATAAGCAACAGATTATACCTGTTGCAGCATGACTCTAGGCAACAGTGAGCTGTTCAGACTCTCAGTGTGGCTTTGATTCACACTCACATGCAGATCACATTCCTTGGTGCTTCTGTGAGCTGGTTGCTTCTTGACAGAGCTCCATGAGTATCATCATTTTCCTCTGTATAAATATTTCTGTATAAGATATGAATATAAATATTGAGACGAGTGCCTTAGTATAAGAATTTCCCTGTTACATTATTTTAAGCCCCAACTGTTAGAAATCAAATATTACTATAAGAATTTGGGCTGGTTACACAACTCCTCACATTTCAAGTTGTTCAGGCTCAGTGTAAGGAAAGAATACAGTACATTGATTGGAAGAGTGGGAGGCTTACATCAAATTATTTTATTTGTAAAGAGAATAAATTTTATTACTTTGAAAGGCCAAAAATATTGGTTAATTATTTGTTGGTTTGCTTATCTAGACTCTGAATCTTTCCATAAAGTGGATAATCAGCCAAAATCATTACTTTCATATTGTAATTAAGTGCCTGAGATCACCTGATAGATTATTAACTACAATATCAAAACATTCAAGTGCTATGAACATTATCATACCAATTCACTTCAAATTAAAATGTATATGCATCCAGTTGAAATGAACCCACAATAGCTAAGAGAATAAGTAAATAGTAGGTGAGGCCTTTATTTTCAGGAAATACTGTCAAAAATATTATGGTTGACTAATTTTTCCTATCTTTCTTTAATGTATGGAGTTGTTCTTTAACTCTTCTTTTTCAGATTCTATGCTGGATAACAAAAAGTTAATATGAAATACAATAGAGTGAATCAAAGGGTATTGTCTCATCTCAGTTACTAGTATAGGAGTCCTGTAGGCTCCTTTGTGTTTGCTATGCATTAGCTGATTGGAGACTTTCTGAATTTTGACTACATTTCAATGGAGAATGAAAGTCCAAGAACTAAATGAACTTTTTCATATCAACATTCCAAGCCTGGTAAAACTGTTCTGCTTGCTAAATAATGTTATAAATATTAGTTTCTTCTAAAATTACTAGTGCCAGGTGCATTCCATTTCTCATGTCGTATAATATTCTGTTACCAGTGTTCACTGTTTAAAAGAAGGTTTAAAGAATGTGCAGGTGCCGCAGTCTCTGGCTGGGCACAAATCACGAGCCACCACACAGCTTGAAGATTCAAACAGCAATTCTTTATTCCTGAACTCACACCGGCCGTCTACAAACACGTTCTGGGGGGAATCCATGTTCTCTGCTCAAATCCACACTCTGCCCAAATCCTCTTCGCATGGGCTTCTGTCTCCCAAAATATACTGTCAGACCCTAAGCACTCAAGAGGAACTCAGCAGCAGGATACGCCCTATTCTAAAGGGGGAACACCCTAATCTCCTATTATGCTAAACTGCCCTATTCTAAAGGGGGAACACCCTAATCTCCTATTATGCTAAACCGCCCTTTTCTAAAGGGGGAACACCCTAAACACGGATCCTGCCCTGGTCCTTGAGCAAGGTCACCTTTCAGAAGTCCTTCCACTAGATAGCATGGGAGTAAGCTGGCAAGGAATTTGTCATACCTACTTGGCTGATGGCTCCCAGCATGCAGGCAAAAAAAAAGAGTAAAGATATGTAAATGTGACAACTGTATTTACATAACCTACATGGTAGATACTGAAGAGTAAGATTGATTTTTTTTCTTTTTCAGTCTCATCTTTGTTTTGTTTAGGTAGCAGAGGGTAGATAGAGATAGAGATGTATAGTTGTGAATGAGCTATTGTCTTCATCATAAATAGATAGAAAAGTATAAATAGATAAATCAGTTTCAAAACTAATTCTATTGTTTTTTGTTAGTGCACTTTCCATGCATAAAATCTCAGCACTCAAGATGTCCCCAAAAAATCTTTCACTAAACCTTTGTTTTAAAGTATTTGAAAGGACATCATTCCATGTGGGAATATTACATACAGCCACTGATTCAGCAGTAACTGAGAACTTATGTACAAAACATTCTTTACATATTGACAAATATTTCTAAAAAATGAATTGGTATTTTTTGTTGTTGAGTGTTTCATGAGTGACCTTTACCTCTGTAGACATATGCAGTTTTCAGTTTTTTGGGTGAGACTTTCAAAATATTTTTTTAGAGTGTTCAATGTTAGCAGTGACATTTCTACAGTGATTTCAGAGCCTTGTTGTTTAGAATATTCTATTTTCTTTATTTCTAATTACTTATACCACCCTCATTTTAAATCCTGTGCAGATGTAATTGACAGTGATGATATACAATATGTATGAAATGAGCTTTTCCTTATTGGTGGTGTGTGTCATGCAAGACTCCATTGCAATATTTACAGTTAAACTAAACTTTTTAGAATGAGCAAAATTGCATTTGTTTTGCAGATTTGCTCATCATTAAATATGAAACATTTCACATTTGTCTTTTTGAGTAATTGGCTTTTTAAAATGATACGGTGCTCTGAACACTTGTTATGTGGATAGGTCTGACGTTGTATCCCAAAAATCCATATGCCGTACAGACAGAACAGAAGAAAGGTATTCACAAGCATGTCACAGATTGGACTAAAGCAAGCCAAAAACCCAAGTGCCATGGCATTAACAATAGCACCAGATTTACTGTCACGATCACAATCTGTGCTGCATCACAGACAGAAGGAGAACTTTTGATAGGTAACACCTCAGTGTTTTTTTAATCTTTTTGGCAAATTATCATTTATCATTATATTTTTGCCTGCCATATAATATTATTACAATAATATAAAAAATAAAAGATAAGTTTATTAGGCCTCAAAAAAGGATTGACTTATTAGTCAAGGCATGTAGGATGAGAGAGGGAGACAGAGAGACAGTGAGAGAGAGACAAATATTCTGTTGTTTTATTACAGATCAAACTGAAGGTGGAAAAATAGAAAACAGCTAAGGTACTCATGAGGATTTTAGCTTCTTTTGAGTTCACAAAAGGAAAGGGCTTATTAGTGACAGAGAAAACAAAAGAATCACCCTTCTTCAGGACTTGAAAACTCTGTTGTTTCAAAAATATGTGGTTCCCTGGGATAAAAACTCCCAGCTAATTTTATTTTCCAAATTCGAAGGGGGTGGGTGAGAATATTTTGAGATGAGAAATTGCCCAAGCCTTTCTGGTCTGTATGCACTTCCCCAGGATGCAGAGATGAAGAGACCATGGTTCACAGGATGCCCCAATAGGTACTAAAACAAAATTTACAAAATCACAGCTTGATGCAAAGTCTCATGTTGGGCTGATTGAAGGAAAAACTAGAAACACTGCACAGAGTTTCCTGGCATCAAAAAGAGAAACATCAGCTGATTGTTTTTGTTAATTGAAGGCCACTTTGGGACCTCAGTGAAAATATTCTTTTCACCAATTTTTAATTGTCTACCTGGCTGAGAGACTTTTGGAGGACAGCCTTCCTAAGGACTTAGTTTCTTGTAGAACAAATTATCCTAAAGTTATACAGTTTTGTTAACCTAATCACATATATTAAAGCTAATTTCTCAAAGATTTAAATGGAGATTCAAGAAAAAAAACATTAAAAATAATAATTAACAAGATGCAAAGCTATTCAAAGCTAGATGGAAACACAGGAATGTCAATCCATCAATTAACTTTAACCTGGTTGACTGAACTGAAGAAATTTTTATATTTGGAGTAAATCTAACATCTTCTTAAAGAAAGTAAATAATGTGATTTTTATCCACAAACCATGTTTTTCCTACCAAAATTATATATTTTTCTTTAATTTTTGAGCCTTGAAAACAATAGGACTGATGATTTCTACGCTGTGCCATTCTAGATACCTAGGCCTGCTATTTTCTTCTCAGCCTTCCACTTGCCAAAGCCAGTCCTCCCTAAAGTCCTGAGTATGATTTCCTGTGGACCTCTTTCAATGCACATGCTTCACTTTCATGGGACTTAATATATTTCTTCTAATTTTCAAACGATCAACTCAATTTTCAGTTACTAATCACTAACTCATAGATAGACTTAAGTATTGTGAGAATTAGAAGCGAATGATAATTGTTGCTCTCAAAAATATATCTGTTGTTACTAAGGAACAAACAAGAAACAAATATAAAACCACCTAAGAAAAAAAATAACAATTCCCTAAACTTCTTTGAAAAAAATTGCATAATGCATGATTATGGGAAAGTTATGTTCATACAAAGATAAATTTTATTATAAATGAGATACTAAAACCATAAAAGGAAACCTAGAGTTTCAGGAAATATCAGGGGAAGTGTGCACATGTGCACGAGTGCACATGTGTGCACATAGAATGTATGTGTGTCTAACTTTAAAAGCAAATTGTATCAAATTTCATAAAATAACCATTCCAGAAAATCACTCACTATTATTGTTGAGTTTCTACTCTGAGCACATAAAGCCAACATAAATGGAACTTAAATGTTTCACCAGTAACAACTATTCAGACAAAACTCACTTGGGAGCTGTAGAATAAGGATCACATAAATAGTACTGGTATATGAAGGTTTAAAAAAAAGTGGGAGCTATTTTTAAAAAGTGAGAGTATATTGAAATTTCTCCAATTTCAATTCAAAAGCTTTGTCATCTTAACCTTTTATGGTCTTGCAGTTGTATTTTGGAGAAACATGATGTAGCTATTACATTAAAACTATGAAATGATCAAGGAATTGAGAGAGAGGGAGCCCAGAGTTAACACAGGGTCAAACCTTGGTGTGAGTAAATAGAAGGTGAAATATACTGGTTATTCTGAACTTTTGAGGGCAAAACAAATCATAAATGATGATGTACTAGGGACAAACAAGACGTAGAAAACAAAACAGAATAATAGAACAAGACCTGATAAAAAAGATAAAAAAAGATGATGGTGGCATTGAAAGAATTATGACAATACAGAGCTGACACTTTCTATGTTTTTAGTGTTTAATTAGTATATTGTAGTTATACATAGCACTGGGTTTCATTTTGACATAATCATACATGTATGGAATATAATTGGCTCCACTCTGTCCCCAGTGCTTCCTCTTTCTCTGCCCTCTTCCCTCCTCTATTCCTCTTCTCCTTCTCTACTTGGTCTTCTGGAAGGCAACACATTTTAAGGAAGAAATTTTTTTGTTTTGTTTTGAAATTTTGTAAATTTTTAAAAAATCATTATTTTTGAAATTTTATTTTAGTTATACGTGACATAGAATGTATTTTGATATATCATAAAAACATGGAGTGTAACTTCCCATTCTTGTGGTTAAACATTATGTGGAGTTACACTGCTTATGTGTTCAAATTTGAACACACTATTGTCTTTCCCATTCCCATGTCCCCTCTCTTCCTCCCATCTCCTTGTCCAATCCAGTGAATTAAGGAATAAATTTTAATTGAAGAACAAAAATTTGATAGAGATCCTTAGATAGTTGTAGAAGATAAATGTGTTGACAGAGATGGAATCAAATTATAGATTGAAAATTTAGCTGTCACTTCATTGAATAGAAAAATGCATACTATTCTTAGAAGCCTATTAGTCACCTTAAGCATTATTTACTTCTAATTTTAAAATAAATGTCTGAGGCTGAATATGTGATTGCCATTAAATTTTTATTTATTAGTATTTTGTTTAAATAGTTTTGTTCATCTTAAATAAAATATAAAATATGAAGTCATAATTCATTTACTCTTTCATCAGTACCTACTCATGAGTTGCTACCATGGGTTATGCAAAAGCCAGGGAATATTCTTAAACTGTAGAATAGAGCAAGTGAAAAAAATAGATGCCTCATTGGGCAACAGCATTGATGATTATTGGTGAACTTAATTGACCTAATGAAAAAAGAAAAAGCAAGTAGGGGACTCATGGTCACGTTCTTAAAAATTAATGCAAGTTTTTATTACTTAGGTATTGGTAAATAAATTATGTCTTAAAGTATAGACAGATTATATTGGGATATACAGTATTGATATATCATAAAAACATGGAGAGCTACCTGAGATGAGACTCATATTATCAAAATGTATAACTTCTATGTGAAAACAATCTGTAGGTTAGATTTTCAGTGATTCTGCAATATGTAGATAATTTGTGGGAAATCATGATAAATTTCAGAATAATAGAATTATCCCTAGTAGATAACTTGTGTTACAAACCAGTCTTTTCAGTGGATTTTATACCAAGTTAATGTGCAACACAATAATATGTTTGGGGAAGTGAATTTATTAAATTCCACCTTATAAGGTTTACCTTCCTACAGCAAACAAAAACAAAAACAAAAACAAAAACAAAAAACATATAAGCAATTCTCCTGGTTTTTGTTTATCTGCTTTACAATTGTTTTCTTCATTCAACCATGCCTATCACTTGTGTTTATCATTTCCTCCCTTATGGGATTTAGTTCTTCTCCTATTTATTCTTATAAATTTTAGTGTTTTCTTCATCAGTTTAAGCAAATGCCTTTTATGAAATATGATAAATGTGTATACTTCTTCCCACTTGGTCATCAATGATCTACATGTATTTTAGTTTTATTTTTATAGCATCAGATTGACAATATTTTTGTTTTCTTCTGTCACTCTAATTCTCAGTTGTACTTTAAGGATTAATCCTCATTTATTTTGCTCACTTGGAACTATTTTATTTCAGCTCTTTGAATTTGTTGAAAATATAGATATTATGATATACATGTTGCCCAAGGAAGTCATTCTGATGCCTTTTAAGTGAACAAAGACTTGAGTGGCTATAAAGTACTTGAGTAATGCTTTTGTTTCTTCTGACTCCTAGACTTTCTCTAATACTCTCTAAATATGAGTATTAATATGCAGAAGTCTGAAGCCAGGCTTTTTTTCCCCTCTAATAAATGACTTTGTACTTCTGCCTATAGGACCAAGAGATTTTTCTTTGGCCATAAAATATGGTAATCTTACAAGAAAAAGTTTTAGGATTTAAATGATATGGAAAAATTTCCTGGAACACTTGAATCATATCTATACATAAAACAAGGAAGAAAAATTTTCACCTGTGAGATCTTGAATATTTTCCTGTTCCATTTGATTTTGAATTTTTTTAATTGCATTAATAATGAGTGTCAATGTGAGACCATTTTTTTCACATCTATCATCTTTCATAAATGAGCAAACCTCAGTTAAGGAATTTTCCTCTTACCTAGTGTTTTGATCACATCCCTACAGTTTTATAATCTGATGTTCATATTTAAGAAATTATAATGCTAGCTTTAATATCCATTTAACCCAAATAAACTTTAGAAGAGTATTTTCTATTTCTTTACATGTTATTACTTTCAGTAGAAAAAAAAAATTCTTTTCAGCTATCCTGTTTGCTTTTAATTTCTAATTGGAGAACACTGTAGTTGAGAGATATACCTTTGGAGGATATATTAATATGTTTGTTGTGGCTTAATCTGTAGTGGATATCTTTAAATATTTCAAATATTCTTATTTGTTTTGTTATGATGTGTCAATCATTGTGTTTGTATCATTTTGTTCTTCAAATTTTCATGTCTCTGATTTTTTTCAAGCAAATATATTAATGATCTTCAAATTCGTTCTTTTATTTATAGTCATTTTTGCTTTGAGTACTTTAAGCTATATAATCTGACACTATTATATCATATTCTATATGAAAATGTAGTTTAGCAAGATGAACTACTATTAGGATAGCATTATACACCTTAACATTAGAATCCGGATTCTGTGTCTTGATGCAGTTTATTTCTTGATCATAGTTGCTTGAGTGCATTCTCAGTAAAGTAGTGAACTACGTGGTTTTATAGGGGTTCCAGAGTCTTCCCTCTCTGGTTCCTCTTGGTCCTTCCTCTAGGTCCTCAGAATTTCATGTCTTTGGGTATGTATTGGGGAAAGAGGAGAGAGGAGTGTTCACAGGAATGTTAAAAGGCCATTCAAGAATTTACTATGTCTAGCTGCTTTCCCAGAAGGAGGATATTATTTTGATGAAAAATAGAAATGTTTGGCCCACCATTTAATGCTTATCCCTAGAATTTCTTTTGTTTTCCTGATATTTTATGTGCTGCATTTTTATAACATTTCATTAGCATAAATTTGCATCCTTCCTGTTCAACCTCATTCTTCTCTTAGTTTTGTCTCTTATGATTATTATATTGATACATTTAATTTTAAGCTCTATTTTATAAGCTCTGTTCATTAAAGGGAAAATTAATTTTTAAGATGAAGTGTTTGATATTTCTGTGATTTTATGTGAAAATTTAAACCATAGATGGTCATATTTTTTCTTTTTCTATTCTATCTTTAGGAAATTAAATGACTATTTTTTGTTGTTTTTGTTGGTCTAGTTTCATCCATGTTGAGCTTTGGAAATTGTTACCATTGAGTGAGTCAAGATAATTTTTAATTATCTTCATCCACCAATAGAAACAAACAAACAAAAAATCCTTGAATATTCTTCATATGGATATTAGCTTTTGTGGCTATGGTTAAATTATGACAGTAGAGTAGAATTAAAATTTGTATTCTTCCAGGCACAGTCCCAGCTGCTGTAATCCCAGCAGCTCTGAAGGCTGATGCAGGAAGATCATGAATTCAAAGCCAACCTCAACTTAGCAACTCAGTGAGACCCCGCCTCTAAATAAAATACAAAATAGAGCTAGGGATGTTGCTCAGTGATCAAGTGTCCCTGAGTTCAATTCCCAGTATTAAAAGAAATAAAATTGTATTCAACCATTTTGAATTAAATTTCTCCAATATTCTCTAAAGGAGCTTTGAACCTTTTTCTTTTTATACAATGTGTTTTCTTAACCTTTTCATTATACCTGTTCTACTTTTTGAGCATTATAATGTGTTTTAATTTCTGGAATAATTTTTATTGTAACATTTTATTTTCCTTTAGAAGTCTGCAAATTCTCATTTTATTTTTTGGCATATTGTCCTTTACTATTAATGTTTATTCTTTTAATAGGTTCAAATTTTCATTTTTCTCTAAAGTTATAGATAATGATATGTAACATTTCTCTAGTTCCTGTAAAAGCTTTTCTTCTAATGTATATTTCCTTTCTCATTACTCCTAATTAGTTTTTATCTTTTCTTTTCCTACTCTTAGAGTCAAAATTGTAAGATCTGTTCATGAGTCTCAGATGGGATGCTTTTGCTCACAGATTTTAGCATAGAAAAGGTACCATTCAAACCCATAGTACTCAATCTGGAGAAAGTAGCTAAATTCTCCTTGAGCCCTCCTCTGCCTGCTGCCTGTTCTCTCTCTCCTTCTCTTCTCTACTCTCTTTTCATTTTAATCTATGGGCTATATTTGGGCCCTTTCATATTTCTGGACTTCTACTTCTATTCCTTTCTTACAAGGAACTCTGGACAGGACTTTTAAAATCTCTTCCAGCTTTAGGTTACATGTGTCCAAATCTGCAGCTATTTTTGAGAACAAATTATTTTCTCTTAAGAATCATTTAATCCCATCTGACAGTCAAGATTGGATGAAAGAGTCCTGAAATCTACTTTCTTATATATTTTCCCTGAATGTGACTAGTTCTCATATCATTTTTGCCCATAATAATTTCAAGTGAGTTAAAAACTCTGTAGACATTACATATGCTCTTTAAATGTATCCATATTGTATATGTATTCAAGTGCCTCTATTTTGTTGATAATTGCTAAAAGGAAATAGAAATGTTCTCTTTAATACAGATGGTATTTGTATCACTTAATTAGAATTTATATACATCTAAAATAATCACATGTTAATTTTCTTAAGTTTGAAAACAGAAGACTTAATCAGTATAATAATAAATAATATTTTAGCTTTTCACAAAATAAAATTACAACTATGGGGGATGGAAAAAGGGTAGCTTTAGTTAATTCTTCTCATTATTTTGAGGGTTTTTTGTTGTTGTTCAGAGACTACAGACAAAAGAGAAACATACATTTTTTCTCCTTTAAATATTGATTTAGCGATTTTCATATTTTATATGTTTTATATAAATTATAAAATATTCTGATGTGGCCATCATTTAATTATGAGTTTTTGACATAAAATGCACTGATTTCTGGCACATTTTATATTTTAGAATAAAGTAAAAGATATATTACCTGGGTACTGAGCCCATAAGGGTGCATGCACCACATTCTAGAAATAGCTAGCTTCAAGAAAATCCAGCCTATTTAAAGCTTGTTCTCTAAAGATACAAGTCTAACACATTGACACATATATCACACACCCACACCTACCAATGGAACAACAACAACAATAACAACAACCTCATTAAATTTAATGAGGCAAATGGTGCTATTTTTGATGGGACACTAATGAGAGAATTTTTTAACCAAATAGAATCTTATTAATTTATGTCAGAAACAGAAGTGGAGACACAGTCATATTAGAAGTGTTAATTCCACACGGGAATATCCCCAATGGTCCTTTTACTAGGCTTAACCACATATTTAATCAAACTTATTGAGCTTCTTGTTAAGGTTTCATGATTAAGATCAAAATTTCTGTATCATAGGAATTCCCTGAAGAATTGTAATCATTTACCTATATATGCCCCAACACAGAGACTGGTACTTTGCATATGATAAGTATACCCTTCATTTCCTCTATTGTGGAATAAGAAATTCACTTGAGTTTCAGAAATCCACTTTTGTAGATTTTAAATTTTAAAAATTAAATGAAATTGAAATTGAAATTAGTCATTTAAATCCACCCAAAAGTCTTTCTGATTTCAGTATTAGTATAGATAATTTTGGAAAGTGATATATAGAAAACTAAAACATAACAGACTTTTAATTTATGGAAACTTGCAATTTAAATCAAAGGTCATGATGAATTATTATGAAGTTAAATATTCTTGGTAACATGAAAATCTTATTTGTTGTGGTAATTTTGAAGATTTGGGTAATATTTCAACTATTCATGTGGATAGTTATAAACTCATTTGGGGTACCAATATAAATATACTTGCTTAATATATTCATCCACTAACAGTGATCTATATGATTATCAATTATAATATGCTCACCTCTGTGTCAGCATTTCCTTATATTATGAACACAATATTAAAATTCAATCCTAGAGGGAAGAAAATGGGAAAACGTGATTATTCCTTCAACAACTTTTAATTGAGCACCTACTTTTTTTCAAGCCAGGTATATGTTTATGCCAAGTATTAGGATATCTGCTAGAATGTAGCAGTTAAAAAACACAGAAGTATTCTACTCCTGGGGAGCACACATTCTAGTTTAGAGAGGTTGAAAACAGCAAAACAATAAAAAGTTAAAGCACAGAGTGCATTATACGTTGTTATGATAACTAGAAAATTAGAGCAGAAAACAGGGAATGGAAATTTAAGTAGAAGACCAGAGAAGTCTTCAGAAAGGTGGCATTTGAGTAAAATATAAAGTATGGGTTGAGGTTAGGGCAAGGTTTTAATGATGATGATGATTTACATGAGCACAATGGCTTCAGTCATAATGATGGAAATGGGAATGTAGTAAGAAAATCCATATTAATTAGAAAATTTTGAAACCATATACTTTAAAGACGATGGAATGGTACATATATAAAGAACCATTTCTCTTTTATTCTGTATTCATTAAACTTAAATGGAAGTGTTTGTCTGAATGAAAGTATTTAGGATAATCATCCACTGCTTGTGTGAAGACACATAAATAAATCAATTTCTTACTACCGAATCAACAGCAAAAAATTCCATCAATATGATAGGGACTTTGTCTTTTTATTATAGTTATCACATTGATCTCTAATTGTTTATGTGTTTCTTTCCTATTATCAATTTTTTAAAGATAAGAAACCTGTACATTCATCTTTGCACATAAAAGAGAAGAATGTATGACACTGTTTGGTTGTAACATTTGAATAAATTGATTGTCTCATTCAATTAATATTTATCAAGATAAAATTATTTTAAGAACTGGAAATATATTGGTAACTAAGAAGATTTTTTCTGTATGAAAGGAGTTTACATCTTGGTACAAAATGTCAAGTATCAATAATATGTCAATAAATGTAAGGGAAATAAAGTATGGACAGGAGGTTGAGCATGATAGACAGTAGTCAAGGAAGGCATCTCTGAGACAGTGAGATGGAAGCAGAATCTTAAATAAAAGGGACATTTGAAATCCAGAGTATTCCTGAGAGGCAACCCACATTTCAAAGACTGAATGGCAATACTAGAAGGCAGCTGCAGCTGAGTCAGAATGAGGAGTGCAGTGTGGAAGAAGTCCATAGGGTCAGCAACATTAGGGTCATATAAACCTTTGAGGCTATGATAGTTTCAATTCCAACCATTCAGTTGTTCTGAGCAGAGAAGTGACATGATACTATACTATTTTTGTCATGAGAATACTTAACAAGCACTCTTTTTATTTTTCAAGAATACAATATATTGTCATTGGCTATATATACTATGCTTTTTTGAACTTATTGCTCCTATCTAATTGTGATTAAGTATGCTTTGACTAACTTCTCCCTTCCTTCTCCTGCTAAGCACCTGCAAGCCTTGGAATCACTATTGCATTTGCATGAAATCAACTTTGGATGCCACATATAAATGAGAGGGTGCAGTATTAATCATTCTGTATCTGGATTATTTTACTTAACATAAAATTCTCAAGATTCATTCCTGTTCTCATAAAAGACAGGATTTCCTTTTCTCATGGCTAAATAATATTTTACTGTGGATATATTCCACATTTTCTTTACCTCTTCATTCACTGAAGAACACTAGGTGGATTTTATATCTTACCTATTACCAATGGTGCTGCAATTTCCATAGGATGTCTTTGATCCTATTAATATTTTTAATGATTGCTCTCTCAGTTGCATAATGAAATTGAGTGGAGAAGGCTAGGAATGGAAGCAGGGCGGTCAATTAGGAAAAATCCTGTTATGTAGATGAGAGGTGTTTTCTGTTTCAGAAATACAAAATAGAAATGAGTTAAATATGGTACAAAGGGATGTCTCTTCCAATTTTATGCTCAAACTTCAATTCTGTTTATTTCCTGAAAATATTATTTCTAGTAATCAGATTACTTAGATTTATTTTGAGTCCATTTTCATCACTTTTTCTATTTGTTGTGGATCTTTTATCTATTGCAAATCTACTTTTAAAATGATTTTATGTATGATAATTATAGAGATAACTTCAGATGATTTATTTTTTCTAGATCATGTTTATTTTTTTTTTATTTCTGTCAGGCACTTTGTACTATAAGCAGATAACTTAAATCTAAGTATAGATTAAGCTGCTTCAATGCTGGGTTTTTGCATTTGTAAGGACTGGAGCATTTCTGGTTTGTTCCCCACTTTGAGGCATAATCCTTAAAGGTCTCTGCTGAAGGCCTTGAGGCCCCTCCATCTTGGTGAAACTAAACTTCAATTTTTTGTGAGACTGCCCTAAACTCTGATGAATGTCTCAGTGTGCATCCATAACTTTCAAAAACAGAATGTGTCAAGGGAAGAAACAAGATCAAATTATAAGTGCACCCCTCTGGGCTTCCAATCCCTTTGAAATTTTGCTTCATATGTTTTCTGTACAATTCTCTCGATTCTTTCTTTTTGGGACTCCAATTACATATTTCTCAGATCTTTTAACTTTATTCCCAATAAATTTTAGTTATTTTTTTTCCAATGTTTTCAAATAGAAGTGTGTGGGGTGGGAGGTTCTAGCAGAAAGCTCATCTGGAGGTAGTTAACAATTGCTGGCAATTTTTTGTTTAATTGTAATAATAATAATAATAATAATAATAGAATACAGGGCTGGGGCTGGGGCTCAACAGTAGAGTGCTCACCTAGCACATTTGATCCTCAGCACCACATTAAAAATAAATAAATAAATAAATAAATAAAGGTATTTTGTCCATCTATAACAAAATACATCAATAAATAAAACAGAATGTGAAGTAGGTTTTCAAGAAATATTTATCTTTTTAATTCATATATTTAGAAAATATACAAATAAATAATAAATATAAGAGGGATTAAATTTAAAAATTAAAATAAATCCAAAGAAAATGATATAAAATTTTAGCTAAAAATAAAAGCAGAGAATGAGAAAATCATAAATGTTGCAATTTTGTTAGCAAAATTGCAGCTTGTTTCTTAAAAAAAATAAGTGATAAATTTTTAAATATTTGACAATTCTAAAAAAAATTGAAGTAAAGACTGCTAAAATTGAAAAAAATGACTACCAATAAGAAATAACTTACATGAAAATTTGAAAAAAGACCTAGTTAATAACTCAGAAAATCAAGATGAAAGGAATTATTTTTTACAAAAATTTAAACTTCCAGATTAACTCAAGAAATTAAAAACCTGAATATAGAACTTTTTATGGAAGACATTTTAAAAGAAATCAAGTATCTGTGTCTTAAAAAGTACCTGGAACACTTTTTATAAAAGCATATCCACAGACTTTTGAAGATTGAGCAGTCTCCATTTTGTATAAATTTTCTTGTAGAAATATGGAAAGCTTATTCATATATTTATGATTGTGTCATAACCTTAAAACAATAAAACATGGGGGGCACCAAAAAGAAAATTACTGGCAGGTCAAGCAAAATTATGGTATGATGTTAATCAAATCCTATTGTCTAAGTAAAATATTTATTTCAAGAGTCCATATAATACCTTAATGAGAAAATCAGTTTTCTACAGCATTACTACAATACATTAAAGGATAAACACCATATGATCATGTCATTCAATGTTTTAAAAATAAGCTTTTGTTAAAATTTAATACCTGATTCTAAAATGTAGTGTGCAAACAATAAACATAGATTATTCTGGAAAAATAAACTGACATATATGAATATAAAATGAAAAAATACCACTGTGAATAAGTAATAGAAAAGAAATGGCAGTTAGGAAAATATGTATTTGCAAGAAGGACAAATACAACACACCCTTAGAGAAAAAGAAACATACCAATATATAACTGGAAAATAATTGTAAAAAATGAAATAATTAAATATTTCTAATAAGCTATAGCATGGAGACTTAACATCACTAAGAGGGAATTGTAACCTTAAATGGGACACCTATCATATTGGTAAACACTAAAAAGATTGATAATGTCCAGTTTTAATAGAGTGTTGGAGAAAGGGATTCTCATTCATTGTTAGTGTAATTGCAGTTTTAGAGTCGAGTCAGCCAGAATTCATTAAAATTAAGTGTCCATTATATTTGATCCTGTTCTTCCACTTTTGAGAATCTATCATATGCTTGCACTTATAGAAATATATATGTGTGTGTGAAGTAGTGGTTGTAGCATTTACTTTTCATAGCATAATAGTTATATTAAATGTATCCAAGTTAAATATCTATTTATAGGAAGTTTGTAAATAAAAGTCTATTTATTGTATGAACATTTAAGTATTGAGAAACAATGTATGCAAATGTGAGGATTTTTGTATAATTGTTGATACCATGTAAGCATATGTCAGTTTTAAAGTCATCTAAGAAGTGACTCAAAGGAAAATTTGGCTTAGAAGAAATCATTTAAATCGTTAGGGTAATAGCAAGAAAAGCTGAGAGGTTGAGGAATTAAGAGAAGAACAAGAAAAGAGATTGTCATGATAGAGGATTGGTTTTTCTATAACTAAAAGATTTTCTGTAACTAAATAGGATTTGTTAGAGATAATGGTAATGCAGTAAAAAAAATGACTGTGAAAAAAAGGAAATTTTGCTTTAAAAATAATATTTCTATACTCATCACTTTTTTCCCCCTAGATCACCCATTTCTATGATTAGGTAGAGTTGAAAGAACAAAAACAAAAATTCTGACACTTGCCAGTTTTGATTAACTCATGAAAAGTCTGCCCTCCCATGTCTCCTTTCCAAGATGGGATCTAGGTTTAAAAAGAGAAGGGGAAGGGGAAGGGGAAGGGGAAGGGGAAGGGGAAGGTTATAGCAAATAAGACAATAACTTGTATTTTTTATATTTTTTATTTATTCAGTAAATACTGAGTACAGTCATGGGATGCTTAACTACAGGCACATGTTCTAGTCATGTGCCATGAGGTGTATAAACATATAGAGTAGACTCACAAAACTAAGATGGCTATGATGTCATGAGACCATATAATCTTAGGGGACCACCATTGTATATGATGTCTGCCTCTGACTGATCTATTCTTCTGGGGCACATAACTGTACTTACTATAGCTATACTCCATTCGGAGTCCTGGGGACACTGAAGTAAATAAGGAGGAAACAGTGCTGCCCTTGTGGAATTTACCTTCGTAGGGAGAGTCATTGCTGGTTTACTCTATCATGACTGGTCTAGGTACTGATGAGTTTGTAGCACCAGATAGTGAAGTGACTTGTCCAAAACTCAAGCTTGTGTACAGCAGGCACAGATCCAAGTGAAGAGTTATCAGCAGAGCCCACATGTTCAAACTTGAGCTATCTCGTCTCAAGCTAAACAGCCTTATCTTCATCTGTACTCAAACTTTCAGACTCTTGTTTTATGAGACATTATCAGAATATAAAAGAAATTACAGCAATACTTTCACGTTTTGAGAATGGGATATGATGTTTTCAAATGATGTAATATTTCATGACTACAAAAAAGTTGGTTTATGAAGAATTTATAGTAAGTCGATAAACAGATTTTTTGGAGAAAGGTAAACTTCTGAATCTACAATTAGATGACAGTTTTTCAGCTACTGACAAAGGTTTTATGTGCAATGATTTTTATAAGAAACTCAGATCAATAGGCATGGTGCCCTTTTGAGTATTGATAGCGCTTTTTTTTTTTTTTTTTGCACCCGGGATTGAACCTAGGGGTGCAACATCCCAAACCAATTTTATATTTTACTTAGAGACAGGATCTTTCTAAATTGTTTAGGGCCTCACTAACGTGCTAAGAGATTCTCCTGTCTCAGTCTCCCAAGCTCCTGCGATTACAGGTGTGCACCATGCCTGACTGAGAGCTCCATTTTTCATTATCAAAGAATGTACACGTCTTTGGATTAAATTACTCTAATAGACCTTGTTAGCTTAGAGTCATTTACAAACATTGTGGATTGTACATTTTAGAATTGTTTGCCATAGCGAATATCGAATTCCTTCATTCAGGATGTTGATATCAGGCCGTGTGCTAATTAATGCAGTAGAAAAAGTGCTCTCCATTTATTTGTTCTAAGCCTTTTTTTTTCCTCTTTCGAATCATAGTTTCTCTTTTACTCTAAAATACACATTGTCCTCAAGTTGTTTTTGTTTTTCATGCCTCTCTGAAAATTGTGTTCCAAACACCTATTACAAATTGTGTCTGTATAAATAAAACTATAAATGTCTACTATGTGATACATGCAAAACATTAAAATTGGGAAATATACTTCATATTTGAAGAAGTTTTACCATTTGCAAAATTTTCATTTTCCTTAAGTTAGTATAGAATTATCAAAATTCTTGTTGGATATTCTAGGAAAAGAGAATAAATATTCAAACTCATTTAAAATATTTAAAGTCAAAAATAGTTTTTCCCCAAATTTTTTTCAAAGGAATAACAAGGGGAAAACATGCCCTGTGATATTTAGGGAAAAAAATTTTTAAAAAAAAAAAGGTTGAAATAATATAAATCAAGAGAAAGGTCATGTGACTATACAAAGATACCTCCAAAAGACCATGCAGCTAAACAATGACAGGAAATCACAAATCAGCATAAAAGGGAAGGATTATCCAATACATAGTTCTCTATAACAAATTTATTTTTTATAAAAAAATCAAAATAATATATACTCAAACACTCATAAAGCAAATCCAAGAAGAATTTAGGATGCAAGTGTAAAACTATATTAAAAAATAATGGGGAAATATGAGTTAAAATCTGATATCTGGATGAGTGAGTCAGTTCTAAGAACTAAAATATAGATCAGAAAAACCATAAGGAGCAATAAGTAAATTTTACAATGTAAAATAAAAATAGCATATTTATATACAAATAATTACATTAAAAGCTTTATTCAAAATAAATTGGGAAAAATATATGAAGTAATTATTCATAGGTTAGTAAACTTACTAAAGTCTTCATTCTAATAAATATTAGTAATACTAAAATTAAAAATATTAAAGAACAGTAGCAACAACTTCTAAGAAGAATAAAAGCAAATGTTTAATTACAAAAGAAAAGCTACTAAACAAAAAATAATTTCTACAAAATTTATGAAGTATACAGTTTTTATTACTTAAAATAAATATATTATTTTAAGAGTTCATTCTTGAATTTCGATGAGACAATGAAACTTTGTACAGCTTTTTAGAAAGTAATTAGTAATGCATTTCAGAAGCCTTTCGAAATTGTATTATTTGACCTAGCAATTCTCTTTCCAAGAATTTCTTTTAAAAAACAAATCAGAAATTTTAACAGAAAGTCATGCAGTGTGGACTCATTTATCAGACAAAAAATGGGAACAAGTATATTATGGAAAAATAGGAAGACAAATATATTACAGTTAATTTCTATGGCAGAATGTGATGGAGACATTAAAGTGATGCTCTCAAAGAATAGTTCTCAGAAAAACCTTCAAGATATAATGATAAAAAATACTAATAAGATACAATGATTTATATATAATTTCAACTGTGTATGATTTATATATAACATGCATAGTATGTGCATTTAAAATGTCTGGAAAGAAATATATTAAATGTTAAGAAGGCTATATTTTAGTAATGTGATTAGATGTGGTTTTAGTTTTTATTTTACATGTTATGATTTTGCATATTCTATAATGTTCATTTGTGTTTGTAATTAGAAAGTTTCTTTTTCCATATTTTCTCAGAACAATAGTATTATATCAATGTCTGAAAAAATAATTGTAGAAAAATATTATCCCTTTATTTAACTGTTTAGAAAGCTTCTCCTAAAAGAATGACATGATAATTAAAATTCCAGACCTTAGACAGTAGGTTTAGGGAATTAGTTTGTCACCCAAAGAGGCTTCTTAACGTTCCTCGAATCACACTACATAGCAATTGACAATACTGCCAATATAAGCTTTAAGTTCAGGTCAGCATATAGATACTGAAGTCTCACTTATGGGAAATGTGGGAAAATGCAGTTCATCAATATGTAAAAGGAGTACCCAGGCTTCTCCAAGGGAGTGGCAATTTTAGAATACAGTAATGATAATGGGCTATGTAGAAGAGACTCAATTTACTCATTTACTCATTTTGTTTTTTGAGCCTAAGAATTTTGGACAAGAATGAAATTGGGAAAGAGAGGGGAAAATAGAATGTGCAAAACCCAAAGCACAATCTCAGTATGGCCATCAACCAGAATTATAGTCTTGTTCAAGATGACGCAGAAGATCAGAGTAACTGACAAAAATTTCATTGTATTTCTAAGATACACCAGGTCCATTTTATCTGCCTCTGCCATTGTATCATCTGGGTTACATTATGACAGTGATCTGTTCCACACAGAGCATAATTCTTTGGTAATTCTGGTACATGTAGGATAAATAAGACTTACTCCAGTTATCATTGTTGTGAGTGCTCTATGAAATCAATGATATATTGGAAGCTTCTACCATGGTTTACCAAGAGGCCTTCAGGTCAACTTTAAATCTTACCATCTTAGGTCCTCAAGGGACCCACCTTTTTTTGGTTTTGCTCAAGATCTCCACTATGGTATTTGCCTGACATCATGGGAGCACAAGGGTATCTGTTGATGGCAAGGAGGAGACCATGAAGTCATATTCTCTGATGATGTTTATTCTACATCTGTGATTTGTGTCCTACAGTGCTCCTGGGACTTAAACCACATGTGCAGTATTTGCATTAAAGGGAACTTGAGAAGGAGAGGCCATAACACTATTAAAATGTTTAGCTTTCACTCTCCCATCACACAGACACATGCTAATAACTACTCCCAGACCTTGTATCATGGTGCTGCAGGATGTGATGTAGAGTGCACTCATTGTTTTGATACAAGGGACTTAAAAACAAATAGCTGCCATCTCTGCCTCTGATAGTTTGCCAGGCTTTTAACTTCTTTGGTTTTCCCCCCCTTCTGATCCTGGTGAGGTATCTCAAATGTATTCCAAACAACACATTACCCCAAGTCTTTGTTTCTTCTTTTATAAGGAAACCCTTGCTTTAAGGTATATTTAGAAAACCCAGGGTCTACGCCAAATTTCAAAGAATCACATCCTAATTCTACTTTAAAATGGCAGGAAATGACTTAGTGCAGAATCCCACACACAGGGTTATTGATCATCCTGAACTATTAGTCAAAATTGTGACAAATATTCTGGAAACTTACTGCAGGTTTAAACATCAACTCTTATATTTGAGAACATTTTGAAGCATCTTAGACAGACAAAAGTCAGAGACAGAGAAAGTGCCAAGGAATAGAGTTTGAAGATTACATCTTTCATTACTCCCAAGATAGTATCTGTCAAATCATATTTAAGACCCTTTATTGGGTCACAGTATCAATTTAGTGAGTCAAGAACATCATTTTTTTAATTAAACAGATGAAAGAATGAAATAGATTAGAATAGGACATATCAAATTATATCATATTTATTAAAATAAAAGTATGAAATTTTTAAAAATTATTTAACATATGTGCACATACATATACACATGTTGTATGCATATATATATATATATATATATATATATATATATATATAATGAACATATAAACAGATGGGAAATACACACATACATGTTGTGTGTGTGTGTGTGTGTGTGTGTGTGTGTGTGTGTATCTGAGAGGAAAAAAAAGGATGCCGAGAGAAAGACAAAGAGAAAAGAGGATAGAGGTACTAGTTGGCAATGTAAATATATTTCTTACCATGGATGATAGCCAAAAGCATTTGAAAGCCAGATCATGCCTCCAGGGCAATGGCTTCTTTGATTTTGGAATAAATTCTTTCCTTAGTGCCTCCTCCATCTGCTTTTAGGTAAATTCACAAGCTGCATATAAACTTAATCTAATTAAATCTCAAACTTGTAAAGAAAATGTTGTGGATGAAACCCAGTAAAATGTAGATCCAATGCTGTAAGCCATTCATCAAGGGTAGCAGATTACAAGCTCAGTGCTGGTTCTTATGATAGAAAAACATTCTCCTTAATGTCCTTCTCCTCAGGAACCTAGAGAATGATAAATGGCATAATAGTTCACAGTGAGCCTCAGAAGTTGGGAGAGAAACTCACTGTATTGTAGATTGTTGGGTATCATTCATTCAAGGACTAAGATTATTGCTTGATTCTTGGCATCAGGAATAATCCAGTTAATAACAATGGAACCATCTTGATCTAGCAAGCACAAGACAAACAAAAAACTAGAGTTGGGAATGCTACTATGGAAAAGATTTGAGCTGATAATTTTGTAAGGAATTGTAGCTGCTGGACAGAAAACAGAGCCTAAAAAGTAAGATAATAGAATATAGTCCAGGCTGTTCAAGTTCAGTGTGAGTTCCAACCAGAAATAACAAGAACATTTTAACAGGCCAGTTGGATAATCACTGAATGCGCTGGCATGGCTCATTTTCAGATGCTCTTATAACCAGGCTGCCTTGAATGCAAGCACGAATTAGTCTTTGATTACATGTGTTGTAATTTAGATGGGTGAGGAAGATGGAAGGTGGATTTAAAATACTGGGATAAGAGGCAATGAGGATCAGGGAGATGCCTGGCAGAGCTCGAGTTCCTGAAAGGGGGAGAAACAAAACAGACCTCCACCAAGAGTAAGTCAAATTATCCCTGATCAGAGACAGTGTGAATTTGTACTTAGAAAACCCTGAAGAGTCTACCAAAAAAAACTCTCAGAACTGATGAATTCAGCAAAATATCAGGATACAAAAATTGATGTACAAAAATCAGTAGCTTTTTTATACATCAGTAATTAATTCCCTGAAAAGGAAATCAGCAAAGCAACCCTTCATTCACAAAAGCCTGGAAATAAATAAATAAACAAAACTCCTAGGAATAAAACTATCAAAGGAGGTGAAAGAGCTCTACAATGAAAATCATAAAACATTGTAGAAATAAGTTGAAGAAAACAATAAAAGATGGATACCTAACTTCAGGGATTGGGAGAATTGGTATTCTTCAAATGGCCATATTGAAAAAGCCATCTATAGATTAAACACAACTCCCATCAAAAATACCAGTGACTATATTTAAAAAAAATCATCCTAAAACCTCATGAAAACTTATATACAAAAAAAAATCTCAAATAGCCAAAGTGTTCCTAAGCTATGCTGGAGGCATCAAAATACCTAATTCAAAATATACTGTAGATTCACAGTAACAAAATGTCATGGTATTGTCATAAAAACAGACATGCAAACTAATGGAATAGAATAGAGGACCCCAAAATAAACCTGCACATCTACAGCCATCTAATTCTGAATAAGGTGCCAAAATTCTATGTGGAAGAAAAGACAGCCTATTCAACAAATGGGTACTGGGAAAACAGGATACCCACATGGAGGAGATTGAAATTAGACCTCTATGTCTCACCCAGTACAAAAATAAACTCAAAGTAGATCAAAGGCCTTAACGTAACACCTGAAACTTTGAAACCAATAGGGAAACACTTCAAGATATTTATTGACCTACCTAAATATGAAGTTATTTGATATGTCCTATTCTAATCTATTTCCTGAATGGGAAGGGCTCCAGTAGCCTAGGAGAATAAAGCAAGAATTGACAAATGGGATTATATCAAGTTAAAAAGCTTCTACACAGCAAAGGAAACAATCAACAAATGAATAGACAACTGTAAAATGGGAGAAAATCTATCAGCTACTCATCTGACATAGGATTAATATCCAGGATATGTAAGAATTCAAACCCAGGTTCAGTGGCACACACCTGTAATCCCAGCTACTTGGGAGGCTAAAACTGGAGGGTTACAGGTTCAAGGCCAGCCTCTGCAATTTAGCAAGACCTTGATTAAAAATAAAAAATCTAGAACAGTCTGAGGTTGTATCTCAGTGATAGATGGTCCCTCAATCAATCTTTATACTCAAAAATGAAAGGCACAAAAATTTTTAAAACAAAGGAACTAGTACTCCAAATAGAAAAAGGCAAATTATCTGAAAAAATAATTCCCCAAAAAGTACAAATGACCAATAAATACCTGAAAAAAACCCTCACAATCTTTAGCTATTAGAGAAATGCAAATCAAAATTACATTAGAAGTTCATCATACCTCAGACAGAATGACTGTTATTAAAAATAATGGGTTTTCTTATTGTTGTTGTTTTTTAAGAAAAATAATTTTATTTTTAAATAATGTGAGAAGAATGTTGTGTACTTCTACTCACCATATAGTAGTTAAAATTAAGGCAAATGGCTGCATCTAGTTTCAAAGGGATTCACTAGTTCTTGTCATGCCAAAACATATTTATTTATTATTGATTTTTTTAAAAAATTAAATGACAGCAGAATGTATTACAATTCTTATTACATGTATATAGCACAATTTTTCATATCTCTGGTTTTATATAAAGTATGTTGACATCAATTTGTGTCTTCATACATGTACTTTGGTAATGATGTCCATCATATTCCATCATCCTTACAAATCCCCTGCCTCCTCCCTTCTCCTCCCACCCCTCTGCCTTATCTAGAATTCATCTATTCCTCCTATGCTCTCCCTCCCTACCCCATTATCAGTCAGCCTCCTTATATCAGAGAAAACATTGGCATTTGTTTTGGAGGGATTGGCTAACTACACTTAGCATTATCTTCTCCAACGCCATCCATTTACTGCAAATGCCATGGTTTTATTCTCTTTTATTGCTGAGTAAAATTCCATTGTGTATATATGCCACATTTTTTTATTCATTCATCCACTTAAGGGCATCTAGGTTGGCCCTACAGTTCAGCTATTGTGAACTGTGCTGTTATAACATTGATGTGGCTGTGTCCCTGTAGTATGCTGTTTTTAAGTCTTTGGGGTATAAACTGAGGAGAGGGATAGATGGGTCAAACAGTGGTTCCATTCCCAGATTTCTAAGGAATCTGCATACTGTTTTACATGTTGACTGCACCAATTTACAGTCCCACCAGCAATGTATGAGTGTACCATTTTCCCCACGTCCTTGTCAACACTTATTGTTGTTTGTCTTCGTAATAGCTGCCATTCTGACTGGAATTAGATGATATTTTAGAGTAGTTTTGATTTGTATTTCTCTAATTGCTAGCGTTGATGAACATTTTTTTCATATATTTGTTGACTGATTGTATATCCTCTTCTGAGAAGTGCCTGTTCAGGTCCTTGGTCCATTTGTTGATTCAGTTATTTGTTTTTTTGGTGCTTAGCTTTTTGAGTTCTTTATATACCCTAGAGATTCTCTGATGTGTGAGAGCTAAAACTTTGCTCCCAGAATGTAGGCCCTCTGTTCACCTCATAGATTGTTTCTTTTGCTGAGAAGAAACTTTTTAGTTTGATTCCATTCCATTTATTGATTCTTGGTTTTAATTCTTACACTATAGAAGTCTTATTAAGGAAGCTGGGGCCTAATCTTACATGCTGAATATTAGGGACTAGTTTTTCTTCTGTTAGACGCAGAGTCTCTGGTTTAATTCCTAGGTCCTTGATCCACTTTGAGCTGAGTTTTGTGCATGGTGAGAGATGGGGGTTTAATTTCATTTTCTTTCATATGGATTTCCAGTTTTCCCAGCACCATTTTTTGAAGATGCTATCTTTTCTCCAATGCATGTTTTTGGCATGTTTGTCTAATGTAAGATAATTGTAATTTTGTGGGTTAGTCTCTGTTTCCTATATTTTGTACCATTGGTCTAGCAATCTGTTTTGGTGTCAATACCATGCTGTTTTTGTTACTATTGCTCTGCAGTATAGTTTAAGGTCTGGTATAGTGGCATCACTATAGTTTACTCTATATTTTTTTATGCTTTACTCTTCCTGCTAAGGATTGCTTTTGCTATCCTGGGTCTCCTATCTTTACAGATGAATTTCATGATTGCTTTTTTCTATTTCTATGAGTAATGCCATTGGAATTTTTATCAGAATTGCATTAAATCTGTATAGTGCTTTTGTCAGTATGCTCATTTTGATAATATTAATTCTGCGTATCCACAAGCCAGGTAGATCTTTCCATCTTCTAAGGTCTTCTTTGATTTCTTTCTTTAGGGTTCTGTAGTTTTCATTGTATAGATCTTTCACCTCTTTCATTAAGTTGATTACCAAGTATCTTTTTTTTTTTGAGGTTATTGTAAATGGGGTAGTTTTCCTCATTTCCTTCTCAGAAGATTTATCACTGATACGCAGAAATGCCTTTGATTTATGGGTGTTGATTTTATATCCTGCTACTTTGCTGAATTCATTTACTAGTTCTAGAATTTTTCTGATGGATCTTTTTCATATGATTCTATCATATTGTCAGCAAATAGTGCTAATTTAAGTTCTTTTTTTTCTATACATATCCCTTTAATTTCTTTCATCTGTCTAATTGCTCTAGCCAGTGTTTCAAGAACTATGTTGAATAGAAGTGGTGAAAGAGGGCATCCCTGTCTTGTTCCAGTTTTTAGCAGAAATGCCTTTAATTTGCTCTATTTAGAATGATGTTGGCCTGAGGCTAGGATGTTGAGATATGTTCCTGCCAAGAATCTTGTATTGACAATGAACACTAAAAATAATGTTAAAAATAATAAAAGAATATTATTAAAAATAACATTAAAATAATAATAGTAATAAAGCCTACTGAAGATGTGGAAAAGAAGGAATGCTTATAAACTCTTAGTAGAAATGTAAATTAGTATAGACACTATAGAAAATAGTATGGAGGTTCCTCAAAAACTAAATAAAACTACCATGTGATCTGGTACTACACTCCTCCGTATTTATCCAAAAGAAATTAAGTCTGTGTTCAAAGAGGTATCTGTATATCAGTATTTATTAGAGCACTGTTCATAGTAGACAAAACATGTAATCAGCCTAAGTGACTGTCAACAAAGAAAATAAGATATATATATATATATATATATATATATATATATATATATATATATAATGGAGTATTATTTAGCCATAAAGAAGAATGAGATTATTTCATTTGTAGGTATACCGATTGAACTAGAAACATTATGTCAAACAAATTATACAGAGACAGAAAAATAAATATCACATGTTTAGGACTAGGAAGAGGACCAGAGGGGAGGGGAGTAGGGAAATAGAAAGAATAGAAGGGAGGGTGGACATGATGAAAGCATAGTATTTGCATGTATGGAAATGTCACAGTGAAACCCATTAAGTTGTATAATTAATATTCAATAATTATAATTTTAAAAGGAAATATAGCTAAGGTAAGCTGAAATGTGTTGTAAGTTTAAAATATCACATTTTGGAAACTTCAAAAATGTAAAATATCTCATTAATAATTTTTAGAATGACTATATATTGAATTGATAATTTTTAAAGTACATTGAGATAAATACATGAGTAAAGTTAAAAAATAAACACCACTGTTATCTGAAAGTATCTGATATACCAGATAAGACAACAGAAATTGTACTTGTCTAGTCCAGGAATCAGAAGAGAACACAGTTTCAAATGTGAGCTTTGGTGAAGACAGGATATGGATGACCACTGCATTTGCAACTTCCAGGGCCTGAGATCATGTAAAGTCACCTTGGTATGAGTAAAATGTCTCAATTCAAATGAAAAGCCTGACATCTATAATTGAAGACCAAGAAGCAAGTTTCCAAAGCTATATGAAAAGAGGGGCAAAATGAACCCTAGAAAGCTCAGGACACCCTAAAAGAGGCATTCTCTATCAGAGGGAAATGGTGTCATCTTTTCAGATAGATGCTTTGGTGCAACCTCAGAGGACAGTGCCATGTTGACCATATTTGAAGTTACAATGCAGAGTGAAGTTACAATGCAGAGTCAGCTATAAGAGGATGTTTGCCCTCCTCTGACACTGTTGTACGGTTCTGCTCATAGGTATGCTCAGGGATCAGTCATTACCAAATAAAACTTGCTTTCAAATTTCAGGGTCTTTTTGTTTACTGGATACCATAACTCTGTAGTATTAACCTAAGCCAACTGAGCTATCTTTCAAACTATAATCCTTTATTGAGAGCCTGTAGTGTTACAGGTAGTCAGCCAAGCACAGAACACAGGGTCTTTTTCATCAGGGAGCTTACAGTGCAGTGAGAGTTGGGTGAGAAGTTAGAAAAATACAATAGTGACATGTACACCAGTGAAAAATCAGTTCAGATTTCTGGAGGGGACATCACATATTTAGACTTCTGAGAGTTTAAAGACTTTCCTGAATAGATGATGTCTGAGTATTTTCCTGAAATAGAGAAGGAGCTTGCAAAATCAATGTGGTTGTCAATGAATCATCAATCAGTCAAATAATTAAAACAATAATTTAAATGTTCACTAGGTGACAGATACTGTGCTGTTCTTCTCCTGGATTATCTTTCATATAGCCCTTGCAATTTTCTTCTGAAGTAGGTACTATTGTTTTTCTCAGATTATATGTGAGAATATTAAAACTCAAAGGTTCTAAATAACCTTCTCAAAGATACACAGTTAATAAGTGGAAGAAATGAAAATGCCAAAGACAAAATTGTGAGATTTCAAATTAGAAGTCTACTAATGAGGGGATATAGAGAATGGATTGTATCAATACCAACCAGCCATAAGGAGATCAGATGAGAAGTTGTGGTGGCCTGAAATGGAATAGAGGAGGAGACACAAATTAGGAATTTATCAGTTTATAAATCTATTATTAAAAAGAAAACAAGAGGAGTCATATTGTCACTTAAGAATGCAACTTGAAGTACATATTTTAGGAAAGAGTCATATTTTAGGAAAGAATGCTGAGAAACACCTCCATTTACAAGGAGAGAAGGTAAGCAAGCCCACAGAGACCTTAGAAACAGCTCCTCAATGTCCTCTAGAAATGTCATAGTCTTTTCTACCTGTGAGACTTTGTACAAGCTGCTTTTCTCATCTGTGTTATCATCTTCTCCCTCCTTTTTTTTATTGGTTGTTCAAAACATTACAAAGCTCATGACATATTATCTTTTATACATTTGATTTAAGTGGGTTATGTACTCCCATTTTTACCCCAAATACAAATTGCAGAATCACATTGGTTACACATTCACATTTTTACATAATGCCTTCTCCCTCCTTCTCTTCTGCTAAACCTCATCTGATCTTTTAAGATCCTTCTCCAACATTCTTCCCTGAGCATTCTCTTCTATCCCCCAACCAAAACAGGTTTGTTCCATAAGATCTATTACATGTCCCATCTTGATCATGATTCAATTGTTATTTTCTAGCTGTTTTCCCACTCTGGTCTTATATGTCACACTAATTATAAACTTCTTAAGAGCAAAGGTCACTGATAACATTTTCTGATATATCTCACAGTTCTAGAATTGGACCCAAGGTAGGTATTCACTTTCATGTAAAGATCAGTGGTTGTTGAATGACTCCCCAGTGTTGTGTGCAAAAGAGTTATTCATAGATTCCAATATATGCAAAATAGACCTGGTTCATACCTATTGTTCCAGTGTAGTTATTAATAGTGCCTTTTTGCTATCAAAACTGACAACATTTGAACAGTAAATTATATATGGTCACCCTATTGATAGTGTAATCAACATGTATTTTTTTATGTCTAATATTTTTAAATGATAGTATTTCCAAAATAGGCATCAATTTTTCTTGGGGAGTAAGGCATGTTAAGGTGTTTTGGCACATGCTTAATATGGAGTGATGTGTCATTCCAGATGTCTTCATTATTAGGTGGTGGCCTGTTGCTCAATTGACAGATGTCATTGTTTATTATATAGTCCCAGGGGCTTAGTTTTTTAAAGAACCATTAAATTCCCTCCTATTTTTCCAAGTGTGTGTGTGTGTGTGTGTGTGTGTGTGTGTGTGTGTTAAACTTTATATGCCACTATATATGAAATGTATCATATGTATTATATCCTTCTAATCCAGCATTTTAGAAATGTTAAGTACTTTTTCATATTTGTTTTAAGGGCAACCATTTTGAGTAAAGAGTAAGAGGATTTTCCCAATAGTTGGAATTATAATTTTTGTATGTTTTCAGGGGAAAAAATTCAACATTTTCATTTATTTAATGGAAAGAGTTAATCTATCATCCTTAATGAATAATGATCAAATAAAGAGTAAATAAAATATAGATTATTAAACTTGATTAAATACAATTTCAAAATTATCAGAAATCAATAGTACAGTTTTACATTTACTTCTGATTATGTAGTTTGGATTTCAGACAATACAAATTCAGGAGTTGATTCATAAGTCTCCATCTAATACTTCTCTGTTAAGATCCTGCAGTTAGGCAGCAGGGACGGAACTAAATACCATTCTTTTTTGTGACCCACACACTCTACAAGGACCATTCCAGTTCCCTCATTTCCCAGGACAAAATAGCATGAGCCCTGTGGGAGTAGTTTATATGTTCCTTGGTTAATCTATGTTTACTACCACAGCACAGAGGTGCTCTGTTTGTGTCAGAAAATAGTTATAAATCACACTTCTTCCCATCATAAATATGAATTTATCTTTAGAATATATCACCAACTGAGTCATTTTGATGTAAATATTGCACCTCTTAAATATAATGATGATAATAGAGGCTGTGAATCCACAGATTTGCACAAGTACTCTCTTTTCAATAACTGAAAATATTTAAATCACAGAAGCTTTAACATCCTATGGGGAGTGGCAGACAGATATGTCAACAGAGTAGGACCTACAGAAGTTGTGACTATTTTCTCATTAATGAATAAAATACTCATCAGCTCTTGTCAGGAAATGACAGTGCATTCTATGTTGGTGTGTTCCAGCTACATTGTGACTGTTAGCCTGGAAGTGACTGACAGCTTCTTACCTCCTTCTAGCTCTGTCATCACAACCCGAGGGCTCCATGGCAAAGGGTTGGCAACAATAGAAGGTAGGCTAGCCCCTGTGGATTTCCTCCTTCAGTCAGAAGTCCTGCTGTAGTCTTCCAGCTTTCTGAGACTGGTCAAGAGACATACATTTGGTAGGAGGTGCTAAAGTTCTCAGAAACTATATCTTCTGGGTGGTATTCTGATGGCACTGCCATTCTTTACTCCTTGGCATCCTTGTTTGGAAACTTCCTCCATTGGCTATAATTTTACTTGAAGATTAAAGCACAGATTTTTATATGTATCTTCTGTTCTCTGAATGTAAAAATTATAAAATACACCTACATTCACTCCTAAGTGGCAGTATTGTAATTCAGCAGATTTCTGTTTTTCTCTGAAACCTGGAGTCGAACTCTCTTGAGACGAAAGGCATTCAAGCTGCTGTTTTTCCCTTAGCTGTATTTCTCTATAAGCATCTAATTGTTTCGGAAAATGATGTACAGTATGCAAATACCTGAATCTGATGCAAATAAGTCTGTATGGCACTAAAGCTAACAGGTGTTCTCATTAATGTAAGTAGACATGGAACAATTCTTGAATGTTTTATAAACACTCAAAACCATTGCCAAATATGTTACAATAGCATAGATGTACTTACATATTGGAACATCTTTTATTCTTATTTTGCAACCTCAGCACTTATTAATAGAAAGACTTGTGTGATTAATAATCTAGTGGCAATATTTCTTTCTTCTGCTTAAGTCACTGTATTTTAAAATTAGCTATCTAAAAAAATTATTAGTAACATAACTACTGACACTTTCCTAAATAGTTTGTTTATTAGTATTAGCAGTTCTTTAGTAAAATTAATGACTGCAACATTCACAGATCAGCAGTAAACACCTTTGTCCATTGAGGGTCTCTAAATAAAGTTCTACCATTAACTCAGGTATTAATTCTTTAAAATTTTGAATCTGTGATCAATCATCCATACTTTCAATTCTCAAGTAAAGAGTTCCAAATATAGGGTGATATATTTGGATGGTGCAGTATAGATTATCCCAACATAACACATGGGTGGCTTTGGAGTATAATCAAGAACATTATATTCTATGGACATGCATTGAAATACAAACAACTCTTGGTTTCTCCTGGCCCCTTCAAGTTTGTAATCCTGTTTTCTGAAGTCCAGGTCTTTTTGATACATGGAAAAATACAGTCTTCAGGTGACTGTACTAAACCTTCACAATTGTTTGCCTATTCTACTCTGATGCATTATGATCAATAGATGTCAAAAATATATTAGCTACATTACATGAAAGAATGAAATTGTATTTCAGCCTTCAAATTTTTATTATAATGGAAAATTAGTTAAATGTATTATGCCATATCAAACAAGAGAATAGTATGCATTCACTAAATGAATAAGATAGGCAAGGTTTATGTATTTATAATTTTCTTAGTGTTTCTATGTGTGGGTTATCCATCAACAACAGACAAATACAATTGGCCTCAAGGTTAGTTTAGCATAGTAGGGGAATGGAAAAATCCATTGCAATGTAGACCAATTTGTGCTGTGACAAAGGGAAGTAGGATAGTATGAGGGCATTTTGGGAGTGACATCTATTTCATAGAAGCCTTTACTGAAAAGGTGACATCTAACTTGATTTAAAAGATTTAATAGAGGAAGTCAGAGGGTTCTAGGCAGCAGAAATGATGTGCTCTAAGGTAAGAAATGAAAATTAGTATAGAACATCTAGGGAACAAAAAGATTTTCAGTATGAGTGGATTGTAGAGATGTAGAGAGGAATATGGAACAGGGGAACTGCAGAGCAGGTAGGTGCCAGAGAAAACAGGGTCTGGCAGGCCTAATTAAAGAGTTTGCACTTCACTGCAACAGCTGTGGGGAACCTCAGATTGATATCAAGCAGAGGAATGGGATGATCAGTTCCAAATTTCAGAGAGATCACTTTGGCTGCAATATAGAGTATGGAATAGAAAAGACAACATGAATGAGACATTGGAAAAAGCAAAGGGTACTTTAACTAAATCCTTGTGGGGGATGATGTATTTAAATAGTTAAATTCAGAAAAGATTTCATAAGTGTTGTGTTACCTTTTTGTTGCTATGACCAACAAAAATCTTTCCTCCTCTAAGCTGTTCCAATAAGAACAGCTTAGAGGAGCAAAGATTTATTTTTGGCTCAAGATTTCAGAGAATTTAGCTCACATTTGCCACTCCATTGCTTGAACATAAGGTGAGGCAAACCCTCATGGTGGAAGGGCATGGCAGAGGATTATTGCCCAGCTCATAGAAGCCTGGTACTGGAAATAGAGGAAGGGACAAGGGACAAGATATAGTCTTCAAAGGTAAGCCCCCAATGATCTACTGTCTCCAACCCATGCCCCATCTGCCTGTAATTTTCATTAATCCATCAAATGAATGAATTAATTTATGATAGAGCCTTTATGATCAAATCATTACCTAAAAGTCCCACTTCTCAACATTGCCATACTGGGAACAGCCAAGCTTTAGACATTTGAGACTTTGAGGGACATTCTAGATCCATACTATAAAGTATACATTATATTTTTCATTAAGATATAAACATATACACAATGTTTATTAATGTATCTGAAAGGTATGGAAAGAGAGACAACAGTTCAGAATATCATGGGGGAAAAGGGATTCTGCATTTATATTAAGACTTTTGAATTTAAAAAAAATCCTCAAATTAGACTTATTTAAATAATGATAATAATAATATCATTTCAATTTGATAACGATGGAGGTAGCATATGCCCAATTTTCATCTGACTAGATGAGTAATTGAGCACAGTGACTAAAGTTCAGGATAGAAGTGGCAGTAGGAATATCTGACTAGTGGATACCAGTAGGCACAGACCTCAGATGATGTATTTATCTGGAGACAATTGCTCCTCCCAAGTTTCAAAATTAACATTACGAGTCATAAAACTCTATTCTGACATCTTTTTACAACAACTGCTTAGACTAGTCACTTTTTCAGTCACTTTTCATATGAGCACCACAGGCAAAAGTTTGGGTGTAGCTGCCTGCAAAACTGTGGAAACTGCTAAACTATCTACTAATTACTTGGATAGTATTCTTTCATGAATATTGAGAAGACTCTTTCTCAGTACTTAAAATATTTTAGCACAGATAAAAGAATGAACACAAGTTTTTGTTTGCTTGTTCATCTGAAAAAATATTTGAGTGTAGATATTTCATTAATAAAAAGAAAGGTAGAATCGGCAAATGACATGGGGTGTAAATGTTCATTATAGGCCCAAATTTTATTATGCAGAATAAATCTCTGAAGTAAGAATGCATGGACCAAGTTATTTGGATGTCAAAGGTACAGCTCAATTTCAATTAAAAACCATGTTTTTCTTAAAGGTGGTCCCTAAACCTTATATTTCAGAATGCTCTTGAGATCTGTTGTGTACATAGCTGAACATTTGTTTACTTTCCATTAAATAAGAAATTGCTTACATGGGCAGGTTATGTTGATATGATGATACCACTGAGGTTTCCAATAAATGTACGTGCAAATCAATCAACCCAAACACATTGAAAACATATCCAATAAACATCTGGAAACTAATGAATGCACATTTGTTAACACAGAGGGATTTGTGGAAATGCAGGATCCATTGATGGCCCAGCTTATTTAGTAGCATGTGGATTTAGGAACATTTCACAGAGTCAGAAGAAGCAGGGTAATTATAATATAAGGTTCAACATCTTTAGATATGTAGAACATTTTCCATTGCTTAAAACAAATATTCCCTAAGAAAATATAAAACATTTTTCTGACTTGCAAAGTTTTGCAGTCTATCATTTAAATTACTTAAATAAAGGGAGCTTTACTGCTCCCCAAAGCTGAGAATATAACACCCTCCATGCATATTAGCTTGATCTTCTTGACAGACCAGAGAAGTGTTTGTGTGTGCCAATTAAAACAAAAATGGGTCCCTAGTGGCTTGTTCCTCACACAACTTCTGAAGACTGCTATCATTGTTTGCTGGGGTAACCCTGGATAAGGCTGCTATCCAAAGTAAACAAACTTTTCAAAACTTTCATGACAGATGGGGGTTACAAATGCATTTTAATAAGGAGTTGCCAAAACAACTTTTTTTTTGATAATCAGTATATATTTATTTAACATCTAGCAACATTGGGAACACAAGGCAGTTACTTTCTCACAAAATGCTTTAACAAATAACATTTTGGAAAGACAAAATGAAGATCTTTTACTTCAAGCTAGCTTTATGTTAACTTTGCTCTGAAATTTAAAAAAAAAAAAAGTTAGAAGTTATTTAAGCAGGCTGTAAATTTTAGACAACAATGCAGCCTGATAATGTAATTCCTATGGCGGCCATAAACACCTTTGGAAACAAATAAGATAACTATTAATATAACCATGAACATCTTCATTTTATAAGATATATCAAATGTGGAGTGATGCAAGATGAAAACAATGTGAATCTGGGTTTTTTAAGCATTATTGTTTGGTTTTATGATTCGATATCTCATTATAATGTAGCCAAAATGTATATCCATATTTTATGCTGTGAGTATTAAATAAAGATACGGCCAAAATTAATAACATAAAAATAACTCATATTCACATCAAATAATTAACTTTTGACATAACTTTTTATTTCTACTTAATTTAATACAAATGTAATGATTTCATCATAAATTTCAAAGTATCTCCAAATATAATAATAATTGAATTCCATTCCCCTTATCCACTTATTTCTAAAACCTTTGTAGCCATACCATCAAACATGTTTTAGGACTCTTTGGACATTTGGTAAATTTTATTATATATTTCCTACATACAGTTTCAGTTTCATTAGGATGGAATAACTTCTTCGATTCTCAGTCACAGACTGATTCTAAGAAAATTATGAAAAATATTTGTTCAAATATAGGATTGTTTTAGTCCTTTTTTAGGATTTGAATACTTTTTTATTTAGATGCCTCAATTCTGCCTGATGCTTTTTTTCCATAGCAAGGAAATGATTGTTTTGGAAAAAGAAAAGAAAGAAAAATGTAAGAATAGGGATGTTAGGTGATTTTCAAAAATTCTGCTGTCTTTACAAAACACCAAGGAATGAACCACTTTGTCTAAAATCAATATTCCAAATCACACAAATGAAACCAAATCATCATGGCCTTTTCCCATATACATACACACAGTTCTTAACTGTATACACTGTTTGCTGAGAACTAATGAACTTGAAATCAGTATCTTTGTAATTTCTTAATTCTGTCATTTAAATGATGCCAATTTGATACAATGGCATTCTTGTTTTCCTCATTTTCTTCATTTGTAAAATTACTTTATGACAGTGGAAGGAAGCTGCATTTGGAGAATGTTTATTATGTGCTTTGAGATCATTAAAGCTGATATCACTTTGCATAACAAGTGATGATATTCATATCCTTAATATGCTAAAGTTCTGATACAATCAGCCTTTAAAGAATAAGATATCATGACCAGCAGTATATATATAATTTCATGATGTAAATGTGACAGTAGTAATTACTCCCTCCTCTGAAATCTTGACATGACAGTTGTTTGCACCACTCACACTTAGTCTTTCTCTAAGCCATTTTATATTGTTACTTATGTTTATATGCATATGTCCTATTTATTCAAACAGATTGTGAATTGTTGAGGTTGGGAGTTGTTAGCTTCTAACAATGTGCCTTGGACTTAATGGATGCTGAATCAGTCCTTGATGATGATCAGGGGATTAGGGGGATGATCAGTCATGAACATATCCTCTTACAGAATTATCTGTGGAATTTATTTTGCAATTGGAAGGGTACTATATCAAAGAGAAGGGAGCACAATGTCATTCATCATCTCTTGCATCTTTGGTAATCTCATAATATATATTTGAGGTCAACTGGAAGGAAGAAGTCAACAATATTTACCACTCAAATATTTTTCTGATGAGGCATCTATCTATAGTATAAATTAATCCATTGAGCATTATATCCATTTGGTTACTATATATAAAAACTGGCATTGTCTAAATTAAAATATTGCAATGTTTAGTCTGAGGAGCTGTGAATAGTTTTAATTTGAGTCTTTGTATTTTTTATTTTTTCATACTCTACAATAAATTTATATTATTCTTATAATCAGGAAAAAGGTGTTCTACAAGGGATTTGTACCAATTCTAAAAAATAAATCTTTGAAGATTTTAATAGTATCAATGCCATTCTACACAATAGCTTCTCATTTAAATAAAAATCTAAGACCACAAATTCTTACTGCTGCAACGAATATTGGCAAAGTAATACTTAATTGACAATATTACAAATATAAATACTACTCTTAAAATGACAGTGATTATAAATCTAAACACTATTCTTAAAAACATTTTAAAATTCTTTCAATTAACACAAAAATAATCAATTTATTCTAAATCTATTCTTTTTTCCTATATACCTCTTATCTGAGATATTAGAGCTTGCATATCTTTGCCACCATTCAGGGGAACCACAAGGACACAGACCAAGTTTCCAAGCCAAAGAGAAACTATTGTTGTTAATACCAAAAAAGCTTTAACAGACATGTCTAAAATTCTGTAGGTTTTTCAGTGGATATACTTATGTAATTCATGGGTGTGTATTAATCTTTACCACATGTACCTCAGATAGAGCATTAATCTCCAGGATATTTAAAGAACTCAAAAAACTTAAAACCAAAAAGCAAATAACCCATTCAGTAAATGGGCTAAGGAACTGAACAGACACTTCAAAGAAGAAGAAATACAATCAATCAATAAATTTGTGAAAAAAATGTTCAACATCTCTAGCAAAGATGAAATGCAAATCAAAACTACTCTTCATATTTCACCTCACTTCAGTCAGAGTGGCAATTATCAAAAATACAAGCAACAATAAATGTTGGCTAGGATGTGGGGGTGGGGTGGGGAAGATAAACTCATACATTGCTAGTGGGACTGCAAATTGGTGCAACCATTATGGAAAGCAGTATGGAGATTCTTAAGAGAACTTGGAATGGAACCACCAATTGACCCAGCTATCCCACTCCTTGGTTTATATTCAAAGGACTTAATATCAGAATATTATAGTGACACATCCATATCAATGTTTAAAACTTAGGTGTCCTTCAACAGATGAATGATGAAGAAAATGCAGTATATATACACAATGGAATATTACTCAGCCTTACAGAACAATGAAATTATGGCATTTGTGGGTAAATGCATGGAGCTGAAGAATATCATGATAAGCAAGCTAAGCCAATTCCCCCAAAACTAAAGGCCAAATGTTTTCTCTGATATGTGCATGCTAATTTACAATAAGTGTTGGGGAGCTAGGGAAGAATATAGTTACTTTGGATTTGGCAGAGGGAAGTGAAGGGAGGGGAATGGATAGGGGGTAGGAAAAATCGTTGAATGAATCAGACATCACTATCCTGTGTACATATATGACTATATAACCAGTATGAATCTACATCATGTACAACCAGAAGAATGATAAGCCATACTCCATTTATGTATGACGTGTCAAAGTGCATTATAGTGTCATGTATAACTAATTAGAACAAAAAATAAAAGAGAAAGATAATTTTAAAAAATTAAGTGGTCCCAATTTAGAGTAAAAAAAGTTTGACACAAATTTCCCCAGACAAGTACTCAAAGACATTTATTATTGACAATATTAACACACTTTGTTAAGGCTGCTCTGGTGCCCTGATAAGTCCCTTAAAATATGATCCAGTGGAGATGGCTTAAGACGTTTTGCTAAAGTAGGCTTCTAAGCAAAATGGAGACCAGCAGCTCTTACCTAAACCCATTGTTTTCTGTAAGTTCTTCCTTCATTGCCTCACTCCAGCATCTGCCATGGAAGCAAAACATGATATAGGGAGAGTACATTGGCATGGTTAATATCAGATTCTTTATCCCTGTTATTAGTACTGTATCTTTTTATGTTGTCATCATATGTTGTCAATCATAAGTTTCAGTCAAAGTTCACATTCCTTACTAGTGACATTTTTTCCCCAAGAGTGTAAAAATTTCAATTGTTCAAAGTGCAAACCACGTATCGGAAATCCTAAAGAGGTAATGTAAAAATGTGGATTGAAAGCCCTGAATTAAATGGACTTTACCAGTCAGAGATTCTGAAACCACTTTCCTGTGAGTGACTGGAATAGAGGAGAACAAGTCAATTACTGAGTGTAATTAAGAAGTGGATGCATTTAAACTGTAGAGCAGTAGCAGACTTCTCCAGACTGCCTAGTAACTCAAAAGATAGTGGGAAGACATAGGAAAAGATGTGAACTGGATTTCTCTGGCAGTTTGATTTGAATGAATTGCATTTGTATGGTTCCCTCATCTCACTTCCCAAAATGGATTTATAAATCACTGATTATGTATGATTAATGTAATAATATACATGAACAAAGAAACTTTCAAAATACATTTGCTTCTGATTGTGTTACCAGTAAAAGATCCCTTTGCATTGCATAGTATGCACTGAAAATGCAAATGCATTGCTAAACTACTTATATTTTATCACTCTTTGAATTTACTAGGCCAAAAACTGAACTATGTTGGCTCTCTCATAAACCCTCACAATACAGTAAATCTAATTATGTTTGTTTCTTGTACTTTAAAAATGTTACTCCTTTTTATAATTTTAATAATGGCTTATTTATACTGGCAGAGAATTATTATATTAGATTGTACATTGTGCTTGGACTAAATTCATTTCTGTGTATAATAACAAATTATGGCATATAGTATATTCATAATCAAAATATTTAAACTTAGGATAAAGGTAAAGGTCAAGGACATTACTAGCTTTCTTGAGTTAGTTAGAAATGACCTTATATTTTTAGATTTCTCCTTCTGAGGCAACATTTTATAAAGTAAATATTCGGGACTTTATTTAAGTAAGGAATATTGTAGTGGTGTTCAGATAATTAGGCAAACATCAGCTTAGCTGTCTTTTACTGGATACATAAAACAGAGGACTATTTTGAGCCATCCCAAATCTTAAATGCATTTTTATTTTTGAAGAGAGTGATTTGCCCCAGTGATCTGCCAAATTCTAGTATGGGTAATTAAATCCTATTATTTTCTAATATTTCACTTATTATAATTGTATATGCTTTGGACAGCTCTTTTACTGTAGAAGGGGCCAGGCTTGATAGGGGAACTCACGTCACTCAAGAAGAGCTGCTTTGCAATACAGAGTAATGTCGCATCTTCATAGATTCTTTATGAAAAATGAGTATATGTGCATATGTGCCATCAAAAATTTCTTAAAAATGCCAAGACATTCATTTAAATGTTGCCATAAGAATCACAGAAAACTTCAGAGTAAGCCATTTGGGGTAATAATTGTCACTTTAATCATAGAGTTTTAAAGATGGCCTCAAGCACGATTTGTGATTTTCTGAACTGGTGCCACATTTCAGCATTCACCTCCTATTTAGAGCAAGTAAGGCTGAGAAGAGGTGACTGGCTCCTGATTGAGTATGCTGAAATGCCAGTCTTCTCAAACTCTGAAGCCTTGCTTGATGTGTGACAGTAGTTGGGAAATGTTCATCTTCCTCTTGCAACAAAAAGTCAATAATACAAAGGGAAAATCTTCACAGTTCAGATTGATGGCCTTAAAAAAAAGCGTGTGCACACCTAATCAAATTCTCCTCAAAGGAGCCCTTTATGTGTGAAATCAAGAGCATTGCTCTGTTTCTATAGGGTCACATCCTTCTGTCACAATTCTGGGGAGAAAAAAGATTTACTGCAGTGAAAAATTTAAGTTGCATGCTAAGAAGCACTGCCAACTATTTAACAGCACTGAGAGAAGAGATATAGGATGTTCACTTGAGAAATATCCTCTAGAATGGGTTCAAAGATGTAAATAAACTTTTATTCTAACATACTCCTTTTGTGGGAAATTGGCTCTTTATTACTTTCCTATAGATCTTTATGATAGGAAAATAGAAACAGCCTAATGGTATTCATCCGTATGACCTTTTAGAAAAGTCTGCATTAGTCTCTTCGGTAAATAATCTGTTTTAGAGCTCTCCATAAAAGGAAATCAAATATAGAGTTAGTATTAGATTTGAAAAGACAAACAGGACAGAGGCCGAAGTGCAGAATGAATTCTGACACACCCGGTTACATTTTTCTGAGACTTCTAACTTAAGTGTGCACTGTCTGTATTGCTCTGGATTTCCTGCCTTATTTCTCCTGAAGTTGGAGCAATTCAGCTTTAGCCTACTCTGAGTTAATTGTTCTATTATTAAAACAATAATGTATTTGTTATGACATGAAAAAAACAGTTTATAGAGAGTACTTCAAAATGATCCTAGCCTCCCAGTTCCCAGAAAGACAGTTACTGGAAGACAAGAAAATATTTCAGTGTATTAAACTCTGTTTTAGAAGTTTTTTTTTTTTCAAATGTAGGAGATCTATCTCACATGGTTTACCTTATTAGTTAAAATGTAGTCATTTAAATCTTATTGCTCAGTCATATAACACACATTTAAACAGAGCATATGGACTGAGGGATATTAAGTTCTTTTAAGTTTAAATAGAGTCCACTAGGAACATTTTCAGCAGACAGGATTTGTGGGACTAAATGTCATTTAATTTCTCTCTTTCAAAAATGCAATGCTTTTTTTTCTGAAATAACATGGACATTCATTTACTAGAGGTTGTAAAAAGCACACAAGTGCTTAATAACTACTGAGTTTTTACATTTTCAGTTTATGCAGCTTCTAATACTTATTCTGGAAAATAAATATTATTAAGGCCATACTCCCTGTTATAATACCAGTAAATAATAATCCTTTGTGTTGATTTTTATTGTCCTTCCAACTAGGTTATATTATCCTTCTCATGAAAATTACACATCTAGAACTTCATGAAATTATCTTAAATCATACTGGAATATGTTTTTAAAAGAACCAAGTTATTTAAAACTACTCATTTCATACTAACTATAATTTAGCTCATTAATATTTGTAAAATCTTGAGGGGAAAATATTCCTGAGACTTTTTAGTATGTTGTGCAATAAGAAAATACATTCTCAGTGATTTTGCTGATATTTTATTAAAGTCTTTCATGTTATCACTTTGAGATCAAAACTTTAAAAATAAAATGACTTACCCCCTTCATTAATACAGTCTCCATAAACACAAAAAAACCACATAAGTTGTTGTCTTTTAGAGTGGACTCTGGGCCCGAACTGCCTGTTTGAACACTGACTCCATCACTTACTAGCTGTGTGGCCTTGAGCAGATTATTTCCTCTTTTGGCCTCAATTTCTTATTAAGTAAAAATAATGGTGGCTACCTCATTGGATTCCTGTGATGATTAATTGAGTTAATGCATGAATGCTTGGAATAATGTGCAGCATTTAGTAAGCACCATGTGCATATATGATCTATTATTAAATTTTAATATAGAGCTTAGCATAGAGAACCTATCTTAAAATAATTACCATATTTCAAACATTCCTTTAAATCTAACATCAAAATAGAAACAAAATTCTTTAATGAATCCTTTCTTCATATTAAAATTATTAAGTCTAATTGCTTTCTGTTTCCAGCCAAGGGATCCAAGTTGTCCATCAAGAAACCTGGAATTATTCAAAATGCAGAGATCCTCCAGTACTGAACTGCTAAGTCATTATGATAGTGATGTGAAAGACCAGAAACCAGGACACAAAAAGTCCTTAAGTGAGTACTTTCTCTGACTCGTTCATTTTAACTTTATCTAAATGCAGTGTTTATGAAATATAAATGCATCAAAATCAAATTTAAGCCAAACTCATACTTCTCATGGAAGATTCGTAGTCATTTCTTGGCTAGGGATTCATGCACTGGAGGGCAGTCTGGGCACTTTGCTCACATCACTGTTGGTAATGCCTTTTGAGAAAATAATTATTCCAAGGTCATGGTCTCTGCTTACAGCAAGCCTCTGAATCTCTGAGTAATAGCCATGGAGTTCAGATTGGTGATTGATTTTGAGAGTGGGAAATGTCAAGCGTCTCCAAATCTTGGAATGCTGAATATTTGATTTCCATACATTAAAAGGTATGAGTGACCACCACAGTTGGGCCAACTTAAGCCAACAGGCTATGCAACTTTGCACATTTTCAGACCACCAGAAAGATTTAGAAATGCACATTCCAGAGGTTGAAAGAAAATATGGGATGTGAATTAGTAGTTTTCCCAGGTCATACTAGGTCTGCTATTCTAAAGTAATTGAATTTGGACTACAAAGAACTTATACCAGTTACATAGTAAACCTCAGTACTTTTATAGATCTTTTCCAAGCCTACTGCTTCTTCAATAAAAGGGGGTTATTAAAGCATGTCACCTTATTTCAAAGACTTGGTTTGAGTCTCAACCTTCTGAAAAAACAAGTAGATATTTGTAAAGTCATAGAAAATACATTTAACAATGTCTTAAAACTATAGCATCTTTCTTGGATCCTCTACCTTCCTATCTTAATCTTCTGGTTCACCACATTTTGGGACAGTTCCCTCTGACCAAACATCAGTTTAGTTACATCCTAACTTCAAATTTAGGGATGCCTCAGTAAGTTGAGAATGTACAAGTTAATAAGTATGACGCTAGACAACTATATGTATGTGTGTGATATATACATGATAGCATATCTTCCAGAACTAAATTTTGAGAACCAAAAATCTAGAAATTATATAAGAACTTGGAGCATAAGTACCCTTTTGAAATTAATTCATTATTCAAAGACCCACATAATTGTCTCTTTTTGGTACTGGGTATTGAACCCAGGGCCTCAAACATATTAGGCAAAAACTCTACCACTGAGCTATACCCACCAATACACACCATAATTTTCAACTAATATCATTTACATATTTAGTTAGCCAGTTGGGCTATGTTGGAGTTTAAAATGATCAGTATTAATAGCTAGAAAACACATGATGTGGAAGGTTTGTGGAGAGTTAACAATGCCATATTTAAAGATTTTTTCCATATGATGTTAAAGTTTAGAGTTATTTCGTTTAAAGAACATTTCCTTTAACTGCTGGTTATTAAACCATTTTAATTCATATGGAATCTGATATAAGGTAAGATATCAAATTTAAAATTCAGTTGTGAGTGCATGTTTAATATTAACTACATAAATATTTTGTAGTAAATAGAAAAAAAGATATGTGTTTCAGTTATTAGTTGATCTGGGATTTGAAAGAGACCTTGACATGCTTCTGAAGCCTGAAATTAGGGAGAAAATAAAGGTGTGCAAAAATGTATTTTAGAAATATTGAGCCTAACAAATTCTGTATTGGGCAAAATCTCTTTTAAACAAGTTTTAGGATACTACTGGGGGGGCAGGAATTCTATGGATAGAATACCTGCTACTTCTTTTTAGAATTTATTTTTCTTTGAGAAAGACAGTTATTCTCTCTGAAATTCAATCCTGCTTAAGGAGAAAAGACACATTATTTATTCTATTTGTTTTATTATATACCTAATTGTACAAGGATGCCACATTTACCTTTTACTTTGAAATTTAAAAGCCAGTTATAACTAAAAAATATTTTGCACTTGCTATCTAGTAGTTTTTCTAAGTGCTTGTCTTACATAGTCTCATTTAATGCTCCCCCTAACTTTATGACAGATACTGTGATTAGAAGTTTTAGTTAATGAAAAAAAAATAAGCATTTAGCTCTTCAACATCATCCTCTTTTATGGATGAGGAAATGGAGGCTTGGAAAACTAAGGTATTATGTATGAAGACAGGTTATCAAGACTTGTTTCAAACCCAAACAATCTGCTTTTAGAACTTGTGATTTTAACCAAGATACCATGTGAAAAAATATATAGTAAGCTAAATCTCTATCAACTTCAACTTTGATGGAAATGAATACATTAAATACTTTTTAAAATGACCCATAGAAATCAGTAGACTTAAAGACAAGACCCAAAAACTTATTAAAAAAGAATTAAGATCAAATGTTCTCTTCTTAATTTGATTTTACTATTAAAATAAATAGTCATTTAATCTTTAATGCTAGCCCTGATTTTAGAAAATGCTTGGTTTCTGAATCTTGGTAGATATGTATATGTGTAAGCCTTATTTAGGGTTAGCATGTTTTTTGCAAGATACAATAGTTAGTATTCATCGATTTAAAAAGAAATAAGTTCAGTCCATATGTATGTGTTCATTTTCACTAAAGGCATAATGATTTACTCACCCATACAATGTCAAATTAGACTATATGTTTGAGATTGGAGCATTTTATACTTGATGATTCTAAAGATATTTTTTTTCCAAGTAGGAAATAGCCTGTCTGAAGCCCCTCTGATCTTGGTCCCAGATTTGAACACCCAAACTTAGATTTATTACAACCTGATTTTGATTTTTTGTCACCCTCTGGAGATTAAATAATTATGTGAAATCAGAGATTCACAGTATCCTCTTCCTCGTTAGTAGTCAAAGCACAAACTTTATTGTCAGTTTGCTGCCTTTGGCTTCCTGTGCCCTTGATGTTCCCACAAGTTTTGTCGCCAAGATTGTAGGAAGATAAAGCCAGAATTACTTTTTTAAAAAAGCATGTGAACATCATTAGCAACTAACAGGTGGTCATTTTTTTTGTCCAGTTTGTCTGTTTAACATGGGAAAAATATGTTCTCTCAATGAGTGGATTCAGAAAGTTGTATTAAAATACACTTTCCTTTTTAAAATATGATTCTAACCTGCCAACAGTAATAAGTATTATTCAGATATTTTAAGATATCAGTTGAGTCTAACAGACAAGAAGCCAGAAAATTCAATGTAATGGCCAAATCACTTTGGGAAATTCAGGACACCAGTCTGGGATGAGTGTAGGAAAGCAGCTCTCCAGGGAGGGCTGTTATGGAAAGTGGAGAGTCAATCAAAGACGATGCTAACATATTTCTCCAAGAGAAAATCTTCCACTGATGGCAAGGAGGAAAGGCCCAAATATAAACCCAGCATCAGATAACCCTAGAAAGGTTTTTGTTTTTTTTGTTTTTAACTTTGCTAAGCTCTACTTTCCAGATGTTTAAAAATGGGTCTGATAGCATCCATACAGGATTGAGTAAGAATTTGAAACTAGAGATGTAAATACGTAGTTCACAGCAGGCACTCAATAAGTAGAAGCTCTTATTATTATCCTCTGTGTCCCCAAGCAGATGGTACCAAAATGGGCATGAGCCAAGGATGATGACTGGTAGAAGACTGGAGCAGGGTGTGTATACTTGACATCCTACTCCCCAAGTGTACAGAAAATAGGGGAATGAGCCAGAATTGGATATGGGAGTCATAGATACAAAAGTCTAAATATGAGCAGCTGTCTTTCCCCTGGCACTTCCCCAGGTGAAAATGGCAGCCAGAGTATTCTTGGGAGCAGCAAACCAGGACATAGTTGAAGGGTGCCAAGAGATATCTTGATTCTTTTATGCCCCGAAGAACATGCCATTAAGAAGTTCTAGTTAACAAAAGACTCAACATCTAGCTCTTTTCCTGTTGCTTTAGACAAAGCTCTAGTTTATTCACGTAATGATACATTCATTGTTTTTTGTCAACAAACATAACCTAAAGATACACAACTAAAATTCTCTATGTAATTTGTCTGTGTATCCCTTTTTTAAAAAAAATATTTTTTATGGTTAGATTGTGCTTCAGTAGTGAATATATCATGTCTATCAATTGCCAAACTATAAAATCCATATGTGGAAGAAACTGGACAACTTTCATATAAAACTGAGACTTTATTTAGTACTTTGAGTAAGCACCCCCCCAATGAACATGAGTTATAAGAGTTATAACAATAAAGTCAAATGATAAAAGAACTAAAAGGAAATATATTTCCTATTAGCTGTCCGTTGATTAAGTTATTATGAAAAACAAATGTGTTTTGACTGAAATCTTCAAGGTTCTTAGATGTGGATTTCTCAATTTCATATCCCCAAATGATATGTATAATGCAGTTACAAGGACAAAGATTGGAATGGAAAAACTTTAATTGAGATATTTATACAAGGAAGGAAATGAAAATGATATTGGTAGTTAATGCTATCTTTCTTTTAAAAAGTTGCCTGAGGCATAATTATGATAATGTCATGTGAAAACAAGTTTAAAATAGAATTCAATATTTTTAACTAAATAATTATAATACTGACTGATGGTAACTGGAAGTAGGCTAATGTTCTCAAAATCCAGGTATAAATTGGTTGCTTAGAACTTGATACATTTTCTCAGGGAAACCATGTACCAGGCACAAAAACACACTGAGCTTTCTTCAGTCACATTGTTTCTAGCAAAAAACTCATTCTGAGTGTGCTATATCTCTGACCCTGAGAGCCCAGACTTCCCAGTAGTATTGCTCTCCATCTGGTTTCCCACTTCCTACTACCTCACTTTTGCACCAACTCCACCAATGCAATTAGGAGTATCATAATAGCTTTGGCTAGAAGGCTGCAAACCCCTGAAACCCCCACCCCCCTCCACCTAATGAAAGGAAGAGAATGTAGAGCTCCAAGCCAAAAGAAATAGTGAGGAAAGGAGAGAATGGAGGGCTGTGAAAGGTTTTACAGCATGGATAAGAAAGTGAGTCTTCAACAAGGCAGATATTCTTTTTCAGAAATGTGCATAACAGATTAACTCTGGCATTGTCCCAGATGTTGACATTTGATGAATCTAGGTGGTAGATACACACATGATCATGATGCTATTGTTTTATGTATGTTTGTGATTCCTCTGAAAAAAACATACACACATACATACATACACACATAGTTTGTCACTTCCTATGTAAAGAATTCAATTTAAAAAATACATATTTTCTATTTACAACTTGAAAACTTTTAAATAAAGATATAATTTGCCAAATATAAGTTACATTAAGAAATTTTTTAAAAAATATGTAACTCATCATTTTCCTACCTCCCCAAACATATATATATATATATATATATATATATATATATATATATATATATATGCATATATATAGTATATGTATATGTATGTGTATACATACACACACACACACAAACACACATACTCCATGTATATTTATTTATTTTGCATGAGTTATAAGACTACTATGACCTTTCTAGTAACTATGTAAAATTTGTAAGATGTTTATTATTACCCAAATGCAAAACTCATAGTAGTTTCTTGGATAAATATGTAATTAGCAATTGTTTAAAACACATTCTAAAAAGCCTGTCCTGGATACACAGAGAAATACATATTTTAAAGACTTTATTTATTAAGAATTTTGTATAAAACAGCCTACTCCTGCCAATGCATGAAACTAAGAAGTAGTAGCAGCCATCTCCCAAGAAAAAGAAAACAATATTAAAATTGCACAAATGAATCCTATCTAGTTTTGAAGAATCAGGAAAGCTCTTACCTGGAAACAACAAAAAATTCCTAATATTTGTGTAGCATACTATAGGTTATTATGTTGTCATGAGGACAAAGGCTCCCTATTTGGGTAAAATGATTGATCGACTTGACTATGTTTTCTCTAAAACAAATATTGTCATTCTGACATCAATTTCATTCAATATCCACTTTAGAAAAATAAACTGTGGGAATGAAATGTGAAAATAAATGATTTTAGTTTACTATAGTTACAAAACAACAATATCTAAAGAATAGTTTAGTGCCAATTCTTCACTCAATTGTTTCTCAGTATTTAAGGAAGTTGTTTATTTTAAAATATTTCAGTTGGTGAAGAAAAATATTTTAAAATTTAAATTAAAATATATGTTGTTTAGGCTGGAGGTTTTAAAATTTGTCAGAGAAAAACATTAAAAATTAGACACATACTTGATAACCAGGCATCCAAAGTAATTTGTCAAAAGTGTTATTCACAAAGGTTGTGAGACTACTGTGGTCTTATGTGACCAGTCATTGTTCTGACATGTGTTCTCAAGACAATTAGCAGTGAACCCAAGTTTTCTGGGACCCATAGATTGTAGTTTCTTTAAAACATTTACTTCTCAATGAATCATGTGATAAGAGGACTTAGCTATGAGTTGAGCAAAGAATGTTCTGATTCATATCTCCCTTCCCATCTGAGGGGCTGATCTTGCCCTCTGATCTGTGGGCATCCATGGTCACGTATCTTGTAGCATCAGCTACTCTGAAAGTCTATCTAACCCTATCAGCACTCCAGCACTAGATCACCCTATCCTCCTCCTGACACTGGCAGCAACACCATGACCATATTTCCCCTCAGATGAACTGCATTTAATCAATTTCTGATTTCATTAGGTCAAGTGGCATCTTTCTTTCAATAATAGGCCAAATACAGAGGGCTCTTTCCTCTAACTCTCCAGCAATATTTCCTTAGCATTAATATGCTACTGTGACTGTAAACAAGAGAAAAACAATGCTCTCTGATCCCCCCTGAAAGTTTCTATTCTATGAGTACAAGAGGCATAAATTATATCTTCTTGTAAAGTTAGGTATATAATATATATTCATTATTGTCACATCAGTTTAAATTACCTTTCCTCAATGTAAAATATATTCTTATAGTGAATCATAAACAGAGAAAAAACATTATTTTGAACACAAATGATCTCCTCTTTTGAAACACAAAGTTTATCTGGAGTATAGGAATGCAGAATACTTTTTTTTTTTTTTTTTTTACAAAATCCTAAAAGAAAGTAACTTGATTTTTAATGTATTAATTTATATGTCCTACACAGGTCTTAAAATATTTCAATTATAAAAACATAGAAACTTTTTAAGATTTCCTTGGAAAATAAATTTTATTTCTTATTATTCATACTTGAATCCAAATCCTTTAATTAAAATTAGGTATTTCTTTCACCCTAGAGTATGAACCAAATCTAAAAATACCATATTTCTCCAGAATTAAATGAAGTGAGATCCATCCCTAAGAAATTTCTAACTTCCTTCAAGAAATGGTATATGATGACTTGGGTAAAATAAGTCTGTTAATTCATCTTTCTGTGATTATTTAAATGGTACCTGAAGACAAATGTTCCTGTTGTCTAATTTTTTCTAATGTAAATAGATATTCCCTATTCATATAAAAAAATAATTGACTTAAAAAATAGAGTCAAAACAGGAAATATCATGACCAAGTAGAAAATATAGGACTGAGATCCTGCTACCACATCTAGTATCTTCAAAAATCCAAAACTGAGATAAAAATAGGAAGAATAATTCCTTCTCCTTCTCCCACTCCCCTTCTCCTTTTCCTTCTCTTCCTCTTCCTGCTCCAATTAAGAACCACTTCTGATCAAATTATTACATTGGGAATCAAAGGCCCAAGTTCCCCTATAGACAGCTTTTAACTGCCTATGCCCTATTCCCCAGAATTTACCACCATTCCATGACCCACAGTTTATGTTCCAAGGAAATAGTGCTTATAATCATGATACATACACTACATGATGAGTTTTACCTTTAAGATAAGGTATTCTCTTAATTAAACAAATATCCTTTAAGACTAGCTCAGGCCATAACCTCTCAATATTTCTATCATTTTTTTAAAGGAAACTTGTTTTTTTTAATAGGAAATTGAAGTTATACCCAACATTCTTTCCTTCTTTATTTTTATGTAGTGCTGGGGATCGAACCCAGGGTCTCACACATGCAAGGCAAGAACTCTACCACTGAGCTACAGCCCCAGCCACTCTATCATCATTTTTATGTCCTTTTTTAATTTTGAAGAGTTACTATGTTTCATATTAATCCTTGAGGCTCTTTAAATTGCTAAGACTTGTAATTTTCAAGGTGCTATTAGAGGCAATAAAATAAAAAGAAACTTTGTAATGTACAAAAATAATAATAGTTTTAATAATTCTAAAAGACTCAGAATACTTTTTTCTTGAATCAATTTATTTTAAAAAATTTAGATTAACACAAAAGTTGTAGAAAATAAGTTATACTAATGTTGATCTTCAAGTAATATTAGTCTTCAACACCCTCCTCAAAATGTTATGTGAGATTGTATAAAAAAATTTGGGTCTAAGAATCAGAAATTTTGAATACAATTCTTACTCTCAGGATATACAACTATATGATTTGGACAAGTTTCATAAGTTTCCTAAAATTGATTTTCCTGGTAAGTATAATGTGTATTTTTTATATAACTATAACATTATCAGAAATACAAATGTGGATTTGATATGTAATAGATCTAAAGATTGTGTACACACACACACACACACACACACACGACTAAAATATATCTAAGAACTTTGTAGGTTATATATTATGATATAAATATTGTATGTAATGATTTGCATGAGTGAAGTTCGAGTAAACTAATCATAAATTTTTCTACTATAAAACCACCAGTTTCTTTCTTTAGAAATATGCCCAGAATGCACTTTTAATACAGAATTTAAAAATGCAAATTAAACAAATATGTAATTTGCCAAAACTTAATTTTTAATATTGTCATTAACTCAGAGCATAATATATCCTTTAATTCTTTTCTTTCCTTAAAGGACTCTGAGTGTGATGAGGCATAATGTCATTCCTGAATGTGAACCTGACATTATGGCAATCTCTAAATATTAAACTTGGCCAAATGTCAGTTACTTTTTTCATTACTGCAAAATAGTAATACAACTGAATAGTAATACAACTGTAGAATTTTGAAAGAGTTTACGTAATTTTGCATAAAAGCTAGGGAAGATTTTGTTTATGTTATATATATATAACATAAACAAAATAAATATGAATATATATTCTAATTGAATAAACCAGCATCATAAAGTATCTGGTTATAAAGTGATTGATTTTTATTGACTAGAGTAAAAATATGAAACACACAGATACCAAGCCATTTATAAAGAATTAACTTAAAGTTGATGAAAATCTGATCTCACCCAAGTGCAGTTCATTGGCCAGGTGGAAAGTATACCTAGAGGCCCATCACATTCACTATATCAAAGGGATGGCAGGTGTTATCTGGAAGAGGTAATCCTAGCTGACCAGTACTTCTCTCATTTGCTTTAACCCAGTTCATCCTGATCCATTAGATGGGGAATGCCTGAAGAACATTAACCAGGACCTTCTAAGGATTACCCCTCCTCCCTTATAACCTAGAACAGAGTCTGAAAGCAGTGATGTTTAATATTAAAGGCCTGAGTGAGTAAGTAACCTAATGACTGAGGAACCCATCCTGAATTTTATGCCCAAGGAATAAGAGGAAAGGTTGAACTGTGAAGAAGCACTTATCTCTTAATGTGAGTCTTAGTAAGTTCAAAGCCAGCCTCAGGAACATAGGAAGGCCCTACACAACTCAGCAAGACCCTGTCACTAAATAAAATACAAACAAGGGCTGGGGATGTGGCTCAGTGGTTAAGTGCCCCTGGGTTCAATCCCAGGTAACACACACAAACACACACACACACAAATAATAATATCAACAACAACAACAACAAAAGGGGTTCACTATGCTCCCATTACTTGTAGTACAAGTCCAAGTTTCTTAGCATGGCTTGAAAGACCTTTTGTCAATGATTTATTGTTCCTTTCCAACCTATGCTTCAGTTGTTTCCCCAGTGTTTTGTACATTGAAAGTTTACCAATCAAATTGTTATTCCCCAACTCTTTATATTCCATGACTCCCTGTCCTGTATCCTAATATGTATCCATGTTTTTCTCTGTCATTCTTTCTTCTGTACTTGAAAGACTCCCACAAGTCCACAGTCACATTATATTGTAGAAACCTTTCATTGCTTCCATCACTTCCCTGGCAATCTTCCCCCAATTCCTCCATTTATGTCTAGAGGTCACATTGAAATATTCCAACCTTTGTCTGAGAAACACATTTCTGGGCTGCTGTTCTAGCAAAATGTAGAACAGTTGGTTAGCATGCATAAGGCTATTCCAACCTTTGTCTGAGAAACACATTTCTGGGCTGCTGTTCTAGCAAAATGTAGAACAGTTGGTTAGCATGCATAAGGCCCTGGTTTGATCCCCAGCATCAAAATAACAAAAATAGTTACAAAATATCAAATATTTATCAAAATAATTATCAAAATGACCAGGTGCCATGACACACACCTGTAATCCCAGTGGCTTGGTAGGCGGATGCAGGAGGATCACAAGTTCAAAGCCAGCCTTAGCAATTATGAGGCCCTATGCAACTTAGTGAGACCTTGTCTTTTTTTTTTTAAAGAGAGAGTGATAGAGGAGAGAGGGAGAGAGTGAGAGAACTTTAATATTTATTTTTTAGTTATCGGCGGACACAACATCTTTGTTTGTACGTGGTGCTGAGAATCGAACCGGGGCTGCACGCATGCCAGGCGAGCTCGCTACCACTTGAGCCACATCCCCAGCCCCAGTGAGACCTTGTCTTAAAATAAAATATAAAAAAGGGCTGGGAGTATGTGATTAATAGTACAAAAAAAAACTTTCAAAATACTTAATTGATTAATTTTTAAGATAAGGAAAAACACACATTGCCATATCACAAAAATAATAAAAGTAAGTTTTCTAAATAGGTTTTGAAAGCTGAGAAACTGCATGTGGCTTTGGGGACTTCAACAAGAAATGCTTATATAAAAGAGCTGTCTCATCTGCCTTTGTGCAGAGTAAACCTGCTATGATTATCACATTGGCAATTGCATGACAATGCATAATTTCAGATGGTGAATATTTATTTACTCTCATCAATTCCTCCTAGCCTATGATTACAGACAAATACAGGATCAAGACACAAACTTCCAGTGTAACTTTTGCCTGTACCACACCCAGTCTTAAACTCTAAACTGGCCTCAAAAAGTCAACAGTTCTAGCCAAAGCACAATAACCAAAAAAAAAAAAAAAAAGAAAGAAAGAAAGAAAAAAGAAAGAAAGAAAAGAAAAGAAGAACAGAAAATAAAAGAAAGAAAGAAAAAATGAAAAAAAATAGTTTCTAAGAATAAACTACACTCACCAAAACAAATTGACAATAGACAAAACCTGCAAGCAATTCCCTGGAAATAATCCACTAATTCCCTGGATATAAACATGTGTAAATCCCATCTGAGACTCTATTTACCTTCTATTTGACTCTTCTTTTAGGAATGTGTAATCTCACATGTAGTTTGTTTTGTTTATTTGTTACTTTCCTTCTCCAAATACAAGAATGATAGTATTTGATTGCATGAATGATGTTTTATGTGGTTCTTGAGTTCATTTCCCATTAGCCGTTCAGGTTAGATGTCCTAATTCTGGATGAGCCACAGTTTGGCTGTTTGATTCAGAGTTAGCTGCTCTCTGCTGCCTGCCAAAACAATCAAGGCCCACCAGGCTGCACTTCAGTCAAGTTGTTTTTGAAAAATCTCAAAGAAAACAAAAGTAGGCTCACAGTCTAGTTCTCAAAAATAGAGGATAATTTAAAATAAGATCTAATTAATCCATCTACTATTGTGAGATTTCACTCACTGAGAAGAAATGGTAATAACTAGATCTAAAATAAAATATTTTCTCAGATCCACTTTTATTTTTTTTATTCAATGAAATGAAAAAGAAAATGGGCTAATGATAATGATATTCTCAATAAAAACCTTATTCATAAATGTGTACCAAAATATCTAGTCTTTTAAGAATTCCTTGAATAGTAATAAGACCAATTGAAGGAGTTTCCTTAAATTTTAGTAGTGCCTAGATTCACTTCACTTCTTTGGCTTTATTACCCCAAGACGGCTTACATAAGAATATTTAATCATTTTTTTGTAGTCAGTACCTGGGTTTATTATTGAAATTCCATGCCTTATTTTTAAATTGGGCATAACTGATTTTCACAGAAAGCTTTGGTTGAGAACCCAAAGAATTTTTGCTTACCTCATTTTTATTGAACAAAACCAGAATTTTAGTCAAGAAGCATTAGATATTAATCACATGTGAGTGGCATCATTAAAATTTCCTTTACCTTCCAGAATGGTGGGTCATTATGGAATTATATGAAGTGAGCTCACTTAATACTCTTTACAATTACACAGAAACAATCATTTTCATAAGTCTTACAAGAAGCTTTAACTACTACCTGAAGAGCATTTTGGAATATTAGAAAGTATTATGTTTTATTATTGTAGATGTGACTTTTGAATTGAAAAAAAATATATTCTCAGACTTAGGAGTCACCCTTTCCAGCTTGACGAGTTTTAACTGCTAACAGTTTGTGATTATGTTTTTAACATGAGAAGTAGAGACTTTCCTGCTGAAATATAAATCATTTCTTAATTATTATATTCTTAACATTATAGAAAATAGGAGGATAATGCAGTATTTTTAATTGCAAGTAAGAACAATAGTTTGTGAAAATTTAAGTTGAGTCAGTTAAGGAGAAAATTAAGGCAAATTCCTCCTCTAAATTGTTGTTGCCTTTCTCCTTCTTTTTCTTGTAACCATTTCTCATCTTTGACTTTGAAACCCAACAGTTTAAACTTGGTTCTTATTTCAGTAGGCTAATCCCCTTTCATAAATCATGCTCAAGAGCTGAAATAATTTGCACGTCATTTAAAGAGTATTTGCTTTGAAATATCCACCTCAAGCCCTTTTGTATATCCTTTCTCTCTAAAGATTTGTAGTATTTGTTTTGTTCTCTGAGGTATAAAAGACCTGGATAAACTTTATTCCTGTTGTTTCAAGATTAGTTAATGGAAATGCATATTAATTCAGCAGGGATGGGAATAAACCTCAGCAAAGATGATCATACATATGCCCCTCGGGAATAGCAAAGTACAAAATGTCAGTCTTCAAATCTCCTTGGAATTGCTCAAAAGAGTATTGAGGGATTTAAATTTCCAGAATATGTCTACAAATGTAATTTCTTTGTTCTGGAGAACAGGAGCTATACTGATTATTTTTCCCCAGAAAATTGATTCTAATTTATATTTGAACAAAAAGTAAGCTATCCACAAAGTAGCTTTTCAAAAAGACAAAAACTGGACAGAACAAGTAAATTTAACATGAATGCTATTAATTCTTAAATTTGTTTGTTAGTAAACTTCAAATATCAACATAAAGTTTAGCAGCCCAACATCCAGGTTATTTCCCTACAAAATGGTGTCATTGGAATGACCTCACAAAATTATAAGTAGACATAATTAGGTAAAATGTCACTTTACATTTATAAATTCCAATTTTACAATTTACTAATAAACTCAAAAAAAAAAAACAATACTGATTTCTCCAGTTAAGATATCCATCTTGAATGGTAAGATGTGCCCTGTTCTTTTCTTTTTTTTTTTTTTAAAGAGAGAGTGAGAGAGAGAGAGAGAGAGAGAATTTCCAATATTTATTTTTTAGTTTTCAGCGGACACAACATCTTTGTTTGTATGTGGTCTTGAGGATCAAACCCGGGCCCCACGCATGCCAGGCGAGTGCGCTACAGCTTGAGCCACATCCCCAGCCCTGCCCTGTTCTTTTCTTAAACTGAAAATGACAATAAACTTTTGGCACTTAAGTGCTTATCCGGAAATGACTAAGTGGATTCAGAGGTCATAAATCACTCATATAGATCCAGCCACCCACAGTCTTGTTCCACTTCTCTTCTTTACAAGTGTAGTAATAGGCATTTCCACAGTCCTCAGGGTGCCAATCTTTGCACCATTAGGAAAATCTGCAAGTAGCTTGATTTATCTTCCCCACTCAGTTAGCTAAGACCCAACTAAGTAAAAATCAGCAGGAATGAACTTGACTTGTTAAACTTTTTTAATAGGGAGATACAACAATTACAACTTTCTTCCTTTGCTATTTCCTAATACATTGAATGTGAAGCCCCTAGTGAAAAATATTTAGATGAGATCTCAAATTATAGGTGCATGGCTGATGATGCTGACTCTGGGTTTTCATTACACACAGAGGATTGTCTGCTGTTTGCAATTAATCCAGACACAATCCTCCTGGTACTTTGGGAAGAATGTGGAAGAAATAGCCATTTTATAAGTTGTAAACTCCTGAATTACCCTAAATTAGAGACACTATTAATCGGAAACTTAGATATAGATAGGATCTGCTTATTGTGTAGGCTCATCTTCTCCTGATGGAGAAATCAATTAAATATTTAGGATGTGGAATACCTTCAAGGTTGGATAATGCATTTCATTTAAATTATGGCCCTCCAATCTGAAACATTAAAGGGGATCTTAATGGATGGAAGCACATTACTGTCTCTTGGATTGGGAGCATTAACACTTTAAAAATGAATGTGCTTCACAGGATTTCCTATTGTTCCACCAGCTGCCTGTCGATGTGCCAGATAAACAGTTTAAGGATAAGTATGTAAAAGATGCATGTGTAACAATCTGTGTGCTGAGGTGCTCCCTTGTAGAAAGAGTCCCAACTGTGGCCCCTTTGGATTTTTCTCTCAGTGCCTAATTTTTCTAAAATGAGCTGGCTCACTGAATGGGAGAACAAGAGGGAAACCAACAGGTGATGCAGTTAGCCTCTTCACAAAAGTTCAGTGTATGTCTAACCCTTTAACATTTCTTCCCATAATTTATCATAATAACTAATGATGATCACCAGAATATGTTGGGATATCATAGTAGCATTTGAAATATGTCTAAACTTTCCCATTCTCCAAACATGTGGCTGGGACAGCATCTTTGATTTCATTCAAGAACCATTGTTATGTTCAATCTATTAATAGCATTGTAAGAATGAAGTTGTTGTGTCTCCCATATTACAGAAGCATGGTGTAGAAGTAGCTGACAAAATGTTTTATTAGACAGAAGGCACTGTTCTAACCCTTTTATGAACCCTCTTATTTAATCCTATCAATAATACTAGGGTGGTATAGTGGTCTTATTCCCATTTTTACCTACTATGTAACTGAGGTACTGAAAGTGTGCTCAATGCACCCAAAGTCACAGAGTTAAGAAGAAGCCAAGTTTTAATTCAAAACTAAGCAGTCCAACTTCACAGCCTGGAACCATAATTATGTTCTGTGAAACTGCTGGCTTTTGGAGCTAGGTACAGAGTTTCTATAGCCTACTACCTCTATAAACTGAGCTAGTGACTTGACATCACTTAGCTTCTGTTTCACAGCCTTGAAAATGTCAATAATAATGGTACCTATCTTGCAGAATTATTCAGAAGCATAAATTAAATTAAGTAATGTGAAGTTTATAGCAGTGTTTGACACAATAAATATTAATCATAGCATGACCATTCGCACAAGTATTATTTTTTCCTCTAGTATTTTGAATGTGCTCCTAATTTGATTAGGAAAAGGTTACCTACAGATAAATGATTTGAAATCCTTGAAGATTAACATATGTTCAAAAATGGTTTTGGAAGGAGGATGGGGGAGGAGGAGTGGAGGTGGTAGGGAATGCAATTGACCAAAGCATGTTATGTGCAAGTATGAATATAGAAAATGAAACCCACTTGTATGTATAAATATAATGCACCAACTAAAGAAAAATAAAAGAGTTGGGGCCTAGCAACAGATCATTAAAACACTAGAAGAGCTGCCCTTGGGAGGGACAAAGATAGTTCTTATGAGACCCTTGAGTCAGTTCTCCAGAGAGGCTTGGTATCAAAGAACAGGCCTTGCCACCCAGCATCCTTTCTGACTTCCTGTCTCCTTCCAGGGCCACATGTTCCCTCATTGTGAGGCCATCCTTCACCAAGCCCTCAGAGTTGAGCAGATATTGACTCTATGCCTTTGAACCTCTAGAACCATGAGATAAATATGCCTCTTTTCTTTATAAAGTTAAAAAAACAAATGTCTTTTGCCTTTGGTGGGGAGAAATAGTCTATTGAGGGTCTCACAGAAGGCTATAAATTTCCTGAACTGAGTTAAATGTCTGTTCTCATCCATTCTCTGTCTACAAAAGTCTTGACTCACAATTAACATAATGCATAACATAAATATATCATATTAGCTTACCAAGTGAAAACAAATTTACTCAATCAGAAAAAGATGGTAAAGATAATGGTCAATTTCTTTGTTTCCAGCAACAGACTCCTCATGCCAAATCTGATAGAACATATGCTTGGGTGCATATGCCTTTCTTCAGAAGACTGCAGAAATCCCAATTTACCAGTATAATTACATAACTTGGACAGTCATATTTAGTAGTTATCTTTCACAATAGAATATAGACTTACAAAGTTCAATGAAGTTTTAGTAATTTAAATGAAAACCAATTATTTATCATTCTTTTGATGGGGAATAAACAAACAAAAGGAAATAAATTTAGGCCTTTCAAAGCTGGATGGAAAAACTACCCAGAACTTTACACTGTAATCAGTGTCATTGAGAGATCCTGAGGACTTTTATTTGATAGTATTTGATACCTAGTCTTCAGGCTCTAATACTTCAGACAACTGGTATTATTAGGGATTGCCAAGAAAATTAGAAATTAGTTGGAACTCTTCTTTCTATTCATTTTTCACTCTAAGGCAGAGTATATTGTAAATCAGGAGAGAATTACACATAAATACATTTACCCTTTCACAATGTTGGGAAGAATATTAGGATCAAATCACAATCTGGTATTTAAAACAACCAGCAACATGCTTCATTTGGCCATTCCACAATTCCTCCTTATTTATTTGTTTGCTGGCGTCTTTGGAAGTCCTGAGAGTGGAGTGAAGCTCCTGTCTACTCTTTAGCTCTGCTCTTCTGTTGAAACAGAAAGGACTTGACCTAGATGGATTGATAATATAGGAAGAAACCTGGGCTTCACCCACTGTGTCAGTCATCACCTCTGAAAACTGGTGAAGAAACTGGGCACACAGAGTTATTTTCACAACATGGAGACTAGAATAATTCCTCTCTATTATCTGTTCATAATATAAGTTGATTAACTCAGTTCAAAATGATCTATAACTAAGGACTGAGAATCCATATTTCAAGATCAAGCAATAATGATATAGACTCTAAAAAGCTCAAGTAGGGGGAGCAGGACCTCAGTGCACATTCCCACGACAAGGAATTGACTGGGAAGTTTCCTTACCCACTCACAGTTTCAAGCACTGGAATTAAGGAGATTCTGCATAGTCTCAATTCTACATTAACAAAGAGCATTTTGTTGCACTTTTAAGTGGTTTTCTTCCTATTCTATATCAAGGTGATTTATTTTTAAGATGAATTCATTAATGAAATATTTTTTAAATATACCTGCTTAGTCTTATCAACAACATGAGTACAGCTGACTTGTTAATAGGCTTTTAGTGAAGGGAATTCATAATAGTTTTATTTATATTCTAAATTGAATTTATCAGAAATGTTTTATTCACCATAAAGATTAATTCTCATCTCTGGAGTGTTAAGTCATATGCCTTGATCATCATCTACCATGCGTTTATGAGGGAAAAAATTAGTAAATCAGAGTGCTACAAACTGAAGCCCTGTTGTCTTTTTTTCACCTTAATTCTTGAAGTGGGAATTATTTCCTGGCCAACCCTAGGAAAGATCTGTCACTTTCCAATGATAGAATCTGTGTTAAATGCTGTGGAGCCCAGTCTATAGGAAGGAAATGCTACATATTGTTCACATCCAAATTAGGAATTAGGCCCACTTACCTGATTGTCCAGCTGCAGGTTAGAATGAATATTGTGGGAACTACAGCAAGACTGGCCCTGCTGGTCTCATTTGTTTGACTTGGGTAACATTTTCTTTGAAGAGTTGTAGTGGAGCTAAATAAACTTTGCCCCTGGAAGTGCTTTGAATAGTTACTAGAATTCAGTAAGGGCTAACTAAATATTCAGAATATTAGAGAGCTTTATTAGAGCAAATGAATCTAATAACCCATATAATGTGCATGATTTTAAAAACAAAATGGTAAAAACATAAGCATCAGGGTGGTAAATTATTTGATGTATAAAAATGTTTAGAATTATAAAAAATAAAATAATTTTGAATTTTTGATTGTATTATACATTAAAATTTTATAAACTAAGAAACAACATGTAGTATGCCAAGAGATAAAGTGATAAGGCCAAATTTATTTCCATAAGGTTAAAGAATTTTGGTCAATCTTTACATACTAATATCAATATTAAACACCATATGCACAATGAGTAATTTTAAGTACATATTATATATTTCTCATTTTTCTTCTTCAAAACACCATATATATTAAAAATAATTTTATATTCATTTACAGAAAAGGGAATTCACATACATGGTTATCAAGCCCAGATTTTATGTTAAGCAGTTTAACTTAGTAAACCTTCTACCTTTTTAATAGCTTTTTGAAAATTTTGTTTTTTCCTACTCTTTCTTTCTATCTTTTTTTTTAGTTGTAGTTGGACACAACACCTTTATTTCACTTTTTTTTAATGTGGTGTTAAGGATCAAACCAGAACGTGCAAGGAGAGCATTCTACCACTGAGCCACAACCCCAGCCCCACTCTTGTCTTTCTTTAGTTTTATTTATTATTATGTTTGAAAAAAAATTACATTGTTAAGTGATTTTTTTCCATGTGTTTTGAAAGATAAAGTGTTCTGTCTACAGATATAAATGCATGTGTGTGTATATATAGTACGTAAAAATAAATTTTAAGGCCATATTGGCAGATGGAAAAAACACAAATGTCAAGGAAAGTTGATTAAGAAATAAATATATAATAACAAAAACTAAACTCTAGCATTTATTGATTTAACAGATGGTGAGTTAAAAACTAAAAACAAAAACTTATAATGTAATATGACTTTTAAAATTAATGAGATTATTTTGTGCACTTGTTTGGAAGTTTGTTATTTTCTACTTTTATTTAAAAAAAAGAAAATTCTCACCTTTAAGTTCACAAATAATTTACTTTTTTTCACTAAATAGATCCTGTTTTTAAATCATCATATGTACAAATATTCTTGTCAGAATATACAATTTACTCCTAGATTAACAGCCACAATGTTGTAGTAGATTTTTACAAACATATTTCACATATTTAATATTATTAATAATAAATATGCATTCAACCTTGTACCTTAAATACAGACCATATAACTTATTTTTAAAATATCCCACAAGATATAAAGCAAACAAAGTACTATCAATCACTTACTAAGACCACTGAAATCCTAAATGCAAAAAAAATTATTCAGAAATTTGATATGAATACAACTTGAAGATAACAAAAACTCAAACAGAATACTTCTAGTAACTTATTTTTCAAAATAAGATTCTCTTCAATTGTTTGTCTCTTGGTAGAAATCCTAAAAATGCAAATTTAATACATGCAACCAAAGAAATATTCAGAGGCAAATGCATTGCATGAAGTATTTTTAGTATGAAAAAAAATGAAGTAAAAAAATAAATTGGTACTTAAGAAATATTTTAATTAAGTAAATCTAACTAAGGAAACCAAAAGTTAGTAATGATGAAAATTCTTAAAAAATGAATTAGAAGAAAAAATTATTGAATGAACAGGTAGTTCTTTGGGAAATAAACAGCTTTTTAAAAAATGAAGTAAAAACAGCTGAGGAAAATCTAGTTAAGAGAACAAAACATAACTACCTATCATTTAAGATGTGAAGCAGATATAGAAGAGATTAAAATATAAAATTGTATAAAAGTTTGTTCTGATTAATTTGGAAACTAGTTAGTTTGGAGGAAAAAAAATAACCAAAGTAAGTAAAAACAGAAAATCTGACTACATTCCAAAATCTTCCTCAAAAAGGATCTAGATACAAATATTTAATAATATGTGATATCACTTTCTGAAGAACAGTTCATTTTCATACCATTCCAAAGCACACACATAATCCATGAGAAAATCTTCAAATTCAGAAGTGATTAAGAAACAAAAACATAATGCAGCACAGAGCACAAGGCCACTGCTGCAGCTACTGTGGGAGGCATCTGAACAGGCAAGAAACAAAGGAAGGACTAGAGTTTCCAGATTGGCTTTCCAAGCGGTTCCTTAAGAAAGACAGTGCCAGACCTGTGCATTCACTTTTCAGGCACTACCTGCAATGTGTTCAGACAGCATTAAAAGGAATGTAGATTCCTCTGAGGGGCCAGTGATCTCTAGCCATGGGAAAGAAAAGTCTTAAAGGCTCTTCACTGCTTGACAGTTAAAAATAGGACCTTCAAATCAAGAAGTAAGGAATTCTGGATTTTGTCAGTTAAGGTCATCAAGATAGATATCAGCTGGGCAAATAGTTTAAGAGGGAGGAAATTTATTCCTTTCTTCTTAATGTTTCCTCTTCTTTGTTGATGACCCACTACTCCTTGCTGTGAAGCCATGACTCAGTTCCTTTGGCATCTCACAGCAACTAAATTGGGCCAAATAGTCTTTATTATTTTTTTCTTTTTTGTAATAATGTTTGAAATACTTGATCTGTAATCAGCTTGAGAAAATGTATGTAAGCAATGGTAAACCAGTCAGGATGTTCAGGGTCCCCTGACCTCTTAAATTCAGCTGTTGAGTACCCTGTACTAACATTTTCTCATTTTTTTTTAGCCTCAGTGAGCTAATGCTCTGAAAGGCATGCTGAAACTATGGCTTCAATACTTGGAGGCATCATTTTTTCTTTTTACGTAACAACTTGATGGTTTTTAAGGTTGCTAGAAGCCTGGGTCAGCCAAGAAGGAGAATGCTTTTCAAAGAGTGTTTCCTGCCTTAACAAGGGATATCAGATTGGAACTTGAGAACTTCCAGAAGGTCACATTGAACAGAGCCTCAGAGTGTACAACAGGGTACAGGAAATGAGAAGATATCCTTAATGAAGTGTAGTGCTGTTTGCTGATTGTTGGGGAAGATCACAAGTTTGCAAAGATGGGCCCTCCCAATATCCAATCCCAATCAAAAGGTCCAGGTACAAGCACATGTGTGAAATTCCAAAATGATACATCTGGTTAAATAAAAGATATTTTTGCCTTGTTTCTCCATGCCTCCAGGTAATATTGCTAACCATAAATATAAAATAATATCACAGTCATAATCATAAGTAATAATGATAGGATAGCATCTTAGTCATACATTTCATATGTATCATTTGGAAATAAAATTTATAAGGATATAACAGTACTTTTTCCATAAATCTAATCAAGAGTTATATGTCATTACATTATAATCATAAAAATAAGAAAGTACATATGTGCAGATATGTGTACATATATGCACACACACATATATAAATATTTCATCTCTACTATAAACATAATCTTTTTATGAAGCTCTTTGGAAATGTGAACTGACAGCCTTAAAAATTTGTATTCTTTAAACTTTTTCAATTCTAGAAAATCATATAAAAATAGTAACAAACTAAAGTGTTTTTATCATAGCAAATAATTTGAAATAATCAGAGAGGACATTTATTTTTTAAAATTATGGTGAATCGTAGAATGGCATGTAGTCATGAAAAAGAAAGTTTTTTTCTGATATTCTTGATCAGAAATATATCCCTACTGAAGTAAGGATTCATTGAATATGTATAAATTAAGTAATAGAAAAATATACCAAAATAGGGCAACAGCAACATGATCAAATCTGATATAATTACCACTTATTTTTTTTATTGTTTTGTTCTCAGTTACTTATCTTCTAAAGTTTCCATATGTTTATTCCTAAAATCAGAAAAACTATAAAAATATGACATTATTCCAATAGATGCACAATATCATTATGGGAAATACATTTCACAAAGTGCTTATGTTTTGCTTATGTGTGCTTGACTTTTCTGTACTAAAATTCAAACTCAGGCCTGCTCATCCCAGTTATTTTCACCAAATTTCACCAGCCATATCTATTTTCACTACTAGTTTTATTTATTCTATTTTACTTTGGCATTCATCAAAGTGTGAATGACATGTCTAGAAAATATAAATATCAGAGACTAAAAATACTTTCTTATCGGAGAGCTGAAATGCAAAGATTTAGAAGACAAAATATCTGAATAATGTTAATGTAGAATCTTTATTCTATACCAAGGAGACCTCAAATATGAAGTGTAGATTTTACTTTATTGCTTGATGTGGTAATCTCATTAGGTTTATTGTTCAGTTTAATGTCATTTTCTTCCTCTTAGATTTTACATAAGATGTGATATAATTTGCTAGGAAGATTTTAACTAAACTTTGATCCTTTTTAAAACTATAAATCTCTTTGATTCCTGTTCTCTTCAACAAGAACACAATAAGAAAATGAGACAAGGGCTGAAAGGACCCTTTTAGAAAAAAACTTAGAAAAATGAGGCAGAGCACCATTACAATTCAGAAAAAGGGCCCTATGTGTTGGGGTGAAGAGATGGCAGCTCTGAGGGCACTTGTGTCATCCTAGCAGAGGGAAACAGACATGCAGAACACACTACCCCCTTACACCAGCTCTAAGGACTTCATCCCTGCTGCCTTCCAGCTTTTATTTGAGGAAAGACATGAGGCATAGTCTTCAGATGTGGCTTAAACTATGTCTATTCTTTCATTTGGGGCACACAGCAACCTAGAGAGTTAGAGGCAACCACAGGAAACATTGAAATGTATTATTTCTTCATTTTGACTAAATTTGTTTTATAAAAAAATATAAAGATGCCTTTAGTTTTGCTACTATTAGAGAAAAAAAGATTCCTGATATTAAAAGAAAGAAAACTAAAGAAATAGAATCGATCTATAAGGATAAGAAAATCAGTATTGACCAGGAAAAAAAAAAGTTCTGATGCTAACAGAAAGTAACTCTTGGTGTTCATTTGTTTTTCGCATAACTTAAACTGTCATCAGTGAAGAAAAACATCAGTTATTTGCCAAACTGAAGACAGTAGTTAACCCTGCTTCTGAAATTGTCTATAAATATATTTCCCCTTTGAATTGTCCTTTTTCTGCACAGGATATTAACAATTAGTTATTAACACCAACTCCTACAAGCCTGGAGGTTCACCATGAAAATGGACTTACCAGCAGGCTCTTGTGATATGTAAAGTTGGTTGTCAGCTGGAATTAACAGGTCATTTATAACCTGCCAGGAGAATATTGTTTGTTCACTTGTCTTTTAAATTTTGTCCTATTTTCATGGTGGAAGTTTGCCTTTACAAAAATGACAGCTTACAAGTTTTTAACTCAGGGACAGGGATGGCTGTAGAGAGTTGTTCCTGGTCACTAAATCTCCTGCAAAGTCTTAATACTGAAAAACACAAAGCCTCACAGAAGGTCCACACACCTCACATTCCCAGTAGATACTTACAGAGTTCATCCATTCATTCATTCCACATTTTATGTGATATAATAATGTACAAAATAGATGAGCTTCCTTTTCAAAAATGCCGCACATGTAAGAAACTGCTGACCCTAAAGCCAGAATCATGTTCTGTGAAGGCTAAAAGTAAACAAGACTACACATAGCCAACCTTCTACCTTTTTTTTTCTTTATATAAAAAAGTTGTTGATAGACCTTTATTTTATTCACTTATTTGTATGCGGTGCTGAGAATCAAACTCAGTGCCTCACACATATGAGGCAAGCACTCTACCACTGGGCCACAACCTTGGTCCACCAACCTTCTACTTTTACTGATGAGAAATTTAGACCAAAATTGTACTGTTTCAGTTAGAGTTCAATAGATAAGCAGTGCCACCACTAGCAGGAAAATCAGCAGGTGGATGGACAGATATATGATAAATAAAAAAGGCTTGGTTTATACAATAGTAAACGTGAAGTATATAGGATAAGCAGTCAGAAAGTGAGACCACCAACCACCGAAAGGCTGGAATCTCACACACCTGGGCTGAAACTAGATATACACAGGCAGAAAGAAAATGTAGAGAGTAGGCTGAAACTCCCCAGACAGGAGCTCTTTAGGATCTCTCTGCTCAAGGAGGTCTAAGTCCTTTGTAAAGTCCTTACCTGTCCTACCATAATCTAATCCCTTCTGACTAAGTTAAAGTTGACTGGTAATGTTCTCTAACAATCACTTCTCAGTTCCACATAGATTAGTATGATCTAGTGACTAAAGTTTGTAGTTTAACCTACCAACATTGACACATTAAAAACCCATCACAGGAACATTCACTGTCCCAGTGTCACACAGCTGTCACCTGGCTGAGCTAAAATTGAACTGATATTGACTCCCCTAGTACCCAGCTCATTCATGAAAGGCAAGCCTATCAGACGCACACATGTCATTCTATTTCTGAAGACAACTACAAGGGGAAAAGTTTTCTTTCAATCACAGGTGTCAAAAAAAAAAAGGTTATAAAGTGATCTACAAAGCTGGAATGCCTATAAACTTAATTATATTTTAATTGAGACCACTCATTTAACTTTGACTTGGTAGGCATGATGACAGTCAAGGCCAGCCTGGCCAAAACTTCTACAGTCTTGGGAAAACAGGCTGTGTTCCTATAAGAAATAAGTTAATCTATTTAATTTATTAAATTGATATTAAGAGAATCAAGGTCAATGACAATTCATTTATTCAATTTTGTTTATTTTAGTAGTGACTTAGTAAGGAGATATAATTTGATGGAAATAAAGAACAGACTGAAATGTAATAATTCTGTAGAAAATGGATGTCTAAACTTGAGTAAGCAGAAAAAAACTGCATTAGAACTAAAGACATAGAACAACATAACCTAAAAAGAATTTTTATTAATATGACAAACACTGACTTAAAAAGCATAAACAAATTAATAAACCACCGCTCTGTATATTTCATGAAAATTTGGAAAACTATGCTTAGTCTTACCAGACAAGTTATTTATATTTCTAAATATAAATGACAAATTTCTATGACAATTTCTAGTCAAGACAACTTCTGTTCCAGTGGAATGATGTAATCAAGCCTAGTTCTGCCTCTTTACTTGCTGATAGTCAAAACATCTCAAAAAGTTTGTGTTGGAGGATAATGGCATTTCCAAAGATTTTTATTATAAGCTGAACACTCAACGAGTTTTCTTTCTTATTTGTTTCCTTTATTTTAAGTAGTCATGATATCAAACTTCTACTGCCATTCTTTGCATTTTTATGTCAAATTAAAAAATGTTTATTGGAAAATTTGTTTTATTTTGCAAGAAAAATAAAACAAATTCATTTTTCATTTTTTTCTATTTTCATGAATTTATTTCTACTTCAGTGATTGTACTGAATATATTCTAGAAAATTCATAATACTGATCTTTCATATAGTTCAATTAATATTAAAATTTATTTGAAGAGAAGATTACCCAATATTATTGGAACAGCCTATATAATAATAGAACTGGTAATCCAGATCCACATGTATTAATAATATCCCTGCATAATTTATATAAGATACAGAATTTTTTTAATTGGTACATATTTATTATACAGAATGATGGGTTTTACTGTGGCATATAAGTGCATACATTAAAACATAAATTTTTATCAATTTCACCCATTGATTCTTCCCCTACCCTCCTTCCTTCATCCCTTCAATATTTTCCTCTATCTTATTAGTCCCCTTTTGATTTGATGGACTCCATTTTTGTTGGTTTTGTTGTTGTTTTCTTCTAGCTTTTACATGAGAAACAAAACATACAACAACTATTCCCTGAGTCTGACTTATGGTCTCCAGTGCCTGCCATTCTCCTGCAAATGCCATAGTTTCACTTTTCTTTATGAATGAATACAACTCTATTGCCTATATATGCTCTATTTTCTTCATTCATCTGTTGACAGGCAGCTGGGCTGACTCTACAACTTGGCTATTGTGAAATTGTGCTGCAATAAACATGGAGGAAAACCCTTTTCATCTCCTATAAAGCAATGATGGCATTTTTACAATCAAATATTTACTATAATATTCTATTTTAGAAACTTAAAAAGATTAAATCATTCCTTAGGTGAAATTATTTTAGCATGAAAATGTTGAGATCAAAAGCCTTTCTGTCATTATTCCCTGGATATATTTCTGCTATCCTTCTCTGTTAACCCATTGCTGGTTTCTTTTCTTCTTCTTTATTTCCCCCTTTATACTCTCCCCCATTTTTGCTTTTTTATGATTTCTCATGAACATTGTAAACACATTTTAATGAGCACTGACCAAAGGATCTAAAATGAAAAAAGCAGGAGAAAAAAAAGAGTGGATACAGAAGAAAGAGAGGAGCAGTGGGCATGGCTCTTGTTTAAGTTCATTCCCACAGGTGGCTCTCACTTCCACAGTTGTACTAAATACTTTAGCATATACAAGATGAGCAAATCTTTACAAAATCAAGGTGCTGATAGTAAGAATCTGTAGTCCTTGAATTCCAGATTATTTCTGTGATCCTTACCTGTAAACAGTAAAGATGTGTGTCCCTTGAAAGATAGTAAATGTAGTCACTGAAAGTCTTTGCTCTGTTGGTATCTACATTTTTAGGCTATGACTGACAGTATTATTAAATCCCTGTCTACACGTTTCAGGAGAAAGGCGATGCCTTATATCTTTTCCATTTTAAAAACCCAAATGCTGATATGTTACATGTAAAATGTATCAGATGTTTGAAAATATAATTGCTTTTTTAAAATGCTAATAAATGACAAAAACTATAAGTATTTTCATTTAATTGCATGTAAATGGAAGAAGACCCTCAGGGGTATACAAAATTACATACAAGAGGAAGTGAGGGGAAAGGAGGAAAAATATAAGGGGGAGAAATGAATTACAGTAGAGGGGGTAAAGAGAGAAAAGGGGAGGGGAGGGGGGAGGGGGGATAGTAGAGGATAGGAAAGGCAACAGAATACAACAGACACCAGATTGGCAATATGTAAATCAATGGTTGTGCAACTGATGTGATTCTGCAATCTGTATATGGGGTAAAAATGGAAGCTCATATCCCACTTGAATCAAAGTGTGAAATATGATATATCAAGAACTATGTAATGTTTTGAACAACCTACAATAAAAATTAATTTTAAAAAAAAGAGAAAGTGAGGGGAAAGGGGGAAAAATATAAGGGGGAGAAATGAATTACAGTAGAGGCGGTAGAGAGAGAAGAGGGGAGGGGAGGGGGGAGGGGGGATAGTAGAGGATAGGAAAGGCAGCAGAATACAACAGACACCAGAATGGCAATATGTAAATTAATGGTTGTGCAACTGATGTGATTCTGCAATCTGTATACGGGGTAAAAATGGGAGTTCATATCCCACTTGAATCAATGTGTGAAATATGATATATCAAGAACTATGTAATGTTTTGAACAAGCAACAATAAAAATTAATTTAAAAAAAATAAAAATAAAAAAATAAATATCAATACACAAAAAAAAAGATTATATAATGATGGCATTTGCAGTTTAATGGATGGAGTTGTAGACTATCATGCTAAGTGAAGTAAGCCAATCCCATAAACCCAAAGGCAGAATATTCTCTCTGAGAACTGGATGCTGATCCAAAATGGGGAGAACGTGAGAAATGAAGAAATTTTGACCAAAGAGGAGGGAAGAGAAGGGAGGGCGCATAGGAGCAGGATAGATGGTGGAATGAGATGGACATTATTCCCCCAGGTACATGGATGAGTAACATAGGGTGCAATGCTACATGGTGTCCAATTAGGTAAATGAAAAGTTGTGTTGCAGTAGTGTACAATGAATCAAAATGCATTCTGCTGTCACATATACTGAATTAAAAAAAATAACAAAAAAGCTCCTATGGTAAGAGAGCTTCCAGTCCTGGAGCTCAAACAGTACCAGGGGCCTCTGGAATAAGAGACAGAAGTAAGCTCAGAATGACACATGCCGGTGACCTCACTCATGGGGAATGGAATATAGTCACATAATAGAGGTAGAAAAATGGTTGTGAGTGATATTTTCCTAATGACTATTAATGCAGATGGCAATTGGTTGTTGGTGTCCTGACCCACAGCAGCCATTTTACAAGCAATGCCCATCCAGCGCTCTGTCTGGGCCTTGCTCTGGACCACCACTCTCCCTGCCTGGCCTATGTCACAGTGTCCCCTTGCAGGCAAGAAGAACGGCAGGCGCCTTTTCAGGGGCCCTGTCCATTTGGTTTTCATTTTCATTTTGTCTAAGAAATGTCACTGACTTCTGATTTCTTACCACTCTATTTTGGGATTTAAATGTTTAATTTTAAAAAGCACATTCTTGATATTTGAATATTCTTTCATATATCTTTTTAAAATATAGAACATGTTCTGTCTTTCTGAAGTAATAAATTCATGTTTTCTAAAGTTGAAAAAAAAATTAAAAAAATAAAATGCTAATAAATGACAAAAACTATAAGTATTTTAATTAATACTTTTTTACATGACAGCACATAAAAACGAACTGAAGGCCAAGATGATGTTTTAAATTTCCTCAGTTTCTTCCTCTTGCCTGTAGGTAGGAGGTTTTTCACAAGTTCAAATTCACATCATGTCTCTAGTTTTCTTCCAAAAAAAGATAGAAAATTCCTGGCAAGGCTTCGGCACTTTATATCTTTCTTTAGGGATCCATGTAACAGATCTCCAGAGTTATCAGTCAATTAACCAGTTCCTTGAACAGTGGTGATTTAATATAGAAACTGAATTATTATTGTTGTTGTTGTTGTTGTTTTCTGTAGTCTGCCTTTGTCATACTGGCAAGAGGGATGAGATTGAGTCTCAGCAAATATCTCCAGAATGGTAAAGCTATTCTAGAAGACAACTTGTATTTTGATTGGCTATTGTATTTTCAGTCTGTCATGGTTCCCTACTTCCATATAGGAGGATAAATTATTCAGGCCAAACAATACAACGGGGTTTGGAAACAATTGGCTTTTATGGGCACAATCTTATTCTTTCCATTTCCATTTTTTAAAAAATTGTAAAAATCAATCCAATTTTTTTTTCAAAACTATGCAATTTCCCAAGACTCATGGAAAAGACATCTTGGGTTGAATTTTCTTTTCTTTTTTATTCAATTTCTGCTCATGAGGAAAAAGAGTCATTGTATAAATTCAGCATACGCATTTGTCCAAGTATTCATAGAATGTGTTTTGAGTATTAGTGGAAAAGAGTATTTTACCTGATGGGCTTTGTCTTCTTGTTTAGTTCTTCAAGTTCCCATCTACTAATCCAATATTTATAAATCAAGAATGTTCAGGTGCAAAGCAGGTGACTGAGCTGTGCTCTGGGTAATTTCATCCTCTCTGTGAACACATTTTCAAATACAAGTGATTTTCATCTGTGAAAGCCCCTTGAGGGGCTTGTGTGTTCTCAATAATTTTTAGAGATCCAAGAATTTTCTTTGTAAAACTCACTCTGTAAAGCCAGTTGGTTGATGCCACCCTACAAAACTCCTTTTGAGTGAGGAAGACCAGTTTAGCAGGTTGATGTAGCAACACCTATTATAGTTATTGTAACATTTCCTGATTCAGTAATGGCAAGATGTGATTCCTATCACATGTTCATTCCAAACACAAAAATGAGTAAAAATTGGTACAGTATTCCTTTTACTCTAAGAATTGGGCACAGCTGCTCCCTTGCAAGTATTAAAGGGAAAAATAAAAGATAATAACATCTTTAATTTCTCATGTTTCTCAGCAACTCTTAGAAAAATAGCTTTGTGATACATGGCTCTGTTCCCTGAAAATGCCTCCTCTTGTTATGCTCGAAAGCACTGCTTCCTTTGCCTGAATCAGAGATGGTTCCTAATAAATACAGAAACTTGAGAAGAGAATATGCAAACTTGATATAATGCCTAGTCATACTGTTCACTTATTCCAGTGGGTTTCTTCTTTCCAGTCCTTTGTTTGACCACTATTCTATGGAGCCTCTAAAATGGAAATACCATTCATTTACCTTATCTGAAAAAAAAATGTTAAAGTGTGAGGCACAGTGGCTAATGCCTATAATCTCAGTGGCTCAGGAGGTTGAGGCAGGAGGATCATGAGTTCAAAGCCAGACTCCCCAAAAGTGAGATGCTAAGCAACTCAGGGAGACCTTGGCTGGGGATATAGCTAAGTTGGTAGAGTACTTGCCTCCCATGCACATAGGCCATGGGTTCACTCCCCAGCAACATAAAAAAATAAAATAAAATGCTCAGTGAGACCCTGAATCTAAATAAAATACAAAATAGTGGGTGTGGCTCAGTGGTCAAGTGTCCCTGAGTTTAATCCCCAGTACTGAAAAAATAAATTGTTAAACTCATAGCCATGTGCATACTTGTTAGACTTTCAATTATTTGTTCTTTTCCAGAAAATTAAAATGCATTTATCATATAAGTAACAGTAGTAGTCTTGGATTATATAATCTTCAGGGAATTATATGCACAATAACTCAATGTCTCAATATAGCAAACTAGACATTTCTTACCAGATTTAAAAAAAAACACGGAAATACATTCAAGTGCTTAAATTTTTTATCTCTCTTCTCAATATTATTGGTTGAAAAACTTCTTTGGGAACACCTGTAGATCATCATACAAAATTCAAGTTGAACTTTTTTCATTCAGACTTATAGATCTTGCAGACACAACTATTTTAAAAGAAGAACAAGATTTTTTTCAAAAAATGAATTATACAGAAGTTTTGATGAGGCTTTATTGCTAATGCACATGGGGTTCAGAACCATAATGACGATATTGGGCACTTAAGTCATTAGGCTGTCACATTACAGCAAAATTATTTGTACTACATAATCATTGTTTCTTTTTTATATTGCATGGATCTAAGCTTAGTTCATCTATCTTTGCCATTAAAATACTACTTTGTTGTTGTAAATACCTATTTTTTAAGAATGAGTTGAGTATGTTCATTGTGGTTCAAGTTCATGTTTATTAGACCTTTGCTTCCCTAAAGCTGGAAAACATGATTGAGGGAAATATGCAATCTGCCTCATGTTGCCTTGTTTGATTTTGCATTTCTTTGTATCAATTACTTTACAGTTTATATTTAAGTACTTTATACACACTAAACATTTCAAGGGGAATGGGAACAGTTTCTTTCCTGCTTTTGTCCCCTCTAGCAATATTTCCATCATACTCATCCTATTTTAAGATGTGTTCTTTTTTTCAAGGTGGAATTCTGTTTGTATTCTACTTTTTCCTTTAGGAACTGAATATTGCTTTGGTTTTGAGAACTAGTTCCATGGTTTCATAAGCCTTTTAGAAATGGATATTAATTTTCATTATCCACTCAATCACATGGCTTTCTCAAAATATGCCTTGCTTATGTTCAATGTTGTAGCAGAGTTTTCATTTTATAATTAAATCTTTAGGGATCACAATATAGCTTACCTTCCACGGGTTCCTTTGTGAATGTGTGTACATGCCTGTGTGTGCACATATGTGTGTGTATGTTTGTGTGTGTGATATGTAAAAACCGGGTCATGTGCATTCTTCTGAATTTGAATAAGTTTCAACTGAGATCATGCAGATCAATCTTATTCTGGGAAATGGCATACAAGTAAAATCAATAGTCTATTTAAATCAATGTATGATCACTTAGTTAAATATGTGGTAATTTAGAGTGAAACCAGAACCAACTTCCTACGTAGTCAAGAATATGCTATGTTTTTTTAATTTATATATGACAGCAGATTGCATTACAATTCTTATTACAAATATAGAACACAATTTTTCATATCTCTGGTTGTATACAAAGTGTTTGTCTTTCCATCTTCTCTTCTCAAAACAAAGTCTTGATTTGGGGAATGTACTGAAAATCAGATGATACCTATCCAATCTTTCCTATATTCAAAGTAAATAATCTAAAATTGATGCTTTGTGAGAATTTAATATTTTTATTTTGCTGTGAGTTTTCAATGATAAAATATTATTTAACAGGTGAGAGGGTCAGATAAACATTGCCATCTTGGAACACATAACTGTCTAGAGTGCAAATAGCACAGATTATCAACTTAAAATACCCAGCAAACCTGGGAACCTGTAGTTGACCTTTCAGTACTCTCAGATTTATTTTAGAGTGTGGATATAAATGCAATAACAAGCCTAGCTCAGTGGTGCATGCCTGTAATTCTAGCATCTCGGGAGGCTGAGGCAGGAAGATCGAGAGTTCAAAGCCAGCCTCAGCAATTTAGCAAGGCCCTAAGCAACTTACAGAGACCTTATCTCTAAATTAAAAAAAAATTATAGAAGGACTAGGAATATGGCTCAGTGGTTGAGTGCCTGTGGGTTCATTCCCCAGTACCACAATAAATAAATAAATAAAGTAACAAAGGGATGTCTAGCATGTGTGAAAATTTATGAATATGCATGCTATAACAGAGTGACCCAGGAAAATATGCATAATAAACTCAGGTGCCTAATTACTGTAGACAAATAAATAAATTGTAACTCTTATGAGCTGCTCTACCAATTTGAGGTACAAATACAGTTGAAAACAACATCTTCTCCTTCTGATCCTGAGTCTGACAGTCAGGTCACCATGCAGTTTCAGTAGGGCCCCCCATTAAACTCCAGAGGTCCGTTCTTTGTATTGACACATGTGTTAGATTAGACATGATACCCAGAGTCTTGCTTTAAACTATACTTCCCAGTAAGGGTTCTGCTAGCCTCAAGGGACTGTTGAACATTTGAAATATAGCTAGTCTGAATCAAGATGTACTTTAGGTGTGACATAGACACCAGCTTAAAAGTCTAGTACAAAATAAAGATGTGAAATGTCTCAATAATTTTGATACTGATTACATGGGGAAATGCTGATGCTTTGAATAGACTGGGTTAAATAAAATATAATATTAAAATTAATGTCCACTGTTTCTTTTTGACCCTTTTTAATGTGGCTTCTAGAAAATTTTTAAGTTTTAGTTACATATGAAGTTCACATTATGTTTCTACTGGAGCCTGTTAATCTAAAGCATCTGTAACCTCAAACACAAGTTAAACTAGTCAAAGAATCAGTCTCTATCTCTTCCCTTCTCACTCCAACTCCCAATTTAAACTGAGAGTTCCATTTATGATCCTCTTTTTCCTTCATCTTTCATTGAACTTCCAACCAAGAAACACCACCTAGAATAATTTTAATATATCCTTGGGTACATAGATATCCTTAACAGATATTTAGTTTTTTGAAAAGTAAGCGGATTACATTTTCTTTAAATTAGGTAAAGATAATAACATGATTTATATTACTGTCTGTGCATAAGTCAATAAGGAAAGAATACTAAGCTATTTCTAGATGTCCAGGGTTTGAACAGATGAACATGAGAACCAGGATCTGCTTCTCTCTGCTTGTGGTTATAAACTGTCATTTCATGATACTCACCAACCACCATTCCCCTTCTTCATAAAAGATTAGATGAATGCTTATTTCTTAGAACACAAGGTTTTATCTATACATTGTTAGGAATTTTTAAATCAAAGAATAGATAGTTTTTATTTTTCTAAAAGAAGAATTTAGAATATTCTTTAATTTCTTCAGTAAATATGTACTGTACACTTATTTTGCCTAGCACTCTTCAAATCCTGGAATTAATCTCTAAGAAATAAAATACGACTGGGAGTGTTGCTCAGTGGTGGAGTCACTGCTGGCCTGAACAAGGCCCTGTGTTCGGTCTTTAGTACCAAAATAAAATAAAATAGTATTTTAGTAGTGGGGGAATAAAAAGAGAGATGTTAAAACAAAAAGTAAAATATGTTTTGGTTAAATAGTGATGTTTAACAACTTTATTTATTTATTTGTTTGTTTGTTTGTTTATTTATTTAAAAGGGGAAGGGGATAGAGAACATCAAAGTAGGAAAAGCTTTCAACTTTAAGTAGAGAGAACCTATGAGGAGTGACATTTGGGGAACAGGACTGAAAGAAATTAGGACAGTTACTATGACCATATGTTAGGAAAGAATGTTCAGGTCAGAGTAAGCAGCATGTGAAAATGTCCTGAGGCAGGATATGCTTAGGAAAGAACAAGAATACCAATGTGTTTGGAGTAGAATTAAGGACTGCTGATAAGTATAGCCAATGATTTCCTTCTGGGGATAAGAAAAGTTATCATTTTGAGAAGCATTTTTTACTTTACTGGTCAGAACTAATCTAACTTAAAAGTGATAGTAAAATTTTATTTGGGCAGGAGCAAATCAAAAGGGTCTTCCTTGCACTACTAACCTACTCCCAACCTCTCACTACACTTATAATTCAACTCCTCAAATTTAGCTTCTCCCCAAAACTACCACTCCATCTGAAATTAATGAAGTGTTAGGGATCTTCTTTTAAAATTTAACATGTAAAAGATGTTTTGACTGTGATTATTAAAGTACATATTTGTGTGTCCTAAGGATACATGGCATGGGATATACTTTTGATACAACTCTGATAACACTTATCATTATTTAAGGTAACATTGCTGCCATATTAATCAAAGCAAACTTCTTGCCATTTCAGTTTGTGTATACTCAGGGTTTAAGCCTTAAATTATATAAAATAAAAGGTTTATATTTTAAAATTTTTATTTTTTGCTTAAGTGGTAGTAGTAACAGACCATCCATTCATGTGGTGGCATTGATGCCACTTTTACATGTATACACATCAAAATTGCAATTAACATACATTCAGGCAGTTGGATATTTAGCTACACAATGCATCAAAAGCATGAGAAAAGATTCTGTGTCCCAACAAGTTATTCCTAGGCCTCTTATGCAATACGAACATTGAAGAACACCAACCAACACCACTGACAGCTATTATTAATATAAGCTTAATTTAATTTTATATACTAATTCAGAGTTTCCTAAATTATCCATATTCTCTTTCTGTTTAGACACATCAGTATCATGATGTTAATTGTTAGCTCTCAAAGCCCAAAGACCATTCCTATTTAACTCACTGAATATAGAGTCTAGTGCAGGCAGTAAATTATGATAATGAACGTGAACATGACGAAAGGAGGACATAGGGAAGGAAGGAGATGAAAGCAGTAATCTACTCATGTACGTATAAAGCATTGAGACTTTATACAACATAATTTTTAATTTTTACAATGTTGCTTCAAGATCTTTTTATCCCTGTTATGCAAATGATAAATTGGGATCCAGGAAAGTTAAATCATACAGTCTCTAAGTGGTAGAACTGGAATTCAAAATCAGATCTCTTAACACAGCTTGCACAGGCATTACTCAATTATTAAAAATTTTTGTTTTTTGCTAATCACCATCTATGTTTCAGACTTGATGGGAGTCTAGGGAGCATTCTTTAACTTTACAACATGAAGATCTGCCTCGCCCCACCTTCAGCCTCAACTTAATGTGTGTTGCAACAGCAATTTATTTTATGTGCCACAAAACTGGCAAAAGAAATATTTTTGCCAAAGTGTCATGTGACCCTGATGATTCTTAGTTGGCCATTCCCTCACAATGCAGCAATTAAGCCCAATTTTCTTCTGCAAGGGCCCACCCATGATTCACAACTCTGTCCCCCTCTGCTTTCCTTAGCCATTACATAAGCCAGCACCTGTTTGTGTTGTCAAGGGTGTGTTTAGACTAAAGTCCACAGGTGGCTTTTTATTTTCCCTGCCTGCCATTGAATGAAAACAGCTACACTAATGACTAATTTAAGGAAATATTTTCTGGTGGACATATCCTAACTGAATTGAGACAAAAATGGAGGGGGGGGGTAGTCAGATCCTGCCAGAATATTTCTCTTGTACTCTTGGTTCTGCTTTGACAGTATGAAGGATTAAGGGATAACAATGTCAGTAGTTCTTATTATTACCCAAGTCTTACTGTGTCTTTCTCACCATTCACAATGTCCCTGCTGGAATAAATGCTGATGACTACATCTGTTGTGTTATTTAAAGTAGATCTTTAAGTCAAAATGAGGATGCATGTGCCACCTCATTTTGAGTTTGCTTAATGTTTCCAACCATATTTAAGAAATAAATCTAAAATGCTGTTTTGCTAAGTGCATTTTTCTTTCGATTTGAAACCTATGTGTATTTTAAAGGACATTTAATCCGTGCATTTCCAATTGCTCAGGTCTTAAATCATTACTGTGTATTTTATATAAGAGGTACTTAATGTCTCAAGAAGCTTTTGGAGGCCTTTAAAACCCAAAGACTTTTTTTTTCCCCTCAAGACCAGAAGTTCCATTTTGTCAAGAGTAAACAAGCTTGAAGAACACCAACACCACTGCCTGTTTGATAGTCCAAAAGTTTGAATTTCAGAGGTGTTGGAACTCAGTGAAGTACATGTTTCCATCTATAGTTCAATCCTCTGTTTCCTCCTAGCTTAGTCAGAAACACATGGAAAGCATATCCAGCAAAGCACTCTTCTCAGAGACATCTTCATCTGGAGGGGTGTCCTGGCATTCAGCAACAGAATTCTCTTCCCCCAGGGAATTGGAAGGCTCAAAACCCCAAATAATAATAATAATCTATTACAGATTTCAGGTTACCAAAATTTAGAGGAAAGGATCATAGCAAAACACTTAGCATTGCTACATGTCAAGAGGAAGGCTACTGTATTTCCCCCCTTGGGGCATGTATTTTTCATATTATTATGCATGTAAATTTAAATATATTTCCATATTACAGCTCAAAATCCCCTAATTATAAATATGTAGAATAAAACAGAATTAATTGTTGGCAATTATTGCATTAAGATTCAAATGGAAAGTTCCTTGTTACTAGAAGAATTGGGCCAGTTGTGGGCACCTTAAGCAACAGAACTGGCTCATCTGGAACATTCTTTTGGATTTAAGAACAGTTTTTCTAATAAAGTAGATCTGGGATTAAGGACAAATAAGAAGGTGCTGAGAAAAGAACAGAAATGGTGGTTACAAAATTTGAATTGAGTCTTTACTCAGTTTTTGCTAAACATGTAGCCTTGAGCAAGTAAACTAAATAATTTGAATGTATTTTACTTCATCTCAAAAGCTAGGAGCATTTATACTATGTTATCTACAGTTTTTTTCAAATTTAAAATTTCATGTTTCTGAGATTCCAACATGAGCTGAATTGTACCCAAGGATGGGGTTATCTGATGGTCAAAAACAAGAAAAAAGAAAAAAAAACTTGACAATTTGATTACAATTAACTCATTTAGGAAAATAAATAGAATATTTGGGATAACACTTAGGTTTTTGGCAGTAAGTAAATCTTCCATCATGATTTTTAAATAGAGGGAAGATTTAATCTGAGAGGGTGGCTAGAAAGCAGAAAGCAGTTTTCATTTGTCACAGACATGGCGACCCCCATGTCCATGAAGGACCCCTGAGGGATTTCAAATTAGACAACAAATAAAACAACCTATATCCAGACGACACTGAATGTCAAACTGATGAGAGGTTTTCTGGGTCCATTCTTAATTTTTTTCTCTCCTTTAGAAATGTATGTTATGAATTATGTTCATTGCAATAGAGCCAAGTATTCACCGGGCTGCAGCTAGATCTTTGTTTAGCAAGCATAAGCTCCTTGCCAGCTGCAAGCTGCAGCTGTCTGTCAGAATTTGTGAAGACAAACCACCCCATTATCCCTGATCACTTAGCCATAGACTACACACTGCCTCTTCAGATCTTCTCAGAAAATCCTTTGCATTTTCAAATTATGGGGGAGGGCATCAGTGCTTCTCACACACATTTTGAGGCAAATAGCTTAAAGCTTATGTCAAAATGATGCTTCTAATAATAGGGTTCTTTCCCAAGAAAACTATTTTCTGAAAGACTAACTGACTTTGGCCTGACATTTCCTGATCTCTGATGTCCTGAAAAAGGCAAGGGAGGCTACAACTCTGACAAGCAGCCCTTCCTCAGGACATAATGAGCCAGGCAGAGGGTGCCAAGAGAACGGGCCAAAAGCCAGGTGCCTGTCTCAGAGCTAGAGAAGGTGGGGTTGAGAAGGCCACAACCATAGGGTGAAGCCTGTGGAAGGGTGCAGACCAGGGTGCTGAACACCACCATTCTCCTGGGCCATGGCATGGAACAGGAGATGAGACTCAAAGGAATTCTACCTCAAGGAAATTCTCATCCACAATGTTTAAGTAAACTTGGGCCTTTTTTTTAAGAAGGGGCTTTGAAAGATTATATATTTTGCTGAATTAGAATTTGCTATCTTTATTTTCTTTCTTTAGTTTCCAAGAATGTTCAGACTGGGCTAAAAATGGGCAACACCATACCAGATAGAATTAAAGTGTTTGTAGAGTTAGTCACAAGTTTATCCTCCGTACAGCACAGAGGGGTCAGGTGAGTTATAAGGATCATTTTTTTTTTAGTGTAATGACAATTTTAGAAATATGAAGAAATTTATACACAGTAAACTGTGAGTTTCTAAAAGGGTAAAAACTAGGACTGAAGGTTCTTTGGGCTTTGGGAAACTCTTGTCACATTGTAGAAGCATGAAGGATGATCAGTCAGTACCTGTGGAAGGAATGTTTATGGTTTTGGTTTAATGACACTATTTTTAAGGAAACAAAATAAATCTGGAATGTTTCCCATTTACCCCTCACAGTAAAAACTGCTTTTTGTTATGTAAGAGTATTTTTTCAGGAAGGAATGTACCCTCTTGGGAAGAAAAGCACAATGTGAATTCATATTTATATAAAAAATTCTGTACAATATGTAGCATATGCCCAAAGTTGGCCCAAGTCTCTCAGTGGGGAAATATTTCTAAGATCTGGGAGAAGATGCATACCTTTATCCCTTTGTGTGTGTGTGTGTGTGTGTGTGTGTGTGTGTGTGTGTGTGTGTTTAGGGTTATGTATGTTTATGGACAGGAGAGCACTGACCCAATCATAGATACTTTCTTTCCCACAACTTAAACCTATACTCAATACTTAAAATAGTTTCTTTGAGGACTAGAATCCATGACAGTCACGAGGTCATTAAATAATAGCAAAGCTCTGTTAGTCCATGATCTTTCCCTATTCACAAGGATTGCAAAATAAAAACAAAGATTCTGCAAGGAATCAATATTTTCAAAAGGCATAGTAACTGGCAGGACAAGAGCATTTGGGTTGCTAAGTGCCTTCACTTCTTTCCATGTCGCTGTTTGTTGCTGTGTTCATTGTGAAACCCTTTTGCTGGATGTGTTACATATGATGAGCTGGGGTGTTATAATAAACAGAGAGGAAGGCAGCAATAATGTATTTCAGTTAGGAAGAAGCACTTGAAAGAAATTGGTTTTGCTATACACATGATGTGAGCCAATCAATAGTGGTTTAGTCTGACAAGCACTGTCAATATCCATTGTCACAGTTCAGAAAGTCTTTAATGGATAGTTCTTCAAAAACCAATGATTTTAACACATGTTCAAAGTCTTGAAATGCACTCTACCTGGCAGAAATTAATCACAGGTAATTCTTGGGGCTGTATACAATATTTTTAAAAGTTGAAATATAAATAGCAGTCAATTAAAATATACATATATATGTATATACACATACACACACACACACATATATATACACATATATGTATAGATGCATTTAAACAGCAGCAATGTGTATCATACATATAAATATACACACACATAACAGTTAATGGTATAGTCTAATAATACCAGATACATAATAAACGTTTAGTGTATGTTGGAAAAGTAAGAGGTACTGGGATGAAGGGTGAAGAGGTACTTTTTGCAATACCTGTTCTGTTTACCTAATGATTATTGCTAAGTGATAATGATATAGGTCAACAGTGGTAACCTTAAGATAAATAATAATTATTAGCATACTTATTATGCACTAGATCTTATGATAGAAGTTTAACTTACCTAGGAATCCTTGATACAGGAAATATTATCCCCATTTAACAGATTACAATATGGAGGCACAATTTTTTTTCATAGTTTGAACAAGATACCATGTTAAATGGTAAGAATTGAAATTCAAAATTCAAAGCCTGCAGTATTCAAAAAAGGAGTAAGAATGAGTGTGAGAGAAAGAATTTCTTAAAAATAGAATTAAAAAATGGAACTGGCACCAGCAATATGAAAATAGCCATATCAATGGTTCTTTCCTACTTTCCACATAAGTGCTGATAAGGGACTCTTTTTTTTATTAAAAAAGGACTAAACTTTATTGACAAACTGCTGCAGACATTTTGACATAAGTTTAAGCTACCTATTTAGGCAGACTTACACATGTAGCATTTAATCTTCCGAGAACAAAATGGGAGGACAGTACAAATCCAATTAGGACTTTAACTTATGTACAAAGTGGATTTTGATTCCTTTTTCATTCAGCTGCAGTGTCCCTTATTATATCATGCTAGTGTTGAGACATACTTAACTATCTTGGGAACAGTTCAATATTAACAACCATCAACTTACTGAACAACTTCAGCTTTTGGCCCCAATGTCCAAGTGAACTTTATGTGGAGTGCAGAATCTCAAATGGACAAAATACTTTTTGTCTTCCTGAATACTGAAACTTTAATTATTAGTACTCTTACTGAAAGATTGTGGCTAAAAAACACTACATCAAATTAAATTTAGATGGCCAGCCCCTCTGCCCCAATCAACCTCTTCAAAACTTACTCCCCCCTAAGTATCTCTCAACACTGTATGCCTGGGGCTAGATTTCAAAACCCACATAATGAAAAAGTCAGTTTTACAAACCTAATTTTGTTGTTGTTGTTTTAAGTCGATTAACGTTAATAATTGCATCAACTATTTAATTCATGAGGATCTTTCATATTAAAATTTAACTTAAGATTCAATCGCCATGTGTTTTTAAAGGAAACATTTTTAGAGACGTCTAAGCTCACTTTTGCATGGTGGCACCTACTGCCGTTAACGTTTGTGATTTTAAATCTTAAACAGCCCTGAATTTTGAAATGTAGCCTAGTTTGGGATTCTGCAACTGCAACTTTACGGGATGCCTCAAATCAAAACTAAGAGAAAGTTAACAAGCCTTACTTCAGAACCTTTAAGCAAGCAATGTCACTTTTGAAACTAACAGGTTTGTGTGTTTGTTTTTTTTTTACTCAACTTCTTTTTTTATTATAAAAGGTACACTTCTGTTTATATTTAAACAACAAAGAAAAAAGCATATACACACTTAAAAAATTAATTCGATATTCCTAAATCTATTTTAACTCATTTTAAAATACTACATACAGAAGTCAGAATGCAGAGTTAAGAATGGAGGAAGGTGGGGAGAAGAAGGGGACCACGAAGAAAAACACTTAGACAATTACTTGTCTGTTGTGGGTAAAGCAACAGGAATCCTGGGAGATACAAGAAATCAGTAACAACTTTGCTCATAACTGATATTTTTCCCCTCCTGTTTGATTTTAATAACGTCCATATGGGTGCTCTCTGTATGCTCCCTTCACTGGCCTAGCTGGAGGGGCCTTCAGTGATGGCCTGGTCCCATTCCAGTCATCTTGGGCATAAGCTTCAGAAGAATCTTGAACCTCCCCATGTCCATAGTCATAATATTCTGAGTCCCCTTGGCTCTGGCTGTAATAGCCTTCGTAGCCTTCATAACTCTGTTCTGCATATGTATCATCATATCCATATTCTTCATATGTTTCTGGTGCAGGGGGTGGAGGCAAAGGTATTCTCTGGATTCCTGCTGTCCGTGCTCTTGGTGCTGGAGCACCCCTCACAGTAGGTGGAGGTGGCACCCCTCGGGTCACAGTGGCACCTCTGGTGATGGCACCTCTCACTGGGGTGCCATGCACCAAAGCTCCCCGAGGGGGTCCAACACCACGGCCCCTGGGAACAGGTGGAGGGGGAGGTGCAGCTCCCCGGCCTCTCTGGCACCCCAAGTCCACGAGAGGGCTCAGGTACTCCATTCAAGTAGGACAGCTCTAGAAATTGCTCCTGGCAGATATCATCCATCATATCTGGTACTAAAAACTTCTCACTTCTTCCATGGCATGGGCCATGAGAGCATAAGCCTCACATGGGGGTCCAAAGACTTCAATGAAGACATGCAGATCCATATTTAAGTGGGCACACTTTGGGTCTCCGCCTTTGCGAAGCTCTTCTTCCTTGGCTTTGTCTCTCATTGAACCCTTTCCCAATACAGAGATCTTTGCACCAGTTTCTTCCTGCAGTCTTTTGATTGTATTCCCTTGTGGTCCAAGAATCTTCCCCACAAAATTGAACTTTGGGTACTGCTTGACAGGTATCAGCACCCGTTCTTTCAGCTTCATGTTCTTATGAGAAAATAAGTCCAAATAATTCTCCTCATAGTCCTTTTTTGAATCCCCTTTCTGAATCTTCTCAATTTCTGCCGTCAGAAGCTGCATGGCATGTGTGAAGGATGGGTGGAGCGAGTCATTTTCAGCCATGAGTTCGGGCAGGTACTTGTTCTCTGGCTCCATCTTGACCGAGGCCGTGGCTGATGGGGGTAGCAGTGGGGTCGGCGCCGGCCCGCCCACTGTCCCGTTGGGACCTGTGGCCGAGGGAGGCAGCAGCGGTGGTGGCTGCGTGGCTGGCGAGGCCCGGGCGCCCCCTCGGGGCCCCCCTCCGCCTCCCCGGGACCAGTGAGGCAGCGGAGGCTGCCGAGAAGGCGTCTGACGCACCGAGGGGTGGGCATCTGAGGGGTCCATAGAGCCGCTGCCGCCCGAGGACCGGGTCATGCGCGCGGCAGGATCCTCCCGGGGCTGCATCGGGGAGGATGTGCGAGCGAGAGAGCGAGCAAGGAAGCGACGCGGCAGAGACCCGAGCGGAGGTTGGCAGGGGTGGGAGAGCAGGGGCGACAGCGACTGAAGCCGACCGGAGAGACCCAACGAGAGAGCACCGGAAAATTGATAAGGGACTCTTGTACTCGGTCCCTATGAAGCAATCAGGAATAAAATAAGTTACTGAGTTCTGAGGTTCAGAATAGAGAACAACGAAATTTCCAGGTCTCACTGAGAGAAGTTTAGAGATGTGCCTTATACTGTTGTGGGCTAAGTACATGTCTGTTTATAGAAAAGATACTGTGACTGCAATAAATATATTATATTATATTATATTATGTATAATATATACACATATAACATATGTAAATAGCATATTATATAGTTTAGAGTGTAAGAAAGTTTTGTATATTATATGTAATATTATATAAGTAATCTAAATATGTATTGATATGTAATAATATATTATAATAATATATGAAAGACATTTATTTATATGTATTAATATAAATTGTTTATAATTCCATTAACTACTCAACCACTTCCTCTTTCTCTTAACAATTGATTATTTGCTTTAAGTCATTTCTCTAGTTATCTGCACCACTCTTTATATATATTTCTATGTGGCTCAACTCTTGTGTGGGAAAAATTAAGGATACCTTATAACATACTCTTTTGTAAAGATACATTGTAGCCCTCTCAGGGCCTGGAATTTGCAGATTTAAAGAAAAATACTTCAAAGTTGTCATATGTTACTCTATGCTGATAATCCATTTTTTTTGTTTTGTTTTGTTTTGGGTAAGATTACTGGTGATTGAACCCAGGCCTTGAGCGTGCTAGGCAAGTACTTCATGACTGGGTTGCATCCCTCACCCTGAAATTGCATTTTTAGACACATTTTTCCAGATGTATAAGCAAGTATAAACACAAACTCTGTGTGTGTGTGTGTGTGTGTGTGTGTGTTTGTGTGTGTGTGGAGAGAGAGAGAGAGAGAGAGAGAGAGAGAGAGAGAGAGAGAAAACACATGAGGCACACTGGTTCACATCTATAATCCCAGCAGCTTGGAAAGCTGAGACAGGAGGATAATGAGTTCAAAGCCAGACTCAGCAATGATGAGGTACTAAGCAACTCAGTGAGATCCTGTCTCCTGTCTCTAAATAAAACACAAAATAGGGCTGGGGATGTGGCTCAGTGTTTGAGTGCCCCTGAGTTTAATCCCCAGTACCAAATATAAAATAAATAGATAGATAGATGATAGATAGATAGACAGATAAAAATTAGAGAGAGGGGATTTTAAACATGACCTAATTGAAATACTGCTCAACCCTGCAATACACAATGCTTCAAAAATGAATTTTATTTCATTTTCCAAGTTTGATTATTGATTTTATAATAATACAGGTGCTATTTTCCTAGAATCTTGAAATCCTGATACTTCTAATTTGCAATTTTCATTTCCACAACTCTATTTTGGGAGTCTTTTTCCTCTGCTTATAGACTGATGTTGACATTCTCTATAAGTTTCTTTCCATTGTATTTCACTATGGACTGTTTTCTGTCACTAGAAGAGTACCATTCCTATATTTAATATGTGGTCTTTCTTCATGCAAAAGGTGTTTCTACTTCATAATGCACTTCATCTGGATTGATGCTCTGTGTTATTTTTTTTAAGTAATTTACTTATCAAAAGAGGCTACTGTCTTAATTCAGTAACCACTTACTTTATTAGCAAATTTATCAACATTTTGAGTAGCTCTTAAGTGACAAAGTTATACTAACATTATATCAAGTCATAAGAAATCAAGATAATAGATCTAATTCATAGAAGAATGTATTAATGATCTGAATCTTTACATTTTACATTGTTACTGATTCTGTTTGTGGAAAAAATGACACTATATGTGTTTTGGTTTGGATGTGAGGTGTCCCCCAAAAGCTCATGTGTGAGACAATGCAGGAAGTTTCAGAGGAGAAAAGATTGTGTTGCAAGAGTCTTAAACCAATCAGTGAATTAATCCCTGCTAAAGTGGTAGGGTGTGGCTATAGGATATATATTCTGTATCTCGAGAGTAGAGTCTCTCTCTACTTCCTGGTCACCATGATGAGAGCTGCTTTCCTCATACCACATACTATGCCATGATGTTCAGCTTCACCTCAAGCCCCAGGGTTTAGAACTGGCCTTCTATGGACTAAGACCTCTGAAACCATGAGCCCTCAAATAAACTTTTCCTCCTCTATAATTGTGCTGGTCGCATTTAGGTATATTTCTTCTTCTTTCCTTTTGTTTTTCTGAAAATACAGTATATCTATAACCTGCAATGAAAACATCTTTTTAAACCTTGAATCATAAAACAATACCAGATATATTTACAATGAAATGAAGGGTACATATTTTGATGATATGTTCAATATTGACAGTACAGCATGGAACTCATCATCATTGTTGTCATCAAAAGTATGCATTATGCAACTCAAAGCTAGGCTAAATGCTGTAATAATTTGAACATAATGATCTGGTTTGCGGTATAGAAACACATTATCAACATAGACACACTTAAGGTATATTATGAACAAAATAAAAATATTATGCCTTTACATGAAAAAAACAGTGAAGAATTTGCAACATAAAACAGATGAATTAATTAAATGTTGGAAGATATGGATATGAATATTACTGGAAAAAGCAACCATGGAATTTCCATACCCCTAAATGATGGTTTGTCAGTTTTTTATTAACCCTAAAAATATAAAAATATGGTTAGATTGAGATTTGACGATTTAAACTAAATAATTTAACTAAACATTTTCATTGTATGAATTCTCATTTCTCCACAAATTGATAAATAGCATAAATATGGACCATTGAATATATAACATATGCATACCCTTCTGTTATGAATCTAATTATCTATTTTGTATTTCTACAATGTCTAAGTGGGAATTAAGTGGTTAAACAAAGCCCTGCAGTTAAAATGCCCTGCATTCTGTCTATTATTTCCAGATTTAATAATATTTGTGTTTCAAGTAACTTAAACTTTTAATAACTTAGTGTCATAAGCTGCAAGTTGGGGGTTGGAATTATGACTTCTGGTTACATCAAGCATATGAAATTAAGAGATATTAAATGATCAACAGTACATTAGGCCCAAGCCTATCCTTTTTGTCCCCTTTAACAGAGGGAGTTCATGCAGTTTTTTGGGCTCTGAAACTGCATGCTAGAGAAAGCAAAGCAGTATTTATTACTGTCCCATGAATTAGCCCAGGAGTGTGTATTTCCTTGAAAAAGTCAGGCAAGAGGGTAAAGAGAAATTTAATAAACTTTATTTTTCTTTGCAGTCCATTTTGAATAAGGTGTTCTTATTTAAGTAATTTAGAATGTGGTACAACAGGGTAATTCCAAATACAAGAGGGTTGCCTTGGAAAATATGAGTAGAGACAACTCAGTACTTTGTTATGTAATCCTTGTGAGAAGTGTTTTGGAATCTCTGGGGATAAAGAGACTGACATAACCTTATTTTGTCATTTCTTTCTGGATCTCCTGTTCTGGACACCGCAGTGTGGTAAGATGATTGCACTAAGCAACTGCTGCTGGTTCCCGCCCTCCCCCCAGTGTCCTCTTAGAACTGGATTAAAGTGCTGGGGGCTCTGAGCTGCTAATAAAACTCTCTCTATATACCTGATGTTGATCCCTATGTGCATCTTCATCCGGAATGTGAGAGCAAGAAGCATAGGAGGCTGTTTGGGATATCATTTCTGAAGGGTAATTACTCTGCTTTTCTTTAGCAGAATTTCTGAAACATTAGCTCTCCCAGAATTTCCAAATTGGAAAAAAAAGAATAATAACAACATGTAATTGTAACATGGGAATACTGCAAGAACAGCAGTTTGGCAGGAAAAGGGAATATTTCAAAATAAGGTCCCCAGCAAGAAAAGTTCTGGCTGATGTACAATTGTGTATCATGTTATCCAAACTGTTGGATTCTGGAAGATTTGGGGGTTTTCTTTCGTGGTTCCCATACCCTTAATAGAATAGTAGTATATGTACCTCATCCAAACAACTGTGTTGCTTCCCTTTCCTTTCTTAACATAGGAAAATAAGTATTCAAAGGCACCATTACAATATGCATTCTGACCTCCAGATATGGTTTTAACACCCTAGTAGCTGTGTCAGGTATGAAGCTTGTGTTGGGCTGATGCCTATTCTCATATGTAATGCTATTAAATGAAGATCATCTTAGAAAGCCCACTATCCTACCATCTTAGGAAGCCCAAGAACCTAACCCTTCTTAGTGAGAACAGCTTTAGCACCAATTAAATCTTTCAACTGGTTAAGAATGATGCTTAAAGTTAATGCTTTTGGCCTATGTGTGTTGAGACGAAAATTGCATATTGTTATTAAAGATTCTTAGTCTTTTAAAAAATATTCTATTTGGGCTTAAAAGAAAAGATCATCCATGGATTGAAAAAAAAGAAAAGAAAATCATAAAGGAAATGTAAGTAAATTCTAGCAAACTTGAAAAGCTAGTACAATTCAGGTTAACTCTTCCTGGAGGTGAAAATAAGTACAATTAAGGGTGATTCCTCTAGTCTCCTATGTAAATCAGATTAAATGCTTTGGAATTTAAATGCATATCTCTTACAGCTCTTTTTGTTTTCAAATAAAAAGTTTAAATGACAATGGAAAGAACTACTCATTGGCTTAACATAAATCTTTAAACTGCAGGAAGTTTCACCCTCAAAAAGTAGTTGAATCTCTGAGGAAAAAGAAAAGGCTGAATTCTATTTTTTATAAATGATGGATTATTGTACCACACTGTGTATTTTCCAGTAAAGTGTCCTTTTATTTGCACTGTGTGATTACAAGTTTCTAAAAGTATGTGTGGGGTCACTTGGGTGCTGTGGGAAAATGGAAGGAACACTGTTCTGTTAAAATCAGTAGTGAAATCAGAAGCAAACTATGTCCTGATTATCATAGGCATGTGTTTAAATTTTGCTTTCCTTAATTGGTTATGTTGTATTTACTTAAAATGAACAATTTGGCAAGTTTTTCTCCCTTGACAACAGAAAAGCGTAAACTGTTTTATAAGTTTGGCTGTTAAAATCAGATTTGTAAACCACAATATTCGAAGATTTTTCTGAAGTTTTCAGAGACCCAGTGATGGACCTTGCTTTTTAACCATGCATTTCTTACATTTATATTTTGAATTTATAGAACTTTAAAATTATTTAATTAAAAACTGTTCCTTATATATATAGCCATATATTGAATTTACCTTCTGCATAACTCTTCTTAGAACAAATGAGCAGAATGAATGATGGCAAAGTCCTGGCAACTTGACTTGTCATCTGAGGATGATTATTTATGACAGCAGGAAATGGAAGTTGATGCTCTAGTCTGTCTCCAGGAAAGTCATCATTTCAGGAAACTTTGAAGAATTTGACGATGCTAAAAAGCTGTACAATCATATCCAACACTGCTAGTTTCTTAGGACATGTGAAAAGGAAACAAGTTAAAGTGTTTAAAAACATATTTGCATTTCTTTTGAAAAGCCAGTGCACCTTACAGACATTTCTTATGTGTGGAGCCAGATGGTGGTATTGAAAACAATATAATATACCTATATATCTCTCTAATTAAGAATACTATCACAGAATACCTTGGGGGTTCCAAAAAGATATAACTCACCACATAATTATTTTTATAATCTAGCATTTAGACTGTGTCTATGTGTGTGTGTTTTAATTTGCAGAGTACTTCCTCATCAGATTATTAGTTTAGCTCCAAAATGACCCAGAATTTCTTGGCAGTCTGTCATGGGAAATGACAAGGTCTTGAGGTTAGACCAAAAAATAGAAAATTCTGGTAACCTGTAAAAACTTAGACTGATTGTTCCATACAATTCAAAGATGGACTTGTGACCAGAAATACCCTGAGACACCTTTTTTTGCAGGATGTTGTTTTCTTCATCACTAGAACCCAGACCTGAGGGACTTTAACTACAGTTATCTGTTATAGCAGATTATACACCACTGGTAATCATTGTAATGACTAGACCTACAATGAAAGTTGATAGGGTATCATGTAGGAATAGTATATTAATATGCTCAGAGTAGTTCTTCTAATCATACAATTTTGAAATAGTTAATTCCTGAATAATCATGATCCTGTAAAAGCAATTTTTGCTTTCTTGGGTAGTTTTTTGTTTGTTTGTTTATTTGTTTGACTTTTTTTGTACTCACAATTGAACCTAGGAGGCTTTACTACTGAGCAAAATCCTCTTTTATTTTTATTTTGAGACAGGGTCTCTTTAAGTTGCTTAGGGTCTCACTAATTTGCTGAGTTGCTTGCTTGGGTTCTAAAGGCACTTTTTCTCTGAGGTCAATTCATCTCTAAGATTCCTTAGTTCCTTATATTTCTATTATATGATTTATTGTAATTACATAGACCAGGTGCATTTTTATCCATAACAGTTAAACTCAGTACTGCTATGTACATAGTAGGTCAACTTGTATTTATTTCTATCATCTAGCAACACTGCCTATTAATATAATGTGAGCCATATATGTAAAATAAAATCTTCTGGTAGCTTATTTTAAAGAGTAAAAGAAACATTTTAATTCTATATTTCTTGTAGCTGAGATATCCAAAATATTACAATTTAAACATAAATTACAAGATGCATGCTGAAGCTGGGCTTGGAGGTACACACCTATAATCCCAGCAACTCTGGAAGCTTAGGCAGGAGGATGGCAAGTTCAAGGCCAGCCTCAGCAATTCAGCAAGGACCTAATCAACTTAGTATGACCCTGTCTCAAAATTAAAAAAAATAAAAATAAAAAGGACTGAGGATGTGTTCCTTCCATTTTCCCACAGCACCCAAGTGACCCCACACATACTTTAACAAACTTGTAATCACACAGTGCAAAAATTAACTAAAGGGGTGCAAAACTCACCTCCCAGTTCAGTCCAAGTACAAAAAAACAAGAGATGCATTCCAAATGCTCAGGAGACCCAAATGACTAGTAACTACCATAGTAGAGGGCATTGTCTGATGCAGTGCTTCTCCAGTGGTTGCAGTTAAGGTCCTGTTAGAAAATGACAATATTTTTAAAACCCACTGAAAGAAATACATAAGACTCATAGTCAAAATGTACACAGCTGCACATGGTAATAAAATAGAATCACTGTGATTCTATTTTATTACCATGAGTGCTGAGTGCTGAGTATTACATAACCCATTCTTCAGACACACTAGTTGGGAAGTTCTAATCTATAGCAGTGAGTCCTAACTTTTTTCTAGCTGTAGATCCATTCACCTTTCTCACTTGTAATAGGTAATAGGTAACAGTTGCCTATTACCAATTCATTTAATGAACAGATAGTTTATGATAGATTGGTGATAGATTGGGTATATATTATGTGTATTATACTTATGCTACTTAAGGATTTCATTTTGCTTTTCACACATCCTTTGCATTCTCCCAGTGTGCTGATAGATGGTTTAATACCAATAAAAGAGAACTTAGTGGACTCTGTAACTTGTCCCATCAGTTTAAGGCAGCAATCCTCAATGGAACAATTTTGCATCCCTCCCAGGGCACATTTAGAAATGTCTACAGACATTTTTGATTGTTTCAGCTGAGGCAGGTGCAACTGGTATCTTGTTGGATCCATACCAGGGAGGCTGTTCAACATTCTACACAGTCTGCCTGAGATAGCATCCTGCAAAAAGAACTACATGGCCTAAAATATTAATAGTCAAGAAATTCTAGTTAAGATAATACAAAGTATGTTGGTTCTTTTAAGTGGCAAGCATTGTCTTGATTCAGTATAGCATAGCACCTAGTCCCATGTCTTATCCAAAACTCTGAACCTAATTTACCATTAAAACTCCACCCTTCTCCCAGTCAACATGCAGGTACGACTTTTTCTCCTTCTCCTCTTTCTAGCTTTATACTTTATCTTAACTGCCCATCTTGCTAACTCAAATTTACAACTGCTTTGTGATCCAAGCTGGAGGAAGGAGTTGCAAAATACCCACAATTTACCAATATTGGAAGACTTCTAACAGTCTGAGGCAGATTTTTGTAAAGGAGAACTGAATTTTTTAAAAACAATATCTAATAAAGTGTCCCAAAATGTGAATTTTTTGAACAAGTGGGTTAAGAAACTAGAAACCCAGTTAGGATCTATTTTACCTTAGAGATACAACAAATTATAATCAGTAACTAATAATAAGACACCTTGAATGTGTACAGAATCTATGCTTAATGAAAATACAGATCTTATGTGTTTTATTCCTCATTTAATTCACAGCATGGAACCTGATGATCATTATTAAAACATTCAGCAAGTATTTGTTCAGGAATGAATTTGACACACATATTAATTTGAAAATAAGGCTGAGAATAGGGAACTGATGAAGACATAGAAATGTTTGAGGGAAATATATGTCCAGTTTTCACCTAAATTTTGTGGTAACGGAGCATCAATAATGAAAGTAACAAATATCAGCTTCCAAAATAAAGAAAATCAGTTTGTATTAACATAAAATAGAAGATTGACAAAATTATTTGGACAAACAGAGCCTTCAAAAATACCTGCATTACTCAGAGATAGTATATAATCAGAATTAATTGCAGTTAGCAATGCTAAATCATTCCCTCCCAATTTAGATAATGGGTTTTAATTTAACTGACCATAATTTTGTGTTTAAACAGATATAAAATTATTTAGATAAAAGTTATTATGCTAAATATAAAGGAATTAAAGTGAAAATTAATTGTATATAATTGGAGCTACCCATATTCTGATTGCACCCTGATGTTGAAGTCATACTAATACTTTCATGTGGTCGAATTTTACTCATATGCCCTATATACAGAGAAGGGCCTGAGCTATTAATTCAGGTAGTTTTTCAATAACTACTGTTTTCTATTCATATTTGCATAAAGTAATAATCATAAAGGAGAAATTTACTGAGAGCCTCTCACTTTGTTTTTAATCTCCAGTGTTCAGACTACATCATAGTGCTTCTGATACAAGCGACAAAAACAGAGTTAAAAGCCGATTAAAGAAGTTTATTACCCGAAGACCTTCCCTGAAAACTCTGCAAGAAAAAAAAAACTTATTAAAGGTACAGTTTTATACTTGTATTGTTGCTGTGATAAGTGATGCGCCTCTGTGTCCACAGCCAATCTGCTCTAAAGGAACATTAGGATAATTTATTCTTCTTAGGTTGCTTATTAAATTTTCTGTTCTATAACAGAGGAAAAAATAGCTGTCTAGAAAAAGCACCCTGAGAAAATAAAGATGGCCTCATGGGATCATTGAAAACAATTCCTAGTTTTGAACTCAGCAGATAGGAATTCTGTACCAGAAGCAGCATAGAAGTATCCTAGTGGGTGGCCTGGTCAAATGACTGCAAAGTCCCATGTGCCAGTACATCCCAGTGTAGTCCTGGTGTCCCTAGCATATCTAATAACAGTAGCCTCAGAAGTGTCCTGATTTGAACAATATTATTTAATCACCCAAATAAGAGTCTAAAATAAGTTCTAGGAAGAACGTCCAAGGCAAACTATTGTCATAAAAATATGACTACAGTCTACGGAAGGGCCCAGAGCTCAATGTAAACTGAAATAATGAGATAATTTTGTAAATATATATCCAAGGTAGAGAAAAATATCTGTACCAAGTCATCCTTTTCACTATAAAAAAATAAAAATAAAAAAAACATGGTCCCTGGCATTAGAAGTAGTTAGAATTTAGACCTTGACAATTATTCTATTATGCATACTGACTTTAAACAATTTATGAACTTTCTGAGCCTCAGCTTTCCCATCTGTGAAATGGAAATACTGAGAGCACATTTGGCTCACTACACATCGACTTCATACAATAATATACTGGTGTAATATACTAGTATCTTCAATTCTACCTTAGACTTTATCCTGTAGATTTTATTTTTCCTTAGGAAGGATTCAGTTGTAGATTACCTGCCATCTTGAAATAAAACTAGATTAGCAGCACAAACAATCCCAATTTTACATAAGTTCTAATTTTTCATGACTATGGCAAAATAAAAGAGTTTTTAATTCAGTGATAGGGTCTAACTCCAATCAAAATGCTAAAGAATTAAAAACCCTTGACAGTTCCCTAGAATTGGTCTCAGAAAGCAGCAGAGGAACTAGATGCTTAATGCAGTCTTCATACTGATGCAATGGAACCGCTGAACACACTCTAATGCATTCATTTCCTATCTCAGAGTTCCATTAAATTTTCACCATAGCTGACCAATGAGTCAGTATTCTTTAGTAGGGCTATGGAAAATCTATGTGAAATTCTGATTTGATAAGCTTCCATTGTTGTCTTCGGTGGAATTTTTTTTTCCAAATACAGATCAAGTTATGCAAATGTAGTCACTTCTTGGACTTGTTTCAAATTTAACTATGAACTTTTCTCAAGGCTTTCACTGAGATTTTTTTTTCAGTTGAGTAAAAGGCACTGACCCAATTTTAAAAGGATCTGGCCAGTCAAATTTAGTAATTTAGTCCTATTTATTATTATTATTATTATTATTATTATTATTATTATTGTTGTTGTTGTTGTTTAAAGCAGAGATTTAGAAAAAATTTGTAAAGAAAAATCACATGAAATAAATTGATGATTAATGTTTAAATGGTTAAATTCCCCCATGCAAAATGACTCACAAAGTTATTTACATTACTGTAGGGTCAGCTGGTGTACTAATTTTCATTTTCACCAAGAGTGTATAAGAGTTCTTTTTCCTTTAAAATTGATCTGCAGTGCATTTGGCTAAAGAATCTGAATCATATTTTTTAAACTGCCTTATCTTTCAGATCTGGTTAAAAGGCCTCCATTGCCAAAGATAAGAAACTATGCTTCCCAGTTTGGGCCCTGCAGTTATGCTTCCTGCAGGTCCATGACTGTATTCCTCTTTTTCTTTTATTAACAAGCAATAAGTGTACAGATTATTGGGTTTCACTGTGACATTTCCATATATATCCATATCACACACTGATATTGTCCATCCTCTGTCCCCACTCCCCTGATCCCTTCCTAGTTCTTGTTTTACTTTCAGGTCTATTTTTGGGGGAGTTCCATAATTGAGAGAAAATATATAATACATGTCTTTCTATGTCTGACTTATTTTGCATAGCAAGATGACCTATAGTTTCATATATTTTCCTGCAAATGACAGGATTTCATTCTTCTAATGGCTGAATAATACTCCATTGTACATATATACAATTTTCCGTATCCGTATATCTATTGACTATTTATCTGTAGGCTGATTCCATCTTGGCTATTGAGAATAGTGCTGCAATAAATATAGGTATGGTGGTGCTTCTTTTGTATACTAACTTCATTTTCTTTAAATAAATACACAGGAATGGCATAGCTACATGATATGGTAGTTCTATTTTTAGTTTTTTTTTCAGGACCTCCATACTGTTTACCATAATGGCTATACTATTTTACACACCCATGGAGAGTGTTTGAGGGTTCCTTTCCACTACATTCTTGCAACAAGTGTTGCTATTGTTATTTTGATAATGGCCATTCTAACTGAAGTGAGATGGAATCCCAATGTAGTTTTCAGTTGCATTTCCCTAATGGCTAAAGGTGGTGAACATTTTTTCATGTATTACTTGGCAATTTGCTCTTCTCCTGAGAAGTGTCTATTTAAGATCAAAGTGAGCCAAGTATTGCCAGTGGCTCTTGCCTGTGATCCCAGCATCTCAGGAGGCTGAAGCAGAATAGTAAGTTCAAGACCAGCCTCAGCAATTTAGCAAGGCCCTACACAACTTAGCCAGACCCTGTCTTATTAAAAAGGGCTAGGGACTTGGTTAAGTGCCCCTGGGTTTAATCCCCACTACCAGGAAAAAAAATCTAAGTGTGTGCTCTTTTATATAGTAGTATCAAGAATTTGAGAGAATTGAGCTTTGAATTCAGCCAGGCTTCACTGATTACCCATGTGGGAGGCAGGAATGGCTGTATTTAATAACACCCATCAGACTCATGTCCACAAAGAACATTATATAAAAAAATTGCCCTGATATCACACATTTTAAATTAAGTCACAAACCCTTTCTTCAAAACCTAGTTTTTGGAGTTATGGAGACTTGGCCAATTTGGGATTGCAGTTGCCAGAATCTAGATCAGAAAACTGTCCCTCAATAGTGTTATGTTTTCTAAATTCTTTAGTATGACTAATGACAAGTATACATTGTAATGCCAAGGATGGTGGAGGTGGTGGTGGAGATCCAGCAGATATCTCTGATTGGTAAATGGAAATAAATCATTGTGTGGTGTGTGTGTGTGTGTGTGTGTGTGTGTATGTGTGTGTGTGTGTATTGGGGGCAGTAAAGCCATGTTTCCTCTACAAGGAAAGAGAGTATGAAACAATTTCATGGTTCTTCATGCCTTACATATTGAAGTTGCTACAAATTACAATCATAAATACTGTCCTACATAGGGAAAGGAAGATGGTACTAAGTCTAGCTTTGTTTGCAATAAATATCCCAAATATTATTCATTTGCCAGAAGTCTAGAGTGAAAAAAATATTAGGGAATGTTTTAATTCAGATGTGAGGTGTCCCCCAAAAGCTCACATGTAGGTCCACAGGAAAAAATGATTGAGTTTTAAGAATCTTAACTCAATCAGTGAATTTATCCCTTGATAGGGACTAGTTGAGTGGCAACTGAAGTGCTGGGGTGTGGCTGGAGGAGGTGGGAATCGGGATATGGCTTTGGATATATATTTGTATCTGGCCAGTTGTGTCTCTTTCTCTCTGCTTCCTGATCACCATGATGTGAGCTGCTTCCCTCTGCCACACTCCCCTGCCATGATATTCAACTTTGAGCCCAGAGAAATGGAGCCAGGCTTCTATGGATTAAGACATCTGAAACCGTGAACCCTCAAACATTTCTACAATTGTGCTAGTCAGGTCCTTTAGTCACAGCAGAAAGAAAGAAAAACTGACTAAAACAGAGAATCTCTGCCTCCTGAAGTGGTGTAAACTTAGGTTTGTGTTCCCTTATTTCTCTGCTTTACTAATATAACACTTAATGATCCAAAATAGCTGCTTGAGTTTCACCCACCATGACCATGTTATAGTTTCAATATGAGGTATCCCCCAAAAGTTCATGTGTAAGAAAATGCAAGAAGGTTCAGAGGTGAAAAAGAATAGATTATGATAGTTGTAACCTCACTGATATGGATTAATTGGTTGATAACTATAGACAAGGATGGTGTGGCTAGAGGAGATAGGTCACTGGGGAGTGGGACCTTAATAGATCAGGTGGGTGTAGCAATCATCCTGCCACTGCAGTGACAGTCTCTGGAAAGCTCCCTGAGTGCATTTATGTTTGCCAAGGGGATGACAACATTTGTATATGTACTATTTTACTACATTGACAATCTCACTGGAAACACAACTTGAATCAGTTTAATTTGGAGATTATAGACACAAGGGTACACTTTAGGATAGTAGGTGTGCTTGTGCACATCTTCTACATAAGTCAGTTTGGCTAACACTAGCAAATTATTACTTCAGTTCCCAAAGCAAGTAATCATTTAAATAATAGCACTGACTTCAAAAAAGGGACATACTCAAAAATATAGATTTTAGAAAAAGATAACAACCTTTGTATCTATGAATACTGTTTCCAAATATCAAAAGAAATAAGATTGTATATTTGGAAAGTGGTTTTATTCATCTTAATATGAACAAAACCCATGACATTAGTGGAAACTGAAATTAATGTCATACTAGTTTAATTTTTAATCAGTATATTGTAAAGTAGACAATCTACTTAAAGATTCAGAAATATATGGTAAAAAGCAATGTTTTCCAGCCTAGTCCCAGTTTTGCTCTGAGGAGCCACCACTTCAGTTTCTACTTTTAGCTCTCCTAGCTGTTGACTCCATATCTATACTATCTAGGGTGCAGGGTGGTTTGTGTCTGTCAGTGTCTTTCTTTTCTTTAATGCTATAATATCATAATTTATCAGTCTTAGACATTAATTCATATTTCTGATGTAATAGGAATGAACTGGACTCAGTTCTATCACGCCTCTTCTCTACTCCTCCTCAAATACACATGGTCAGAACAGCTGGTCTTACTGTCTCCCCTCTGTCTTTTCTATTATACTTCTCTATCATAAAAATTTATACTACTTCATTTATCTCTATAATTATAATTCTTTAGTAGGTGCATTCAAAAAGTTTAAATTTTTTAAAAATTGATAATGGCATATTCATGTAAAGTTGTTTATTGAAATGCTGTTAGACTTCCTTCTCTGTTCTTACAATATCATAACCCCTGTGACACTCAAAAGTAATTCGCTGTTCATGGTGAAAAAGATGCTCCTATATTTCACATGTGAGAATCATATTAATAATGTTATTCTAATTTAAACCCACATCCAAGATTTTTTCCGTATTTTGCATCAAATTGTGAACAAAACCAATAATCAATTTTACTTGGAACATACAAATATGACAAAATTTTTGTCCAAGAAATATGGGATTAATATATCTGTAAGTCCAAAGTTGTAATTTATGGGTATATAACAAGGAATGATATTCCTACTTTCAACTGCAAGCTCCACCATTCACTTAAAATCATATCATCTTTTAGCTTGGCTTGTTTTTGGATTATAACATTCTTGTACAAATTTCCTCCCCAACAGAGTTTTATTTTATTTTTTCATGTTTTCTAGGTCTTTATGTCATCAAATGCTTTCATCTTCCCAGTCTAGTCTTCCATGTTCTGCTCTTTTTTTTTCCCTTGAAGATCTTCTAATGTTTTTCAATCCTTATTCCAATTTGGATTGGTTACTTTCCAGGGTTGTTACCCTGTGATTTCTTTTCACTGCTTTTCAGCTGTATTTGCTGTCCTCTGAATCCATGGCTTTTAATTCTCATTTAAATACCTTCTACTCTGTGACAGGCTACTTTCATGTGTTTAGAAAACCTGAGACCTCATAGGTCAGAAAATACCTCCAGTATGCCCACACACTTAATCAATAGTTTAGTTGGTTGTTAAGTTCCTTTGCATTTAGAAAACAGACTTGCATGTTTCAGTCATAATTGTTCGATTTTTAAACACTAATGGTTATTTTGAATTTTTTTCTCTCAAAATCATTGGCTATTTTGGATTTATTTTGAGATTTTGTCATCAAGATAATGTATGTAGTTAACAAAATTTTTGAATATTCTTAGCACTTAATTTCAAGACTTATAACTCTAAAAAAGTATAATAACTCTCTGATGGTATAGGTGACACACACCTATGATCCCTCTTACTCAGGTGAATGAGGCAGGAAGATCACAAATTCAAGGCCAGCTTTTGTAACTTAGTGAGGTCCTGTTTCAAAATAAAATATAAAGTGATCTGAGGATGAAGAACAGTGGTAGACCTCCCTGTGTTCAATTTTCAGTATTGGGAAAAAAAAGTAGTACTTTTTTCAACTATGTAATTTTTCTCCATTTTTGTTTGTTTGTTTATGTTGATATGTTTCTCTGACTGCTGTGCTTCCTCTTTTGAGGTATTAATTAGGTGAATATTAAATCATCAGAATGGATTATTTCATTTAATCTTATTATTCTCATATTCTGAAAGAATTGTTTTATTTCCCATTATTTACAATAATTTTCTTATTTTATCAATAATATTTTTAATTTCCTAGATTTTTTCTTTTATTCAACTTGTTTTTTTTGGTTTTTTTTTTTTGTGTGTGTAAATCTCATTCTTTCACATATAAATCTTTTGTTGACCATTCTACTCCCATGCCTACTAAGTGCAGGTACACACACAGAGGCACACACACACACACAAATGTATTCTTAACATTCATCTGAGGACATAAATTGGAATTTGCTGTTGTTTTGGACTTTTGATTTTTTATTTAAAACATTCTTTTTTATGCCTTGAATCATCAAATTTACCTACCATACGTTGATTTATTTGTCTCATTCTATTTCTAGTAAACTAATGCCTTTGTTCAAATATCTTACAGGCATGGTTGCTCATTTTTATTAAAGAATGATGGTCCACATAAATTGGGTGGAGCTCTAAATGCATGAGTAGAGCTTTATGAATGAGATTGTTTTGCTTAGGGTGATCTGTCAGTGGCTCCAACACCTTCCTCAAATGTCATGTATTTTCAAGGGATGCAGAATACCCTTAAGACTCTTGATAAATGGAATGAATAACTCTGATGACAGAAAGTTTTCAACTTTATTTTATGGTTAAGAAAATTGAGGGGCTGGGGTTGTGGCTCAGTGTTAGAATGCTCGCCTAGAATGTGCGAAGAACTGGGTTCATTCAATCCTCAGCACCACTTAAAAAAATAAATAAATAAAATGAAGGTATTTTTTTTTAAAAAGAAAGAAAAAGAAAATTGAGGAGAAAAAATTTTAGTGTATTTGGAAGTAATTTGAGAATTCAACCAAGGCAGGTTTGACACTGGATTTTTTCATTAATCAGCAACCTAACTAAACATATGGCTATTGGATTTCTCCCCTATGATATGTACTTGAGTTTAGTTTAAATGATATATAAAAAGAACCTCTCTCAGTGCCCAGCTTATTTTTGTCATTCAACTACTGTTCAGCTTATTGTTGCCATTCAACCACTGTTTTCTCCCTTTCTTCACTTCTTGATTCTCCTTTCCTTTCTTCTTTTCTTTATTTCATCTTTCCAAAATTTATTTCCTTCCTTTCTTTCCCTCTTTTCTTCTTAGTGTCATGGAGGAAATTATAATCAAGATGACACCAGGAAACCATTATCCCAAAAGGCATTATCACAATAGACATTACAGAAATAAGAAGATAATTAGAAATTATTTTGAATCCTTATACTCCAATAAAATAGAAGTTAATGAAGGCATCGATAAATTTCTTAAGTCATATGATCTGCCCAGATTGAGTCAGGGGGGATATACACAATCTGAACAGACCAATATCAATTGAGGAAATAGAAGAAGCCATCAAAAGACTACCAACTAAGAAAAGTCCAGGACTGGATGGATATACAGCAGAGTTTTACAAAAACTTTAAAGAAGAGCTAATAACAATACTTTTCAAGTTATTTCAGGAAATAGAAAAAGAGGGAGAACTTCCAAATTCATTCTACAATGATAACATCACCCTGATTCCTAAACCAGACAAAGACAGTTCAAAGAAAGAAAACTACAGACCAATATCTCTAATGAACATAGATGCAAAAATCCTCAATACAATTCTGGCAAATCGGATACAGAAACATATCAAAAAGATTGTCCATCATGATCCAGTAAGATTTATTCCTGGGATGCAAGGCTGGTTCAATATATAGAAATCAATAAATGTTATTCACCACATCAATAGACTTAAAGATAAGAAGCATATGATCATCTGGATTGATGCAGAAAAAGCATTTGACAAGGTACAGCATCGCTTTATGTTCAAAACACTAGAAAAACTAGGGATAACAGTAACATACCTCAATATTGTAAAAGCTATCTATGCTAAGCTTCAGGCTAGCATCACTCTGAATGGAGAAAAATTGAAGGCATTCCCTCTAAAATCTGGAACAAGACAGGGATGCCCTCTCTCACCAATTTTGTTCAACATAGTTCTTGAAACACTGGCCAGAGAAATTACATGAAAGAAATTAAAGGCATAAAAAAAGGAAAAGAAGAACTTAAATTATCATTATTTGTGGCTGACATGATTCTATACATAGCAGACCCAAAAGGGTCTACAAAGAAACTACTAGAGCTAATAAATGATTTCAGCAAAGTTGCAGGATATAAAATCAACACGCATAAATCAAAGGCATTCCTGTATATCAGCAACAAATCTTCTGAAATGGAAATGAGTACAACCACCCCATTCACAATATCCTCAAAAAAAAAAAAAAAAAAAACTTGGGAATCAACCTAACAAAAGAGGTGAAAGATTTATACAATGAAAACTACAGAACCCTAAAAAGAGAAATAGAAGAAGATCTTAGAAGGTAGAAAAATATACCGTCTTCATGGATATGCAGAACTAACATGATCAAAATGGCGATATTACCAAAAGTTCTCTCTAGGTTTAGAGCAATGCCAATCAAAATCCCAATGGCATTACTTGTAGAAATACATAAAGCAATCATAAAATTCATATGGAAAAATAAAAGAACCAGAATAGCAAAAGCAATTCTAAGCAGGAAGAGTGAATCAGGCGGTATAGCGATACCAGACTTCAAACTATACTACAGGGCAATAGTAACAAAAACAGCATCGTACTGGTACCAAAACAGGCAGGTGGACCAATGGTACAGAATAGAGGACACAGAGACCAATTCACAAAACTACAACTATCTTAAATTTGATAAAGGGGCTAAAAGCATGCAATGGAGGAAGGATAGCATCTTCAACAAATGGTGCTGGGAAAACTAGAAATCCGTATGCAACAAAATGAAACTGAATTCCTTTCTCTTGCCATGCACAAAAGTTAACTCAAAATGGATCAAGGAGCTTGATATAAAATCAGAGACTGTGCGTCTGATAGGAGAAAAAGTTGGCTCCAATCTACATATTATGGGGCTACGTTTCAAATTCCTTAATAGGATACCCATAGCACAAGAGTTAAAAAGAAGAATCAACAAATGGGACTTACTCAAACTAAAAAGTTTTTTTCACAGTAAGAGAATAAGAGAGGTAAATAGGGAGCTTACATCCTGGGAACAAATTTTTACTCCTCACACTTCAGATAGAGCCCTAATATCCAGAGTATACAAAGAACTCAAAAAATTAAACCATAAGAAAACAAATAACTCAATCAACAAATGGGCCAAGGACCTGAACAGACACTTCTCAGTGAGAGGACATACAATCAATCCACAAGTACATAAAAAAAATGCTCATCATCTCTAGCAGTCAGAGAAATGCAAATCAAAAGCACCCTAAGATACCATCTCACTCCAGTAAGAATGGCAGCCATTATGAAGTCAAACAACAACAAGTGCTGGAAAGGATGTGGGGAAAAGGGTACACTTGTACATTGCTGATGGGACTGCAAATTGGTGCAGCCAATTTGGGAAGCAGTATGTAGATTCCTGGGAAAGCTGGGAATGGAACCACCATTTGACCCAGCTATTCGCCTTCTCGGTCTATTCCCTAAAGACCTTAAAAGAGCATACTATAGGGATACTGCCACATCGATGTTCATAGCAGCACAATTCACAATAGCTAGACTGTGGAACCAATCTAGATGCCCTTCAATAGATGAATGGATAAAAATGTGTCATTTATACACAATGGAGTATTACTCTGCACTAAAAAATGACAAAATCATGGCATTTGCAGGGCATTAGAGAAGATTATGCTAAGTGAAGCCACCCAATCCCTAAAAAACAAATGCCAAATGTCTTCTTTGATATAATGAGAGCAACTACGAACAGAGCAGAAAGGAAGAGCATGAGAAGAAAATTAACATTAAACAGGGATGAGAGGTGGGAGGGAAAGGGAGAGAGAAGAGAAATTGCATGGAAATGGAAGGAGACCCTCATTTTCATACAAAATTACACATAAGAGGAAGTGAGGGGAAAAGGAAAAAAAACAAGGGAGAGAAATGAATTACAGTAGATGGGGTAGAGAGAGAAGATGGGAAGGGAGGGGATGGGAGAGGGGATAGTAGAGGTTAGGAAAGGCAACAGAATACAGCAGACACTAGTATGGCAGTATGTAAAAATGTGGATGTGTAACCAATGTGATTCTGCAATCTGTACATGGGGTAAAAATGGGAGTTCATAACCCACTTGAATCAAATGTATGAAATATGATATGTCAAGAACTATGTAATGTTTTGAACAACTAATAATAATAAAAACAATAGTTTGGATTTTATTTTGTCAAATAACATGTTTAAAATATGGAAGTAGTAGGGGAATTAAATATCAACTGTTTAACATTCTGTTAAGAATCTGCTAAAAAACAAACTTTCATACTTTATTTTGCATAGATGTACTACATTTTATGTCTTCACCAGTTAATAGTGTTGATTCAGTGCTGGTTTTAACTCTTTCTTAAGATATATCTCTGAGTATATGATTCTGTGCAAAGAAAGGCAGTTTTTTATCTTTAATTCTATTTTAATATCTGGGATTACCAGATTCTGTTGTATATACATGTGGGCTTGTAATAGGTTTACAATTACTAGTAGAAGTGCTGTCTAATGTCTGCATTTTTGTGCATCTAATGTTCAGTAATTGACCCTCCTGCTAATCTTGAATTTTTTATGCTGTAAAGTAATAACTTTGAGCAGGATGAAGATTTGAACTGTTCTTTGGGATTTTAACTTGTCTCATTTTCTTCCTCTTGGCTGATACACCTCCTCCTGACTATATGCCACCTGATGAACAGCTGGGCCAAGATAATGCCCAGACTATGGATACAAGCAATAATATGATTCCTCAGATTATGCCCAGTATATCCAGTAGAGGTAAGAGAAGTATATTTTATCTTTTATCAGAAAGTTATGTTCAACCATGTTGATTTTATTGTAACTGTGTTTTTTCTTTGTTTATTTTTCTTTTTTTAATCAGTGGATCTTTTATTTATTATTATTATACCTGGTGCTGAGGATTGAACCCAGGGCCTCACACATGCCAGGCAAGTGCTCTATCACTGAGCTAGAAATCCAGCCCCTGTAGCTGTTTTTATTTTATTTTTGTTTATTTATTTGCAGTGTCATAGGCCCAGTGCAGGGCCTACCACATGCTAGGTGAGCATTCACCACTGATCTACACCCCCAGTCTTGGCCACTTTAAAAGAAACAGGAACATGTATATTTTATATACTATAAATTCACCTTAACTATATGATTGAATGATTTTGGAAAACATATAAATTTTGTACCCCAATGAAGTTTGAGAGCATTTGAAAGGATCCTCACTCATATGAACAGCTCTACATACCATTCCAATCTGTTTTCTGTATGTATAGATTTATCTTTTCTAACCATTTTATATAAATGGTCATGTAATATGTAATCTTTCATCTGGCTTCTTTCAAATAACATAGTATTGTCAAGATACATTCATGTTATAACATAATAGTTCGTTCCGTTTTATGGCTGAACAGTGGGGTTTTTTTGTATAGATATACCACATTTTACCTATTCACCAGTTAGTAGGCATTTTAACTATTTCTTGTTTTTGTTTTCTTTAGTATGAATAATACTCTTAGAAACTTTTGTATAAAAGTCTTTGTGTGGACACCGTTTTTGTTTCTTGGGAAGATACCCAGAAGTAGAATCGCTGTGTCATATAGTAAGTTTAACCATTGAAGGAAAACTGTCAACCTTCTCCAATGTAGCTGTAACTTTTTACACCTGCAGCATATCAGGGTATGAGTTTTTCATAATCTGTTAACACGTACTATTATATCTGTCTTTTTGATTATAGTCATTTTAGTGAGTATGAAGTGCACATTGTGGTTTCAGTTTTATACTCCTAATGAGTAATGATATTGAGCATTTTAAAAATTTTTCTTTGATGAAATGTTTATTTTATGTTTTTTTTGCCCATTGAGTTGTTTATCTTTTTATTAAGTTGTACAAGTTCTTTATATATTCTGGATTTGAATCCTTTATCAGAAAGTGATTTACAAATATTTTATCTCAGTAGATTTTGTTTTCTTAATAATGTTTTCTGAAGCACAGTAGCTTTAAATTTTGATGAAGTCAAGTTTATCAATTTTTTCTGGATCATGTTTTTTGGTATTGTATCTAAGAAATCATTATCTGTTCCAGGTATGTATAGATTTATCTTTACAAAAAATATTCTGCTATGTTTATTCTATGTGTTCTGTAGTTGTAGCTCTTATATTTAGGTCTCTGATTCATTTGAGTTATGTTTGTGTATGCCATATGGTAAATATCTATATTTTTTGTTCTCCATTGCACTGACATCTTTATTAGAAATCACTTTATAATAAAAATTTACAAATGTGAGGGTTTGTTTAGGGCCTCTCAGTTTTGTTCATTGATTGTATATCTGTACCTCTTTGTCTTGATTACCAAAGCTTGATATTGAGGATTTTTCCACATAATTTTTTATTGCAGTAAAATAGACATAAAATTTATCATCTTAACCATTTTAAAGTCATATAGTTTGTTGCCATTAATTACATTCATAATGTGCAGTGGTTACCATCTTACATCTCTGTAACTGTTTTTACTGTATGAAACCAAAGAAAATTTCTGTACCAATTAAACAATAACTCTACATATCTTCCTTCCCTAGCTCCTGGAAACCACCATTCTATTTTATTCCTTCTTTCTTCTCTTTTTCTCTCCCTCTCATGAATCCAGGACCTTACTCAAGAGCTCTATCACCCAGCCCCACCATTCTACATTTTGTCTATTTGTCTTTTTATGACTGACTTATTTTACTTAGCATAATATCCTCAACTTCATCTTTTGTGGTAAGATGAGTAATATTTCACTGTATGTTCACACCACATTTTGTTTATCCAGCATGCACTGATGAACACTTGGGTTGCCTCTAGGTTTTGGATATTTAAAGATAACTTTTTGAAACCCTTCTTTCAATTCTGCTATTGTGGGGTATCATAGGTTCTGTGCATTTCAACTAGGTGAAGTTGGTTGACATTATTGTTCAAGTTTTCTATATCCTTATTTCCTTTCTAATTATTCAATCATTTATTGAGAATGAGGGATTGACGTTCCCAACTATTGTTGAATTGTATATTTCAACATTCAGTTCTGTTGAGATTAACCTTACATGTTTTGGGATTCTGTGGTTTGTATAATTCAGCATACAATTCAGTGGTGTTCAGTACATCTACAGTGTTGCTACCACTGTCACTGTCCGTACCTATTATAAAGCTCCCTATTCTCTCTTCTCTGGCCCCTGATCAATAGTCTGTTACTTTTCATCTCTGTAATGGCTACTTGAGGTATTTAAGTGGAATGATGTATTTAGGAACTTTATCTCTAGCTTATTTCACTTAGTATGGATGGCATTTTCAAGATTTACCCATGTCATAGCATGAATTAGAAATTCATTCCTGCTGAGTGTGGTGGTGCAAGCCTGTGATCACAGTGGCTTGGGAGGCTGAGGCAGGAGGATTGGTAGTTCAAAGCCAGCCTTAGCAACTTAACCAGGCTCTAGCAACTTAGCAAGACCTGGTCATTAAATAAAATATAAAAAGTGTGGGGGATATGGCTCAGTGATTGAGTGTGGCTGAATTTTAATCCCCAGTGATAAAAAAGAAGAGAGAGAGAGAGAGAGAGAGAGAGAGAGAGAGAGAGAGAGAGAGAGAGAGATTCCTTCTTAAGGCCAAATTATACTCCATTGTATGTGTGTACACTTTTTGTTTCTCTTTTATCTATTGATGGTTTGGAGTTTTTCTACTTTTTTTGGTTGTTGTGAATCATGCTGTTATGTTTGAGTGTCTGCTTATAATCCTCTTGAATATTATATTCTTGAAAATAGAATTGATGTGTCATATGCTAATTATGTTTAACTTTTCAAAACCACCAAACTGTTTTGTAGAGTAGCTGCATCATTTGACATTCCTACCATCTATACATAAAGGTTCCACTTTTCCCATGTACATGCTAATGCGTGTTTTTGATGTTTTTTCTTTTTTAATAATTACCATCCAAAGGATATGAAGTGATTCTCATTGTGGGTTTTTAATTGTCTCCTTTTTAAATTGACAATGAAAAATTGTATTTTTTTATGGTGTCAATGTGGTTTTAAAGTCACTTTGTTTTGAGACTTTAAGTTCTGTGGATTTCTATTCACAGAGTTTCTTTACAACCTCTTAGGGAGGTGTGATCCCAGCTAGAAGCCTCATGGTTATAATAATAAAATTAAAAGGTCATCACTCTGGACAGCTCTGGTGGGGGACAACAGGCTGCTTTTGTGGATGAAGCAGCCACTGTCCACAGGAAAACAGCTGCCCCATGTCCACCTGCACCCAAAAGTCCTACCTAGCACACTGGCCAAAAATTCCCTGCAAATCTGTCTGACCATGCAGAGAAGAAGTGTAAATGGGAATGTCAGCACTCATGAAAAGTCAGTCACAACAAGGCACTTGGGGAAATAGACATCAATAAGGATGTTAGAAGATCAGCCAAAGTACAAAATGAGTGATAAGATCAGGGATAATTTCAACAGAGGGGTAGTTGAACACACATTCCTTGAAAGAATCAAGTGTATACTCACCATAGCATTGAAATTTGAAAACAATAGGCAATGCAGACGTAGATGATTTTAGTAATCCATGCTCTCTTTAAAATGAGGCTTTGGGAGAAGAATAAAATAAGTGTGAGTTTTGCATTTTGTGTCCAGAACATGATGTGATGAAAGAAATATATGGAGCAGGTGACATGCATATTTCTTCCACCATTTTGGGGAGCATGTTTTGAAACCCTACCATTTAGAGTTTGGGGATAAAAATAGGTGTACCCTGGGTTTATGTATATAGAGATGATGCATGAATAGACCATATGGTGAATAAAAAATATAACAGGTTACTATTTTAAATAATGGATTAAATTGATATTTTATAAAATACATGAAATCTGGTATTCACATACAAACATTCAATCCAAGTAGTTATACATGTAGTGGTAATATTAGGGTTACAAATTATAACAAAGTGTGTTTGAGTTTTGCTTCGAAAATGAAGAAGGAATTCAAAAGTTATGTGATATAAAAGAAATCTCATGAAAAAGCAAGTAAAGAAACACGGAGATGCATGGGATCTGATACAGGGAGTGAATGAAAGAGAATCATATGCATGTCAATTTGTAAATTGTGGATGAAATGATACATCCTATGATGTATATATACAGAAGAAATAGGAATATAACAATTTTGAATAAAAATTTAATTCAAAATACACATAATGTCCCAAATGAAAATACTTTCATTGATGTTAAACTGGGTCACTTACTGTAGAAATATTAGGGTTAGTACTCAATATTCACTGAAGTTCATTTTGAGTATTCCGAAATGAATATGTAGGTCAAGAAAATTAGTATTTCTGAAAAATATCTCCTGAAAATTTGATTATAAATCCACACAGATGGACATGAAAGAATCAAGGTAGTATAAGTATATGACACAAATAAATCATGTTTGCAAATTCATTATATATATATATATATATATATATATATATATATATATATATATATTTAATACATTAAAATGAAATAGTATGTATGCCAATCGAAATTCATAAGGGGATATATATCCTTCACATATGTACCCAAAATATTCATTTTCCTCTACATTGTTTCATGTCTAAACTTGTTGAAGTATAAACCTCATCATACCTTGAATTTTCAGTTACCTCAGTGTATTGGGGGGCAGTGATCTCTTCATGAAATTCATTTTTACCAAAGGGAGAGTACTCTCAAGAATATACCTGTGATGGCAGTAGAATTATATATATATATATATATATATATATGTATATAAAAACATACATTGTGACCAAGGCGACAGAGACAGGGAGTCAGGAAGTTACATATTTGTTAATTTTGAAAATTCATGGAGAAGAAAAATGAGAAAAATGTGTCACAGGTTTTATAATATGTATCTCTGATGAAGCAAAGGGAAGTCAAAGTATACACCATGCGTCCTATCAGATGCCTCTACTTCTATTCCTTTAGGATTATATTTATCAATGTTAGGATAAGTAGTCAGAGCCTAGAAGGTTATGGGTTAGTGTCAGAGATTCAATATTTCAAATGGCAAAACAGAAAATGAGTCTAATACATATGGGAATACGTGGCACGTAAAAAGCTTCCACTGTCATCCACCACAATGCCTGGACATTACTATCACCCCAAAGAAGACACAATGAGAGGAGAAGAGGAAATAAATCTGTGAATACATATCTGGAATTGGAAATTCTGAGGAGCTCACAAACTTGTGTGTGGCAGAAGAGATCCCAAAAGTAGAGGCCAGGGTAAACATTCCACAAACATGGAACTTTGCTGGCCTAATGACTTCTTGACTATCTGCCTCTGACATTCGTCCACTAGAAATATAGCTTTGTGTTTTAGCTTCCTTTGTAGTGAGATCATGAAAGCTTGGTCTGAGTCTATGTGAACAGGAGGACATGGGTTCATATTTTCCAATAGGAACAGGAGGCAGCAGTGCTGAATCCTCTCTATGCAGGTAACTGTGGCCTTTGGGATATGAATGTCTCCCTGAGTGGATTGTGAAGCCTTTGGCTCACTGCCCAGTATTAATGGCATTTTTTACAGCTTCCCTGGAGAATTGGTGTTTGTTTTTGAAACACAAAAAGGTCAACCAGGACACAGTGCTGGAAGGAGATCTGCCACATGGGGTGAGTCAGGGTCTGAAGGCAAAAACACAAACTGGGCTGCTACCCCATATACCTTTCCCACTTGAGCATACCAACTTGTTTCTGAGCATCGCACCAAATCCTCTCCCCACAACAATATGACTTTATTTTTTTGGATCTCCTGGCTGCACCTTGTCAGTCACATGTCATTTGGAAGCCAATGACAGAAACACAGGGGCCCACCACAGATGTTGGATCACACACCTGCACTCCATTGCTCCAGGCCCAGTGTCCTGCTGGCTCCTACTCACTGGCATCTCTGTTCTTCACCATGGTCATGAATTCCAGTCAGTCAAAAATGGCACTCGCTGGTTCAGTCATGATGAGCAACAGGAGATCTAAAGGTTCTCCAGGGATTTCTGGTCATGGGATTCTCAAAAACTTCATGGTATTGGCCTAGCCATATTTCAAGAATGAAGAAGTTGACACTGTGGGTTTTGATTCATTCAGGAGCCACTAAGTGTTGAGGAATCTCCTTTCAGTAAAAGCTCTGGAGATTGCATGCAGGCAAGGTTCCCAAGGAGTGGTGAAAGGTCACAGGAATCCAGGCCCATTGGGGTCTAAAATATGAGGTTCCTCTGAGTTTTGGCTCTCAACTATAGCTGAGAAGGCTTTCACAGCAAAATCATGTGAAATCCTGGCTGAGATTCCCAGTGCTATGGAGAAAGCCACCCTCGGCCTAGATCTCCATTTCCAAAGGCTCCTCTAATGCCTGGCCTTCTAAAATCCCAACACAATTCATGGCAATAGTTCTCTGAGATCAGTTCCAGAACTCAGTCTTTAATGGCATCACACCAGAGTTCAAGCTGAGGTGGACCCAGTCATCTTTTCCAACCACCACACAAAAGACCACTATTCTAACAAAAACAGTCCCACATGGCCCTCATCTTCTTCCATACAGACACTCATCATAACATTCTGGCTGGGGGTTTCTATAGGGTGAGCAGTCTTAGAAAGTGTGCAAAGAAAGCTCTCATGCCTATCATATGCCAAATATCATGGCGGCCAGGGCACCCTTCCTGAGAAACAGGATAGATAAAATGGGCCTGTAGTTAATACTGCTCTGCTTGTCAAATTAGAGGCCTCCTGCCTGCCATGGGTAGATTCTTTATGTGTACTGGACTCATGAAAAAACCCAAACACCTGTGTGCTAGTTACTGGAGGGCTTGCAACAACTCATTTGACCCAGAGGATCCCTGTTCTGACTTCATAGGGGTCAGGAGCCTGACCAGAGGAAGGCAAGAGACTTTATCCAATAGTACACTTCTTTTTCATCCTTTTAGATTGGGATGGACACATGGGAATTTTCTTGAGTTTCCTGAGGTGCTGAGAATGTAATTCACAGCCACACACAGGGCCAAGGGGCTGATTCAGACACAGCTTTTACAAAGCACTTTACTTAAAAGGCACAGATTAGGCCTCTTCATTTCCATTTGAAACTGTTTTCTTGAGGAGTCCCAAAGGAGTGCCCTAAGGCAAACACCTCCCTGACATTCAGGGGAACAGAACAATAGGGAAGAAAGAAGCCTGGAGAAAAACTTGGCTTTAATTGAACACTGTGGCACTGACACCTCCTGATCATGCAACTTGGGTTACTATCTATCCAAGCAGGGATTCTCCAGAGAGATCCTTAGCAGTCATGCTAATTTTTGAGTTTTCTGAGATGCTTGGCATGCCCTTCAGCAATCCAGTCCATGGTCATGTCACAGAGCTTGAATGTGGTACACATCTTGGACACAAAACCAGGAAACCCTTCAGAGAGTGGCCAGAATTCAGGAAGAATTTTTTAATATTTATTTTTTTAGTTATGGCCGGACACAACATCTTTGTTTGTGTTTGTATGTGGTGCTGAGGATTGAACCCAGGCCACACGCATGCGAGGCGAGCATGCTACCACTTGAGCCACATCCCCAGCCCCTACTGTAATAATTTGATGATAAATATTTGTTGACTGTATGCTCTTGGTGGAATCTCCCCAACTTTAACTGTTGGTGGGGGGATGCTAGCCCTTGCATACCTCCCTGAATCTTCAGGTGGCCCCTGCTCTAGATTACCCTGCCACCTGCCCATAATCATTCCTTCTGGGTCTCTTATCCTAGACTCCTCTGCGTATACTGCTTGCCCTCTTCAGCCTCCTTGGATGAGATACAAATTTGTTAGGGCTGGTGAAGACCCTTAAACCCTGGCTCTGGTTCGACTTCTCCACCAGTCTATCAAGCTGCTCTCTTGGACTCAGGCTCCCCTGTATCCCAGCCACTGGGCAGGTTACTTGACCTTCCCCAGCCTCACTTACCTCTTCTGTATAACCCAGTTCATCACAGTGTTGCAGTTGGGTGATCGGGATTCAGTGAGTTCGTCACCTGGGGATGTTTGGTGACTGCAAAGCACAAGATCAATACTAATTCTCACTTGTGTCATTATAAGTAACAATATGTTTCATAGTGAATGGAAAGTCTCCATAGCTTGATGCCCCAGAGCCCAATGGAGACAGAAAGCAACACAGCCTATTATTTGTAGGTACACTCCATGTCCCCTTCCTGACCCTGGCCCTATGACTGCCTTCTCACCCCCACCAGAACCGAAGACAGCCTTTGGGCTTCTTAGGAATCCCACGCCCTGCATGGTGGGGCACAGGGGTGGAACCCTGCCCAACCCCCCTGCTTCCCCTCCCTGTCAGCTTCCCCACCAGCCACTTTGCAGTTGCTCTGCCATGCCAAAGACAGAGGACACACTGCCCCCACCAGCTGCCAGGCCCCAGAGTCCTGCCCCTCTCCCACCTTGGCCTCTTCAACAGAGCTCAGTCTAGGGCTCTTGGTGGAGGGTGACCGTGGGCTGGGGAGGGCCACAGAGAGAAGAGGGCTCCAAAAGCTGTGCCTTGGACTTTCTGGACTAGGTTCTGATACTGATTGGAGCAGTCTCCTCCATATTTGGTCGCCGTGGCCCCGGGACCAATGAATGTGCAGAGCCACAGCCAGAAGGTGGCCGTGGGCTTTCCTTTTCCTCTGTGTGTTTTCTGTGTAAATCAACTGCTCAGTTCTGGTTTGGGCCTCGGAGGGCTCATGGGATTTGGCAGGTGATTTTTTCTGGGGTCCCCCATCTCTGCCAGTCCCTGCAGGAGCCAGAAGTTTCCTTCTCTCCTCCATGGCTGGCCCCTTCATTTCCTTCCTCACTCTTCTCCCTTCCTGTTTTCTCTCTTTCCTGGTGTCTCTATCAACCCCCTCCCCGCGCCCCACTCATTCTCTGTGTCTCTGTATCTTTCTCTCTGTCCGTGATCAATTCTGCCTCCGGGTGTCTTTCATCCAGTGGTTCTCTCTGTCTGCTTTATCATCTTCTATTTCTATTTCTTTTTCTCTGTCAATCAAAAAGAGAAAGGGAAAACCAAGTCCTGAGCACTGGAAGGCCCAGCCTCTGCCATTAACTCTCTCTGAGTGAACTTTGACTTCAACATTTCTGAGCCTTTGTTTCCCCATCCCCACCATGAAGGCTCTACCTAAACTGTGCACTAAAATGGAAGTTGGGGAATCTCCCAAGTGCATTTTCATTCCAGGGAGGAGCTCAGAGGAAGGGACAGGTCCCATTCTCTGCAGGAAGCAGGGTCCCCACAGAGCAGTGTGGACAAGAGATGGGGAGGGCAATGGAGCCTTTCCTTGGGTAGTAAGGACTTATGGGAAAGGGCAAAGATGGAGGAGACTGCTCCAGCCAGTATCAGAACCTAGTTCAGAAAGTCCAAGGCACAGATTTGGAGCTTGGAGTCTGGAAAGATTGAGGTGCTGATCTAGCAATGGCAGATGGAATTACAGGACAGAGGACCTGGATTGTTTGTTTATTTATGTGGGGGTGGTACCAGGGAATGAACTCAGGGGCACTCGACCACTGAGCCATCCCCAGGCCTATTTTGTATTTTATTTAGAGACAGGGTCTCCCTCAGTTGCTTAGTGGCCCAGTTTTGCCGAACTCACTATCCTCCTGCCTCAGCCTCCCATGTGCCAATGGGATGACAGGTGTGTGCCCAGCCAGAGCACAGGTCCTGCCTTTGGTGGTTATTCTACTCTGCATACCACTCTGGATTAGGCCAAAGGACAGGTCCCTCCATCTTAAACCTTACTTCTCCTCTCCTCGTGGCATCCACCCACTATTCTGTAGTGATTTGAGGGTGAATGAGTCTGAGCTATGGAGTGTCCCACGTCTCTGCATTGCTTTCTCATTTGGTCCCTCAGGCACCACCAACTTCACTATAAGCCAAATCAAGCTCATTCTCCACAACCACCCCCACATCTTCCTCCTCCATGGTTTCCTCCCAGGAGCTCAGGCTCAGACTCTTCCTTTCTCATCCCTTCTCAAATCCAGTCCAGCCCTGTGCCTTGCAGACTCAGCCTCCTTCCTCTCCTTCCTCAGGACCCTGCTGCCCTAGATCCTGTGGGCACCATTTCTGTCTCATCATCCCCAACTCTGCCTCCACACAGTTGCCAAGGCAATGACAATTTGGGGTACTAGGAGTAATTTCAGGGTTTTGGCTATTACATAGAAGATAGCTAGAAACATTCTTTTGTGTGTCCTTTGAAATACAATTGTCAAGCCACGGATAAGCACAGAGTCATCTCTTGGTATCCACAGGGCATTGGTTTCAGGACCCCACCAATACCAAAATGCACAGATGCTCAAGTCCCTTATGCAAAATGGCATAGTGTTGCATGTCTTCTTTAAGTCATCTCTAGATAACTGCAATGTCAATTCTATGTAATAATTAGACTGCATTGCTTAAGGAATAATGGCAAGAAATTTTTCTCTAAATGTTTGGAGCAGATGCAATTTTCCCCCCAATAATTTAGATCCTCATTTAGTTGAATCCACAGGTACACAACCCATGGCTATGGAGGGTCAGCTGTCTTCAGCTTCAGCAGATGCTTTCCAAGAGTGGTACCGATGCCTACTCCCACCAGAAGTGTGTGAGCATTTTTGTGGCTGCTCGGTCATTTCTGTTTTCTTTCATTTTACTCACAGCAATGGGTTTATGGTGGCATCTTATTATGGTATTAATTTTCATTTTTCTTTTTGATTAAGTGGAACACCTTTTCATGTGTTTATTGACTATTTTTTTAGTTGTAGTTGGACATAATACCTTTATTTTATTTATTTATTGATATGTGGTGCTGAGGATTGAATCCAAGGCCTCACATGTGTAGGATGAGTGCTCTGCCACTGAGCCACAACCCCAGCCCCTATTGGTAAATCTTGATATTCTTTTTTTGTGAAGTGTGTCATTCCTTCACACAGTTTTCTATTGTTTTGTCTAACATAATTTGAAATATGAGTCTTTTATTAGATATATCTTTGTAAATATTTTATCCTATTCTGTGGGTTGTCTTTTCACTCTCTTAGCGCAACCTTTTGATGCACAGAAATTCTTTCTTTTAACATAGTCCAAATGATCAAATTTTCCTTCAAAGATAGCATGTTCCCATTTTGTTTAAAAAAAGTGTCTACTTCAAAGTTGCAAAGTTGTTCTCTTCTGTTTTCCTCTTTTCATTAGTATTATTTTATTTAAAAAATATTTTAGCTGTAGATGGACACAGTACCTTTATTTTATTTATTTAATTTTATGTGGTGATGAGGATTGAACCCAGTGCCTCACACATGCTAAGCACATGCTCTACCACTGAGCCCCACAATCTTGGAAAGGGCTTTACCACTGAGCCCCATAATCCCAGCCCCAGCCCATTCTTATTTTATTTTTTGATTTTTTTCTTTTTTTATGTACTATGGCTTGAAACCAGGGGCATTTTACAACTGAGCTACATCCTCAACCATTTATTTTAAAATTTTGAGACAAGGTCTCCCTAAATTGCTATAGTTCACTAAGTTGTCCAGGCTGGCCTGGCCTTGAACTTGTGATCCTCCTATCTCCACCTTCAGAGTTCCTGGGATTGTAGGCACATACCAATCTGTGTTGCCTTAGTTCATTTTTAATTGACATATAATTGTACAAATATATGAGACACCAGGTTGAGTTTCACCATACCTAATATATATTCTGTAATGCTCAAATCACAGTAATTAGTATGTCTACCAAATCAAATATTTATCCTTTCTTCATGGTGAAATATTAAAAATCCTCTTTCAGCTATTTTACTTTTTAGTTGTTTTTTTTTTTTGTTTGTTTGTTTTTTATTTTGAGTTGTGGTCTTACAAAGTTGCTTAGGACCTCACTAAGATGCTGAAGCTGGCTTTGAACTTATGATCGTCCTATCTTAGTCTCCCAAATCACTGGGATTACAGGTGGGCACCACTGTACCTGGATGGATATTATTCTGAAAGCTTGAATGTGCTGCCTTTCACATTTACATCTGTAATTTATCTGATTGCATGATGTAAGCTAAATATCAAGAAAAAATTTTTTCCTTGTGGCTATCTTACTGATGAGCACCATTTATTATTATTTTTTAAAGTATCCAATGTCATCTGGTGTGTTGGTGCACACCTGTAATTCCAACAACTTGGGGAGCAGAGCCAGGAGGACAGTAAACTGAAGGTCAGCTTCAGCAAATTAGTGAGAACTTGTCTCAAAATTTATAAATAATTAAATATATAAATAAATAAAACATCTGGGGATGAGCTCAGTTGTAGAGTGCCAGCCTAGGACACCTTTGGCCCACGTATTAAATCCCTAGTATCAAAAAATGTATTTAATATGCTGCAGTGTTATTTTTTGTAATATATAATAAATTAAGCGGTCATATATGTGAAGTTCTGTCTTTGAATTTTCCACTCTTTCTGTTTATCCATGTATATATCCTTGGGCCACTATTAAAATGCCTTAATTACTCAAACTTTCTGGGTCTTGGTAGCTAACAATGAGAGTACTATAGCTATGTTCTTTTCCTTTAAGATTACCTGGGCAACAGGTGTGGTAGTGGATGCCTGTAATCCCAGCAGCTCGGGAGGCTGAAGTCAGAGGATCATGAATTCAAAGCCTGCCTCAGCAAAAGGGAGGCATTAAACAACTCAGTGAGATCCTGGCTCTAAATAAAATACAAGATAGGGCTGGGGATTGGCTCAGTGGTTGAGTGCCCCTGAGTTCAATTCCCATTACTCCCCAAAAAAATAGATTACCTGGGAAATTCTCAGCCCTTTGCAGACCCATCTGAATTTTAGGACCAATTTATCAATTCCACACAGAAAACCAATTGCTGGGGTTTTTGAGTGAGACACATTGAATTCATGGATTCATATGGGGAGAAATGAGAATTGACATATTTATAATATTTCTAATTCATGAGTACAGTTTTCTCTTAATTTATATATTTTTAAATTTCTCTCCATCATGTGTTGTAGCTTTCATTGGGAAGATTTTCTACATCCTCCATTAGGTTTTCTTCCTAAGAATTTGATATATATGCTTTTAGAAATGGAAGGGTTTTTAAAGCCTTCTTTTTCTATATTCTGCTGCTAGATAGAAATATAATTGATTTTGCATATTAACCTCTTTTCTTGGCACTGAGGATTGAACCCAGGGCTTCAGGCATGCTAGATAAGCAATCTACCACTGAGATACATCCCCAGCATGAGCCAATGCACCCAGTATGCATATCGACCTTCTAATCATTGGTCTTGCTAAATTCACGTATCATTTCTGTTTTTCTGCAGACCCTTTTAGGTTTTCTGTGTACACAGTCATATTAAATAGAAATAGCAATATTTTGGTACCAGGAATTGAACCCAGGGGTTCTTAACCACTGAGCCACATCCCCAGCCTTTTTTGGTATTTTCTCTAGCGACAGAGTCTCATTAAGTTGCTTAGGGCTTCAGTAAGTTGCTAAGGCTGGCCCTGGACTCAAGATCCTCCTGCCTCAGCCTCCCAAGCCACTGGGATTACAGCCATGCATCATCTTGCCCAGCAGAAATTTCAATTTTTCATTCCAATTCATTTATTTATTGGGTCTGTGGGCTGGAATCTCTAGCAAAATATTGAGAACAAATGGTGAGTGGGTACCCTGTCTCACTGTGCAGATGCTTTCAAAATTTCACTGCTCAGTATGCTGTTTGCTGAAGGTTTTTCAAAGCTTCTCCTTATCAGGTTGAACAAACTTTCTGCTATTCCTAGTGTGCTAAGACTTTTTTCATAAATAAACATTGAATTTTGTAAAATACTTTCTATACACCTATCATGATTTTATCCTTTTTTCCTATTTATATGAATTATAATGATTGATTTTTTATTGTCTCACTACCCTTGAATTCCTGGATTATAGCTCACTTCATCATGAGGAGTTATTCTTTGAATATATTGATGGATACTATTTGCTGATGTTTTAAATTTCACTTTATTTTGTGATAATTGTGAATTCTAATGCAGTTGGTTGCAAGGAATAATACACAGAGATCCTATGTACCCTTTTCTCAGTTCCTCCCAAGGATTACATCTGGCAAAAATATGTCACAACCAGGATATTGACACTGATATAATCAAGTTAGAAAACAGTTCTGTCACCACTAGGACCCTTTCAGATGGCTTTCATAGCCACACATACTTCCTGCCTGGTCCTAAGTCCTTTTTAACCGTGGTTAAATCAAATCTGTTTTCCAGTTCCAAAAAAGCTCGTCATGTCAAGAATATTACATTATGGCATCATAACTGCATGTAACCAAAGTGTGATTGCTTCTTCACTCAGCAAAATTCTCTGGATATTCATGGAAGCTGTCACATAAGTTGCTTTTAATTGCTGGGTAATATTCTATGATGTAGGTGTGCCATTGTTTATTTAATCAGTCACTCTTGGAAGGACATATGGAGTGTTTCCAGTTTGGGGTTACAATAAAGAAAGCTGCTATGAACATTCATACACAAATTGTTGTGTGAAGTTTTGCTTTAAAATTTTTGGTATAGCTTGGCATGGTGGTACACACCTGTAATCCCAGCAACTCAGGAGGTTGAGGCAGGAGGATTGCAAGTTTGAGGCCAGCCTCAGCAACTTGATGAGGTCTTAAGCAACTTAGTGAGGCCCTGTGTCTAAGTAAAAAAAAATACTGGGGATTTGGCTCAGTGGTAAAGTGCCCCTGGGTTAATTCCCTTGTACTGATAAATAAATAAGTAAATAAGCAAATTGGTATAAATGCCTAAGAGTACACATGCTGGGTCATATGGTAGTTGCATGTTCAATTTTATAAGAAACTTCCACAACTATTTTTTGCAGAGTGTACCATTTTATATCTCCAACAGAAAGCAATGTATGATTGTTCTAGTTTTTCTGCATTTGGTATTTTTTTTTAATTTTAGCTATTGGATGGCTATGTAGTGATATGTCATTGTGGTTTGAATTTGCATTAATTTGCATTAATGATGTTGACTAACTTTTCATGTGCTTATTTGCCATCTGAATATCCTCTTTGGTGAAATGTCTCATTGCGTCTTTTGCCCATTTTCTAATTGGCTTGTTTGTTTTGTTTTATCTTGTCTTGCTTTATTTTGTTTTACTGTTGAGTCTTAAGAGTTCTTTGTATCTTCTAGATATGAGTCCTATGTCAATTCATTGTGTGTAAATATTTTTTCTCAGTCTGTAGTTTGTCTTTTCATCCATTTTTAATTTCAGAGTGTAACTATTTAATTTGATGAAGTCCAATTTATCCATCTCTTTACTTTCATGGACAATGCTTTTGAAAAAAGCTGTCATGTATTAATATTTTTAGTACTGAGGAATGAACTCAGCAGCTCTCCACCACTGAGCTACATCCCCAGAGCTTTTTATTTTTTATTTTTTTTTCTTTTGAGATAAGAGTCTCACTAAATCACCCAGGTTGGCCTTGAACTTGTGATCTTCCTGCCTCAGCCTCCCCAAGAGCTGGGCGTTTAAATCCCAGCTGTGTTCAGTTTATGTTTTATGTTTAATTCTGTTATTTGTTTTCAGTTAATTTCTTTGTAAGGTCTTGGTCAAGATTTTTTTTTTCCCTGATAAATGTCCAATTGCCTCAGCCTCATTTGTTGAATTCTCTTTCCTCCATTGAGTTTCTTCTGCATCTTTGTCAAAAATGTGTTAAGCAGTCAGGTGCAGTGGTGAACACCTGTAATCCCAGTGGCTTGAGAGGCTGAGGTAGGAGGAGCACAAGTTAGAGGCCAGCCTCAGCAATTTAGAAAAGCCCTAAGCAACTTAGCAAGAACATGTCTCAAAATTTAAAAGTGCTAGGATATAGCTCAATGGTTAAGTGTCCCTAGTTTCAATCCCTGTACACCCCCCCCCCCGCAAAATGAGTAGGGCATATTTATGTGGATCTGTTTGTGAGTTCTATATTCTGTTCCACTGACCTATCCATCACTCTCTCTGTCAGTAAAACAGACTTAATTACAGTAGCTCTATAATAAGACTTAAAATCAAGTAGAATGATTACTCCCACTGTGTTCTTCTTTTTCAAAATTGTCTTAGCTATTTTAATTCCCTTGCTTTTTCATATAAATTCTGGAATAATCTTGTCTATATCTATAAAAAAGCTTGTTGGAATTTTGGTAATGATAGTATTAAAACTGTATATCAATTTGAGAAAATTGACATATTTTTTATGTAGAGCCTTGCAACCCATGAGCACCTGCATGTGCCTCTCCATTTATTTCAATCTTCTTTGATTTCATTAGCATTTTGTGATTTTCAGTATACAAGTCCTGAATGTGTTTTGTTATATTGAAACCTAATATTTTTTGAGGGGGGTAGCAGGCATTGAACCCAGGGGCACTTGACCACTGAGCCACATTTCCAGCCCTTTTAATTTTTATTTAAAGTCAGGGTGTCACTAAGTTGCTTAGGGCATTGTTAAGTTGCTGAGGCTGGCATTGAACACAAGATTCTCTTGCCTCAGCCTCCTGAGCCACTGGGATTACAAGTGTGGTGACACCTGACTGAAACCTAATTTTTGTTATTGTTAGAGAGATTAGAAATGGCATCACATTTTTAATTTTTATGTTCACACATTCATTGGTAGCATATAGAAATATAATTGATTTTTATGTTTGTCTTGTATCCTGTGACTTTGCTGAACTTATTTTTCCGTCATTCTAGGAGAGTTTTTGTAAAGTCCTTCATATTTTCTATGTAAACAATTATGTCTTCTATAAATAAGAACCAATTTACAGCCAAATGAGGTGGTGCATGCCTATAACCCCAGTGACTGGGAGGCTGATGCAGGAGGATGGCAAGTTTGAGTCCAGCTTTGGCAATTTGGAGACACCATGTCTCAAAATAAAAAATAAAAAGGTCTGGGGATGTAGCTCCATGGTTAAGTGCCCCAAATTCAATCCCCAGTATCAAAAAAGGGAGGGGGGATTGACTGTTTCCTGTCCAGTGTCCAATGCTTGTGCCCTTTCTTTTCTGTCCCTTGCTTTGCTTTCTTTATTACATTAAATCTTCCAGGATTATTTCAAAGAAAAGCAGTGACACCAGACATCCTTGTTTTGTTCCCCAATCTAAGGTGAAAAGTATTGAGTCTTTCATCAGTAAGTAGAAGTATAATATCAGCAATAGGAATTTGTAGATGGTCTTTCTCAAACTGAAGAAGTTTACCCACAAGCTAATTTTTTTAGTGTTGTTATTATAAAAGGACATTGCATTTTTTTGAATAATTTTTCTGTATCAATTGATTAGTTTGTGGGATTTTTCCTTGTTGGTCTGTTAATATGGAGGGTAACACTCACTCATTTCTGATCATTAAGCTAGCCTTGAAGTCCTAGAATAGGCCCCTCTTGGGGCTGAAGTTGTGGCTCAGTGGTAGAGCGCTTGCCTACCACTGTGAGGCACTGGGTTTGATCCTCAGAACCACATAAAAATAAATAAAGATACTGTGTCCATATGCAACTAAAAATATTTTTAGAAAGGAATAGACCCCTCTTGGATGTGATATATAATTTTTTTTCAAATAAATATTTTTTTATTTTATTATTTTTTTTAAATACACAACAACAGTGTATTGCATTACAATTCTTATTACACAGAGTGCAGTTTTTCATATCTCTGTATATAAAGTCTATTCACACCAATTTATGCCATTATGTATTGTCTTTTTTTGCATTACAATTCTTAATACACATATTTACCAGGATTTTTCATATCTCCGTTTGTATATAAGATATGTTGACACCCAATTCAAGTCTTCGTACATGTACTTTGTATAATGATGACCATCACATTCCACCATCCTTGCTAATACCTTTCCATCTCCCTTTCCCTCCCACCCCTCTTGAAAATAAATATTCTTTATTTTTAACAAATCAATATTGTTAAGCACCAAAACTGTATATGGTTACACTGCATGTAGTATATGATTTTTTAATATATTACTGAAGTTTAATTCTTGATAATTTTTCTATTTTCATTTATCTATAGTTTTTTGTTGTTGTTGTTGTTTTTTTGGAGATGAGGTCTTGCTAAGTTTTCCATGCTAACCTTGAACTTGCAATCCTCCTGACTCAGCCTCCTGAGTTGCTAGTGCTCCTGGTGTGTACTGCAACACCCAATTTGCAGTTTTCTTTTTGTGTACTGTCTTTAATTTGGTCTTCCATTTTCTGGAAGAGATAATATGGTATTTTTGTTAATTTTTTTTAAAGTCTTGGTAGAATTGTCCAGTGAAAACAACTGGGCCTAGAGATTTATTTTTCAGGTAGGTTTAAATTTCAAATTCGATTTGTTTGATAGATATAGGGCTATCCAAATTGTTTCATATTGGATGAGTTGTAATCTTTTGTGGTTTTCGAGGAATTGATCCATTTCTTCTGAATTGTGAATTTTATGTATGTAGAGTTATTCACAGTATTCCCTTATTTTTCTTTTGATGCCTTTAGGGTCTGTTATCAATATCCCCTTTTGTGTTCCTGATTATGGTAATTGTTGTCCTCTCTCTCTCCCTCTCCCTCTCTCTCTCTCTCTCTCTCTCTCTCTCTCTCTCTCTCTCTCTCTGTCAGTCTTGCTAGAGATTAGTCAATTTGATTGACTTTTCAAAGAACCAGCTCTTTCCTTTCATTGATTTTCTACCCATGAAGTCCTGGAATACACTTCACTTGGTCATGATGAATCATTCTTTTAATATGTTCTCCAATTCCATTTCCTAATGTTTTGTTCTTTGATTTTGCATTCATGTTTTTAAGACAGATTGGTCTGAAAGGGTTCCTTTCTTGAAATGCCCTGGTCTGGTTTTAGTATCGAGATTTGTCTGGTTATTTGATTGGCCTCTGAAAAAGAACTAAGAAATATTCTTTTTTTGTTGTTCTATTTCTGGAAGGTATGTGTAATTTTAACATTACAAACACACAGTTTTATGCACTTAGATGTGTTCAGAGGCAAATAGTTTCTTCTCTGTGTATGGATCTAGGTGGGGCAGGAAAACCTATTTTTTTATTTGCTACCATCTGCCTGACACCATGCTAAGAATTTTACATTGATTATCTCATTGTTTCCTTATAAAAAATCTCACTGGATGATTATTTTGAATAATAATAATAATAATAAGACAGCTTTTATCTTAGAAAATTGAGATCCATTGGCTTGCCCAAGACCACACCAATGTGAAAGTCAAAAGTAAACTCATTTATTGACCTCCTACCATGTACCAAGCACCACACTCTGAGATCATCATCTGCCATAGCACTGACTCCTTCCAGCAGCTCAGCGAGATCACAATCATGTCTTTTTCGTTGTTGAGATGAGGAAGCGGAGGTTCAGAGAGGCTGAGGAACTTGTCCAGAACTAAACAGCTAAGATGTGATTCAAGCTAGTCTCCAGAGTGCTATATTGCTATTCTTCAATTGAAAAGTATGTTCTTTGTGTGCTGTAGCCAGAGTGTTTCCTTCATAGCAGGCAGTTCATTCTTGTTCATTAATGACTGCTGCTGTTGTTAACTGCTCAGAAAAGAGAAGAGTGACATGATCAGAAAAGTGACTGGCCCCAGACTTGAAGAAAGCACAGATTCAAAGTGGAATGCCCAGCACAAGGACACATGCCTGTAATCCAGCAACCTGGGAGGCTGAGACAGGAGGATTCCAAGTTTGAGGTGAACTTCAGCCACTTAGTAAGACACTGTCTCAAAATTTAAAAAAAAAATGAAATAGGAGGACTGAGGGTGTGGCTCAGTGAAAAAAAAACTCGCCAAGCCTGTGCAAGGCCCTCAGTTCAATTCCCAGCACCAAATTTTTTTTAAAAAAATTAAAGCTGAAAACAAACTTAGGAATAGATTGCTGAGCAGGTGGAAGAAAAGAGCTCAGGAAGAGGGCTCTAAGTGTTGAGGCTGGGAGACTGGCATGTGGCTCTCCAGATACCACACAGAGGTCACCAGATGAACTGAGGGCTCAAGTAGTTCAGTGGCAGGGATGGACTTTGGTTGGCCCTGGTGCCTGCTCCCTTGTCATGGGAAAGAGCTTACTGGGCTAGACCTGGCCAGACTGGATTTCCTCTGCCTCTGTGTAGACCAAACCTGAATCTCTAGTGATAAAAGTCATGGGAAAGGACAGATTGATAGGGTTAGGGAAGAGAGGTGTCCTGAGGCCCTAGCCTCTGACCAGAGGCACAGAGGGGGCCTTGACTGGGGCTAATATGGCAGAGCTTGGGAGATGTCCTTACAGATCAGCGGGTCCAATTATTCCATTGTGTAGGGGCAAACCAAGGCTCGGAGAAGGGTGGCTGAAGTGACGGGCTTGCCCAAGAATACAAAATCTTGAAGGGCCATGTGAGGGAGAGCACAAGCCTCAGTTGAGCTGTGTCGAGTGGAGGGCACCCAGGGGATGTTTGTGCCTGTGAGATGGCATCCTTCCTTCTTTAAGGCCTAACCCTTCTATAGAAATCCCTCTTATGCACTGTGCTGAGGATAAGTGTGGCCCTGAGGCCTGCCTTGTGTATTAGCTGATTTTTGTATGCCTTTAGGAGCAAGTGACTTGAGTACTCTGACCTTCAGATTATTCATTTGTACCTCATGATATAGCCACCTCATAGTACTGAGGTTCAGATTAAATGAGTTAATATACCCACAGGAAACACTTAGGACAGTGTCTTGCATGTAAAAAATACTGTGTCAATGTTATTGTTATTATTGGAAGCCTTTGGGTTGGATTGAATAGATAGATGCTCAGAAGTCATCTGCTCGGGCCAGGCATGGTGGTGCATTCCTGCAACCCCAGCAGTTTGGGAGGCTGAGGCAGGAGGATTGTGAGTTCAAAGTCAGCCTCAGCAACTTAGTGAAACCCTGTCTTTAAATAAAAAGGGCTGGGATGTGGCTCAGTGATTAAGTGTCCCTGGTGTAATCACTGGTACCAAAAAATAAGAAAGAAAGAAAGAAAGAAAGAAAGAAAGAAAGAAAGAAAGAAAGAAAGAAAGAAAGAAAGAAAGAAAGAAAGAAATAGGTGCCTTCCCTGATTGCACTCTAGATGGTGTGGCAGTGGCTGTGCGAGTTTGGGCAACTCTCTTCCCTCTCTGAGTTCCAGCAGCTTCTTCTGCAATATGTGTAACATGAGACTAATAAGACTCCCTCCTTTTGCTCAGGGCTGTTGGAGGCATTCAACACAACCACAGGGACAAATCACCTGGCTCACAGAAGGTCAGTAGTAAAGGGTGGCAGACATTCTAAGTGCTGTTGAGACGCAAGGAGAGAAAGAGAAGCCCTCTCTATGGTTTCTATCTCCCAGGGCCTGTTCCTCACATACCTAAAGCTGGTTTCACCTTCTTCCTCACCAGAGCTGGGCAAGAGCTCTAGTCCTCCAAGTTTCAGGCCCTGCTGTCTCTGTTCCTGTCCCCAAGCCAGCTTGGGGACTTAACTTCTACTTTCAACGTAACAGTAGGGGCTATGAAAGAATTTTTTTTGGTACCAGCAATTGAACCCAGAAACACTGGACCACTGAGTCATATCCCCAGTCATATTGTGTATTTTATTTAGATACAGGGTCTCACTGAGTTCCTTACCGCCTTGCTAGTGCTAAGGCTATTTTGGAGCTCACGATTCTCCTGCCTCAGCCTCCTAAACCACTGGGATTACAGGCAGCATACACCACGGCGCCTGGCTTGTGAAAGCAATTCTGAGGTGGCACTGAGGCAGGGAGGGAGCCAGATGCAGTCCCAGCTTCCCACAGATGGCCTTAAGTGGAGACACAGAGCCTGCCTGCAGCTCTCCCTTAAACCTTGCTGGATCCATGTGCCTCAAAGCCTCCCCTCCATCTGACCCTAGTCTTGGGCTCAGTGGTGGAGCAACAGTTGGAATGAGAATCAGAGACACCCAAGCTTCTGAGTAGAGTCACCTGAAGCCCCTCCACTCCATGTCCCCACACAGGTTAGTTTAGGGGAGGGAGAATATAGCTCTACGAGGAGCAAGGAAGGAAGCCAAGATTGTGTAGCAATGATTCCCATTCTACAGAACAGGAAGCTGAGGCTCAGACATGTTGAATGCAGAGTTGAGATCACAATTAATCTTAGTGAGGCCCTAAGCAACTCAATGAGACCCTATGTCTAAATAAAATATAAAAGAAAGGGGGTGGCTGAGGAAAAAAAAGGAGCTGATGTTGTGGCTTAGTGGTTAAGTGCCTTTGGGTTCATTCCCTGGTAACCCCCCTCCCCCCCAAAAAAAAATCACAATCCCCATCTGTTTTTTTTTTCCCTACCAGGGATTGAACCCAGGGGCACTTAAGCACTGGGCCATATGCCTAGCCCTTTTTATTTTTTTCTTTTGAGATATGGTCTCACTAAGTTGCTTAGGGTCTCACTAAGTTGCTGAGGCTGGCTTTGAACAGGCAATCCTCCTGCCCCCAGCCTCCTGAGCCACTGGGATGACAGGTGTGCACACCCATAATGCAGGTTATTTAAATGTTATCTTTTCTAGAACTGGAGTATGCTAGAACTCGAAAAACAATCCTTGTTTAAGGGATATTTAAGTCTTCTTCCATTTTGTCAATGAGTAACAGTGGGGCCCAGGGTGGAAAAAGAACTCTTCCAAGATTCAAAAAGAGCTAGTGGCTGCTGTGAGACTTAAATCCAGACTCTTGATTCCTTGTCCCAGGCTCTTCCCAGCCCCCAGATTCAGGAGAGGCTCTAGGATCAAAGGCTGAAACTGGGGTGAGGGGTCTCCAGAAAAGTATGGGATGCTCTTAGTTCCTGCCCAATCAGAATTCTTATCTTCACACTATTTTTTAGCTCTGAGAGGGATCACCTCTCTTGTTGGTACTCTGAGGAAGGCCTTTCCATGGGAATGAGCCCTAAACAGATTCATAAACCTGAGTTGAAGGGTGAGTGTCCTCAGCTGAGCCTCTTCTCTGTGGGCCTCTGCTTCTGCAACCTTAAACTGTCGTGTGTGGTGTGGAAAGTGAAGTAGGAGCAGTTGAGTGTGAGCATTCGACTTCCCTCGAGAGCTGGTAAAATTACTAATGCCCAGACCTTATCCAAAATTGCTGAAGTCAGAATCTGACCCATTCAGGGTGTCTTGGGATGGGGCAAGGAGGAGGCCTTGTCAGCTCCCCTCCCACAACCTCCACACAGAGCATGCCAGCCCAAACTCTAGGCCATTTTCCCAGGGTTAGGAAATTGCTGTGGGGTTTCTGGCACTGTCTGCTCCTGTGGGAGGAGTTCGCTTGTCCATGCCCCTCTGCTGCCTCTTTGCCTGACATCCCCCTCTTCTCTGGCTAACTCCATGTGGCAGGCTCTGGAATGAGAACAGACTCAGGGTGTGAGTCCTCCTCCCTCGGCCTCTCGTTTTCTCACTGATAAAGTGGATTAGTAATGGCACTTGGAACTACTGTGAAGATGGGCTGAGCTGAGGCCTGGAGCATTCCTGTCACTGTGTGGGGCCCAAGGGAGCACGTAGCAAAGTAAGTCCCCTCCCCTGATGCCCACTGCTCAGCCCTGGGGACAGCCTGGTGTCTGCCTTCCTCAGAGAGACCTCACAGAAACTGATTGGCTCTCAGTCCTGCTCCATGCCCTGTTCTGAGAGAGAGCAGTGAAGATCTGCGGCCTGCTTTTCTCGCATCCTAGTTGTGGGACATGTTCATTTCCACTTGCTTTGTGCCACCTTCCAGGAAGCCCAGGGGAAGTGGGTGAAGTCGGAACTCAGAGAGCACGAGTCTGCTGCCCAAAGGTGCTCTGCATAGAATGGGCAAGGCTGGGATGGAAACCCAGAGGCGTTTGGCTCTGGAGGCCCAGGTTAGGGAAGGCTCTGTTTCATGTGAGGACCACAGCTAACATCAGCACCCCTCATGGAAGGCACAGATGCTGTTGAAGGTGCTGGTGGGGCCACCAGGGCCAGATATTAGCTGCACATCTGTGTGAATTCGCGATCACACCTGTATGCACACCTGCATAGCTGAGGTTGGGATGGACTATAACAAATACAAACAATACTTGGTGGGCTGTACATTTGTGTGTGTGTGTGGGCTCGGGGAGTGGTGGACACCCCTCTGCACCCAGCCTCCTGGTGGGCCCCGGGACACCCACCTGCCCAGCCGTCCCTGCTGGCCTAGGGGGTCTGGCCAGGGGTGGGGCAAAGGGAGCCGGCCTGTACCCTCTGGGCGGAAACGTGCCTTGCAGCAGGACGTCCTGGCCAGGTGGTGTCCTCACCAGTGTGAGATGGGTCCTCACTGATGTCCGAGTCTGGGGCTTGTGGGGGACGTGAGACTGAGATGGCCCGCTGTGTCTCGGTGACTGTCTGTCCACAGAGTCCTTCCTTTCACCTCTCCTGTGTCTCCAGGGAGACAGACGGGGGACCACACTGCTCCTTCCCCTGGTGGGAGTGAGGGGTGGGTGACCCACACCCGGGTAGGAGGTCCCCCAGGTGGAAGGCTTGGTCCCTGGAGAAGGGACGGGACATGAGGGTTCTGACCTTGATGGAGCTGGGTGAGTTAATGGCTGCTGGGCGCGTGCGTGCCCTGAAGGGGTCCGTCTCCCCCCCCCCCACCCACCAGGGGCCCTGGGCTGGCCGATGCCCTTCGCCACAGCCCTCTGTGTGACCTCCCTGAACTTTGGCTAAAGCAGAGGAGACAGCCTTCAACTGGGAGGCAGAGTAGATCTCCCCTTGCATGTCCTCGGCCTCAGCTCCCTGGTCTCTGTGGTTGGGGCGGTTCCCAGTGGTGCGTAGTAGGTGCTCAGTAAACCGCTTCCTTCCCCCCAGACCAGCCCAGCGGCTCAGTATGGGCTGCCGGCCCCTCTCCACGTTTCCCCCTCCTCGTCTGGAATAAGGTGAGCACAAAGCACACCCTGAGGCCTCTCGGTCAAGCTGAACTGGACTGAGGTCCCTGGGGAGGCTGCGAGTCCGTGGTGACTCCACAGTACCACCAAGCGGCCACCGCACATCACCATGAGGAAGGCTCGAGGTTTGGGGTCAGGGACAGGGGTGTGCCTGACCTCTCCAACCCTGCTGGAAACCCCAGACCCTTTATGGCCATGTAGCAAGGGCCACAAAGGAAGGAATCTTTTTGGGGACACATGGCCACCATGGGAAGACAAAGACCATAGCTCCAAGTCCTGTGCATGCCTACCTCAGAGTGTTGTGTGGCCTTGGGGCAGTGTATTACTCTCTTTGAGCCTTGCTTTCCTTACCTCAGACCACCCAGGTGACCTCTGGCCATCGTTGTCCCCTGTGTTCCTGTGGGTGTGTCAGGGCTGTGTCCACTTGGCAGTTCTTCTCGGTTGTGCGGAGCCTACTCTGCGGTCTACACAGGACAAGCAACAGGACAACTCACTAAGTAACTGTGAAAGTTCCTCTGGGTCAGGCCATGGGCTGGGCACGTGGTCAACGCCAGCTCATGTGACGGACATGAGACTGACTTTTCTACACACCTTATGGCCACTCACTCCTTTATCCACAGCACAGAGACCCAAGCGCTGACTCTGCCCATCAGCGAGTTCACTCAGCATTCGTTTTATTGAGCACCTACATGCTAGGTCTGTGGGCAGCACTGGAGCCCTGGGGAATAGTGTGAGTACCATCTTGGACCTTGCTGACTCCCTGTTGAGTGGGAGGACCTACAGTAAGCAAAGAAGACACCATGGAAGCCACATTGGGAGGTTCAATAAGTGACCCTGAGGGAGTGAAGAAGAACTATAGGGGTAGGGGAGGAGAGAAGCCCGATCGGAAAGGTGGCTGGAGGGTGAAGACCGCAGGCAGCATTAGAAGTCTCAACGTGAAGGCCAGGGAAGCAGCCTGTGCAAAGGCCCTGCGGCAGGAATGAGCTTACATCACTGAGGGTCTGAAAGAAGGCCCACAACACCCACTCTGCACCTCCAGATTCCAGGGGGTGCTTATGACACTGGAGCTTGATGAGGTCCCCCAGGAGACTATCAGAAGAGCCTGGGCCTTCTCTAGGGCCACCTAACAGGCCCTGTGGACATAAAGCTGGCTTGGCTGTTTCTGAAAACTCCTGGGTGACAACAGTGGGTAGATTGGGGTCCCTCAGACCCCAGATCTGAGTTTTGCTATACTCTCTTGACCTGATGACTGACTGTCATGTGGTTGGGAAGTTTTATTTATCTATTTATTTTGGGATAATTATCAGTATTTTTCTCCCTGTTGGCCGCACTCTGGACTTGGGTCCAGTCACACTAGGACACTTCTCTAAGTAACACATTGCAGGTAACAGTGTGGCTGGCGAGTTAGTCTTGGGGACCTCCTGGGCCAGTGTCTGCACAGGTAACCCCCAGGGAGGCTAAAGACCCCCAAGCATGACTCAAACAGCCTTAGACAGGCCCTTCTGAGCTAAGCCCAGGGAAACCTGTCCCCTGTTGGCCCACCCAGAAGGTGCCCAGCTGGAGAACAAGGTGGGGCTGGTGGAGTGCTCTGGAAGGGACTGGCAACGTCTGCCTGGTTCTGAGGAACCACCTCAGGGTGACTTCCGCTGCACTCAGATCTCACAGTGGGGTCACCCCCAAGAGGTCGGAAGGATTCACCCCTGGCTGGGTGACAGACTGAGGGCCCACTGAGGCACGAACCTTCACACTTTGTCTTCCACCAGGAAATTGCCTCCTGGGACTGTATGAGTCTGCGAGCACTGCTGTAACAGAGCATCCCGGGCCGGGTGCCTGGAGCAAAGAGGATCTATGTCCTCCTGGTTCTGGGGGCTGCAAGCCCAGGGCCAAAAGCTGACAGGGTGGGCGTCTTGGGAGGCCTCTCTCCTTGGCTTGTAGAAAGCCACATTCTCCCTCACTGTGTCTCATTTTTAGATCTGCTCTACATAGAAGAACCTGTTATGTTGTCCTCCATGACCTCACATTACCTCAGTCACCTCTGAAAAATCCAAACGCAGTCGCATTCGGGGGTACTGGGGTCAGGACTTCAACACAGGGTTTGGTGGCAGTTGGGGGAACCTGATTCAGCCTATAAAGGATGGAGCATTCTCCTTGGGGGAGGGGGGAGGCCCTTTGAGAACTGCCCATCCACCCAGTTGTCTGTCATGAGGTTATAGACACATGTCCCCAAAGTCAGCAACTTAAAAATGTGATTCATGTTTAAATTAATTATCTTAAACATATTCAGTGATTTTTCATTATTTTATGTGTTAATTTTTCTCTGGGATCTGTGAGTTGCCTCTGTCTCGGGAGGCACCTCTAGGGTGGCCCCATGGGTAGGAGTGGGAGGTTCTGGGGGCTGGTTCACTTGCAGCCCGGGAGTCGACCCTGACAGGGGCTGTGGGGTCAGATGCTCGTGGGTGGCCTCTGTGTGTGATCTGGGCTTCCTCACAACATGGCGGCTGTGTTCCCAGGACTGTCTCAGGGGAGGACACCAGGGGGAAGCCGTGCACTCTTGTGTGACCTCACCTCACAGCATCCCTTCTGCTGCAGTTATCCAACGAAGAAGTTGCCGAGAACACCCTTACTCCTGGGGAAGGGGGGATCTGTTGGCACTTCCTATTTTGCAGACTTCTGGAGATGTCTTTATACTCCTCTACAGGGCAGAGGGGACTTAGAGGAGGAGGTTCTGCCCAGGCCCAGAATGGGATGCCCTCGCTCACTGCAGACAGTCCCTAGGAATGTGGGGCTCCCCATGCAGGGCCAGGGAGGTGGCCTCCTTCTCCCAGAACCCACCCAAAGGCCTACAACTGGACCTCAGTCAGTCTGTGGGATGGATTGTCACCTGGGAGAACAACACTGATTTTCTGCTTTCTTTCCCTAACTCCTATTAACATGTTGGTTAGTTGGGAGTCCTCAGGAGTCAGAGGTCCTCCAGAATCCCTTCCTTTTCTTTTTCTCCTCTACTTTCTCTCTCCTTGTCTTCCTCCCCTACCTCTCTGATATTAGGGTCCTGATTAGACCTGCCCCCTGGAGGCAGCTCCTTCCTTGGAACCAAGCTTTATGGCCACTTAGCACCTGGTACAGCCACTCAGGACCATGTCCCGCCCAGCTTTCAGTCAGCCAGGCCACAGCTTCTCAGGAGGCTGAGGCAGAGGTCACACAGCTCATTTCTGGGAAGGTAAAGCAAGGGACAGCTAACAGGGGTCTCTTCTGGGGACAGGGCTGGGTCAGGGATGTGGTTCTGCTCGCCTCTGTAACTTTAGAGCCCAGTACATAGTAGGTGCTTAGTTTTGCCTGGCATATAGTAGTCACTCAGTAAATGACTGTCAGTTGTGTGGATTCATGTTTCCAGAGAGGGACCTGACCTTTATTTTCTGCCCTTCTCTGTGGTGGTGATTGGTTTTCATCATGGGTGAATATAAAACAAAGGTGATTCTCAGTTTTTGAGTGTGATCCTTCATCTTCTGACCTTTCTCACCCATCACTGTGCCCAGGAGAATTCCGGCTCCCGTTCACATGACGATGCGCAGCCATCAGTACATAAGTGTTGCTCTGAAAAACGGGGAGAGAACTGGCCGGCCAGCCGCAGGTCTGTTTATTAAAAGGGGAAACTCCCTGGAGGTGAGCGAGGGCCTCCCGGCCTCCCTGCCTCCCACTTCTGCTCTGGGTTCTGTGTGGGGATCTGGTGCCCAGGGCTCTCCCAGGCCCTGGGTCGCCTCACGGAATGAGCCTGGCAGGGGATGGGGAGCTCCTGGCAGGGATGGGTGGTCCCCACCGGCCAAGGTAGGACCTCCGTGACATGCGGGGGGAGGCTGCTGGGCCTCTGAGGAGACTTGAGGTCATGGCCGAAGGGCCAGCAAGCCAAGGGTGTGCTGGGGGGGAAGCTGCGCAGGGGACACTCCTCCTCCAGTAGCCCCTCATTTCTTCTCTCTCTCTTTTTTTCTCTTTTTGGTCCTGGGGATCGAGCCCAGGGGAGCTTAGCCACCTCCCCACCTCTGCATCCACTTGACTTTTATTTAGAGACAGAGTCTCACCAATTTGCTTAGGATCTCACTAAGGTGCTGAGGCTGGCCTCAAACTCACAGTCCTCCTGCATCAGCCTCCGCAGAGCAAAATATAGAATTATTCTCTCTTCAGGGGGGTTGATTACCTTAATTACTTTTATTACCTTTACCTTTGAAGATCCCAGATTGCTCATTTCTGCCTCTCCTGTGAGAGGCGACCACAGATCTTCTCTTGGTGCCTGTGGAGTGGGGACAATCAGAGGCACAGCTTTCTGGGGAATTGAAAGGAATTTTGAATTGCTTCTTGTGAATGTCCTGGTGCCAAGGAGCGGGAGCTAAATCCTGGGAGAGGCTGGAGGCCACAGAGCACACGGGGCAAAGCTCCAACTCTGACAGTCTTTCTTTTTTCTTCTCCCTCCTCATCCCCCTCTGCATTCTAATTTATTTACTTATTTATTTTTGGTGCCAGGGATTGAACCCGGGGCGGGGGGGGCTTGACCCCTGAGCCACGTCCCCAGCCCTTTCTATATTTTATTTAGAGACAGAGTGTCGCTGAGTTGCTTAGGGCCTTGCTAAGTGGCTGAGGCTGGCCTCCAATTTGCCATCCTCCTTTCTCAGCCTCCTGAGCCACTGGGATGGCAGGCGTGCACCTGGCTCCTCTGTGTTCTTAGTGTGATGTGGGGAAAAAAACTTTCTACCCAGCAAATTTTAACTTCGACTTGAGAGAGAAGAATTACAGGCCTGGACAACTGTCCCACTTAACCCAGAAAATGGAAAGGTGATTTGGTTTGACATAAATCCACCCAAGGGGAACATTCTGAAGTTAAGGGGGAGAAAATCACCAGGTGTCTGGATCTGGGGATATTTCAAGCCAGGGGATTTGAGGACAGTCCAGGCAGTGGAAGGTGCCCACAGGCTGAGTGGGGACATGGTGTGGGGAAGGCCTGGGTACCAGAGAGTGACCTCATGAGGGGAGGAGGCAGCCGCTGGGTGAGTGCCCAGCTGTGGCCAAGGTGCCTCGAGGTTGGCAGAGGAGGGAACCAGGCCACAGACCTCTCCTGGGGCTTCTTGGGCCAAGCACATGGTGGTGTTTGGAGACAATGTAGCACTTAGAAAGGGGACTGTCACCAAAGCAGCCACCAATGGAGCTCACCTGGAAGCCGAGGCACAAGTCCCAAGTCAACCAGGTTTCAAATGCTGGCTCTGCCAAGTTGGAACTGTGTGACTCAGGCACACACCCCAGTATCTCTGGGCCTCCTTTCTCTAAATTACATGGTGGACATGGTGGTCAGGGCACTCAGGACACTCCCCTCTCAGAGCCACTGTCAGGGATGAATAAAATGATAGCAGGTGTATGACGCTGAGCTCCCCAGTGTGGTGGGAAACTAAAGCTCAGAGAGGTCAACTGCCTACCTCAGGTCACACAGCTTCCTGCAGTGAGATGAAGTCTTTACCCCATTGTCCCCTTCTGATTCTCTTTGGGGACTGGTAATCGGCACCCCCGGGGTGGGCTGCTTGAGATTCCCCAGAAAGGAGAGTGAGGGAGACGAAGGGGGAGGTGGGTGTGGGGGACCCTCACACTCCCTGAAAGGCAAGGAAATTGTTTGCAATTTCCTTTGCTGAAAAGCACCTGGGGAGGTGACAGAAGGTGGCCTTAGGGCAGGACATTAGGGTGCAGAGAGGAAGGTCAGGCACAGTGGCGTTTGGGGGTGGCTCTTTGGGCTTACCTGGGCCAGAGAGACTGCAGCCCTGTGCCCACAGCAGCACTCACCTGCCTTGGCCCTCTCTGTCCCTGGACCCTGTCTGCCTGTCCCTTTCTCCCTCTACCAGAGCTCCCGCTGGTGCCTGCTCCTCCCTCTCCCAGCACCCCTCCCCCCACCTTGGAACCAAAAAAAACGGCACCTGGTGGGGGGCTGCCAGTCTGGAGAAAAGGGGCAGGGCTAGGGGACGCCCGGATCTGGGAAGGGACAGGTAGGGGGCACCCTCGAGCCCCCAAGGGATCCACTGAGGCCTTGGAGGTTCAACTCCAAGACCTGCTTTCTGCACCCTGAGCCCTGGGTAACCTGAGAGTAGGCGTCTGGGTCTTGTTAAATTCTATTAAAATGATTTCATGGGCCGGGTGACGTGGGGCCTGTCTTCCCAGAGGCTCAGAGGCTGAGGCAGGGGAACCGCCAGCTCAAAGCCAGCCTCAGCTACAGTGAAGCCCTGAGCAGCTCAGTGAGACCCTGTCTCTACAGAAAACCCAACATAGGGCTGGGGACGGGGCTCAGTGTTCCAGTGCTCCTGAATTCAATTCCTAGTACCCGCTCCTGACCCTTAAATAAGGAAATGCCACGGGTTTTTTTGTTGTTGTTTGTTTGTTTTTAATGTTGCTTCTAGAAAATTTAGAAAGTGCCTGTGTGTGGCTTTCACCCTTTCCTCCTGGACAGGGCGGCTTTTGAATTTGAAGATGTCCATCCTGGTCACCAAGGAAGTATCTGTCCAGCCTTAGCCTTTGGGTTGTGGCTGCTTTTGTCCTCTGGTCTGTTCTCTGACTTTAGAAAGGAGACAACCTTCTCCTCCCACTGAAGCGAACAATGTTGAAGTGGGGAGATCAAGGAATTCTTGCCACTAATGACGGTTTCAAGAACCCCTTTCTGGAACCCACCCCACTGTGTCCTCACGGCGGTCCAGGCAGTGAGGGTGATATCTTTCTGGAGTGGGGTCATTCTTAGACTCTGAGGTTGGACCCTAGATTCTTCCCTTGTTGGGGCTTGATGTTCACCATCAGAGTTGACTGGGTGAGACCCCAATGGAGTGAAGCCTGCTCTTGGCCCCCAAGGCTGGGGAGCCTTTGCAGGACTGCTGGAGTGGCCCACCGAGGCAGCAGGGGCTGGTCCAGGGCTCAGAGTGGGAGACCCGAGGCCAGGCAGGAAGCAGATAGGAAGGCCTACACATATGCCAGGCACCTTCTGTGTGCACCAGCCTGGACAGACACACTGACCCTGTGCTCCGGAGAGAGTGGCTGAGAAGTCCCAGGCCCCGACACCCCATGCTGGTGGGTCATAAGCACTGTCTCCCCTGGCTGCCATGTTGGTCCTGTGAAGCAAGGTTCACTGCACATCCCATCTCCCAGAAAAAGAGCCTGAGGTAGAGAGGGGCAAAATCCACATTAGCTCGGTTCCAGTCCTTCTTTGCTTGGCCCCAGGCCCTGAGCCTCCCTGGGGCCTGCCTTCCTGCATGGTTGTGTCTGAATTCATGGTCCCTGCTCTTAATGGAACCCTGGAGAACCAGGGCATCCTTTTAGCCTGGGCCACCCTGGGGATGGTAACACTCATGAGTTGACACCCCGCTGAGTAAAGGACTGAGCACTTTGATTTTCCCCAAAGGCCTTGAGTGTCCAGGGTGTTATTGGTGAGAGGAGAGAGGCCTGTCTGGCTCTCACTCACCTGCCTCCTCTCAGAGCCTCTGCCTCCCTGGGGAATTGCAGGGGTGCCCAGGGCACGTGGTCACCCCACACTGGAGCATTGACCTTACTGCACCCCCTCCCTGTGTCCTGGGCATGAGGTCTTGCCCAGGAGACATCAGCTGGCTAGGCCTCAACTTGCTCCCCCACATCTGGGAATGAGGACCCCAGTCATGCAGGACATGGGGACTCTACTGAGGGACCATGGGAGGGTCTGGAGGAGAGGGGGCTTCCCTGCCCACCTGGGCTTTGGTATGGCAGGACTTCACTGATACATGTAGGGGACAAAGATGGCTAGGGACATTATTAGTAGAGTTTGAGTTATAAGACATCAGCAATTCTTACTGAGACCCAGACACCATCCTGTCCTCACCTCTTTCACTTTCCTCCCCGCCCCGCCTCAGCTCCATCTTCTGGCGTCTCACCACCCAGGCAGCCCTCTGCCTCAGGGCCTTTGCATGGCTCTCTCCCATGACCTGAACCACTTTCTCCAGAAACAGTCATAATCACCCCCTTCTCATGAGGGTGCTGCCCAAATGTCACCTTCTCCAACAGGCACCTTGGGACCCTGTTGAAACCCACAGCCCCTCGCCCCTCATTCTCCTAGTTCTTCTCTCTATAGCATCCTTCATTTCCTATCAAACCTTATTTTTAAAAAAGTCTCCTTTTAAGGGGCTGGGGTCATGGCTCAGTGGTAGAGTGCTCGTCTAGCACGTGCAAGACCCTGGGTTCAAGTCTCAGTACCACATAAAAATAAATAAATAGAATAAAGGTATTGTGTCTGACTACAACTAAAAATAGAATATTTTAGAAAGTCTCCTTTTAAGGTATTCACGCTGTTGATTCTTGTCCATTTTCTCCAAAGCTGGGACTCTCACCTGACAGTCTGGCTCCTGACTGTCCCCTCTGCCCCGGCACACAGCCTGGCCCACACAAGGTGCTCCGTGGATGGGGTGGGACCAACCCGATGTCCTCACTCCTGTACTTCTAAGGGTTGTGCAGGTGGGTCCTGATCATTGTCACACAGGAACAGCAAGTGACAGTGCCGTTGGGTCCCCTCCAAGCTCAGAGATTGTTAGTCATGAACCGATTTATTTCAGGAGGGGTGGAATTGGGCTGGGAACAGAGACGTGAATCAGGGCATCAGGCCTGGGAAGGCTGACCTGGACCCAGGTGCCCATTTTGCAGGTCAGGAAGCTGAGGGCCTTTGTCTTGGCCTGGTGGTCCTGACCCCGAGGGCTTCCAGCTGCCCCTCCATACAACCTGGCCCCAGGCCCCAGGCCCGACTCCCCAGGCTTCTTCAGGACATGCTGCAGGAGAAGAGGGGTACTCTGGGAGCCCATGGGGGGCCTGGAGAGGCGGGGAAGGGACAAGTACCAGGGAGGCTCCCCTACCAGTCTCTGGACACTTAAAAAACATTTGTTCTTATTATTTTTTAATATGCAAAATTGAATGAGTGCTGTGGTTGGGCTAAGGTCCCAAAAGGCCCGTGATTACAGGCCTGATCCCAACCCAGTGGAGCTCTTGGGAGGTGGAACCTACTGGGAGGTCTCAGGTCACTGGGGCTGTGCCCTTCTGGGACCCTGATCTCTATTTTGTTTTTGTGGTGTTGGGGATTGAACCCAAGTCTTCCTACCATTGAGCATCATTCCACAGACTTTTTATTTATTTATTTTATTTTGAGACACCATGTTGCTAAGGTACTGAGGCTGGCCTCAAAGTTAGGATCCTCTCAAGCTGCTGTGATGACAGGTGTGTGGCCCATGGTCAGACTGCTGCCCTCTTTCCCATCCTAGCCACGAGGTGAGGTGACCAGTTTGCTCCACCACAGGCTCCCCACCATGATGTGTAACAGGGCCAACTGGGCATGCACTGCCACCTGAAAACCAAGAGGCCAAATCCACCTGTCTTTATAAGCTGGCTGTCTTGGGGATTGTTACAGTAACAGAAAGCCAAGGACAGGCGAGAATTGTCTGATTTTAGAAAATTATCATGAGTCTGTGGATCAGGTGTTATGTGCTGACCGAGACTCAGGCTGGTCCAAGACCTGACACCTTGATTCAGTCCTAATTTCCCTGGGGTGGCCTATAAGGAAGATTAGGTCCATTTTACAGATGAGGAAACTGAAGCTCAGAGAAGAAGGGGATTTGTCCAAAGTACAGGGTCAACAGGCTGGAGGAACCAGGACCCCTCTCCAGGCTGACCTCTGTGATGGAAGGGGCTTCATGTTGGGTGGGGGGATCATAATTTCTTACAAAGAACAGAAAATGGGGGTCGGTGGGGGAGAGGAGCCGCAGACCGAAGCCAAGGGAACCCTTCATTTCCATTTCCACCCGAGTCCCTGGAGGGTGTGTGTCCCGTTTCTGTTTTCTTTTGCACCTGACCTGGCCTATATAGGGCTGGGGATGTGGCTCAAGCGGTAGCACACTCGCCTGGCATGTGTGTGGCCCGGGTTCGATCCTCAGCACCACATACAAACAAAGATGTTGTGTCTGCCGAAAAATAAATAAATAAATATTAAAAATTACTCTGTCTCTCTCACTCTCTCTCTCTTTAAAAAAAAGAATTTGCCTACATTGCACATGTCCTTAGAATTCATGGGAGGCTTATTTAAAGGTAAGAGAAGGTCATACTTTAGATATGAGTTGTCTCTGGAAAGCTCAGGTATAAGACAATGCAGAAAAGTTTCGAGGTGAAATGATTGGGTTTTGAGAGCTTCATCCTAATGAGTGCATTAATCCACTGGTATGGATTAACTGTATGGTAACTGTAGCAAGTAGGGTAGACCTACAAGTAGTCAATCAGAAGGGGCATGCCTTTGGGGTTCCTAGTTTGACCCTGGTGAGCAGAGTTCCAAGTCTGCTTCCTCATTGCCATGTCCTGAGCTGCTTTCCCACTCCCTACACTTTCTCCACCATGTTCTGCCTCACCTTGGCCCCAGAGCTATGGAGTTGTTGGTCAGTGGAGGGAGACCTGAAACTATGAGCTACATAAGCTTGTCCTGCTCTAATTGTTGTTGTTAGATTTTTTTTTTGGTCACAGTGATATGAAAGGCAACTAAAACACAGACTAATTAATCCAGCAGGAAATATACAAGGCAGTACAGCATTTGAAATATGGCCTGGGTATTTCTAGCTGCTTTCAGCCTGACTTACCATGGGGCTCAGGAGCAAAAGCCAGGGGAGAAAGATCTAAAATACTTGCAGGTTTTCCAGAAAAGAAAACTTTGTAATGTTGGGGCCAAGGATGGAGTGGTGGTAAAGAGATTAGTTCCATTACACAGAAGCCATCTTTAGGCATCTCAGGAATGGGAAGGACACCACCCTTAGCAGGCTCAATGACTTGTGGAGAGAGTGTCAGGATGCCCTGCTTGCACAGGGCAGCCTCAGAATCCTTATGTCCAGATTCATTTTGCTGTGGAACTAACATCATATGGGCTCACAGGCCATGGTGCAGGCAGGCCTGGCTACTGTCCTCATGCCCAGCTGACCTTGGTATTGTCCATGTGATGCTGGATGTCAGGCTTACAGAATGAAGAGTTGTGGGGTTGTTAAGGTTTGCATTGATACTACAGAGGAAACACTGGTGGCCAGGAAGTACATGTCACATTCAGAGTGCAACCCAGTAGTCCCAGAAACAGTGATTTGTCAAACTGTGAGAGTGGAGCCAGTGTTGTGGTAGATAACTCAGTAGGTTAGCAGTGGCAGGCCTATGAAACACCTGCTCAGGAAAGTGAAAGTCAGTGAGCGCACCAGCTCTAGGGAGTGGTCCCACATCAGACCAGGCTGGAGGGGTGAGGAGGTTCCAGCTCTCGGGGACCCATATCACACCATCAGGTGCCCTAGTTTCACACCTGGAGCACTAGACTTAATGGAGCACAAGACTTAACATGTGCCCTGCTGTGCTTTCTCAGTTTCCTCCTTACTACTGTCCTCTTCTTCCCTTTGGGGCTAGTTGTGTTTCCCCTGTGTAGTTGTATCTTGGAAATGTGTTAACTTTTTTTGATTATTAATGAGGATTGCAGCCAATGCAGCTACAAAAAAGTTTGATTATGCTGCTTTGCCTCCACCCACGACAGTAACTGAAGAGGCAGAGAGGTGGGAGAGGAAAAGGCTTCATTGGCAACAATCCAGCATTTCAGAGCTGAATGGCTAGCTCCTGGTTTCATCTTGCTTAATGCTGCTGAGTGAAAGTGTGTACACTGTGTTATGTGGAATTGTTCTCTCAGTCTTGGGCAGGTGGACACAAGCAAAGTTCACTAGTGTTGACAGACTGTCTTTTAGAGTGGGTTGGGTTCATGGCTCAGTGGTAGAGAGCTTTTCTGGAATGTGTGAGGCAATTCTCAGAACCATATATAAATCAATAAAGATCCATGGACAACTAAAAATATATAAATTAAAAAATGTCATTTAGAGAAGATGGGATTGTGTGGGTTTTATCTGGGTCTAGTGGACTATGACCCATTCCATACCTGTGAATCTAAGATAATGTGATTGTTTATATGCTTGCAATTCTGAAGGTATGTGTGTCTGGTTTCCCTCATAGTCAGTGTCTTCTGTACACTTCTGCCAATACCCTTTCATTTGGACATTTCCTGTGACCCAGTAAGAAGGAGTGCCCAGTGCAAGGGCCCTTTTAACTGACTTTAGTGCTTTTACTGACTCTATGGTTAGTCATTAAGATATGGTTCAGGGTGTAGGGGTAAAAGAAAGCTATACTCATAAAGAAAAAAGAAGAGAATGACAGAAAGAAACCTTTCAATTCAGGGTTCAGTATCACTGTGTTCCCTTGAGTCTCAGAAGAGAATTTGGACAAGAACTATTTAGAATGCACTGTTGATATTTATGGACTCTTAGAGTCCAAATGCTTATTTATTTATTTATTTATTTATTATTTATTTATATATTTACTTATTTATTGCTGTGAGACAGACATGAGCTTTTGGGGACAAGGGGTAGGTGTTCTGGCATGGACATTTGGTGTTTCTCAAAGGCTCACCTGTTAAATGTCTAGTTCCCAGCTGAAGGCACAATTGGGAGGTGTTGGAAGCTTGTGGAAAGTGGGGCCAAGTTGATGAAAATTAGTTCATTGGGGATGTGCCCCTGATGGGGTACTGGGACCCTAATGCACTTCTCTCTCTGTCCCTCTCTGCTTCCTAGCAGCCATGAGCTGATCAGTTTTCATCTGCCACACACTCTTGGCCAGATGTTCTGCTTTGCTACAGGTCCAGAGGTAAGAGGGCCAAGTGACCATCTCTGAAACCATGAGCCAAAATAAATCTCTGCTCCTTTGAGTGTGGTGATCTCAGGTATATTATCACAGGCTTGGGAAGTGATTAGGACAGCTGCCGTCCAAAACACAAGAGGCCCCAGACCCTTCCTCTAACCAGATTCACTTCTTCTGTCTAAATGTAGCCTGGAAAAGCTGACAATTTACTCACTCATCTTTTGAGCAACAAACATGCCAGTAATATCTTCAGGTTAGAATTTGGGCCTGTAAGGATGCCAAAGGCCTCTTGTGTGAGAACACTGCAGACCCCATTCAGAAATTGGAGCTGACGTGACTGAGGGGGCACCCAGGTGAAGAAGTTAAGCCCTGGCATGGGAACACCAATTGCACAATGGTCTGGCCTTCCAGCTAGGAGACATCCATCTGGGCTGACAGTGGATACTCAAAAGAGTCTATGTGGGGTGATTCTCTCCTTTAGATACCCCTTAAGTGTCCCAGAGTACCTTCATCTGCAGAGGCATTATCTGAGAGGGCTCTCTTCCTATTTGAAGGGATTTTCTCCATATTGAGCAGCTATTGAGTGGCTGGCAAGTACCTTTCAGTTTTATAGGAGGGAATGTGCTCTCTCCTTTGCACTTTTATATTTTCTTACATTTTCAACAACAAGGTATGTGCCTGAAATCTGCATATTCACCCCTCCACCTCTCTGTGGAGTGCCGCAGTCTCTGGCTGGGCACAAATCACGAGTCTCCACACAGCTTGTAGATTCAAACAGCAATTCTTTTTTCCCGAACTCACACCGGCCGTCTACAAACACGCTCTGGGGGAATCCACATTCTCTGCCCAAATCCACACCGCATGGGCTTCTGTCTCCCAAAATATACTGTCTGACCCTAAGCACTCAAGAGGAACTCAGCAGCAGGATACGCTCTATTCTAAAGGGGGAACACCCTAATCTCCTATTATGCTAAACTGCCCTATTCTAAAGGGGGAACACCCTAATCTCCTATTATGCTAAACTGCCCTAGTCTAAAGGGGGAACACCCTAAACACGGGTCCTGCCCTGGTCCTTGAGCAAGGTCACCTTTCAGAAGTCCTTCCACTAGACAGCATGGGAGTAAGCTGGCAAGGAATTTGTCATACCTACTTGGCTGATGGCTCCCAGCAGTGGAGGGCCCACAAGATAATATCCTTGAACTGCATGTGTCAGTGTTCAGATTATGTATTGATGTCCTCTCTCTGTCTCTGTCTCTGTCTCTGTCTCTGTCTCTCTCTCTCTCTCTCTCTCTCTCTCTCTCTATATATATATATATATATATATATATATATGTGTGTGTGTGTGTGTGTGTGTGTGTGTGTGTGTGTGTGAGAGAGAGAGAGAGAGAGAGAGAGAGAGAGAGAGAGAGAGAGAGAGAGACAGAACTCAAGAACTTGGTCCTCTAGCACCAGGACTTTGTACTTTCATGTGTTTCATGTGTATACATATGGAAAGGATATGAAACAAGACACCATAAATTATCTTGTGTGGAACTGTTTGATTGTTATGTGTAAATATTTTCTGAGTGATTTCTTTGGTCAGTGTTGGCTGAGTACCTTTTGGTGATACTGATTTCTGGAAGGACATGTGTTTAGGGTTTAGTGGTGCATCTGTAGGTGTTGTTGGCATTGTGGACTATTGTGAACGTGACGCTTGTGAATGCATTTGAGAAGTGCTAGAATGGTGTCTTACCATTATGTGTTGGATCTGTGCATTTTCAGATTTTAGAATGTATATGTATATTCATAGTGTCTAGGTGAGAAATTAGGGGCATAATCTTTGGTGTACAGATTTGGAGAGAATAAAATCATTGGGTATGTTGGGGTGTTTGGAGTTATGTATATGTGGCACATAGATGTGTACAGATTCTGTTGATAATGTCTCAAGTGGACTGCTGTGTACTTTCTTATTTAGGGCTTTGAGGTGATCATGTAATTCTTGGGAATGGAGGGTATGCTTTGTGAGTACGTAAGAAACTAGCAGTGTCTGTATGTATGAGATTTGTTGTTGAACTTTATATTCTGAGTCATTCTGTGTACATGCATGTTTAAAGCATACAGGTGACTGTATATGTTTTCATTTGAGAATACAAATTGTTGTCATATGTTAATAAGTAATTTGTTTTGTCTATTTAGTTACTGAGGGAATGTTTGTGTGATTGCATTTGGGTGATACTGATTGGTTTGTGTTTTTCTGGGGTCAAAGATACGTGTATCTGAAGCACACCAGATGCTCCAAACCAAATGACTCTTGCCATAATTAAGCTTCTTCTCTTGTCAGATCAGCAGCATGTATGCAGAGGTTACTGGGGTTGGTAGCTTCCTCTTTCTTGTAAATGCCAGGTTTTCTCTCTTTTTTTTCTTGGTAAAAACTTATGAAACCTGCGTCTGCCCTAGAGAATGGAATGAAAAGCACTTGTCAATGAATCTTCAATCCCCCTTCCCCCCATGGAATACAAATTTCAAAATATTTTGAAATTATCTGTCCAGAGAATGTTTCAGGCATGAGCCGCACTCTAGATGGATTGGCTACAGCCAATAAACCTACTTTTTGAAAATTCCTCTGGTATCCAGGCTCTTTGGTCCTACTTTATGTCTATTTTGTTTCTTGGAAGTGACTGGAATATGTATGAGATTTTGTAAGGAAAATTATTGGTTGGAATTGTTTGGATTTTGCTGTGTATTTGTTTTAATTTGGGCATGAGGACTCTGGGTTTACAGTCAGGCATCTGGAAGATAGGAAGTTTATGCAATTGAGTATTTTCAGAGTTCCACAGTGTTGTGTGCTTTTGGCTGAGTATATCAGAAAGTATGGGCAGTTCTGTACATTAATAGTGAGTTCTGTGCCCTTCAAAAGTGAGATAGCATGTACTTTGGGTCTGTGGGACTACTGTAAATTTGTAGATTCAGACAGACACGTGTGTTCTCAGACTTATGTAATCTAGGACTATAATGTATTTAGGAAGTGTGATGGCTGAGTATTCATTCTCAAACTGTAGATGGGTGGTGTGTGTTTCCACTGAGAGAATATAGGAGTTATATTTATATGGGAATACAAGTTAGAAGGCTTGGGTACTAACAGTGTATATGGGTTATTTATGATGTGGTGGGACTTGTGAATAATTATTAAGAAGAGTGTTTGGAGTATTTTGATGAATACTTTTTGATATTCACAAAATATTTAATTTTTATTTTATTTTATTTTATTTTATTAGGTTAGGGAAGGGTGTGAGATTAGACAGTGCAGGGGTAAAATGTGTGTATTAGGGCCACACATATGTTATGTGTGTATTTGGGAAATAACAATGAGTAGATTGTAGTTGACATCATTGTTGTGTACTTTTGGAGAGGGTTGGGAAACTTTATGTGTGTTGGGAGTTGGTGTTTGCATATCAAGTGATTCTGGGGATATGGACTCATGTTTATGTGTGTATGTTGGTGGTTGTACCTGTGTCGTTTAGTGTTAAGGATGTCACATTTTTGTAATCAGGGTATTTCTGGTTGCACTCAATCTTGGAGAAATTCAAAGAGATTTATCTGTATATTGTATTTCTGATGAGAGGTTCAAGTCTGTAAGATTTTCCAGAGTACTTAGGGTTTTGTTTATGTGACTTCTGGTAACAAGTAGGGGTTTTTTTGTGTGTAGGGTGGTTGTATGTTGTATTTCTGTGTGCGTGCATACTCAGTGTTTGGTGATATCATGTGCATGTATTCAGGAAGTGTAGAATATATAGGAATGTATAAGCATGTATTTGGAAAAGTATACATTATAGTTGCATGTCCGTCAGTACCTGGGTGATAACAGGCATGTGTATTTGTGGGTATGTATAGAGTATATATTTTTTTTAGAAAGGAAGTGGTGGTGTGTGTATTCAGGGAAATCAGGGATAAGGGTGATTTATGCATCTGTGTTTTTGGTGGGATGGCAGTGAGTTATGGGTCATGCACCTGTTTCCATATGTGAGGTGTTTCAATGATATCTGTGGCAGAAGGGGTTGTAATGAGTGTGCATTTTCACATGTACATGCCTCAGCAAGGGGTGTTCACAGGTCTCTGTGGCTGGGTGGCATTTGTGTCCATCTGTGGCTGTAAGGGGTGGCAGGAACACATTGGTGATGACGAGCCTTTTCCATGTGCACTGATGCTTGTTTCTGTTGATCTGGAGCTCCAACAGTGATTTCTGCTTTCTCATTCTCATCTGACATCTGTCTACATTAGTTGTGGTGGTGGGTGGATGTGCCTCTTGGATCCTGGGCTGGTGGATGGAAGCTAATCAGGGGTGGCTCCTCAGGAGTGGTGGGGGGAGCTTTTCCTCCAAGATGTGAGGTATGGCCATTGTGGCTCAAAGGGACTGACTCTGGAAGGAAACTGCCAGGACTTTCGCAGATCCAAAGACAATTGTTGAGAGATTTGTTTGTGGTCTACCTTTTGCCTCCTCGCTTGCATTTTTCTCTGCCAAGACAAAGACAGAGACCCTAAGCACAAGTCTCCCCAGGACCCTCCAAGCCTGGTGGTGTCCTTGGCCCATATGTGCACATGACTGGCCTCATGGTGTGCATGCTCTGGCAACATCACAAGCTCTATAATTATTACACCACTGCACCTCAGTCAGATTAGGAGAGGAATTAAGAACTGATTGTATGATACTTGCTTTAAATTTTCCTGAGGAGCTACTCTTTGTATTCTTTATTTCTTGGCATGACCAAGTGAGTGATTCTTCCTTTCAATCTGAATGATCCCTTCACATTTCTACTCATGGAGAACTTCCTTCTGATCAGTTTCTACTAGTGGAGAATTTCCTTGGTTTTTATTTGTGTGGAAATAAGTAGAAGGAGTTTAATTTTATATACATTTTCAAATACACACAGCAAAGTTTTGCCATGTCCACTATTTGGGAAGGCACATCAGTGGTGTTTATTGCATTTATTTTTCTATTCTTCTGAAACCAGCATGCAACCACAGAACTTTTCTCATCTTGCAAAATTGAAGTTCATTTGTTAGAAAGTAATCATCAATTTCCCTCATGCCCTAAGAAGCTACCATTCTCCTTTTTGTATTATTTTAATTACTCTGTGTACTGTACTTCATATAATTAGGATCATACAGTATGTGTTCTCAAGGTCCATCCCTGATCTACTATCAGCCATGATTTCCTTTGTTTTCTAGACAAATAATATTTCATCATGTGCTACATGTAAAACATTCTTCCTTGGGATAGGAAAAGGGCAAAATTGTAGATTGAAATTGACCAAACTATCCTATATACATATAAGAAGAGACCACAGTGAGTTTTATCTTTATGCATATCTGTAAAGTACAAGTTAAGAAAACTATAAATACATGGATGGAACACCAGTATAGAAGAAGAAAGGAAACAGGGTCAGGGAGGAGGGGAGGGAAAGGGCAAGTTCTGGAGACTGACTTGGAACAAACTATATCCCATGCTTTTGTATAACCATAATTCACAGCTAAAAATTAAAAAAAAAAAATTCTTTCTCAATGGACCCTTTAGTATAATGAATAATTTTGGAGTAATTATTTACATATAAATATCTCTTCAAAAGAATTAGAATTGAAGGGTCATTTGAATGATCCTTTTGATAATTTGAGGAACAACCCATCACTTTCCCATGGAGCCTGAACTACTTTGCATTCTAACCAGGATTCCAGCTCCATCTCATTCTCAGAAGCACTGGTGTTTTCTGTTTTATTTGTGGTGGTGGGTGCTTGTGCCTCTTGGCTCCTGGGTTGGTGGATGGGAACCAATCAGGGATTTTTGTGTTTTTTGTTTCTTTCTCTTTCATCATGAGTGTGAAGCTGGATCTCATTGTGATTTTGATTTCTCCACTGATTATTGGTATTGAACATCTTCCCATGTGCTTCTCAGCCATTTGCATATCTTCTTTGGACAAACATCTGTGGAAGTCCTTTGCCCATTTTACTATTGGGTTGTTGTTTTCTTATTGTTGAGGTATAAGGACTATTTATATCATAGATCTTAATTCTAATCAGAAATATAATTTTCACATGCTTTCTTGCATTTAGTGAGTCATCTTTTCACTAATGACTGTGTCCATTGATGAATCAAAGTTTTGGTGTTGATGTAGTTCAGTTTGTTTCTTCCTTTTGGTGCCTGTGCTTTTGATGTTCTGTTCAAAAAGTCACTGTCACATTCCCTTGTCATGGGCTTTTTCTCTTGTGTATTATGAGTTTTAAAGTTTCAGATCTTACATCTAGGTCCTCTATTTATGTTGAGTTACTTTTTATCCATGGTGTCAGATAAGGGCCCAGCTTCCTTGTTTGGTGTGTGGCTATCTATTCAGTTTTCTCAACAGTATTTGTTGAAAGATTGTCCATTTCCATGGAATGCTGTGGTCAGAAATCACTTGAGAATTTATGTGATTTTTTTTTGTTCTTGTTCAAAATGTTTCTAAAGTTGGTTGCTTTCACATTCCCTATCATTTTAGGATGAAATTTTAAATTTTTGCAATGAATAATCTCTGCATCATGTACAACAAGACTGGGATCTTAATTAGAATAAGATGTATTCCATGTTTTATGAATAAATCAAAATATTCTCTACTTTGATGTAAAACGAATATGAGTAAATAAAAATATAAAATAAAAATGACATTCATGAAAAAAAGAAATTAGGAATTTTTTAGGGATGGGACAGAAACTGTAGATTTCTTTGGGTAGTGTTGATATGTTAACAATTTTAAGTGTTCCTGCCCATGATCATTTGATATCTTTCACATTTTGGTGTTATTCTAAGTTTCATTGCTTGTTTTAACGTCTTCATGTTTGATCTATTTTATTGGGTAGTACTACATTGGGTGTAGTATTACATTTAATTTTACTTGTCAGATGAAATTGTTTTCTTGATTTTCTTTCAATATTTTTTATTATTAGTGTATAGAAACACAGTTTTTGTGTGTGGGGTTTTGTAATGGCACCTTTGCTGAATTTATTCATTGTTGTGATTATTTTCTTGGAACCTTGAGATTCTCCAGATGTAACTTTATCTCGCTTATGAACAGAGGTTGTTATACTTCTATCTTTCCATTTGGCATGCCCTTGCCTGTACATCTTGCAGATTGATCTGGCCAGGATTTCTAATATGTTAAAAAGTACAAGTGAAAGCATGCAAATTTGTCTTGTTTCCATTTTGGGAAGAAAATATTTTATTTTCTGATTATTTAATGTATTAGAAAGTCATTTCTTATGTGTGATCTTTAATTTGTTGTTGTTTGCATTCTCCTTTTTTTTTGGTATGAAGAATTGCATTCATGGTCTGACACATGCTATGCGTGCATTCTCCCAACCACAGAACTAAATCCTGACCCTTTTAAAAATGTTAAGACAGAATCTGGTGAAGGGGTTCAGGGTGGTTTAGAACTTGTGTTTTTTTCTGCCTTGGACTTTGAATAGCTGGGATTAGAGGTATACACCTTATCATCCAGCTGTTTTTCTTTCTTCTTTTTCTAGTTGTTTTTCACCTTCTAATCATGAAAGGTGTTCTTGCCAGATGGATGCAATGACAAGGATTGTAGTTCCAGGTTCTTTTTGTGAACAGATAATTGAAGGAGGCACACACTAGACAGAGCACAAGGAGTTACTGAAGTGAAAGTACACTGCCTTAGACAAGGGGCAGTGGGCTCATCTATGGGAATGGGAGGCCTTGAGGCAGAGAAGGAACTGGGAAGCTGGCTTTGAGAAATAAAGAGACCAGATCTGGGATGCTAAAGTTAGTAAAAGGATATGACTATCACTCCATAGGATGTGACTACAACTGACTTTGGCAAATACAAATTTTTATCAACAGAGAATGTTGATAGAAATTTGGTTTCTGTAGCTTCATTGGGAACTTGACTAATTTTAGATGAGATTAAGTAGAAGACTTTGTTTAATACTGCCCTGCTTCTCAAATTCGAGGCCTATTGACTGCTGGGGGTAGATTCTTTATGTGTCTTGGAGTCATAAAAAAAAACCCAACTACTTATATGCTAGCTACTGCAGGGTTTGGAACACCTCATTTGACCAAAGGATCCCTTTTCTCACTTCATGGAAGTCAGGAGCCTTACCAGAGAAAGGCAATAGACTTAATCCAAAATTACTGTTCTTTTTTGTCATTTTAGTTGTGCATGGACACATGAGATCTTTATTTAGTTTCATGGGGTGCTGAGAATCTAACACACAGCCTCACACAGTGCCAAGAGGTTGATTCAGACACATCCCTTCACAAAGCACTTTACCAAAGAGCCACAGGGGAGGCACCTTCATTTCCATTTTAAAACTGTTTTTTTGAGGCTTCACAAAGGTGTGGCCTGAGGCAAAGACCTTACTGACCTGCTGGGGAAGTGAACAATAGGTAAGAAAAAAGCCCAGGGACAGACTTTTTCACAAGATGAACACTAGGGCACTGATAGCTCCTGTTCAGGCTACTTGGGTTGCTATCTAGCCAAGCAGGGTTTCTCCACTGAGAGCCTTAAAGGTCATACTAATTTCTGAATTTTCTGAGATGCTTGGCATTCCTTTCAGCAATACAGTACCATGTCACAGAGCTTGGAGCTGGTACATATCTTGGAGACAAAATTACAAGCCAAAATTCAGGCCAAAATTCAGGAAGAATACAGAAATTTTGGAACATAGTAGGTGTTGCCCATCTGCAAAGCAAGCAGCAGTCTATTCATATATTCATTAGGTGGAGTGCTGGAAAGCTTTGCACTGATGCATACTGTTTCCTAATTCTTTGTTTCCAGAGACTCAGTAAAAACTTCCTGAGATCAGGTTTTGGAAGGGCACAGCCAAGAGTAGGAGAGATTAAAGGCTCAGTCACTGTAATCTCCTCTGCCACCTACAAAGTTGTGAACTGCTGAGCATTTTCCATTCCAGATATATATTCACAGATATTCTTCTTCTTCTCCCTCTATTTGTGTATAACTTGGAGTGATGTTAATGTCAAGGCATTGTTCTGGATGACAGTGGGAAGTGTTCTTGTGTAGCATGTGTTCATATAAATGTTGGATTGATTTTATTATTTTCCCTTTGAAGTATTGAATCTCTGACCCTAACCCTTACCCTACTAGACTCTGAGTACTAATCCTAACATTATGGATAAAAGCAAACCTAAAATAAAGAAATGCAGGCATTTCATAGGAGGAATTGTGTATACGTTGATTTTCCTTTTGCTTTATCAAGGGTATGTGTGATAAAACCAGTCACATTTTCATTCTAATACTTCTTCATAATCTTCAAATTTATCAAATTTATAACTTCTGGATTCCCTTTCTCTGTAGCCTGGGTCAGAACATGTATTGTTATATACATATACATTGCCCTTCCTGCTAACACAGGTACATTCTTTGTACATATCACATGTACAAATTCCATGAACAGATCACTCCCCTCAAACCTCAGGGGAACTGAAAACTCAAGCACTGGTGAGCTCCATAGTTGAACAAGTTTATATGTAACCCCATGTAGAGTAAAATGAATATTTTTGTGATCTTTGAATGATATATGTTCCATTAAGAATTTGGATTTGCATATCTATTGCTACTTTTTCATGTATTTAATATATATATATTTCTCTCTCTGTCTCTCTGTCTCTGTCTCTCTGTCTCTCTGTCTCTATCTGTCTTTCTCTCTCTCTCTCTCTCCATATATATATATATATTGAAAGGAGTTTCCTTACCCCTTAATGGTTCCTGAAAGCCACAGTGCCACCTACTTCATCTTTGAATGATGGCTAGGCCAATACAGTGAAATATTTGAAATTCTCATGACCAGGAAGCACTGGAGGACCTTCGGATCTCCTGTTGCTTTTCATGACTAAACCAGATAGTGACTTTATTGACTGGAATTCATGAAAATGGTGTAGAACAGAGATGCCATTGAGTGGAAGCCTGCTGGGAACTAGGCCTGGAGGAGTGGAGTGCAGGTGTCTGATAAAACATCTGTAGTGGAGCCATGTGGATCTGCCATTGGCTTCCAAATGACATGTGACTGACGTGGGGCAGTCAGGAGACCCTTATATGTAAAGGCCTCTTGTTGTGGGGAGAGGTTTCGGGGTGATAATCAGAATCAAGTTGCTACCCTAAGTGGGAAAGATGTATGGGATAGCAGCCCAGTTGGTGTTTTCTTCTGCAGACCCTGAATCACCACACGTGACAGAACTCCCTCCAGTGCTGTGTCCCAGTTTGTTGTAGGGACAAATGAACAAGGCACTGAAGATAGCTGCAGCCAGGTTCAGAGAGCACAGTTTTTGCTGTTGTCAATCAATCCCTTCAATGAGTTTCAGAGTTTTATACCCAGCATGTAAGTGGAAGGGCTCAGAAGTTCACAGTCTGCAGATGTTCACGTAAAAGCAGCTTTTTATTTCACTGTTCTGGGCAAGTTAACTCTTCCAGGACAACACCTGAGAAGGGGAGAGCTTATTCTTATCTTTCTTCCTCCCCCTGCCAGCTGTTACCATGGAGCCCATTTGTAACTTATCTCAATAATGTAGACATCTCTGTGAAGCCCAGCTCAAGGCCAGAGGCCTTGTTTGCACATTTCTTCAAAGTACTCTACTGGATACCTTTGTGAAAAGTAGTAAGGGGGTGTCCAGCACCTGGAGTGCTGGTATCTTCCTGGCCAGTGGCCAAGTAAACAGGGCAACACAAAAATAGAAAGTTTATCTACATTGAACTCTTTTGCAGAGACTCTTTGGCTGACATTCCCCAAATCAGCCATGGTGAAGAGGGCTTTTCTGTGGAGAAAGGGGGTACCACTTCATTGGGTCCCCCTCTTCCTCCAGGGAGTAGTCTTTTCTGCTATCCTTTAATAAATCTCCAACTTTCCACTCTAAACTTGCCTCAGGGTGCTTCTCTGGTGTTATACTTCAGCACTGGGAAAGCAAGGCCTCATTACCAGGAAACAGCAGTAACTATAACAGTCAAAGGACAGAGATAATGCCAAAAATAAAGTCAACATTTAGAATTGAAGATAAAAATAATCTTTAGTGCTAAGAATTCCTTAATTTGATACTTTAAAAATAATAACAACCTATTGCCTGGGGGCAAATTTGTGACATATGCAGTCAAGGGGAGAAATAAAGAATGTCCACATGCTTCTGCCCCTTTCAATTCTTTATTCATTCAAATTACTCAATACAATTTTACTCTATAGGTACTTAATGAAGAAAACAACAATCCTTAATGATAGGCACTGCAATGGAGATAATCAATTAACAATAAGCAATTCTAGATTAATTAATTCACAGAAAACAATTTTAGATTAATTCTGAGCATTGCAGAAAATATTTAATCATGACAGGCTAGTGACATTTTTTTTCTGAATACTAAGTTCAAAAGTCTCAAGTCTTAGACTTTATGTCCTGCAAATGCACACTCTCTCAGACAGCAGTGATCAGGTCCCAAACCAAAACAGGCTTTTTCTGGTTTAGGGTGGACCACCAGTTGAGGAGAGGGTCATAGGGAGAAGTTGCAGCTCTCACAAAGGTCCAGATAAGATGGTAGAGTTTGTTAGCAGTAAGGGTCACAAAGAGAATCAGGAGAATGATGGCAAATAATGGGATGTCAGTACAGGTCCTCATCAGGCTCTCCAGCTTGAAGAAGAGAAGAAATTTTTTTTTAAAAAAAATGGCATCATGGGCATGAGTTCTGACTCACCTCTAGTAGAAGATAACAAAAAAGGATTCCATTCTGGATACAAGGTCAAAGAAGGTCATAAAAAACAAGAAGAAGAAGAACAACAACAAGGAGGTCGTGACAGACAGGCCTGGAACAGGGTGAGATGAGCAAGTTTTCTGGGCAGGGAAATTGATTGGCTTGTCCAGACCAAATTTGTTTTATGAGGTCATAATTAAAGTAGGAGAGCAAGAAATGAGACAAGTCGATGACGCCATTGGAAAGCTGAGTTAAGATAGAGAAGAATAAGAGGGAGGCCCTGGCGATTCTAGAATGGAGAGGAGATGCAAAGAAACGGGTATTTCTGGAAGGTTGTTCAGCAGGTGCATGTGGGATGGATTGGCAGAGGGTGGGGAAATGTTAGAGGGAGAAGGAGTGGGGAGCTATTTCAGGAACTGCCAAGTTTTCTTCGGGGTAGTGGTCCTTATTTTCTAACTACAAAACTGTAGAACATGAAGGCTCTGCTTTGGAGGACTAGGAGAGCCAAATAATTATCATATTTGATCTCACCCAACCCCTGATTTTCTTCCTCGGTAACAGATATCTAGGGACCTAGGTACAGCCTGAACCCCTTTACAGAAATTTTTATCTGGCAGCCTGAAATAAAGAGATTTTGTTTGCTCGTCTCCTCTTTCCCATTTAATATCAGACACGATGATCAAAGATGGAGAAAGTATGTAAGAATCTGTAAACACCATGGGGAATCTATAAATTGTCCTTCTCTAACGGGGTCCCCAAGGCCAAGGTGAACTTGATGGACTAAGAGCTGAACTAAAAAAGTGTCAGAAAAACTTAAGTGAGTCATTTTAATCATAGATGATGATGGCAGCCGAGCTCACCACTAGGAGAAGATAAACTACTCTATGTTTGACAAGGTACGCTGTCTGCATTTCATATGCAACGTCTTGAATCTTCACAACAGCCCTGCAGATTTGGTCCAGGACAGCTACCCCACTTTGGTATAACAAACTGGGTGTTAAGTGGATTAAATGACTAGCTCAAGATCTCAGATTATAAAAAAACAATTGATTGGAACATGGGTTTCAGTGTAGCAATTATCTATCTCCACTATGCCATTAATTTGGAAAGTGTAAGGAAAAGGACAGTGTTTTAGAAACTTATAAAATACAGCTTCCTGCAAGATTCCAGTGCTTCTAGTTTGTGAATAAGACATTTGAAATCTTCCCTTAATGATTGAGAGACTTCATTCATGGAAATACAGATGTCAATATGTAGTGAATTTGAATGTGCTGCTTAATACTGATAAATACACATCGGAGATGAAATCTGTTTTATTGATAAATTGGTAAAATTACTAATCTCTTGGAAGAAGCATCAGAGATCCGTCGGATGCTATTTTGAAGATATCATCTTGTCACACAGCATTTCTCTAGCAAGCAGTCCTATTACCTGTAGACTTGTTATAATAGACTTTTTGTAACCCTAGTGGAAATAAAAAAATTATGATTTATGCCCTGCTTTATCTTTCAAACTGAAGTCATTGAGACCTGGTGAACTTTGGGAGAAATCGGGTCTGCAAAATTTATACAATAAAATGTTGGACTTTACGTTTTATTCATACAACACACAAGGGTTGCAAAGAGCCCTAATCATTTCAATAATAAATCTAGTAATCTAGATGAAGGCCTGGCCTGACAGTGATAGTGTGTGCCCTTGAATCTAGCTTGGCTTGGGCTCATGCTCCTAACCATTAAGCAGGAGGGGCGTCCAGGGCACTCTGCATAGTTTTATATCCTCCAGACTTTGCCAAATACCAGCCATGCTAAAGGAGTTGAATGTCCACTCAGTGATGGGACAGGAGATGTTTGGGTGTGAAGGGCTTTGGCTTTAGCCCATGCTGTAGCTACTGTTGATCCACCCGGGACTCTCATCCAGTGAGAGAGAAGCTAACCTTCACCTGATCTAATCCTCAATGTGTTTTTCTAGAATGTCTCTGCTGCTCTGACCTCATTGCTCAGCACCTGATACCCCAACAAGCCCCAACTGGCTTGCTTTGCCCTCACTGCTCCTACCAAGAACCACATCCACCTCTCTCAGATCCCAGACAGGAGACCCTCAATCAAAGCTTTCCCATAACTTCCTAACTCATACGTAATCAAAAGCTCATCCGTCTCACTCCATAGATCTCTCTAATCCCGTCTTATTTCTCAATATACATCTTTTTATTTCTTCGTTATCAAGAAAAAAAAATAGATCACCTTTTAAAATAGCCCTTCTGAATTTCATGACATAGTCCCCTTATAATTTTCAGGGGAATGGCCCGGGGCTGGCTGGTGACAGCTTCCAAGTTGTTTTTACACTACCTGCAAGCTAAGCATGGTGTTTAAATTTTAAACGGATAAACAAAATCAAAAAGGACACAGGTGAACACAACAGCAAGTTTAAAATTCGATGTCTATAAATAATGCTTTCCTGGAGCACATCTGACTTGTTCGCATACGGGACCGTCACGGGCAGCTGTCACTCCACACAACACAGGACAGGAGTCACAAAAGGGTTGATGGCATCTGAGGAGTCCTGCTCCCTTCTCTCAATTTCTCACTCTATCTGGCACATTGATCCTTTTTCTAAAAAACCAGAAGATCTAAAATGTGAACCATCTGACATTTCACAGGAAGAGGCTGCTGACCTTTGGCATTGTAGGATAAATAAGAATGAATTATTCAGTGGGCACACGAGATACGGGCACTGTCCATTCATTATTTAAGCTAGACCTCTCACCTGGAGACAGGTATCATTTTCTTCACCTTGTACTTAAACAGGTCGAGACTAAAGGACTGACATGTCTTAGACCCAAGGACAGCACTGAAAATTTGTGGACCTCACAGTTCATTCATGATTTTTATTTTTTCTCTTTGATTAGCTATTTCTCCATGTACTTGAGAATAAGTCAATACATCAACAAGGGTGAAATCACCCCGGACCCTGGAATACACACATGATGTGGGAAGTTAGGTAATGACAAGTGACCCCAGAGAAATCCAGCTAATCCAGGAAGAGAGGATTGCATCAATATATTGTCTCAGCCTCTCCTCGATTCCTAAATTTACCTGGCACATAGTTCCTTTTTTTTTTCTAGAAACATTAAACCCTTGGAAATCCTTTTTCAGGTGGAACTTCAAAATTCCTTTTCATCACTTTTATCTGTTGATCAAGTTGTTCTTTAAAAGAATAGAATTTTTTAAAGTACAATGTCGTCCCCTGAATCCCACATGACAATTTTAAAAATCAGTGCATGGAATCGCTGTCTATTTGAGCCACCTAGGTGTATTGTCTTTTATTTTCCAGGACATAAAGAATGGATCAAAGATAAAAAAGAGACAAGGAAAAAAGTTCTGTGGTCCCCAAAGTACCTTTACCTTACAGACTCACAGTCAAAACTAAGGAGATTGTTCAGGAATAAAGAAAATAGACAAATGAAATCCAGCCAGGATAATCCAGGTAGTCATGTGATAATTTTTCTTTTTTCTGCTCATTGCTCAGTTCTGGTTTGTGCCACAGCACAGCATGGTGACTAAGCTTAACCAACAAAACTCAGTCGGCAAAGTTAACCGACCCTTAAGAGAATACTGTGATTTTTGTAAACCTTGCTTCTGAACTTGCCCCTAAGAACAAAAGCCAGCGTTTCTAGATCATCACTGTATATTAAGTGCTCTGAATAGATGAGTTTGCTCAATCCTCCCAATGGTCCCATAAGGTAGGTAGTACTAGTGGTTACCTCATATCACATATGAGTAAATAGAAGTTCAGAGACTGGGGTCTTGCCCACGGTCAATCATCTAGTAATAGAACCAGGCTTGAGCCAAAGTGACTTGGAACAAGCGGCCCTGCTCCCCCATACTTGGCAATCATTTAATTAAACAGAAAATAGTAACTATCTTTTCATTAGATGTCTGCATAACAATTTGGTGACCAATCTACAACAAAACCCTGTTTTGAGTTTCTCTCTCTCTCTCTCTCTTTTTCTTTTTTGGTACTAAGGACTGAACCCAGGCATGCTTTACCATTAAGCCACATCCCCAACCTTTTAAAAAATTAATTCATTGATTTATTTATTTATTGATTGGTGCTGGGGATTGAACCTGGGGCCTTGTGCATTGAAGGCAAGCATTCTACCACCTGAGCTAGATCCCCAGCCCCCCTTTTTATTTTATTTTATTTATTTATTTTTGACACAGAGTCTTGCTAAGTTGCTGAGGGCCTTGCTAAGATCCTGAGGCTGGCCTCCAATTTGAAACCCTTCTGCCTCAGCCTCCTAAGTTGCTCGCATTCTAGGTATGTGACATCATGCTTGGTTTGGGGTTTCTTTTAAAAAAAGTGATGTGTCATGAAGATAGTGTCCCCCCAAAGACTTTTGAGGAAAGCATTGAGTTTGTCCACTTTGTCAATAAACAACAACAACAAAAATAAAGAAAACAACAGCACATGTTTTCTTGTGAGAAACTTCAAACCTTATTTAGCAGAGTCTAAAGATTTTAGCATTTACATGAAGATATGGAAAACATCAACGTCTATAAGTCATCTGGAAGGTAATTTGCCATCCTTAACGAAGAAAGATGATCAATAGAAGGGCTGATTATTAAGTTTTAACTATGGCAACACTCGCACATACACAAAAATCAATACACACTCGTTCATCGAGTCAGAATTAAGACCCAGAGGCTGAAAATGATCCAGATTGCAATGAATTTTTTTTGTAATGACATTCTTATGACAAATCTATTTGTGCAAATTTTGAAATAACCAGTCCCGAGGACACACCAAATTAGACCGAGAAGACGCAAATCAAGAAGAAAGCTTCACTCTCAAAAGGCATTTGGTTAAAATAAAAGGAATAGCTCCCAAGTCCTCATTATCACACTCCCATTTATTTGGCCAGCTCAGAGGGACCCAACATCACCACTTTTTTCAGATTAGAAAGGTCTGGGTTTCTATGATTTCTTGGCTACATTGTTCCAGAGCAGATGTATCAAATCCAGTAGATGATGGGGTGGGGCAGTGTTTGCTCTGGACTGAGTTCCAGACTTATAATTAAAGCTATTAAAATCAAACCAGGGCTGTCTGCTTGCTCTGAACTGTTTTCCTCCAACACGCCCTTAAGCCATGATGTGCTGCCTCATTTCAAGTCCAGAGCCATGCAGTCCACTGACCATGGACTGAATCTCTGCATCTGTGAGCTCACATAAACTTTTCCTCCTTTACCAAATAAATAATCAGGGAAAGGTCTGATGACCTCCAAGCCAAACCAAGCTTTAGTCCCCAAGTTCCATATGGGAGAATGGTGGAGACTCTGGAGAGGACCTTCCATCTTCAACATGAGACCTTCAATTTTTAGTGTTGTGCAGGAGTGTCTAGGAGAGACGTTAATGGAATTTTCCAGAAAATGGCAACTTACTAAATTAAGTACTGCTTTGGGAACGGCCCTGCTATATGTAGTGATACACAATCACCAATTTAATACAGAGAACCGAGAAATGATTTTCTTCTTCCCTCCAATTATTTCAGTAATTTTCTTTACTCTGTTCCTGGGTGAACCTATGAATATCTGAGAGCTCGATTTATTTTCTTAAGATAGCATTTTAAGCACAACAAATGCTAAAAGATGATGCATCTTCTTTAATAAAAACAGAATAATTGCTGCTAAACTATTTCAAATTGTTCTTGGCTGCTTGAAGTTTGTGTTTGAGCCACATTATAGACCACTTTTATTATAATCCTAGATTTGGTTATAATTGCTTTGTTAAAAATATGGTCGATAATATGAAAATAGGTTGCAAATTTGGAAAGCAGAAGCATGTCCAAGGCACTATCACTCCTTATGTATTATTCTTTCATTACATTCTTGATGGAGCTGGACTCAAAGACGCATTCCACATTTATTCCATCCTGAGTAACCTCAATAACAACATAACAAGGAAAACCTTTTTTTAATAGCTCAACTTGGTGGATTCATTAAGGCCAATACTGTAATGCAACGTTAGCCTTATCCTTTGAATCATATTAAGATAATTTCCCTTCTAGTTATAATGGTGTAGTTTCTATCAAGCCATAGGAAAAAAAAATTATAAATTCTCAACTAAATAACCCAAAAACACTAGAGAGAAAAAAATAAACAGGCAGACATTGGGGGAAGATAGAGGAGGGAGGATTATATAATTGGAAAAATGAGCTAGTATGGTCATGGCCATCTATGTTTATAAGTTTTCCATCAGAGGCTGAATTCCAAATCCAGTTAATGCTGTGTGGAATACCATAATTTAGCTACAATCCTGCAGTTCTACTGGGTTGAAAAATCTAGAGGATAGAGTTTGAAGTGTCCATAGTCAGTAGAAACACAGGAGGGATCTTGGGAAGGAATTAGCCAGAGAGTGGAGATTTCAGATTCTGAGTATAAACTCTGCCCAATCTCTGGCTAATCCCATTCATGGGACATACTCTATGTAGCCCAAAAAGAAATAAAAGGGCTATACAGGGACTTCAGTTACTGTCAGACACAAAGGGGATGCAGCTTTGGAATTTGCCTTTAGCTTCATTGACAGGTTCATTGTATGTTTTTTCTAATATTTGCCAGAATATAAGCAAATGTAGAGTCTACAGCATACCATTGACAGAGAATAAGGGTAAAACTTGAAGTTTTAGACCCATAGAAAAACAGAAAAGCAGGACATGTCATTAAGAAAAAAAAAACAAAATTAATGTAGACTCACCTTGAGTTCACTCAGATGTTGAACTAGCAGAAAAGCACTTTAAAATAGCTAATATAACTATGCCAAAGTTCATAAAGGAAAATATGCACTTATCAGTGAACAAATAGGAAACCTCATCAGAGAGGTAGAAAGTATATAAAGAAACCTAATGGAATTTTGAGACCTAAAAATACAATATGTGAAAAGAAAGAGTGAACGGAATAAGATGAACATTGGAGAGTAACTCTGAAGAAAGAAAGAACTTAGCTTCAAGAACAGAGTATGGGAAATTTTAGAAAAAAAAGTAACCAGAACCTGTAAAACCCCTGGTGCAATATCAACTAATCTAATGTCCAGGTCATTGGATTCTGGAAGAGAGAAGGTGTTGGGGGAAAATGTTTCCAAAATTTGATGCAAGACATAAATTTACAAATCAGAGAAGTGTAATAGATGCTAAGGATAAATTCAAAGAAAACCACCCCTAAACATACTGTAATGAAACTTCTGAAATAAGAAGATTAAGAAGGAACTTCAAATGAACCAGAGGAAAGCAACACATCCTATGTCAGGGAACAATGATACCAATTACTACAGACTTGACTTCCCATCAGTAAAGTCCAGAAGCCAATGGAAGATGTCTCCAAAGGTGGAGAAACAGAAAAATTGTCAGCCCAGAATTAACTACCAACAATATTCTTCAAAAATAAAGAGCAATGAGTCCCATCTTTATGTGCATTTATAAAGTCCTAATTTTTTAAAAATGCATAAATAAATACAAAGAAGACAATTAGAGTAGAGGAAGGCTATGGGGCAGAGAGGAAGGGTGGGAAAGGGGAAGCCGTGCATGTGTGATTACATCAAAATGAACCCCAAAGTTGCGTAATAAAGATATAAAAGAGGAATAAAGCAAAACCATTTTAGCTAAATGGAAACTAAGAATCGGCCACCAGCAGACCTTCTTTTAAAAAATATATGGTCACAGAAAGTTTAGAGAATGAAGATTAAATGCTTTCTTGGATCTCGAGAATGGAATTAAGAAATGGTAAGTGTGTGGGTAAACATAAAACTCCATTCTTTACCATGTAATTTCCTCGAAACAAAATTTAGGCAAAGCAAATGATCCTACGATCCTTGCTTCGGATTTATAATGTATCTAGACAAAAATAAATACGACAACTAGAGAAAAAAATGAGGAGAAATGGTAAACAGAGCTATACAGAAGCAAAGCATTGTTTGTTTTATGGGAAGTAGTAAAGCTTTACATCTGAATGGATGGTGCAAAGTTCAGGATATGTATCATAGTGCCTTAAAGAAAACAATGCAAAGAAATATAGTTTAAAAAACCAAGAGATGAATGAAGTTTGATGAGAACGCAGATTCCTAGAGTATCAAAAATCCAAAGCCAAGCATCATAGCGCAGCCCTGAAATCCTGATTCAGGAGGCTGAGGCAGGAAGGTCACAAGTTTGAGGCCAGCCTCAGCAACTTAATAAGTTCAAAAGATAAAAAGGGCTGGGTATATAACTCAGTGATAAGCACCCTGAGTTCAATCCCCAGGTTGGCTAGGCCATTTCTGCAGATGATATGCGAAGTTCAAACCATTCCTAATTACATTTGCCATTGTCCAGAATGAGCTGGTTAGTTACAAAGCATGATAATGCAGAGAAAATTCTAATTAAAAGAGATGAAGGAATCTAACACATATCATCAGTCATTATGCTGTCAGCCTTACCAATATAACAAGAGGTGGTTTGCGCCAAGAGTCTGGCTATCGCTTTTGAAAGAGAACTATTTATAATTAGAGCTGTGCTGAATATTTAAAAGTTGCAAAATTACCATGTCTCTAGGGGGAAATGTCTGTGGAACCATGTGACAGCAAATCCAGAAAGATTTCTGATGCATTTAAGAGCTTCTAACTTACATTAAACAACGAAAGTGGGTGATAGCAATTAAGAGCAACATGCAGATTTATACAGCCATCCAGCTAATTAATTGTCATTGAACAAATGCCAATAAGCTTATAGGATGAGGATGAGTGTCATACCTAGTGATTATTCAGTAAATCAAAATTTGAAGATCCTTTTTTAATTTTTTTCAGGTTTTATAGTGCACTTTATGAAATTGTTCCTCCAAGATCCTTGGACCATTATTTAGCACTGCTATCTTATGACATCTGAGGAAGAATGCCCAGAAATAAAGCTGAGTTTCCAAAATAGTTAATAAAAAGCCCATGACATTGTTATTACACAGATGACCTCTGAACTTCACTGAAAAACTTATTTTTTAATCTGTTATTATAGAAAGTATCAAACTATATAAAAGTATAGAGGGTGGTATAATGACTCAGTCTGTCACCACAAACAATCTAATTTTACCTATATCCTGATCTACTTTCCCTCTTATTCTGATTATTTTGGAGCATAAACAAGATATAAAATTTCCTTTGTTCAATATTGCAGTTTGTACCTCTTAAAGACATGAACTCTGAAAAAAAAAATCCCACAAAAATAATCTCTCTCATCCCTAAAATAACTAACAATGATGTGGCTTTCTTAACTTCAACAGATTGGGAGCAATAAATTAGATGGGTTGGAGAGGGAGGATGTGTAGGTACGTACTAGCGGAATAATTTTAGGGAACTCATTTAATTTTCTTAAGTTTCAGTTAGCTCAAAGACAAATATGATTGTTCTAACAGTTAAATCAGAGGTGACACAATATACATGAAGAATACAATATAGTACCTCGCATAAACTAAGTGTGCAATGTCAGTTATTATAACTATTATATAAACTAAGTGTGCAATGTCAGTTATTATAACTATAAGGATTGAATCAATCCCTGTCTGTCCTGTTAGAGGTAAATTAGGTAAATTGAAGTTCTCTGGAAAATCACTTCAGTGAATCACCAATGACCACTAGACTTCTAAATCAGTAAGAGAGATTTTTTAACTCATGGGACTTCTCTCATTATTCTTTGACACGACCATTGAACACACACACACTCCTGGAGGAAACCTCTGCTTTTGGCTTCCATGATACCAAGGAAGTTTCTCTGCTGGCCCCTTCCAAATTTCCATTTCGAGCACCTCCTCATCTGACCATTACCAACTGTAATTTTTTTCAAAGTTCAGCACAATTGAATTGCTATCAACTTCCATATTCACAACTCTAGCCCAGATATCACTTTTTGATTTTAGATTTTTAACGCCAACTCCCCAGGGGTCATCTTCTTCTCAATGACCCATAGCATCTCACTTTTATGACTGAAAGTAAAATCCTATGTACCTCTGTTTCAGATATATCTATTCCTATACAAGTAAATCATCCCAAAATGTAATGGTCGTGTAGGTTATCTGAATGGCTCCTGCTCCACATGGGCTAGGTAGGGTGCTAAGAAGACGGAAAGGGGCAACTTTCACATGGCTGATGGTTGATGCTGACCACCATCTTGAGGTGAGCTGGGGCTATCCACCAAGGGTCCTGCTTCCCCTCTGAGAGCTTTTCCACATACATGTTTGGGTTTCTTTAGAGATGACAACTGCATTCTAAGAAAGAGCACTCCAAGTCAAAGGGGCAGAAGCAGCAAATCTCTTAAGGGCCAGTCTCTGGGTCTACAGAGAATCACTGTTTTAGTTTTGTTTTGTTTTCCCACTGTGACCAAAGGACCTGAGAGAAAAATCAGAGGAGGAAATGTTTATTTAGCCCACCATTTCAGAGTTCTAAGACCACAGATGGTCAGCTCCATAGCTCTGGGCCCGATGGTGAGGCAGAATATCATGGCAGAAGAGTGTGACAGAGAAAGGCAGCTCAGGACATGGTGATCAGGAAGCAGAGAGAGCTCAGCTGACCAGGGACAATATATACTCCGAAGCCTGTCCCAGGTAACCCACCTTCTCCAGTCAATCACTGTTTGCCTACAGTTAGTGCCCAGTTGATCCATCTCAGTGGATTAATAGTGCACTGATTAGATTAAGACTCTCATAACTCAATCATGTCACCTCTAAAATTTCTTGAATTGTCTTACACATGAGCTTTTAGGGGACACCTAATTTCAAATCCATAACAATCACTTTCACTGAATTCTAAAGGACAATGTAGGTCACAGAAGCAGCCTAGATTCAAGGGGAAAGAAATTAATCTTGTCTTTTAACAGGAGATTGGCAAGGACATATTGAGAAAAAAAAATTGCAAGTGAGGTGGGAGATCTTGTTGCAACCATGTTTGGAAACAAAAAGGTGTTGTTACCTCTAACCATGGGTCTCCCCCAGAGTCTCCCTGCTCATAAATGACATCAGTATCTACCCAGATGCTCCTACCATCATTATCCTGAACTCCTCTTTGCCCTCATCTCCCATGTCTCCCCAATCTCTGAATATGGCCATTTTTACCCCATATATTACTTATGAATCTGTCTCCTTCCCTTCTGTATCTACTGTCACAATTTAAGCCATTGTCATCTCCTATGGGGCTCTCGAAATAGACTCTTAATGATCTCCCCAGATCCATTTTGCATGACTTCAATCCACTTTTCAAGAGCAAAAGACTCAGTTCCCTAGTTAAAAACCCATCAGTTGGTGGGGAGGGGAGAAGAGAAGTTCACTGGTTTAGACAAAGGTGAATGGAGGGAAGGGAGAGGAATAGGAATAGGAAAGACAGTAGAACGACCAGGAAACCACTTCCCCATGTTCCTAAATGAATACACGACCAGTGTAACTCCACGTCATGTGCAACCTCAAGAATGGGAAGTTATGCTCCATGTATGTAGGATATAGCTGAATACATTCTACTGTCATGTATGACTAAAAAGAACAAATAAAAACTTTTAAAAAATCATTAGTACTTTCTTATTATAATTATAGTGAAGTTCAAATCCATAACCTGACCCATAATGTTCTGTATGAACTGTCTGTCCCCTTTTCATATCGACAGCCTAATTTTTCACCACCCTGCCCACCACACACAGTCCAACACTGACCCTAGTCTTACTTTATGCCTCAAATGAGTCAGGGTCCTCCTTATCAATACTGTTCCCTCCACCTCCAGGGACTTTTCTCCTACTCTCAGCTCAGCCAATCTCTCCGTCTCTTTCACATTATAGCTGAAGTGTTGATCCCTAGGGAAGCCTTTCCTAATCCCTCAGGTGAGGCCAATCCCTCTACTATATACTCCATGCTACATTCCTAAGAGAAACACATCTCTGGTGATAACGTTGCCAGCCACCACTTGATCCATCACCTTGTTTAATATGTGTGTGACTGTTTAAAGATCCCGTATCTAACACATATTATTAATCAATTAGAAGTGAATGGCCAGCAGTGCTTAACTCAGGAGTGAATGAAAGTTTTCTAACATACATTCTTTCATATTTTATCTAACGGCCCTCACGGGTTTCTTGTACTTAATAAAGCTAAGTAACACATCTGTAACATGCTTAGGGGTCATTTTAAATAGCAAAATTGTCAGTGAAATCATAGAAATGCAAAAACCATGGCACTAAAGTAACCACAAAAGGGTTCTTACTTGTAACAGGAGAGCTGAAACAAGAAGGCAAAGCCAGGTTCAACCTCAACTGCAGAAGGGCAGGTTGGGCAACTCCAACTCTTCACCTCTCTATGCAGGCCTGAGGAGGAGTATAAAAGTGTGAGAGCATTGATTCTAAGGGTTATGAAAAAAATTTAGTGAACAGATGAATTTTCAAAGACCGGTTCATAAATAGTGAGGGACCAAGTGTCCATGTTTAGTGACTGTTTCCTCTGTCAGAGTGTCAGCTTCATTGAGAATAGGAGTCTTCTCTGCTTTGGTCTCTGGTCTCTGTACCCCACCATGCCTGGGACAATGTAGGTATACAATAAGTATTTTTCCAGTTATTAAACATTTAAACATATATAATTTTATTCTTTCTTTAGGGATAAAAAACTCAGTTCTATTTTTTTTTTGTATTTGACTATTTTTTGGTGTGTTGGCTGTTGTTTTTTTAAAAAATTTAAATTTTACTTATTCTAATTTGTTATATATGACAGCAGAATGCAATTTGATTCATATTACATACATAGAGCACAATTTTTCATGTCTCTGGTTGTACACAAAGTAGAGTCAAACCATTGGTGTTTTCATACATGTACTTAGGGTAATGATGTCCGTCTTATTCCACCATCTCTCTTACCCCTATGCCTTCTCCTTTCTCCTCCCTTCCCTTTGCCCTGTCTAAAATTCCACCATTCCTCCCATGCTCCCCACCCCATCCCCACTATGGATCAGCCTCCTTGTATCAGTGAAGACATTCAGCATTTGGTCTTTTGGGATTGGCTAACTTCACTTAGCATGATATTCTCCAGCTCCAACCATTTACCTGCAAATGCCATGATTTTATTCTCTTTTAATGCTGAGTAATATTCCAGTGTGTATATATGCCACATTTTTTTATCCATTCATCTATTGAAGGGCATCTAGGTTGGCTCCACAGTCTAGCTATTGTGAATTGTGCTGCTATAAACATTGACGTGGCTGTGTCCCTGTAGCATGCTATGATTCTGACTGGAGTGAGACTAAATTCTTAACCCTAAATTCCATAGAAGATATTAAGAAGAATTGGAAATGCCCAGTAAAATATAGAAGGACTATATAAAGACCAAATTGAGCTGGGCACAGTGGTGCATGCCTGTAATCCCAGCAGCTTGGGATGCTGAGACAGGAGGATTGAGAGTTCAAAGCCAGCCTCAGCAATGGCAAGACACTAAGCAACTCAATGAGATCCTATCTCTAAATATAATACAAAATAGGACTGGGGATGTGGCTCAGTGGTCAAGTGCCCCTGAGTTCAATCCATGGTTCCCCCCCAACACACACACACACACACACACACACACACACACACACACACACAGAGAGAGAGAGAGAGAGAGAGATCAAACTGAGATGAGCTCTTGTTAAAATGGGTAGACTTGGACAAAAAGGAACTTCTATAATGGAATTGATGAGAAAGAGCTAAGTCAGGGTGAAAAATCAAGGGATGAAGGAAATTGACCAGGTATAAAACTGACTCTTGTTCAGTAGTGGTACAATCAAAAGTGCAGACCTAAAAGGCAGAAGGTGTTGTGGAATTGGCCCCGGGGCAGGACAGCTCTCATAGCAAGGGAAGGGAGAAAACTGATCAACAATTGCACGGGTCAATAGATACATGGCCAGGGAAAACAGAAAGCTGAGGTGATCAAATTTAATCAGCACGATGCAATGTCAAGACTGAAGTGACAAAGTCACAGACAATTCTTCAGGTCCAATGGGTGGTGGGAGAATAGTTTACAGGGATAAATGCATTCCTAGGGCATTGATCTTGAGTTATTTATCTACAGTTCGGTTCCTGGGAGAAGAAACTAGCATGATTTAAGTAAGATATCAAGGTTCCCAACTGATAAATTGAATCCTGAGTAGATTTTATTTCCAGTAAGAATATAAAAACTAAAAATCAGAGGAGGAAATCAGGCAAGGTCACAGCCACACATGCTAGGTACAGAGAGCCATGCCAAGGCTAAGTGGACATGCACCCCCAGGTGAAAGAGATTCCAAAACCAAAGCAGCCAAGTCTCACCCCAAAGCCCACTTCACTGGCTTGGCTAGTATCATATCACCTGCTTGAAAATAGGGACTGATCACCCAGTGGGTAAACTGAGTCTGAAGCAGGCTTCTCAGATCGTCACAGTTGAGAGGCACAGGTAAGAACATTCCAGAGTATTCACTAGGCAAAAGACTTAAGAACTGACTTGGCAAATTGTGGATAATGTGATTATTGCAACCAAGATTCATTGAACATTAGAAAGAACTGGTAGACGCGGAATTGAGGAAAGATCAATGCAAGATTAATGTGACTTTTTTCAAGTGTGCAAATTTTCAGAATGCATGAAATAGACAATGATATTAATTTCCTAAGAGACCTCAAAGGACTACGAAAGCCAATGATTTTCTAATCAGCATCCACAGCACACAGGGTATCACTGAGTTGCTTAGCGCCTCGCCATTGCTGAGGCTAGCTTTGAACTCTCAATCCTCCTGTCTCAGCATCCCAAGCTGCTGAAATTGCAGGCATGCACCACTGTGCCCAGCTCAATGGGTCTTTATACAGTCCATCTATATCTTAGTGAGCATTTCCTATTGTTTCTTAATATCTTCTATGGAAGTTAGGGTTAAGAACTGCATTTTGTATCCCTAAAGAAAGAATAAAATTATATACATTTAATAACTGGAAAAATATTTATTGTATACCTACATCATGCCAGGCATGGTGGGGTACAGAGACCAAAGAAGACCTGACTTCTATTGCATATAAAACAAATTCAAGATATACTAATGGTTTTCAGGAAGCCGGAAATGAATGGGGAAAAAAGGTTTGGATGACAAGCCAATCAAAACAAAAGAAAATTGCAGATTCTAAAATGTTCCATAGGATTCCACATGGATACATGGGTACATACCGTACAATGTAATCTACACATGTCCCCATCTGGATGTCACAGAAAGCCTGCATACATGCAAAGAGGGCTGTAAGCACTGATTGTCCCAAGGAAAGACTACCGACAAATTCACAAAGAGCTAAATCTGATTTTTTTCTCACTCTTAACACAGTCTGGAAATCTAACCTCACACATGCTGATTTTATTCCCCAAAATAACCCTGCCAAGGAGAAAACTGAGATCACAGAAAAGCCTCATGGGTTATGTTCAAGATAATCAACTGAATTCTTAAAGGAGTCCTCATGTTTTTTCCATTAAAATAATTCTCTTGGAGTCTTTACACTTGGAATGTTGGTTTTCAGAGACAGTCTGTGGCTTCAAACTGAACTTAAAGCCAGCATCTTAAAACAAGAGGAAAGAAGGGGAACCACAGGTTGCATTAAGGTATGGAGCTTAATGCAAAACATAAAAAAAATAAATTCTCATCTCTGGGGCCCTTCTCAGGGTATGTCCGTATATCACATGTGTTCTGACATGAACGTGTTCACACCCACATAAATACACACAAACACATCTTCTTCTTACACCTGGTAGGTGATCACCTGATTCGGAGCCCTGCTACCAGAAGTTGACAAATAATGGCTTGTTTGTGTGATTTCTTTCTGTCCTCAGTGGTAGCACTCTGAACAGGGACATTGTTCAGCATCTTCTTCCCACCTTTCCCCACATAAACACATCTTGCTTCCTCTCCTGCCAAGACCTTTCCTGTTGAATTTCAACAGCTATCCCCAAACCCATGGATCCAGCCACTACAACTCAGGGTAAATCTAAAATGTCTACCCGGGCAACAAGCTTTGCAAGGAACCTAGGATTCTAATCAAGGACCACAGCCTGAGCGTACTAAGGGAGGTGTGGGCAGAAACTCCACCAACGGTGGATGGAGCTGGGCTGTGGGTGCCCTATCACATCCATACACACTGGACTGACTGCTAGTGTCCCATACTGAAGGGATACTGTGAGCTCTGAGTGCTCTTTGTCACTCAAGGGACAGACAAGAAATATCAGGGAATAGATGTCCTCTTGCAGCGGTCCTCAACCAATCACTGACAGAAACTGGTATATAAATACCCAGCTCCCTTGCCCACTGAGCAGCAGAATTCTGGGGTATATATTTTCCCTTGGATGCCACAGTTTCCTAAGCAGAACTAAGCTCCAAGGGCCCGTAGTAAGTCTGGCTTGATGAGTACTTTTCCTTACGGGCTGTCTTCCTCTGCACTTATTCTCTAAAACCAATCAATTCTCCAACCCTCCTGGATATTAAGTAGGAGCCATTAAATCTAACTCAGTTCTGACACTAGCCACTCTGAATTAGTGCCCAGCCCACAGCTTAAGGGCTCGGTGCCAGGAGTTTCAATACTCTCCTACTTCAGATGCTAACCATAGGTACTGGGTCTCTAAGTTGCCCACATTTCTCTCTCACTGGCTCTGAACCAGAGGTTTCCACGACACCTTCCTTAGGTTTGACAATTTGCTAGAATAGCCCATAGGCAAAATACTTGACTTAGGTGTAAATTTGATGTTTATAATAGAGGAGGAATGGCAGATATAAGAGATGTTTATGGAGCAGACCTAAGAGACGTAGAAGAAAGAAGGAGAAGGCCCAGAGCTTCCATGCCTGCTCGGAGCACATCACCCTCCCAGCACCTCCATGTGTTCAACAACTCTGAAATGTATCAGATCTCATTGTGCTGGAGTGATTTTTGTTTGATGGTGGTGGTGGTGGTGGTGGTGGTGGTGGTGTGTGTGTGTGTGTGTGTGTGTTGCGGATCCAACCCAAGACCTTGTGCACGCTACCCAAGCACTCCACCCCTGAGCCACATTTCCAGCCCTATTCTGGGATTTTTTAAAATTAATTAATTAATTAATTTTAATAGGTATACATGACAGCAGAATGCAGTTTGATTCATTGTTCACAATTGCAGCGTAACTTTATTTCTCTGCTCGTACAGGATAGCGTTGCACCATATGTGCAGACATATGTGTACCTAGGGTGATGATGTCCATCTCATTTCACCATCTTTCCTGTCCCTATGCCCCCTCCCCTCTCCACCCTCCTCTTTACCCCATCAAAGCTACTCCATTTTTCCTAGCTTTCCCCTTCCTCTTATTAGAGAATATTCGGCCTTTGGTTTTTTGGAATTGGCTTACTTCACTTAGTATGATCTTCTCCAACTCCATCCATTTACCTGCAAATTTCATAGTTTTATTCTTTTTTAATGCTGAGTAACATTCCATTATGTATATATACCACAGTTTCTTTATGCCATTCTATTGAAGGGCATCTGGGTTGGTTCCACAGTTTAGCAATTGTGATTTGTGCTGCTATAAGTATCAATGTGGCTGCATTACTCTAGTATGCTGATTTTAAGTCCCTTGGGTATAGACCGAGGAATGGGATAGCTGGGTCAAATAATGGTTCCATTTCAGGTTTTCTAAGGATTTTCCATACTGCTTTCCAGATTGGTTGCACCAATTTGCAGTCCCACCAGCAACGTGTGAGTGTGCCTTTTCCCCCCACATCCTTGCCAACACTTATTGTTGTCTGTATTGTTGATAACTGCCATTCTGACTGGAGTAAGATGAAATCTTAGAGTAGTTTTGGTTTGCATTTCTCTAATTATTAGATATGTTGAACTTTTTTTTATATATTTGTTCATCGAATGTATATCTTCTGAGGAGTATCTGTTCAGCTCCTTAGCCCATTTATTGATTGGGTTATCTCATACTAGACAAAGGCACAAAAAAATACACATTGAAAAAAATTATAGCCTCATCAATAAATTGCTGGGAGAACTGGAAATCCATTTGCAACAAAATGAAAGTAAACCCCTATCTCTCACCTTGCACAAAACTCAACTTAAAGTGGATCAAGGACCTAGGAATTAGACCAGAGATCCTGTGCCTAATAAAAGAAAAAGTAAGCCCAAATCTTCATCTTGTAGGAGTAGGGCCGGACTTCCTCAACAAGACTCTGAAGTGCAAGAAATAAAATCATGAATTAATAAACGAGAGGGACTCACACTAAAAAGCTTCTTCTCAGCAAAAGAAACAATCAATGAGGTGAAGAGAGAGCCTACATTTTGGGCAGGAAATTTCTGCCACATGCATGTTAGATAGAGCACTTATCTTCAGAATACATAAACAACTCAAACTTAACACCAAAAAACAAACCACCCAATAAATGGGCTCAATTGCTAAACAGACATTTCTGTTCTGGGATTTTATAGAGTGAACCCTCCATCCCCATTCACTATTTTTCCCCAGAGGAATCAAAAGTCCTGACACTCTAATCATTTGGTCTCCAGGTGTGGAAAGGACCACCACCATCCTGAGGCTATCTAGGAACTCCAACCTAAATTACCTCATTAGCACAAGCTCTGGTGTGAGGAAAACGGGCTCTGAATGGGTAACAAAGACTCTCCTGTCACTGGGTACTGGGTTTGAATGTTCCTCCCCTCTGAAACTCACTGGGAAATTTAATTGCCATTATAACAGCATTAAGAGATGGAACCTTCAAAAGGTAGCTCAGGTCTTGCGGGTATCACCCTCAGGAATGGATCAGGTCATTACTGACAAGAGTGGACAAAGGAGGGATTCCTTTGGCCCTCTCCCTTTCTCTCACTCTTGCCCTGGGGTACTTTCCACTATGTTGGGACTCAGTAGGAAGGCCTATCACTAGGTGGGACACCACAATCTTCCATTTCCCAGCCTCCAAAACAGGACCCAAGTCAATTTCTATTTCTTATCACTTATCCAGTCTGTGGTGTTCAATTAATAGCAGCAGAGAATGGACTTGGACCCTCAGGAAACTCCAACAGTTTTAGAAGCCCCGGTTCCAGGAACGTGGGACAAAGGCCAAACCTATTACACCACACTCCTCTTCACTCTTCTACTTCTCCAGTATCGACTGGTGTTCCCTTTACCTTTCAGATAAGCTACCTGCCTCAGGTTTTTGCTTCTGAGGAACCCAAGTCTAGCAGGTAACATCAGTTACATGGGGGAGAGCATGTATAAAACCTGGTTCTCTCAGATCTTCTCTAGCAGAACAGGCACAGAGAAGATTCAATATAGTGTTCAGTGATCCTCCAAAGATCCAAGCGAAAGTGCCTATAGGGAGCAAGGTTTCATCAAAGTAAATTAAAGAACTTTTAAAAGAAATAATGGTAAAGGCAATTCACCTGGCTGTTGGAATCGAGAAACATTCAGTGGAAATCTTGTAAAAATACCATAAAATTAAATGACCCACTCTTAAGAACACTTGAAAAGCAAAGTTTTCAGAAAGAACAAGCCTAGCTACAGTTCAAGTTGAGAAAGAACAGAAAGTTTTACTGAACAGCTCTAATTAGCATTTTTTTCCTAGATCGTCTTTTGAAGGAAAAAAATTAAGGTGTAGGTTGGGGAGAAATGCAAGCCCATGTTGATCAACCCTCATACGCTTCTGTTCACCTCTAATAATACCACTATCTTATTAAATGGGCCACAAGTATTCTGTTGCTCGTAATTAGGTTCCGGGTTTGTGTCAGGATTGTAATGGGTTATTGATTGCCGCTTAAAAAACTTCAGATCTCCGCAGGCTTAGAATCCATTAATGAATGTTGGAACTGATAAAGTTGAGTTTAATTACATACTGTATGTCTTGTTAGACATTCAACTTGCATTTTATAGAGTCAGATCTTCCCGTCCACCCCCAGGGCTTGCTAGCCCATCACCATTCCTTTAGGGCCTCTCCTAGATGAGTGTTGTGGAGCCTGCTCTGCACAACCCCTTGAGTTCCTGCTTGGCTTGCTAGTGTGTAGACAATAGTTTGACACAGAAGTCCTTAAGTCACGCCCATCAGCAAATCCTGGGTCCTTCACCCAGGCCGGGTATGTATGTGCTGGCATGTGCTCTCACTTCCTGCTTGTGTGTGTCTGCCATCTCAGCCCAGGCAAGAAATGAGGGCTCCCCCGAGGTCTTTCCAGGGTGTGTGTCCACCCTGCACGTGGGCGTGCACTTCCTGATTCCCAGGACTCTGGTGGACCTCACAGGGCCTGCTGCTGCTATCTCCTCCACCTGACTTTCCTTCAGTGAACTTTCCTGTTCACCCCAACGGGCACAGTCACCTTGGACAGTGGCATAGTTACACAGTGGCCACTATTTTCATCAGATGCCTGGGGACAGGGCTTCCTGTGGTGAGCCTTCTTCATGAGTGGGGCTTTCTAGGTCTTGGCCTGATAGATCACACAGTGCCACTGCTCAGATAGGGCTTTTGGGGGAGCTCCACCTGCCCCCTCAATGGTTGCTAGCTGCTGAGTCTCAAGGCTGTCACAGAGTGGGGTGGAGGCAGGTACGACTTGGGTAACTCATAACACCAGAGAGCTCCTATCTCTTTCCAAGAGGCCTCAGTTTTCTTGAGTCCACACCCTGTGGATCATTGTGTTTGATTTTCCAGAAATTGGAACCGTTGATTTTGACCATTTTTTGCAGTACTTTTATCATTTTAAGGGAGTTCAGATTTCTGGGAGTCCCAACGTTCTGGAAGCCATTGTGCCAGAGTCCTTTGTGCAGCCACAACAAGTGGCACCTCTTGTGTAGCTGTGTCAACAGGTGCAGTGGGTGTGGGCCTCTAGGAAGCTTCTGGAGGGCTGGGTGACCAAGTGCTGGTGGCCCATTTCTAGTCCAGGGGCGTGCTCATGGCCTCACCTGGGTGGGGCCTGGTGTCCCTGGCCTGGTTTTGTGCGAGCGTGACAGCAGCTGGTCCCTGTTTCCTCATGGTGGCCCTTCTCTCCCCAGTCTACTTCCCAAAGCCACAGATCATCACCCAGCCGGAGACGACAATAGCTGTGGTAGGCAAGGACATCTGGTTCACGTGCTCAGCAGCCAGCAGCAGCAGCTCCCCCATGACCTTTGCCTGGAAAAAGGACAATGAGGTTCTGGCCAGTGCCGACATGGAGAACTTCTCCCACGTGCGCACCCAGGACGGGGAAGTGATGGAGTACACCACCATCCTGCACCTCCGCAGGGTCACCTTTGGCCAGGAGGGCTGCTACCAGTGTGTCATCACCAACCACTTTGGCTCCACCTATTCTAACAAGGCCCAGCTCACGGTGAATGGTAGGTGCCCCCGTTGGTCTCTCCCAGGCACCCCGCCCTGCTAGCTGCCCACCTAGGAGAGGACGAAGGCAGACCTGCGATTAGACCGCACTGTACCCTGGGTTTGCCCAGGGCAGGTTCTGCAGGTTAAAGCACCCTCTCCTTGGACTTTGGGTGACTGTTGGGAGGCAGGGTGAGTGGCAGAGCAGAGCCTTAAACTTCTCTGGAACCACGTGATTCAGTTTCTAGGTCCCGTATCCCAGACCCTGGGGAAGCTGTGCCCTTGAGTGGGTGGCACAGCTGTGGAAGCACAGGCCAGCCTGGGCAGGGGCAGGTCCCCACCTCTCAAGACAGCAGAGAGCAAGACAAGTGTGGGGGAGGGTGGGATGAGATCCTGTACTCAGAAACCAGCTTGTCAGAGCTGCTCTCTTCAGGGCTGCTATTTTTGGAGGGGGATGGGAGGAGTGTGAGTGGGCATCTCCCTGAGAACCCGGGGAGATTTTTCTCATCATTAAAGTGCCAGTGACAGAGTTGGCTCGAAGTTCATCAGAAGTGCCAGCAGGCTGCGCTCAGTCAGCCCCGCAGACCACAAAACAAACTTGACCACACTCAGGTTGTCTTGGTGTATTCTTAGAGAGACCACACTGCCACCTCAAGACTCAGGCAACTAAGTGACTCTCTGCCAGGGCATTTGTTATTTACACCAGGTAAATGAGGTCCCGGGGTGCTTACCCACATCCCAGCCCTTTCCTATATTTTATTTAGAGACAGGGTCGCACTGAGTTGCTTAGGGCCTCACTAAGTTGCTTAGGGCCTCACTAAGTTGCTGAGACTGGCTTTGAACATGATCCTCCTGCCTCAGGCTCCTGAGCCACTGGGATGACAGGGGAGGGCCATGGTACCTGGCTGACCAGAGCAGCTTGGACAGGAAGTGTGGTGATGCCTGCCATGCAGCTGGACACTTACTCTGGTGTCCCACTGCTTGCTGAACCTGAGCCAGTGAGCCCAGTGCTTCTGCCTATGTGTGCTCAGCAGCATGGCCCTCAGGCTGCCCTGGGGATGCATGGACCTTCCCTCTGTTATTGCAGCTTAGTGAGCAGGTATTTATGTTTCCCAGGCTCTGTCCTTGTGGCTTGTGAAGGCAGGTAAGCCTCAGGCCCCGACTCCAAGGGTCCCACCTATGAGGTGCATCTCCCCAGATGGAGTGGACAGGTGGAGGAAGTGCCAGGCCGTGGTGGGGAGAGGCTGGCACTTTCCCTGGGAAGCTTACTGCTCTTGATTGAGGTGGCTGTAGCAGTCCTGGGCTGGCGGTGGCACAGGGCGGGGAGGTATCGAGCAGTGGCCCTTTCACACTGGGGTTCTCTGCCCCAGAGGTGTTCCCTGCATTTGCAGACAGCTGTCCCAGACCTCTCCCTTTGTGTGTGTTTTCCAGTGCTGCCATCATTTACCAAAATGCCCCGAGACATTGCCATCCAGACTGGCACCATGGCTCCCCTTGAGTGTGCGGCCACCGGCCACCCCAACCCCCAGATTGCCTGGCAGAATGACGGAGGCACATATTTCCCTGCGACTCAGGAGTGTTGTATGCATGTCATGCCAGACGATGACGTGTTTTTCATCACTGATGTGAAAATAGATAACATGGGCATTTACAGCTGCACCGCCCAGAACTCAGCAGGCTCTGTGTCAGCGAATGCCACCCTGACTGTCTTAGGTTCGACCCTTGGTATACTCTTGGGGGTGTGTGTGTGCGTGCATGTGTAGGAGTCTGAAATGGCACTGAGGGGAAGGCCTGCAGAGTTGCTCTGTGAACCCTGGGGTTACGGGAAGGTGTTGCTACTGTTTGAAATTTGGGGCTGCTTTTAGGATTTTTTTCCTCTTTTTAAAAAAATTGTTTGGGGTCCTGTGGATTGAACCCAGGGCACTCAACCACTGAGCCTCATCCCCAGCCCTATTTTGTATTTAGAGACAGGGTCTCACTGAGTTGCTTAGGGCCTTGCTAAATTGCTGAGGCTGGTTTTGATCTTGCAATCCTCCTGCCTCAGCCTCCTGAGCTGCTGGGATTACAGGCGTGCCCCACCACCCTGGCTCCTATCTCTTTAAAAAGACTAAAGGCCAGTGCAGTGCCAGAACCTTGAGCAACTGGTGACCAACGAGCATGCAGGAGGGGTGTGGTCTTAGTCAAGAACAGGGACATAGCACAGTTTGGGAACAGGAACCTTTATGACCAGAGATCAGCCATCTTCTGAAAAGCTTGCCACGCTGATGGAAGCCCTCAGGTGGGATTATGCCATGTCTAGAGAACCAAGCAGACCACAGCACTGAGGCCCCAGAGTGAGTGTGCTGTCTCTTGATCTCTTGCAGAGACCCCGTCCTTGGTGGTACCCTTGGAAGACCTCGTGGTGTCTGTGGGGGAGACGGTGGCCCTCCAGTGCAGTGATTGGCAGCCCCTCCCCCCGCATCACCTGCCTCAAGGGGAACTGCCTCCTGAGCCTCACCGACAGGCACCACTTCACCTCCGGCAACCAGCTGCTGGTGGTCCAGAATGTGGTGGTGGAGGACGCGGGCCAGTACACCTGCGAGATGTCCAACACGCTGGGCACGGAGCACGCTCACAGCCAGCTGAGCATCTTGCCCACGCCTGGATGCAGGAAGGACCACCATGGCATCTTCACCATTACCGTAGTGTGCAGCATTGTTCTTATATCGCTGGTGTGGGTGTGCATCATCTACCAAACCAGGAAGAAGAGCGAGGAGTACAGTGTCACCAACACAGGTGAGCACTGTGGCCGTTCATTTCCAGGGCAGGAGAAGCCAGGTCCACACTCTTCAAGAGCTCTCATGCTCTGGGAACTCCAGGACCTCTGGGAATGTGGTTCTGGAGAACTGAAGCCTTGGTCCTGCGGACACTGGGTTCATACTCAGGGCAGAGCCAGAAATGGAACTGCCTTGGGGCTGGGGCTGGGGCTCAGTGGTAGTGCACTTGCCTGGCATGAGTGAGGCACTGGGTTTGATCCTCAGCACAGAATATAAATAGATAAACTAAAGGTCTATTGACAAGTAAAAAAAAAAAAAAAAAGAACTTCCTGCTGATGTCCTCCTCATAAACGGAGGTGGATTGTCCCTGAAGCATCACAGTGCTGTGGATTTATTAGTTCTGTCTCCCTTCCTGTCACTCTTCCCCGTCTTTTGTGGTCTCACATGCTTTTGACCTGGGCTCAGGTTCAGCTCGGGTCTGGGAGGGCCTCCTACCTGCACCAACTCCTGGTCTCTGCGCAGCCTCGATGGCTGTTGCCAGGGGATCCTGTTCGGGGCCTGACAGTGAATGCACATCTGCATCTGTTGTCACCGCAATCCTGAATATTTCATTGTCTTATCTCCTTGCAGATGAAACTATTTTGCCACCAGATGTTCCAAGCTACCTCTCTTCTCAGGGGACCCTTTCTGACTGGTGAGAAACCTCAATCAGGACTGAGGGTGGCCATTGGGCCAACAAGCACATCGAGAGCAACAGTAAGGCCTCTGACACAGTGAGATGGAGCTCTATCTAGGTGACTGTCCTCCGTAGGTGGAGATGGCCTCTAGTTCCCTATTCAGGTGTCTGGCATTAGGTGGGAGGGAGCATCAGGTGAACGAGGCAGCTGCTGGCCCAGGCCTCTGTTGTTCAGCTCAGTCCTGGTCTGTGCAAGCTCTGCAGAGGGTTCAACATCCTGTCTCTCCGGAAGGTCACCATCTGGGCTTAGCAATAAGCCTCCCAGTTGGGATAAGGTAGGATCACTGTCAGAAACAGCTGAAGGGAAACCCCAGGCCCTGAAACCAAACCCTGCTTCCACAGTTGGCCCTTGGTATCTGTGGGTTCAATTCTCTACACACTAGAAATATCCAGGGCGGAGAAGGTGCATGCACATGCAGCCTTCTTTTCCTTGTCATTATTCCCCCAAAACACAGTCCAATAGCTGTGCACACAAAGTTACATTTTACTAATCACGATGCTTAATCTAGGGTGACTTACATGGGACAGTGTATTCAGGTTATGTGCAAATGGTGTGTTATTATATACAAGGGACTTGAGCATCCCTGGATTTTGGGATCTGTGTGGGGGCTCTGGCACCACGAAGGTACCAAGGGCTGCGAGTGCAGCGGCAGTGCCCAGACCTGCTCTGTATTCCAGACTCACAGGGAAAGCTCTCTGTAGGGGGTGCTGTTTCAGTTGGTGGGAGATTGTGAGTGCTTGCTGAGCTGAAGGCCGGGCCTGAGAGAGCTGCTCCTCTAACATGGCTGCAGATGCTCAAAGACTGCTTGCTCGGAAAGTGGTACTAGAAAACAGGCCCATTGCCAGCTTCGTGGAGGCACAGTAGTAACTCACACTGATAGAGAGACTACAGCAGCAGCCCCACCCGTCCTGCTCCTCAAACTCACTGAGACCTCCTCTGCAGTTTCTAACCTGGGGAGTCTGTTGCAGGTGTGTGTCTGAGAGATGCGGGCCTCTTCACAGAGGTTACGTCCACAGCAGCATGTAGAGGCAGCCCAAGCTCTGCGTTAGATACAGTAAAGAGCCCTGGAAAGTGTCAGAAAAAGCAACTCGGACACCTGGTCCACCTAAGATGGGTAGGTGATACTTCCACCAGGAAAAGCAGTGCCTTTTTGAAATCAAGATCTGGGTTGACCCACTCACTAAATGAAGAGGGGAGACACCTACATTTCCATCCAGCACTCTCTAAATTGGGTATTTAGTATATAAACAGGAAGCTCTGACCTGGTGCCCTTTTAATTCTAGAGGAGTGTGTCTCTTAGTTACTATTTATGGTACAGTAAACCTGAGCAATAATTTTCCAGAATAATAAGCAACATAGGGGGTTTTAGTATCTGTTCACCAGGGCTGTTTTGAGGTTAAATTTCTAATTGTTCAGAAAACTCTTAACCCTTCATGGTACCTAATTAAATTGTTGGGGTTTTTCTTTTTTCTATTTTTTTTTTTTTTTTTTGCCTCTGATCACAGTAGTGTGACTACATTCTCTAAGTACAAGATTAGCTTAATCTGGGGCATGTGAGCAAGAAGGACCCCATCTCCACTAACGGTGTGGCATGTGCCCAGCCTTTTCTGTGAAGGTCTTTGGGGAGGGGGCGTTTGCAGGCTGGGGGCAGGACCCCACTTGGGTGCAGGTGGGTGGCCTGTTCTGTGGGGGTGGCTCTGACCTGGCCCATCTCTCCTTCAGAACCCAGTGGCCCTCTCATGTGCAGTGACTGCAATGCTGATGTGGACAGTTACTCCAAGGAGCAGGCCCCCACCCTCAGCCCACATGCAGGGACAGCACACAGCCAAGTGCACTGTATGGCCAGGATCCCAGACAGGGCGACCAAGGAGACTCTCCACATCATCCTCGCAGTGGGGCCGGGGACAGGTCCCTCTACCCCAGCAAACAATAGAATGCCGACATCCTTGAGGAAGCCGGCGGTGTCCCTAGATGGAAAAGGTGATCCCTTACTGTCCTCCTGGCCTCCCTGGCAGCTACACTAGATGCCATAGCTGGTCATGCTGGAACTTGGCTCTGACGGCCTTCTCTTTCCCCAGGGGTCTTTGCCTGTACTCTATAGTGAGGCTGTGTGACGCGGACCCCGCAGACATTCAGCCCTGCCCTGTGTTCCCTTCAGGCAGCATGGAGCTCCCAGAGGCCTCCTTGGCCTTTCCTGCCGGTTGCTGTTTCCTTGGAGGGGGGTTAGGAATAGTTCTGGTGCCTTAGTGCATGGTGGGAATTTAGAGACAAAAACCACATTTGTTTCCTGGGGTTCCTCGTGGGTTTGGAAGGACGGGGGGTCCTTGGTTTTGTGTGCTCTTCGCAGTTACGTTTAGCCTGCGTTGGTGGCTCCTGCAATGTGTCTTTGCTGTGAGGGGCTTTTCCCTGGAGGCTTGCTTCTTTGAGGGGTGGAGTGAAGGTTGCTAATCCACCACAAGCCATGAGTTAGGATGGTAGGATTTTCTCCCTTCTCTGAAGCTCACTTTTTCTTAAAAGCAAATGTCATCTTGTCCATGTTGCCGGATTGTTAGCTGAGGCTTTTTATTAAGGCAGAGGCTGCTGGTGTTGGTACCTGTGGATTTTTCAATAGTGATGTTTTAATTCTGCCAATATAATATTACATTGGGGGTAAAAAAAGATCAAGTTCTCACATTCCAGGGCTAGCTCATGTCTACTGAGGAGCCTGAGCAGGCCAATCCATGCCCTCCCTTCACATAGACGGGAGTCGGTGTGGACTACATAAGATTTAGCCCTAGACCTGGGTGTGTTTGCACTTTTGAGACCTGTAGCTAACTGTCTTGTGAGTGCCAATGTGTAATTCACTGAAAATTACATTGAAACAAATAAGGTCCTTAAAAAAATCTCAAAGTACATTTCTTTAGCCAAAAAGCTAAAGGGAGATATTAGCCAAATGGCTACCTATGTCAGATGTTCCTGTCAGAGGTCATCATTGTTCCAGAGGTCATCATTGATCCATTGTTTTGTCCTCAAGAGTTAACTGATAAATGTTACTTCCACAAAATATGTGAATTTGCTGCTTCTGAGAGGCAATGTGAAAGAGGAAGTATTACTTTTATGTACAAATTTATTTATTTATAGAAATTTTGGTACAGTGTACATTGAAAACATGTAAAATATTGAAGTGTCTAACAAACGGCACTGAAGTGTCTTTAATAAAGGTTCATTTATAAGTGTTGAGCAAATGGCAGGAATGAAAATTGGGATATATGGTGTCCTTAGAGAGACAACAAATGGCTTCTTTTGGCTAGAAAATGTATGTGCAAAGCAGGTTTGCAGGTTAGAATCATGCAACTTATTCAGTAAATATTTATTAAGCATTTGCTAGACACTTAAGCATAGGATACCATGGTAAGCATGATAGAAAAGTTCTCTTAGGGAACCTGTTAATCTATTAGGGCAGGGATATTAGTTAAGAGCTATGATAAGGACCACATGGTAAGATCTAGATCAAGTTTCAAGATAAATTGTCTTTGAGGAAATACTGTTTAAGCTGAAACCTGATGGTTGAATACATATCAGCTAAGCACTGCTTGGAAAACAGTCTACCTTCTCTAATCCTCTAATGTCCAAATCCTGTTAACCAAATTGTGCATTATGTGTTCAGTAGTCAATACAAATGAGTTACTGGTACTCTAAGCAATTGAAATTGGCATGAAAAAGAAGTATATTTTCCATTCCTGGTCTAGAAGATACCATGCCAAATATAGCATGACATTTCTTTATTTTTAAATGCAAAAAGATAATGATTTTAAACATCTTACAAACAGCAATTTGTTTCTTCACTCAAGCTTAACCAAATTTTGATAGAGTAAGTTCAGTTTTTAACATAATATATGTCACTTGGATGGTAAAATAGCATCCAATTATATGTTCAGTATCTGATGAGAGTCCAGAGGTAGGATGCTATATATTTTAAGTTGTGGGTTTCTGTAGCAATATTTGCCAACTGGAGTATATAATGAAATATATAATGAGATAAGCCTAATGGATTTACAGGAAAAGTAGAATTGATGAAGAGGTGTAGGCTCAATAGAAAAAAGATGAAAGGTCAGAGAATTGCTGATAGAGTGTGCAAAAAGGGAGATGCCCAAAAACTGAAGAGAAAACAATGAGTGACAAACATCACCAAAGAAAGTGGGTAAGGAATGAGGTACTGAAATATAAAGCATCAGAAAAGGGATAGTTTGGGGGATGGCAGGTTTTAGGGTATGGCCATGGGAGTAGATGGATGAAAGAAATGGAGAAAAGCAAGTAACTGTGATTGTATCTTGACATGGGTGGAAGATGGTGAGGTTTAGTGGTGCTGTCAAAGCTCTACGTCATGTGTGAATATTTTCAAAAATCTGAAAATTACCCCAGTTGGGGATCAAATGGGAAGTAAATCTCAGTAACAGGGTATATGCAAGAATCTGATTTAATAATCTTAATAATCAGCCTACAATCCCCTATAGAAGGAGGAACAAGGAATTGCTTAGAAGTGATGGAATGCAGACAGGATGCAGCTCTGGCTTAATCAAAAAGAGGTGGCCATACTTCAGGCAAGGACTTGTGAACCTGGGGTGGACAGATTGAGTATGAGGTGGAGTTCAGTGGAATAAAATGGGAAGAAATAGCTAGGGGCTCACAAGAACAAAGATTTGGAAACACAAGTCCTTGGTTGAGAATAATAGAAATGGAAAAGGAACTGCACAGGCTCAGGCTAATGAAAAAGGTGATTAAAGCCAGGGATAAAGGTCTTGATGGTAGTTGATTTTCAAACTCTTTCTAGAGCTTGAATGTTAAAATGTTTCCCTATTGATGCAGACAGGAGTACTCAGCTCTATAAGCCAGACAATAATCTCTGCCCAGTGGCTGACTTTCTGCATTAAAATATGAGGCCTCTTAGGAGGGAAGTAGGCATAGCCAGGTAAGAGTCATGGTGACACATTTAGAGTTCTTCTGTTTTCCTACAAACAGATTTGCACACAAAGGTGTGCTATCTTATGTAGGGACTGCCAGGTGGAATCATCTTGGGCATTAGCTGGATCAGTTGATGTTAATAGGTGTTTGTCAGCTTTCCAATGCTATAACCAAATAACTGAGATAATCTTCATTAATAAGGAAAGTTTCATTTGGCTCACAGTTTCAGATGTTTGCATGGCCCCATGGCTTTTGGGCCTGAGGTGAGGCAGTCCATCATGGTGGGAATATGCAGCACTCTTGCACGTTTGCCAGAGAGCCAAGAGAGACAAGAAAAGTCTGGGATATCAATATACCCTCCAAGGGCATTGCTCCAATGACCTAATTTCCCTCCAATAGGCCCCACCTCCTAAAGGGTCCACCATCTCCCTGAAACACTAAAGGCTGATAACCACAATTCTTTAAGACATAGGCTTTTGGTGAACATTTATCCAAGTGATAGCCATGGGTTTACTTGTGTTAGGATTCAGGGTTAATCCCATTCTTAGCATGGATCTGAGGTGAATTCAAAGTTGACCAGAAGTGGTAAATGGAGAGTTGGAAGAATGTAGAAAGAAAAGATAAGTTGTCTTGCAGTTTTTCCTGTACACAGGAAACTCAAATTCTATATAACCATGAGAAGCCACAATACTGAAATCAGATCCCTATCACTTTTGGCAAGAATTTATAAAAATTTTCAAAATCTAGCTCCCTTGAACTGCATGACCAGATAAAATTGAGGCAGCAGGTCAAAGAGTGGCACAGATCAATATAATTGTGGCTATGAACACATTGACAATCTAAGTCATTTAGGTGCAAGTCCTTAAAAATAATTGCAAAACTGTGTATGAATTTTAGAGACAGTCTATTTTACCTACTGAAGAAGAGCAAGTTTATTCTCTCCAATAGAGAGAGAAGTTTGAGGCAGACACAATTTACCTCTTTCACCTATCTACTTTGGACAAAAATCTGCAGAGACTGATGATGAATGCTGAGGATGGGAGCCTTATGCTAACCAGATGAGGACACATGGATCTTTAATGTTTCCCACAGGTACAGAGGCAGGCTCTAAAGACAGGTATCCTGGGGGATCCAACATGGCGGCCGGTGAGGAAGCTGACTTTCAATATCTCCACATTAACGGGATCAGAAACACCAATTAAAACAGCTACATTCTACCTACTGAGGATCTTCTAGCAAAATTCCGTTGAAAGGAGACCTGCCGAGAATTAGTAAGTTTATTAGACGTGACAGTTTGCCCCAGACAAGTGAAACTTGACCGGCAGCGCGGGCTCAGAGTCCAATCCCGCGGCCACCCGCCGCTTCTGCAAGCGGCAGGCGGCCCAGAGCAGCGCGGCAGAAGGGTCCCCGCCCAGCCAGCAGACAGCTCCCACCATCCCGGCTACCCTGGCGGCCCTGCTTTCGCTCGGCGAACAGCCACCCCACCCGGCTGGTTCTTAGCCACGCGGCTGCAGTCACCCGGCTTTACAAGCGGCCCCCGGCGGCCCTGCTCGGCGAGAAGGGTCCCCGCCCTGCCGGCAGACAGCTCCCGCCATTCCGCTCTTGTTCTGCAAACAGCCACCCCGCCCGCCTGGTTCTTAGCCACGAGGCTGCAGCCGCCCGGCTTTACAAGCGCCCCCGGCGACCCTGCTCGGCGAGAAGGGTCGCTGCCCGGCTGACAGACAGCTTCCGCCATCCCGGCTACCCTGGCGGTCCCGCTCTTGCCCTGCAAACAGCCACCCCGCCCGCCTGGGTCTTATCCACGCGGCTGCAGCCTCCCGGCTTTACAAGCGCCCCCGGCGGTGCGGGCAGACAGCTCCCGCCATTCCGCTCTTGCTCTGCAAACAGCCACCCCGCCCGCCTGGTTCTTAGCCACGAGGCTGCAGCCGCCCGGCTTTACAAGCGCCCCCGGCGACCCTGCTCGGCGAGAAGGGTCCCTGCCCGGCCGGCAGACAGCTCCCACCATCCCGGCACTCCTGGCGGCCCGCCCGCTCTGCGAAGGGTCACCCTGCCCGGCTCTTAGCCACGCGGGCGCCATCTGCCTGGCTCTGTGGGCGCCCCCGGCGGCCCAGCGCAGCCAGAAGGGTCCCCGCCTGGCCCGACAGAAGGCACATGCCCTTCCGGCTCTGCTAATGGCCCTGCCCACCCGGGAAAGGGCTCCCCGCCTTGAGAGGATGGGAAGGAAATCTAACCAAGCCTCTATGAATTAGCGAACTGGGATCTAAAACCAGAGATTGTGTCAGACCAGAGACAAGCCAGTTCCACCTCTCCCTTCGGTCACTCCTGCAAGGAGCCAGGGGCCCGCCATAGCAGAGAGGGGAAGTCACCAAAGATCGGCCAAAGAGATTCCTTCCCAGCGGATTCTAAATTAGCAGGAGCGGCGAGGGAGCCGGCCGGAGCTGGCGGGAACCGCGGCAGCGGCACGGGAACCGGCGGGAGCTGAGGCGGCGCTGACGCAGGAGCCAGCGGGAGCCGCGCGGCGCGGGTCTCCCAGCTACAGCTCCCACCAGTGCTGACAACTGAGGTCTCTTGCACCAGATACGGGGGCGTGGCTACCAGAAGGTAAGCAAATTTGCTGGGGGTTCTCAGCCCCAAGCTCTACAAACTTAGGGCCTGAGGGAGGCAAAAAAGGAGAGTGTGCCCAGGCACTAATGAAACAGCTGCTCCACGCATGTGCAAGGTAGGCGGAACCGTGACCACCGACAAAACAGGCCCAGTGGCCCGCCAGATACATCGCCCCGGTCGGGGGAGGGGCAGAGCCGCCACCAGCGCCTTTTAGGTAGACAGATCTGCAACCGACAGACAGAACAGGCCTAGTGGCCAGCGGAGGGGCAAAGCCGCTGCTCACGCCTGCAAGGTAGGCGGACCTGTGACCACCGAAAGAACAGGACCATCGAAAGTACAGGTACAGCGGCCTCCTGGCGTGGAAGGCACATTGCCTCAATTGGAGGAGGGGCAGAGCCACCGCCAAAGCCTGCGAGGGAGACTTTGCAGCTATACAAGAGCAATATAAATATATAGGGGGAAAATCAATAACACAACAGTTTCACCAAGCAGAAAGAAACGCGATCAGTATGAAAAGACAAGGAAAGAAAGGACCACAAGCAATGCAGGTCAACTCAACTTTAGAAGAGGTAATATCTGCAGCAGATGGAATGTCAGATAAAGAATTCAGGATATACATGCTTCAGATGATCTGGAGTCTCAAGGAAGACATTAGACAGCAAAATCAGACAATGAAAGACCACTTCGACCACTTCGACAATAAATTACATAAACAAATCCAAGAAGCAAAAGATCAATTATACAGGGAGATAGAGGTTATAAAAAACAAACAAACAGAAATCCTGGAAATGCAAGAAACAATAAACCAACTTAAAAACTCAATTGAGAATACTACCAGCAGAGTAGAACACTTAGAAGATAGAACATCAGACAATGAAGACAAAGTATTTCAACTGGAGAAGAACATAGACAGCTCAGCAAAGCTGTTAAGAAACCATGAGCAGAACATTCAAGAAATATGGGATAACATAAAGAGACCCAACTTAAGGGTCATGGGGATTCAGGAAGGTATTGAGGTCCAAACCAAAGGAATGAGCAATCTATTCAACGAAATAATACGAGAAAACTTCCCAGACTTGAAGAATGAGACAGAATCCCAAATCCTAGAAGCCTACAGGACGCCGAATGTGCAAAATCATAAGAGATCCACACCTAGACACATTATAATGAAGATGCCCAACATACAGAATAAGGAGAGAATTTTAAAAGCTACAAGAGAAAGGAAGCAGATTACATTTAGGGGTAAACCAATCAGGATAACAGCTGATCTTTCAACACAGACTCTGAAAGCTAGAAGATCCTGGAATAACATATTTCAAACACTGAAAGAAAAGGGGTTCCAACCAAGAATTGTGTATCCCGCGAAATTAAGCTTCAGGATGGAAGATGAAATTAAAACCTTCCATGATAAACAAAAGTTAAAAGAATTTGCAGCTAGAAAACCAGCTCTTCAAAACATCCTCGGCAAAATATTACAGGAAGAGGAAATGGAAAATATCAATGAAAACCAACAGCGGGAGGTAGTACAGTAAAGGTGGGGGGGAATAATCAAAGAGGAAAACAAACCATGTTTAGTAACATAAATAAACAAATATGGCTGGAAGAACAACCCATATCTCAATAATAACTCTAAATGTTAATGGCTTAAACTCACCAATTAAGAGACACAGGCTAGCAGAATGGATCACTAAACTAGACCCAACAATATGCTGCCTTCAGGAGACGCATTTGATAGGAAAAGACATACATAGACTGAAGGTGAAAGGTTGGGAAAAATCATATCACTCATATGGACTTCGGAAACAAGCAGGAGTGTCCATACTCATTTCAAATAAAATAGATTTCAAGCCAAAGTTAATCAAAAGGGATGAAGAGGGACACTACATACTTCTCAAGGGAACCATACACCAACAAGACATAACAATCATAAATATATATGCCCCAAACAATGGTGCAGCTATGTTCATCAAACAAACTCTTCTCAAGTTCAAGAGTCTAATAGACCACCATACAATAATCATGGGAGACTTCAACACACCTCTCTCACCACTGGACAGATCTTCCAAACAAAAGTTGAATAAGGAAACTATAGAGCTCAATAACACAATTAATAACCTAGACTTAATTGACATATATAGAATATACCACCCAACATCAAGCAGTTACACTTTTTTCTCAGTAGCACATGGATCCTTCTCAAAAATAGATCATATATTATGTCACAGGGCAACTATTAGACAATATAAAGGAGTAGAGATAATACCATGCATATTATCTGATCATAATGGAATGAAATTGAAAATCAACGATAAAAGAAGTAAGGAAAAATCATGCATCACTTGGAGAATGAACAATAGGTTACTGAATGATCAATGGGTTATAGAAGACATCAAGGAGGAAATTAAAAAATTCTTAGAGATAAATGAAAACACAGACACAATATATCGGAATCTATGGGACACATTGAAAGCAGTTCTAAGAGGAAAATTTATTGCTTGGAGTTCATTCCTTAAAAAAAGAAAAAAACAACAAATAAATGATCTAATACTTCAACTCAAAATCCTAGAAAAAGAAGAGCAAAACAACAGCAAAAGAAGTAGAAAACAAGAAATAATTAAAATCAGAGCTGAAATTAATGAAATCGAAACGAAAGAAACAATTGAAAAAATTGACAAAACTAAAAGTTGGTTCTTTGGAAAAAATAAATAAAATCGACAGACCCTTAGCCACGCTAACAAAGAGAAGAAGAGAGAGAACTCAAATTACCAGCATACGGGATGAAAAAGGCAATATCACAACAGACACTTCAGAAATACAGAAGATTATCAGAAATTATTTTGAATCCTTATACTCCAATAAAATAGAAGATAGTGAAGGCATCGATAAATTTCTTAAGTCATATGATTTGCCCAGATTGAGTCAGGAGGATATTGACAACCTAAACAGACCAATATCAATTGAGGAAATAGAAGATACCATCAAAACACTACCAACTAAGAAAAGCCCAGGACCGGATGGGTATACAGCAGAGTTTTTCAAAACCTTTAAAGAGGAATTAACACCAATACTTTTCAAGCTATTTCAGGAAATAGAAAAAGAGGGAGAACTTCCAAATTCATTCTATGAGGCCAACATAACCCTGATTCCTAAACCAGACAAAGACACTTCAAAGAAAGAAAACTACAGACCAATATCTCTAATGAACCTAGATGCAAAAATCCTCAATAAACTTCTGGCGAACCGGATACAAAAACATATCAAAAAAATTGTGCACCATGATCAGGTAGGATTTATCCCTGGGATGCAAGGTTGGTTCAATATACGGAAATCAATAAATGTTATTCACCACATCAACAGGCTTAAAAATAAGAACCATATGGTCATTTCGATAGATGCGGAAAAAGCATTCGACAAAGTACAGCATCCCTTTATGTTCAAAACTCTAGAAAAACTAGGGATAACAGGAACATACCTCAACATTGTAAAAGCAATCTATGCTAAGCCTCAGGCAAGCATCATTCTGAATGGAGAAAAACTGAAGGCATTCCCTCTAAAATCTGGAACAAGACAGGGATGCCCTCTCTCACCACTTCTGTTCAACATAGTTCTCGAATCACTGGCCAGAGCAATTAGACAGATGAAAGAAATTAAAGGCATAAAAATAGGAAAAGAAGAACTCAAATTATCACCATTTGCAGATGACATGATTCTATACCTAGCAGACCCAAAAGGGTCTACAAAGAAACTATTAGAGCTAATAAATGAATTCAGCAAAGTGGCAGGCTATAAAATCAACACGCATAAATCAAAGGCATTCCTGTATATCAGCAACAAATCCTCTGAAATGGAAATGAGGACAACCACCCCATTCACAATATCCTCAAAGAAAATAAAATACTTGGGAATCAACCTAACAAAAGAGGTGAAAGACTTATACAATGAAAACTACAGAACCCTAAAGAGAGAAATAGAAGAAGATCTTAGAAGATGGAAAAATATACCCTGTTCATGGATAGGTAGAAGTAACATCATCAAAATGGCGATATTACCAAAAGTTCTCTATAGGTTTAATGCAATGCCAATCAAAATCCCAATGGCATTTCTTGTAGAAATAGAGAAAGCAATCATGAAATTCATATGGAAAAATAAAAGACCCAGAATAGCAAAAACAATTCTAAGCAGGAAATGTGAATCAGGCGGTATAGCTATACCAGACTTCAAACTATACTACAGAGCAATAGTAACAAAAACAGCATGGTACTGGTACCAAAACAGGCAGGTGGACCAATGGTACAGAATAGAGGACACAGAAACCAATCCACAAAACTACAACTATCTTATATTTGATAAAGGGGCTAAAAGCATGAAATGGAAGAAGGATAGCATCTTCAACAAATGGTGTTGGGAAAACTGGAAATCCATATGCAACAAAATGAAACTGAATCCCTTTCTCTCGCCATGCACAAAAGTTAACTCAAAGTGGATCAAGGAACTTGATATCAAATCAGAGACATGGCGTCTGATAGAAGAAAAAGTTGGCTATGATCTACATACTGTGGGGTCGGGCTCCAAATTCCTCAATAGGACACCCATAGCACAACAGTTAATAACTAGAATCAACAAATGGGACTTACTCAAACTAAAAAGTTTTTTCTCAGCAAAAGAAACAATAAGAGAGGTAAATAGGGAGCCTACGTCCTGGGAACAAATCTTTACTCCTCACACTTCAGACAGAGCCCTAATATCCAGAATATACAAAGAACTAAAAAAATTAGACAATGAGATAACGAATAACCCAATCAACAAATTGGCCAAGGACCTGAACAGAAATTTCTCAGAGGAGGACATACAATCAATCAACAAGTATATGAAAAAATGCTCACCATCTCTAGCAGTCAGAGAAATGCAAATCAAAACCACCCTAAGATACCATCTCACTCCAGTAAGATTGGCAGCCATTAGGAAGTCAAACAGCAACAAGTGCTGGCGAGGATGTGGGGAAAAGGGTACTTTTGTACATTGCTGGTGGGACTGCAAATTGGTGCGGCCAATTTGGAAAGCAGTATGGAGATTTCTTGGAAAGCTCGGAATGGAACCACCATTTGATCCAGCTATTCCACTACTCGGTCTATTCCCTAAAGACCTAAAAAGAGCACACTATAGGGACACTGTTACATCCATGTTCATAGCAGCACAATTCACAATAGCAAGACTGTGGAACCAACCTAGATGCCCTTCAATAGACGAATGGATAAAAAAAATGTGGCATTTATACACAATGGAGTATTACTCTGCATTAAGAAATGACAAAATCATAGAATTTGGAGGGAAATGGATGGCATTAGAGCAGATTATGCTAAGTGAAGCTAGCCAATCCCTTAAAAACAAATGCCAAATGTCTTCTTTGATATAAGGAGAGTAACTAAGAACAGTGTAGGGAAGAAGAGCATGAGAAGAAGATTAACATTAAACAGGGATGAGAGGTGGGAGGGAAAGGGAGAGAGAAGGGAAATTCATGTAAATGGAAGGAGACCCTCAGGGGTATACAAAATTACATACAAGAGGAAGTGAGGGGAAAGGAGGGAAAATATAAGGGGGAGAAATGAATTACAGTAGAGGGGGTAGAGAGAGAAGAGGGGAGGGGAGGGGGGAGGGGGGATAGTAGAGGATAGGAAAGGCAGCAGAATACAACAGACACCAGAATGGCAATATGTAAATCAATGGTTGTGCAACTGAAGTGATTCTGCAATCTGTATATGGGGTAAAAATGGGAGTTCATATCCCACTTGAATCAAAGTGTGAAATATGATATATCAAGAACTATGTAATGTTTTGAACAACCTACAATAAAAATTAATTAAAAAAAAAAAAAGACAGGTATCCTGGATATATCCTCAGTGTCCAGAGTATCTTTCAGAGCATGGAGTCTTTCAGAGTACAACAAACCAAACAAACACCATCACCAAGTTCAAGAAAAGAAAAGAAGGGTAACCTGGAAAATGCTTAGATCACAAGTGACCTTTTAAAACCAATAAAGGATGAATGTGCTATATAAAGACTCAATAATAACAATGCAAACAGCAACCAAATGTTACCTTCCAGAGGACAATGGCATCATGACATTAATAATATACTAACAGGCTGGGAACATAGGTCAGCTTTTCTTTGTGTGGAGTGATTTTTCTCTTTGCTTTTAATGATATGAGGTAAGCTCATGATTTTTATGCTCAATGGTAGATTTTGCTCCCAAATTAGTTACATAACCTGATGCTCTATTCAGGTACCAGTGTTTTTCAACTAATATTTTAAGCAAAAGGAAAGTGAAATGACCTGTACACTTCCAAGTTTGTTATATTTTCCCATTTGGGGATATACTTCTATATCTCAGAACATATCTCCATTGTTAAACAGCACATGCCTAATTGCATTAATGAAGGTATGTATTTTATTATATATTTATAATTGTGGATTTCACTTCATTTACAGTAGCTATATATTAGTACTGAATTTATTTCCAAGTGGTTTCTCATCAGTCAAATGACTCCTTTAAAAATTTCAACTCATAACACAAGTATTGTAACATTCTAAATTTCCTAGACTCAGAGTATTGAGATAAAGAATCATCTTTGACCAAGTCTGTTGGAGGCCATGTATATAATATATAATTATATATAAATATATATTTATTCTAGTTATTAAGGCAGAGAGGACACTCTTTCAGAAACTCCTGTGTGGAATACCCCCACCCCCACCCCCACCCCCACAACAAGAATGCCTGGATCATGCTGTCCTAACTCACAGCCTTAGGATCAAAGAGCCTCCTGGAGATGGGCGTCGCCTGCCAAAAGCCAAATAACCTGTTTATTGTGGCATCCCTGCCACCTAAAGAAGCAAGCACCAAGAAAAGACTCCTCCCACATGGAAACCTTATACATACTGATACCCTTTGATCTGTACCACTATAAATAAAGCAGGCACAGGCTTCTTCTTTGTTAGAAGCTAGACCCTTCTAGTAGACTCAACTGGCCATGCCCCTGCTTTACATATATTATTGCCTGTTTGTCTTTAATTTCTTGATATATTAATTTTATAATTTTTATTGCAGAGCCAGCCCATCACTCCTAGGGATACCCACCCTCCTCGCCCACGCAGGACATGAGCAAGTCAAGTCTACACAAATTGCAAATAAAAGGAAGCCTAATAGAGGCTTCATTCGAACATCTGGGTTTAAGATATCAAAAGAAAATTGTAGAGGGCTGGGGTTGTGGCTCAGGGGTAGAGCATTCATCTAGCATAATTAAGCCCTGGGTTTGATCCTCAGCACAACATAAAATAAATAAAATAAAGGTATTGTGTCCAACTACATCTAAACACCATTAAAAAAGAAAAATAAAGACAGAGAAAACAGTAGATGTTGTAAATGAAGAACACCATTGCTGGCTCGTACAAAATTTTCCTTCAGTCCCATATTAATCTTTGTGGGATTCCACTAGGGAATATTAAGGACAAATTGAAAAAAGCAGAATCTGCAATGAAACCCAAAGGGTGGGATATAAGCTAAAGGAGATGTGAAGTCTAGAAAGGATTAGCTACTGAGCACCCAGAATGTGATAATGAGCAAAGTCCATCTGAATTCAGTAAGTTCATGTGCTACAAGCAGAGTGGAAGGCACCTTGGCTTTACATTTTCCTTTAATGTAGACTCTTAATGTACTGCATGATATATTGGCATGTTGGCCTTTTTTAAAAATTAGACACCAAAGAATTTGAGTATTATTCTGTTAAAATTGGAGTGCACACAGAAAAGAGTGTTTGAGCAGGAGAAATAAGATGAAAATTTCAGGACTCTTTATCTGGCAATAAGGTATAGGCTCAACTTCAGGCCAACTTTGAACAGTTAAAGGCAATATTCAAAAGAGAAGGAGTGAAAGCCTGACTTGAATAAATTGAATGAATAAGTATATAAATGGAAAAATAAATTAATCTTTGAAGAAGAATTGGAATACATTAGCAGCTTGTTAGAAATGGGTTTCTGATTAGTTAATTAACTCTTTGGTAATTCTTAGAAATACATTCAATAATTATGAAATAAACTATAGAACACTTTTTAACCTAACTGCTGAATTTTCTACCTGGGGCCCAAAGTCAGTTTAATGACATTAAACTCACCAGGAGGTGAGTATGCCTCATGCACAAGCATCAATCAAATAATAAAAATGTAGAGATTTTCAGAGAATAATAAGCAATAAAATGTGCATTATTAGCTCAGCCAAGTATGTATATAGTGTTTTCTTTGTTTCTTCTTTTCCCTGCCGCTACATATTTGGTTTGTGATTATTTGTGACATCTATTGGAATGCCTGGAGACAAGACCCAGCTTTCCCTTCAGATTGTCCAGCATTCTTGATACCTGCCTGTGGTATACAGGCTCTGGTCTTCAGAGCTGTGCAGTTTCTCACCGATCTCAGCAATAGGTTATCAAACTTAACACATCACATCTTTGCTGATTTCTGATGTGAGAAAATGTATCTTAATGACTTTCTAAAGCATAGACTCACTTCCATTACCATTTAATTTTTTTTTTAGAGAGAGAGAGAGAGAGAGAGAGGATTTTCTTTTTAATATTTATTTTTTAGTTTTCAGAAGACACAGCCTCTTTGTTTGTATGTGGTGCTGAGGATTGAACCCGGGCCGCACACATGCCAGGCGAGCGCACTACTACTTGAGTCACATCCCCAGCCCACCATTACCATTTTTTGAGACCTTTGATCCCATTTAAAATCTTAAAGAGTTATCTGCCCCATCACCTCCATTCCCAATTCTTTGTCATGTATATATTCTTGTCCTACACTCAAACAGGACAATGTGGCCCTTATCTACAAAAATTTACCAAACATCATTTGGTTTGAGACTTGGAATGCTCATTTAAATCAATTAAAAACATTTTCTGTTTCCTAGTGAAGTGAAATTTAAATTCCAGGTCACTTGGGGAGGTAATTTAAGGAGCTGGCTGTCCCCCAGCACTGGGATCATGGCAGGAGACCTTAGATAGCTCCCTGCAGTTGTTTTGGCTCTTCTGTTGGATGGCCATGTCATTTATAGATGGTGCCTTGAAGGTTGTGTATGCACTGTGCTATTGTAAATGTCGTGGGCACTAATCCATGAGTGAGCTTCATTTTTGTTCTATTTATTTTGGAATGGACAAGACATTATTTTCTGTTTCTTGAAACAATACTGCCAGACCTCTGAAACTGATTGGAAAGTGAGATTTGGGCCTTTTATATCTGCATTGTGAGGAAGTATAACCACAGGGTTCCTAAGAGGTCACTTTACAAATTCATCCATTCATAAAAGGCATCACCTGATTCTGCCTAGCTTTATTTGACTTTTTGAACTGTAGAATATTTTGTTTCCTGGCCAAATGGAAAAATGAGACCAAAAGAAATGACCAAATAAAGATTTCTTAGTAGAAATCACTTTGGATTGAACTATGTTAGCAAATCGCCACCTGTCTCAGAGAAGAGACTGAATTCTTCTAATGGAACTTAGCTGGAGCAGCCTAAAGCTGTGACTTGAACAACAGTCTGTTTGTCTCCCTTATTCCTTCCCAAGGGTGGTCTGGCATGAACTGTGCTTTCAAGAGACATTAGTTTCTAGCATGCCAAAGCCCAGGTCCCTTCATTTAAAATGCTTTCTGAACACTATTTTACATAAGACCTTCTGAATAATTTGAAAAATGTTGGCTGTAGCAGAACTAGGCATGGTTTAATTTTACCATAAGATGCTTCAGAGCAGAGTGGAGAAAACTTCAGATCTGGCTCCATTGTTTGTAACAGGGATGCTTCCTCTTTTTTATTTTGGGGAGTGTGGGCCAGGCTATTCCAGAGGTTCTCCTGAATTCCTTCTTCCTTTATATTTCTATATTGAATGTTCTGTTTCTGCATCTATATTTTTGGTGAAAATTGTCAGAATCAAAATGCAGCCACTTGCTGGGTGCTGTGGTGCACACCTGCAATCCCAGAATTTTGGGAGGCTAAGGCAGGAGGATCACAAGTGCAAGGCCAGCCTCAACAACTTTACAAGGCCCTAAACAACTTAGTGAGACTCTGTATCAAAGTTAGGAAAAAAAAAAGTTAAGGGGGATGGGGATGTGGTTCAGTGGTTAATTACATCTGGGTTCAATCTCTGGTACTGTGATAGTAGGTGCAAATGTGACTCCATTTTGTTTTATGACTTCATCCTGTAAAACAACCATGCCAAGTAGAAGAGTAATGACTGGAGCAAGATGTTCTTTTCCTTTTGCTATAGAAACCTTTAAGAACACGGAACTACCTAATGGGGTATTTTGTTTCTGTACCTAGGGTAACAGGGCTCTGTTTCTGTAACTGGGGTGACTGGGCTAACTGTGATTGGTTAGGCTTCCATCCGCTTGACTGCACTGTCCCACTTCTGTTACCTGGCTTGCTTGCATTGGCTAGGCCCCCTGAACATCCCTTTTGCGGTTTTCAGGCTTATAAGGAGTGCTCTTGCAATTGTTCAGGGCTGATCAGGGGAACAGCTTTATGTTCTGGTCAGCCGCCACTGATGTGCTTCAATAAAGGCTTGATTCGATTGTACGTGAGTGGTCTGGAAGTCCGTTTATGAAACCCTGGGACAAAGCTTTAACTATAACAGTACAAAAAATAAAAAATAAAAAAGCCTCCCATGATAATTTCCTTAGCATTTCACAGCTTTCGCCAACCACGATATTGCAAAGCCAAAGGCATTAATTTAGTCTTTTATTTTAAAACACCATATCTCACTTAACTATCAGCTAAAAATTTACTCCAAGATTCTGTGGCTTTTTATTGCCTTGCTTGTCAGCTATTTCTCATTAAATTTCTGTTGCCAGAGGAGTTAAATATCCTGGATACCAAACCATTTATCCTTCTCTCTGCACTCTACTTTCCACCAGCAGTGGAGTCTATAATTTTATTTAATTTCCCAGCAAGCAACTGCAGAGTTATTTCTGATTTTCTGCAGTTCACAAGTTTTTGATCATACCCAACTTTAAATCCTCTTTCTTTCTTTCTTCTTTTTTTGTTTTATGGATCCTAAGTTTATTCATTCTGTTGTGCTGTTACTTTTTTAGTACCAGTCCTTAGGCTAGTATGAGCCAATAGCAGGACAAATCTTCAAACCAAATCCTTCTCCATTATGTAAATAAAATGAATAACATTGAATTCATTATCTCACCTTTTTGATACATCACCTATAAAATAAAACTTTGTAGATTCCTAAACCACACCATCAAATTCCTATTCTGATCACCTGCCCATACTGATTACCAAACATCTCTTCTTACCCAACTCAACCCTTGCAGCAATTCTGCTCTTCCAGATATATGCATAGAAATGGTTTGAATAGAGTTCATGTCCATAAATAATTATATTTAGCATATACACAGAATTTTATGATTCCACCCTTACTTATGAATTAATTTGCTATAGTAGATTTAATAATTCCCATTACCAACATTTTATGCTTGGATGAAATAAAATTCAGAGAATAACATTTCAAATTGCCAAAACTAGATTCTGCCTCTGTAAATACATTCATTTTTTTAAGTTCTGAAACATGTATTTTTCCTAGTCTGCTTTGAAAAGCAAATGCAGATTTAACTTTTACCAATATACTCAATTTTAATTCCTTTACTTCAAATGACATTCAATTTTGGCAGATAAATATGACTTTCCAGTTATTTCAAAAAATTAATTTAATTACATGATTTCACAGCTGAAATCTATCGGAGTTCTTTGTTTTTCTAACCCAGGGAACATAAGTGCAGAGAGAGTTCAAATTACTTGTGAAGTTACACACTCTTGGGGCTGGGGATGTGGCTCAAGTGACAGCGCGCTCGCCTGGCATGCGTGCAGCCCGGGTTCGATCCTCAGCACCACATACAAACAAAGATGTTGTGTCCGCCGAGAACTAAAAAATAAATATTAAAAAATTCTCTCTCTTTCTCCCTCCCCCACTCTCTCTCTCTCCCACTCTCTCTTTAAAAAAAAAGTTACACACTCTTATTAAAGTACATCTACTATGTTTCATAGGCTAAAACAGTATTTAGGTATCCAACTACCTTTTATTACTTATTCACACTTGGAGAAATTATTATCAAATATTATCTACATCATTCTTTATATGCTTCTTTTGAAATTATATTTGATAAATTCTTATCAAATATTATCTACATTATTCTTTATATGCTGCTTTTGAAATTATATTTATCTACACATTGTATTACATATATTATATTATTATTTTTGTTGTATCATGTATTGGATTTATATATTTGTGAATTGTAAAGACTCAGAACACAAGATCTACATTTTCAAAATTGTTCAAGACACTTCTAATACTAAAACTTATCATTAGACATAATTTAAATAAAGCATGTGTTTCTGAGATCAAACTATTTTCAAAATCACCAGATTATATTTATCATAAAATGTTGAAAAGACATGGAAATACCAAATCAAAAGTTTAAGATCACCCTCAATTCTTCCCTTCAAATAAAACCTTTATAAAACTTTGGTTTTACTCAATGTTTTGCCAAGTAAAGAGCAGCTTTTTGCACATACTAAGAATCAATGGACATTAGAAAATGAATGAATGATGAGTGTCAATCCATGTGAATTCTAAATGAAAATTAGATCAATGTATATGTATTTCTTTTTAACTTGTCCTTTTTTCACTTAAAATATCCCTAGCAATTACATATATTCAGTATCTTCATGCAACACAATTTTTATAGCTGAATCATGTTCAAGTCATTCAATTGAATGAGTTACCTCATTTTAAATCTATTAGAAGAGATTAACATTTTTTGAATTAGTATGACATACCTCTACTGGATCTTTAAAAGTCCAGGAGTCTTCACAATTGGAGATGATGTGTCCATCTGGCCCTATTGCCTCTTCACTTTGTCTGTTGACCCCAACCCAATTTCTTCCAGAGAAATTATGTACCATTTCCCAGGAGTGACACCACGCTCTCAATTTGTGAGCCCTAAAGCACCCTCCTCCTTCCACCAGGAATGCTAGTCCTACTCCTCATCTGAGAACACATGTGTAGCCTTCCAAATCCAAATCCAAGATTTTATTACTAAATCCTGTATCACAGTGATCCTCAGGAATCAGCATAAACCACACAGAACAAGAAGTTGAGTAGAGATGAGGAGAACTGAAGTTTTAGGTCAATTCAGGAGAAAGAAAAGAACATTTTGGTTTGAGTGAGCAGCCAACCCTCTAGACAGGGTTATTTTCCTGTTGTCCATGAACAAGAAAAAGCCATCTAAAGCAGCACATTCTTTTCTTCTCTTAAGGAAACAGTGGAATTCAATTCCTCTCTTCTGAGGCCCCGAGTGATTGGAGAATGGATTGGTAGAGAAGAAAACGATGCTGATCCACTAGCTGCTGGAATTCTGCAGCCCCCAGTTTCAAGAAGTAAAAATGGCCAATGGGAAAGTGAGGACAGTGGCTCTAGCCCTGCAGGAAGGTAAGCAGAGATGCCTTCCGGGATTCTATGACTGGTCACTAAAAGATGAATGGAAAATAAACCCAAGTGCAGGATTTTGATGAGATACCTCATAGTAATTTTATATAGAAAAACTGGTAAGCTTTGTGTGGGATAAAACATTTAGCTAGATTTAATTTTACCATGATATATGTGTGTGTGTGTGTGTGTGTGTGTGTGTGTGTGTATGCTTCAAAACATCACATCACACATAATAAGTACATAGTTTTACATGTCAACTTAGAGTGTCATTAGGCTTGCTCTTGGTTTGGGTGTTTTTCTTCACATCTGGGTGGTTACCATCTTTTTGCTACTAAAACCAAAAGGGAAAATAGTTTCAAGGTTATAAGCTGTTAGTCAAGACCGACTATAACACTGGGCAGCAAGTGGCTGGCTGTTAAGACTTGGAGAGGGGATTCCTGAGGTATTAGAATGATGTAGTTCATCATCAGGAAGAAAAAAAAAAAACTTAAATGCATAATATAGTGTAAGAAGTAGAGTAAATGTGAAATATAAGTAAATAGAAATCTTGCTTTAGAACTATTTAGGTTTATAATTGAAAACTATCATTGAATATAATTATCCATAATATATTTATTTTTAAAACTATTCTAAACTTGCAAGTACATATAACTCTTACTCAGAGCCCTGATGCCCAAATGGTGGCAGATTTGCCTTAAGCATCCTTATTCTGGTACAAGTGAAGTAATGTTGAAATGTCCAGATCATATTTATTAGGTAGAGCATATTCAAGATTATCTTGTTTTTGTTGTTGTTGTTTTTGTAATATCATTTTGAGAGTGCAACTCAAAGCAAAATGAAAACTTCAAGGAAGTTGAGGTGGAAAGCATTATGGGAGGCGTGGCTGACACCAAATTGAGAAAACATTTAAATATTCATAATTAAAATGTACCAGGAACTTGTAATAGGAACTTTCTATGTCATTAGCTGACCACCACCAAAACCTTGCTCCTATGCATAAATCAGCCACACTAAATTGGTATTGCCTCTGTTAAATTTAGCAGCAGCCCATAAATACTTTTTTCTCAAAGAGAAAACCATTTTCTACATGTAATAGCTTTCAGAGTTTCTTTGCTTTGACTTATAACTTGGGTGGAGGGAAAGAAGTTCAAAATACTCATTAATGTGCTTCAGACATATATAAAATTGATTCTATTTCCATGAGAAATAACATTTAAATAATATAAATTGTTGAAGTGTCTTATGTAAGGAGGAGAAAAACATTTTTAAAAATCCATTTATCTTCTTCTGTGAAACGTCAGATCAATTTCACCTATCAATGAGGGTAATTTTATTTTTAATATAAGACTTATAACACCCACTAGACCTTTATCTTTATTCATTGGTAGATATTTAGTTCTTAAATGTAAAATAGAGAAATGTCAGCTTTCATTTTATTTTTATTTAATCATAATAATAATCATGGCTATCTTATTGCTTCTATGTTCTTCCTTGCTTCAGTGAGGAAGCTCTTATTCTCTTTGGAATGCTGAATAAAGGGGAATCCTAATTGAATCATTTTCTGCAATCCTAATTGAATACCTTCCTCAGAAAACTCATTATTATTAGTAGTAGTATTAGGGATTGAAACCAGGGGTGCTTATCCACTGAGGCTCATCCCCATTCTTCTTTTATTTATTTATTTTTTTAAATTTTGAGACAGGGTCTCCTGAAGTGGCTCAGGGCCTTATTAAGTTACTGAGGCTGGCTTTGAACTTTCAACCCTCCTGTCTCAGCCTCCTGAGTCATTGAGATTACAGGCATGCAATCTATGAAGAGCTTTCAAATATTTGTCTTGGAAAGTTGCTTTCACTTTTATTTTTCTTTGTGTTTAAGTTATGGGTTCAGACATACTTATGAATATAAGAAAGTTGTGAAGTTCTACCTTGATGTCCCATTAGAGCAGAAAAAAATATCTGAAATACATGTAGAGAACAGTGGTAAATTCTGTTAGAAACTACATTTCTCCCTTTTTTCTAATTCAAGACAGAATTCCTATGTTTTTGCTACTAGCTTACACAGAATTCAGCTTGATTTGGATGAATAAGAAAGTGATGTAGATAAATTTTTAATGGCTGTAGAGTCTGTACCTATAATATTAGTCTTTCCCCTTAAATAGTAATGAACATGTACAATAATTTAGCTTTATTAAACATTAGCAGGCTGAATGATATTCTAGACTCCTCAAAGAAAATTTGATTTTCAAGCCTGACTTCATCCATTTTTCTTTCTCCCACTGGGGCTTGCATATGGTTGTTGTCAATAAGCTTCTGTTAAAGGAGTGATGGAGGTAAGGACTGTTACTAGACATCTGCAAGGTAAAACTTATTCACCAGCTTATTAACTTATTGTCTATCTTTAGTTGTTCCCCATATCCCTTGCACATTTTTTCCTACATCTATTGTTCATATTTTTCTCTGAATTGTTGTTATTACAATACTCCATATTTAGCAAGTAGCCAACTTTCCCTTTCATGCAGAATGATAGAAACATGACAGGCTGAATTGTCACTCTTAAAGAGAATTAAATAGATGTTATACTAAACCTTGAGAGTCTTATGGGTAGAAACTTACCTGAAATATTTTCCTAGAGAATTTTTTAAAATAATGTATGTCAATTAAACTTTTTTCCTTAGCCCCCCTTCCCCAAGTATGGCATTGTACAAAAAGGTTCAACAATTTTGGAATGTGTAACTGACACCTCTAATGGTTCAGTGCTGGTTAAAGTGAAGGCAGTTGCAAGGGTACTATGGAGAAACTAACAGAAAAGAACAGGAGACACTAATATGACATCCATGACCCCTAGCCAGTCTCTGGATGGGACTTAAGAGCTCTATAAATCTCTTAAATTCCATGCAAAATTTTGTATTTTGTGTTGATGGACATTTTTCCACCTATTCTTTCTTTGACTTTCAAATTCATAATTGAGAGAGCTTTAAAAAAAGAAATTAAAAAAAACCCTAAACAAGAGAAGAAAGGGTGTTTATAAAAGTGAGGGGGATGTGTTGGGGAATGCTTCAAGACTTCCTGTGTTTGTCAGATACCACCTATTACAGACAAGCTGTAGCTTGTCTGGACAGTTAGTGGGAAAGCATATATACCTACTGCACATGAAGAGTTATAAAAAATAATCACATGTTAACAAAAATAAATGTAAACAAAAATTTTCATAATCTTATATAATTTTATTTTAAACCATCTTAATTAGACATTGCAATAGCTGTGTAATGAATTTCCTAAAATAACTTGTTAAATCTTAATGTTAATTTGTAAATAGGCTCATCAAGCCTTGAAAAATATAAATCCTGCATCCACAATTACAGATTCTATGAAAAACTGAGAGTGTTATTTAATGAGGAAATTTAGAAAAGAAGACTTATCCCATTAGACAGAACCAAAGTATATCATCACATAGATGCAGCACCATTGGATTCACAGACCATCTGTTCTGCCATCTAAAGCTAATTAAATTTTTAAAAATTTGAGCAATTATGAAACAACCATAAGCCCAAAGTCTGAATCAAGAATGATTTGATGATAAAAACTGTGGCTATTGCAAATATCCTTAATTAGGAAGTACCCCAGTCAAAGTCTATAAGCCATTAAAGTGGTATTGAAAGAATGAATATGGTACATGGATATTCGTAGAATAAATTACCAAGGAGTAACTGACACCTGTCGCCTTCTATGAGACTAATGAATTCCTCTGATCTAAAGCAGAGTAGTGCTCGGTTTAACACTTTTAGGAAAAAAAAAAAAAACTTGCAGTATACGCTGAACTATTAAATACCAATATATTTACCTCAAAAGTAGAAAAGCAAAAAGACATTTCTTTATGATATGTTAGATGCTTAGTTTTCGTTTATAGTATAATCCTCAATGAAACCATATTGATTATTTGGTTTTCAATCAGATAACAAAATTGTGAAACTTCTGATAATAGAAACTCTATAGGTGGAGACGAGAACATTTTAGCCCAGGCGTGAATCAGGTTCACATACCTCTACCAATTGACATTTCCAAAAACCTGCTGATTTGGTAAAACAGGTGGAATTAGCTTCACTGGACAGATGAAGACATGGCAATTTCGATTTCATTGTTGATTCACGTTAGTTATTCGGGCTCTTAGGACCTTTCCTATTTAGGTATATCAGAAAACCAGCATCTTCCTATAGTTAATAATGAGAGATAATGATATTTACTTGGGGAATATCGTGGAAGATATATTTTACTGTTAGAATAATTTGCACTGTATCTTAGCCAATCAGGAGAGAGCAGAACCCTTGGTACCACAAATTCTAGAAGGGATAGTTATGCAGCTCTAGTCAAAGGGCAGAGTGTCTTCAATGTAGCTGATGTTTAGTTACAAATATAAGAAACTGTGGTAAACTAATGGAAACAAGAAGACAAAATATCTTACCTTATCCACTACCCTGATAATCGACAACAATTTTAAAAGTATGGCTGAGCCGGGGAATTAGTGTTATTTAGATGTGCTCATTACAAATGGGTCTGTCCAATCAAATCCACAAAGGCAAGGGCTAGGGATATGGCTATTTTTTTTTTCTGAGCTCTTCTTGTGAAAATTATGCCACAGTGAATCTTTAAATGTGTGAAGATGATTTAGAAGTGAAAAATAAAATCAAGTGTTTTGACATCATCAAAGAATAGGAAAAAAAAAGTAAAAATCCAACCGTAATATAAACTTTTGCCATCTTAATTTGTCATACAAGAATACCCAAATTGAGCCAATGTTATTCTAGGCCATGTAACACAGAAAGAGATTTTTAAAAGTCCATGCCAATCTGGATTTTGGGGAATTTTTATTCAGGGTTAAGGAGTTGCATTATTCCTCTTGCTCCGTATTTGGCTCTGAAGACAACATTACCCAGTAGGACTCCCATCAGCCCAGAACGGGAAGAATCAACAGTGATGTTCTCTTCTGGCCTGGTGATGCCCTTCTCAGTGTTTGTAGCTAAACCACGGGTTTCTGTTTAAAATGGCATCTGGGTCCTTCTCCCGGAAGCTATCAAGACCCAGGAAAACTCACATCGCCAAAAAATTAAGACCGACAGACAGCCTATTGCTAGAAGATGGGAGGAAATTCCACTAACTATAAAAGCTGATAGAATTGGATAGAGAAGAAAATGTGTGCGTTTGTGCAGGAAAATAGTCTCATATTACTGAAAAAAGAGAGGGGAGGTGGTTTTTTCCTTAGATCTCCTCCTCTGGAAGAATGGTCCACTGCAATCTACCTTTCAGACATAGATCTAAGAAGAAGATGAGATTCACAATCAAATAGAGTAGCGAGGTACCAGGGTGCTCTGCTCATTAGTTAAGAACATAAAAAGGATAGATCTTCACTCTAAGAAGAAGACAAAAATCAGCACACACACACACACACACACACACACACAAATGTGTTCAATGATGTAGGGAGACTAGAATATTATTATGAAGGATAAATTGAAGAGTCTTTTCAAAAAAGATGACTTATTAAAGATACCAGAAGAAAATAATGAAATATTTCAGCTTGAATTAAAGTCCAAATTTAACAAAAAGAGAGTTGTGTCTGCATACATGAACAGCAAGTATTGGGGGTAAATGAGAACAAACACTAAACAGAAGCAGGATGGGTGAAAATAAAGCAAGATAAGACACACAGACCAAGGTGGGGGGGAGGTGTTCCAAAGATAAAGGTAGTGAATACAGGAAACTAAAATGCAAAAGCATATTTAAATGTATGCCAGAGGCAGTAAAGAGGAGAATCACTATGGCATCAAATAAAACCATTCACACGTACCACAAGATTCAGATGCCATTTCCGAAAAACACAGGAGAAAGACAAAGTTATTTAAACAAACCATTATTAGACAAAAAGTGGCATTATTAGACAAAAAGTAGAAGTTAGGGAAGAGAAATCTAAAATAAGCATCTGGGACACTCTCAAAGGAGAAACCGAAACAGAAAGGATCATTAAAGGAAAAAAAAATCCATGAATTTCCACAGTTAATAAATTGATGAGTTTTGTTTTTATTTTTTTATAAAATTCACCAAAATATTCCCAGAAAAGACTCACACCAAAGCAAGAATTCTTATAGACATTCAGGCAAATGTAGCAAACTACCCACAGACAAACCACCGGAGGAGGTGGTCTCCAAATTCTCCACTGCAATATTTAATTGCAACTTCAGCAATTGAACAGTCTCTTTAGAATTTTGAGGTTGTTACCTGTGAAACATAAAAATGCACACCAAATATTCCTTCCCTGTAATGAGGTCACCAAATGACATCCTCAGAGATGTAAATGCTTAACAATGTCTACCATGTATATGCCCTTCTTTAAGATAAAGCTAAATACACTGTAACAGATGAAAAGTTAGTAAAATGTTGTAAATCAATAATGAGGAAAATTACAATCCAAGAGATTTAATGATGGAGTTTAAAAGCCTTTAAATAATTATTGCAAATGTAATGTCAAAAATAGTTGACAAAATGAGATGTTGAGTGTAATAATAACTTAATAACAATCATTTGCTTCTAAAACCAAATCTTCTCAAATAAACTGTTTGAAAAGGGCAGAAAAATCCAACATGGTAATTTTCTTGTCTTTTGTGAATAGATAATAAAGAAATAAAATGGAATTACTTCAAGACCTAAAGAAAGATTGATTAGTGGAGGTTACCGTGAACATCCAAAGCAACTGTTTAAAAATTTGAAGCTGGACTCTTTTTCTTTTTGGTTCTATAGAAAAAGACAGAAAACAGCGACAAATTCCAGAAAACATTAAATAAGCATCACTTATGAAAATTAGCATGAAAGTATTTTACTCTTCTGTTCAGTACGTAACTATATAAGCTGCACATGGAGAAAGTAATAATGATAAAAATCATGATAAAATACTAAAAATTAAAGAATTGAACAATGTAACCAGAAACACATGCCATAAGAAGGTAGTGAGGAACTCTTTCAGATAAAGTAGAAAGCAAAAGCATTAGATAATGTGAAAATGGCCTTTTCAAAAAAAAAAAAAAAAAAAACAATAAAAACACACTTTTAGAAAATCTACACTAACGGAACAAGAATAAAAATACAAATGAAAATAGATCCAAATTGAGAAGCAATAATGAGAAGAATCTTTTCTTCTACCAAATATTAAAATATCTCCAGGAACACAAGAAGGACTGAATGTAATATACAGCCTTCTTTTAGGGGCCAATAGAAAGAAAGAAAAAAAAATACAAATTTCTAATGTTCTGCGTCATGTTGTAAGAATCATTCCTATTTCAGAAAAAAATGTTTAACATGTGCAAAAAAAAAAAATCTTAGAATTGATAAAGTCCAACGTCATAAAGCTTTCACAGTTGAAAGAGCAGAAGGCTAGGTAGAAAATATAAATGGGGTCGCACATAGATGCAATAAAAGTTTACATGCATAAGACCTTAATAAACTAAATAAGATCTTAATATATCATGCCCTAGAACAAGGATAGTCAACTGGTTGGGAAGATAGAGAATAGCCAATAAATGGTATGCAGGAGGAATACCTTCTGAGGTAAATGTCTAATTTTGGCTCACCGTGTGGGTATCTTTGCTAGATATAACATTAACATAATAAAACAAACCAGCATATAAGTGGACATTTAACTAGCCTTGGATGGTGAGATTTGATACTGTTAAAACCCTGGGGTGCGACTCACCAAAGGGCAAAACCCATTCAACTCTGAGTATTTAAGTCATCAGAACATCACAGACATAAAATGAGTTCAAAATTACATCCAGTCCTATGATGTCATAATCTTGGTAGAACAAAATGGTCTCACATCAGCAATCGCTGTGTGAACCTGGAGTTTGAATGGTATGAAAATTAAAGGGTAAATTTTGTTGAATGATTTCTTAAAAATCTATAAATTTAGTTCCAGATACAGTAGCATCTGAATTGGAAAAATTGGTGAAAGAAAATAAGGAGCAACTTCAAAGTAGAATAGAAATGGTCAGTAAGCCTACAAATTTCAGCTTAATATATATTGCAGGTTAAAAATTTAGAAGATGATATATGAAAATGTTACTTATAGTTTTCTTTGGGCTTGGGAGTTCCGGATGATTCTAATTTGAGGGTGGTACTGTTTTTGCTTATACTTTATGATATTTTTAAACATATTCTTGGGCTGGGGCTATAGCTCCATGGTAGAGCCCTTGCCTTGCAGGTATGAGGCCCTGGGTTCGATCCTCGGCACCACATAAAAATAAATAAACAAATAAAGATATTGTGTCCATCAACAACTAAAAAAATTTGAAAAAAATATTCTCAAATGAACATGAGTTTTTTTTTTTTTTTGGTTGTTTTTTTTTTTTTTTGAACTGAAAATTGAACTCAGAGCACTTTACCACTGAGCAACATCCCCAGCCCTTTTCTTTTAAAATAGCAGTTGTTTGTGAACATCAGGAGTATCTGGATGCACATGGTATAGAGATCAGGACAGCAGCAGGTGGTACCTAGCAGTATTAAAGCAAGATAATCCAGGGGTGAATGTACAGAGTTTTTTGAGCTTAGATTAGGGTCTTGCCACTCAGAAGTCTATGCCTGGACAGCTCAGGAACTGTGCAGAAACCATCAGGCCCAAGGAGGACCTGACCCTCCTTCAGCCACATAATACCAAAGCATCAACGGGCCATAACTAAGGACTAATAACTAATGACTTAGCCTGTATACGTCTGTGAGGGTGCTGTCCCCTTAATGTCATGGACCATCTCTGTTTTGTTTTTTTTAATACTACTTCTTGAGTAGTGAGTTGATTTAAAGCAACTCACACATATTCTGATCACTAATTGTTTACATGGGAAAAGGAAAGTTGTCCTAAAGTAACCTGCGATGGTATCAAGATGACTGATACACCACGCCCCTAAGTAAGTCCAGTTACCTTCAGTTGTGCATAATTTGAATGACCCAAGAACCTGAAGCCACTGAACATCAGTGGTTCCCAAAGCATACTCCATGACTTCCATAAGTACCCCCATAGAGTTTTGCCAGAGACCCAGATTCTCCGACCCTGCCTCCGCTTACCACATTAGAAGTTCCAGGAGTTGAGCCCGGTAATCAACATTTGAGGGTGATGCCCTGGTGACCTGGATTCTTCATGCTGAAGAACAAGCTTATCTTCAGCAAATTGGCTGGTAGAATTTCATACTGCACTTTATACAATATGTTCGGTCACACCTAGGGCCAAACTAAGAAGAATGCCATATTTCATTGGATTCTCCAAAGTAGCCCAGGATATTCTCAAATGTATCATTGTTAAAGAGTGTTCTTCAGGACACTTGCCCAGCAGATGCTCTCTGTGCCTTAGGCAAGACCAGGATGCCCACTTTGACCACTTCTATTCAACATAGTTTGAAAGTCTACCTAGAGCAATTAAGCCAAAGAAAGAAATTAAGAGAATATGAGGGGCTGGGGATGTGGCTCAAGCGGTAGCACGCTCACCTGGCATGTGTGTGGCCCGGGTTCGATCCTCAGCACCACATACAAACAAAGATGTTGTATTTGCCGATAACTAAAAAATAAATATTAAAGATTCTCTCTCTCTCTCTCCTCTCTCACTCTCTCTTTAAAAAAAAAGAGAGAATAAGAATAGGCAAAGAAGAGCTCAAAGTGGCTCTGTTTGTCAATGCATGATTCTATACTTAGAAGACACAAAAAATCTCCACCAGGAAACTTCTAGAATCCACAAATAAATTCAGCAGAGTCATAGGATACAAAATGAACACCCATACATCCATTGTGTTTCTATCCTCCAATAATGAATCAGTTAAGATAGAAATTAGGAAAACCCTCCCATTCACAATAGCTTCAACAACAATAACAACAAAAATGTGGAAATCATTCTAACTAAAGAGGTGAAAGACCTCTACGATGAAAACTACAGAACTCTAAACAAAGAGATAGAGAAAAGACCTTATAAGATAGAAAGATCTCCCCTGGTCTTAGATAGGTAGAATTAATATTATAAAGATGGCCAAACTACCAAAAGCACTATACAGATTCAATGTGATTCCCATCAAAATTCCAAAGATGTTCTCAATAGAAATAGAAAAAGTAGTCAAGAAATTCATCTGGAAATATAAAAAGCCCAGAATAGCCAAAATAATCTTTGAAAAGTGAGGCTAGAGACATCACAATCCCAGACCTTAAATTTGCATGGTATTGCCACCAAATGAAGATCAATAGAACAGAATAGGAGACACAGAGACATACCCACATAAATAGAGTTATCTCATACTAGACAAAGGCACCACTAACATACATTGGCGAAAAGATAGCCTCTTCAAAAATGGTGCTGGGGAAACTGGAAATCCATATGTAGAAAAATGAGATAAAACCTCTCTCACCCTGCAAAAAACTCAACCAAGTGGATCAAGGACCTAGACCTTAGACCAGAGACCCCGCACCTATTAGAAGAAAATGTAGACCCAACACTCCAACGTATTGGCTCAGGAACTGACTTCCTTAACGAGAATTCTGAAGCTCAAGAAGTCCAATCAATAATCAATAAATGGGATGGCATCAAATTAAAAACCTTCTTCACAGCGAAAGAAAATCAAGAACGTGAACAGAATAGAAGAATATCTTTGCCACCTGCACCTCAGGTAGAGCATTCATTTCCAGGAGGTACATAGAACTAAAAAACTTAGCCCCATAAAACCAAATAATCCAATCAATTAAAGGACCAACAAACTAAACAGACAGTTCAGGAAATGGAAATGGTCAATAAATATATGAAAAAAATGTTCAATATCTCTAGAAGTTATATAAATGCAACTTAAAACAGGCTGAAATTTTATCTCATTCCAATCAGCATGCCAATTGTCAAGAACACAAGTAATAATATATGTTGGTGAGGATGTGGGGGAAAAGGCTCACTCATACGGTGCTGGTGGGACTGCAAATTGGGGCAACCAATCTGGAAAGCAGTATGGAGATTCCTCAGAAAAGTAGGAATGGAACCACCATTTGACCCAGTTATCCCACTCTTTGGCATATGCCCAAAGGACTTTGAATCAGCAACCATAGTGATGTGTCCACATCAGTGGTTATGACTGCTCAATTCATAACAACTAAGCTATGAAACCAACCTAGGTGCCCTTCAACCTATGAATGGATAAAGAAATCATGGTTACATACAGACTGGAATATTACTCAGCCACAATGAAGAAGGAGTTTATGACATTTGCCAGAAAATGGATAGATGTGGAGACTCTCATGCTAAGTGAAAGAAGTCAGTCCCCAAAACATAAAGGTTGAATGATTTTGCTGATACGTGGAAGCAAACCCACAATAAGGGAAGAGAGGGTAAGAGGAGATATTCAGTAGATTAGACAAAGAGAAGGGAGGGCATACAGGGAAGGGAAATGTATTGGAATGAATCTGATATAATTTTCCTAAGTACTTGAATCAATACACCACAGTGAATCCCGCCATCATGTACATTTACAAGAATGGGGTCCTAATTAGAATAAGGTATCTTCCATGCATGTGCAATGAGGTCAAGGTGAATTCTTCTGTCATGTATAACTAAAAAGAACCAATATTTTTTTTGAAAAATGCAAGAAAAAGTTCTGGGAGAGAGAGGGGGGAGAGGGGAGAGAGAGAGAGAGAGAGAGAGAGAGAGAGAGAGAGAGAGAGAGAGCTCTAGTTATAATGCGTTAGCTTGCTCAGACCTCTAAGAAGGCTTATAAGATTGCTGAATTTTTCCATTCAATATCTAATAACAGCTTTCAGCAATTCCATCGCAGGAATCATCTTTTGGGAAACATTCTTCTTCCTTTCCACATCCAGTAGAGAAAGGAATTGCATTGATATTATAGGTTGGTGTTTTGGACTAACAGAGATACAGGAAGGTCAGGTTGAGAATTCCTGTATGTTTTATGTTCAGTTTTCTAGAGTGTGAGCGTCTTATATCATTACAATTAATTTATTATAATCAACATGTCACTATTAATGTATATTAACAATACGGACAGTAACCCAATTCTTGCTTCTTTCAGACGTCCCTAGTTTTCACCTAAGGGTCTTTCTGTGTTCCAGGATCCCATCCAGGGCCATGCATGACTTTTGGTTCTCAAGGCTCTTCATTGCCAATTATTTTAAGGACATCAGTTTTCTCTCCTCGCTCTCATTTTTGCCCATTTCCTCTCTTCCATCCACTAATTCCTCTTCTCCGACTTCAAAAAAGAACAAGGAACGGCTGCTCCTAATTAGTTTAATCCAAGGTAAGGAGCAATAGGCAGAGTTGAGTTTGAATTTTAGATTCAGAGTTCCTAATGATGCTTTACACTTCAGACAAAATGGAATAATCACTGGACAGTTACTGCACCCAATAAAACCCAAGTGGATAAAATGTCTCTTGGGTTTAAATTTCATCCCGGTGAATGGCAGGACTGTATCCACCTGGGTATGTTTTCCCCACGGATAGACACAGTCTCCAAACTCACATGCCCTTCTTACGCATCCATCAGCCTCTGAAAGTGTTGCCTGTTTTCCAAGTGTAATGTAAGTAACATAAATATTGATTGGAAAATCCCCTGTTGTGACGTTGCAAGTGAAAAACACTTCAAAGATGCTTATAAATAAATTAGAAAATCAGGTGAGGCACCATCACAATTAGCTTCAGGTTTGCTCCCCCACCCCCCTTCCTTCATTAGAGTCTGCAGATTTTTCTTCTTCTTCTTCTTCTTCTTTTTTTTTTTTTTTTTTTTGCTCCTTTCTGGGGGATGTTTGCCACTTCACAAATTAGAGACTTCACATTGCATTGTGAATGCCTTGGATTTCAGCAAAGTCTTTAAAGAGGTTGGATCATTTCCTTATATATTATCCATGCAAGACTGTTTTTGCTTTTTTTTTATGAAAACATTTCCCTATGATGCTCCTGGCCACTGGGCAGTCTATTCTATGAACTTTTAACTATGAGAACTTCTCTGATGGGCTCCTACCCCACAGAGCTCTCTAGGATGATGGAAATATCTATCTCTACTCTCCAATATGGCAGCCATATGTAGCCACTGAGCACTTTAAATGTGTTTAGTAGAACCAAGAAATTTGATTTTTAGTTTTTTTAAAAAAAATTATTTGATTTAAACTGCGTATAGCCAGGGGCTGCCATATTGCATGACACAGATCCAGAGAATTCCTTCACTCTGTCCTTTTAAAACTTAAAAGAGACAGTAGACAATCTACATTTCCTTTTCATTAGTCTAGTTACAGAATCTTGGAAGCTTCCATCAGCCATTCATGTGTGACAGTCAGATTTTGGTTCTTGTTAGTTTTTGAAAATCATCGTAGAAAAAAAAATGTACAAGTTTGGGCAGGTTTACTGATTATTGAAATTAGAAAAAGAACAACACTGGGAATTTGGATCTCTCTTCTCTTTTGTTTTTAAGTTAGTTTGTGTGTAATATTTGCTGTTCACTTTCATGATTCAGGGCCTCTGCAGTCAACTTCTCTAAACTGATATAAATTAAACAAGGGAGTTTCATGCATGTACAACCTACACGAGTTCATACAGACCACAGTGCACTGGATTGGAGTAAAATCTGTTACCAAAGATCAAAGGAGAATTACTCCAATCTTTGAGTGAGACTTTTCTGTCCTTAGAATTTTTTTTCCTTTTTTCCTTTTTTTAAAAAAATTTTTTTGGTACCAGGGATTGAACTTAGGGGCACTCGACCACTGAACCCCATCCCCAGCCCTATATCGTATTTTATTTATCACCAACTTGCTTAGCACTTTAATTTGGCTGAGGCTGGCTTTGAACTCACAAACCTCCTGCCTCAGCCTCCAGAGCTACTGGGATGACAGGCATGTGTCAACGTGCTCAGCTTTCTTTCCCTTTTTGACCTGTAACTGAATTTATGACAGGGTACCTCAAGGCCATGGTGCCTCCCCACACAGAGGCTGGGCTGGTTGATTCCCCTAATTGTGGATCAATCTTCCACACAGAGGTTCAGCCCTCTATAAACCATCCTTGACATGCCACAGCAACCAAATATTGACAGCTGGCTGTGTTGCAGGCCCTGAGTTCAATGATTTTCCTGTATCATCTTGTCCCAGTAACTCCAAGGTCAGGTGACTGCGACTACTGTCCCCATGTCCTAGGTGATGAACTCAAGTGACTCAGCTGGAAAGCAGCAAGCAGCTGGATGCCCTGGCCTCTCCACTCAGCTCTGTCCTTATCCACTGGGTGTTGTCAGGCTCTGGGGGAAGAACGTCAAGGTTTCCCTGTGGCTGAAGGGCTTTCCATCTTGAAAGAAACTTGACCCACTCAATGGACGCTGTTTGCACAACATGATTGGGAATCCACGGACAGTCCTTTTCCGCCAAAATGAAAATGTTAAAATTAATGTGCATTCACAGGATGCCTAATTCCCTGGTGGCAATGCCCCAGAGGTAGCAGGTTTTGGAAATGAGTCTCCAGCGAAGGGACCACCGTGTCTTCCATGGTCTAATTTATTCTGAATTGTTCTCAATCACTTTCTATTTGGGGAAAAAAATGGCAGGACTCCCATTGCTGCCCAAACAGGCCATACATGGATGGTTTAGAAAATAAAGTCTATTAAATACAGAGAACTCAGCTGTGGAAAAGTGAAAATGATACCAGTTCTATCGAGCATTAATTAAACCTGTACTTCATGCCCGATACACTTCAAGTAGCTGTTTATTTATGTATGTGTGTGTGTATATATATATGTATATATATTACCCTTCATCATCCTGGAAACATTTCTGTGAAAAAAATTATTGTTATATTCTTGTAGTATAGCATGGAAAAAGTGCAAGTACCAGGGATTTAAGTCAAGGTCACTGGCCCAAGGTCATTAAAACATAAGTGCAGGTTCCAGGATTCAAATCCAGGCAATCCACATGTCTGGGCTGGGTTTTCTCTATCTTGGAAATCCTTGGTTTGAGACAAAGTGCCCATGGAGGGACAGAGGAACAAGGAGGGATTGCCATAGGAATTGTATCCCTGATTAGGAATTGTATCTCCATTTTTTTTTTTACCAATAGAGGTCATCCAAGAGGAAACATAGGGAGGGGGTAGGGGGAGGGAAAGAGAGAGAGAGAGAGAGAGAGAGAGAGAGAGAGAGAGAGAGAGAGAGAAGGAAGAAAAGAATAAACAAAGAATGAGTAATTATAAAGATGAATACCTTCAGATTTCACTAACATGAGGACATAAGAAAACTTGGGCAGTGAAAGGTGAAGTCATTGGCTCTACATAATAGAATGTTTCAAATTGCTTCAAGTCTGACTATTAATAGTCTTTTAAATATTTTAAATAAAATCATTTCTGTTGCTGATTGCAGTATTGTCAAAAGTCCAAAAAGGACAAGCTAAGAAATTCATTTAGATTCCTCTTTTGATTTTTGAAACAATAGCAACAAAAAGGTTTCAATTACACAGTGGTGTTCATAGACACATTTTTTCCCCTATAATTCACTTTCTTATGAGATTCTATAGCTGTATGCATGGGTGAGAAACCTCTGGGAGTGAAATGGTAGATACAACAATTTTTTAATAAAAAAGATTTTGACACATTAAATCAAAGGCTTCTATGGGCTATCAATGGAATTTGCACAAGTGAGCTTTAGACATTTCCTTGTTACATTCTTTCTCATGACCTAAGCAGAAAGGTTGTACCCCAGTAGACACACAGGACATCCTAATTAAAAACAAACACTTCCACATTTCACAAAGCTTAATCTGTCAGGTGAAGGTATTCAGAGAGTGATACATATTTTATCAGTGGTGTTCACGTCCCTGTAGATGAATAACTATCAAACAAGGTTTGCAGGGATAAGGTGAACATGAGACAATGAAGACCCTGTGTGTAAACAGTGATTGGACTCCTTAGATTTTTTGTAGCCATTTTGAAATCCTTTACTTTACCAAACAAGACAAAATTCACACTGAAGTTACATTATTAAGCCAAAAAGTTTCAAACTCCATTTGAAAACAGAAATAGAATTCTGAATTGAAATAAGGCAGGATAATAGATTTCCTTGATAACAACAACAACAATGAAAAGTTGTAAGTATTGCTGGCTTAAGTGCAATAGAAGCACATGAAATCCTGAAGGTATCTTAACACCGTTCGTATGGAGTAGATCAAGAACCCTGGAATAGATTCAGACAATTTAGCTCAGCTCTTCTATGTAGGCAGGTGACGTTGCAATTTAGTTCTCCCTTAGAAATGAGAAATAGTGATGATCTTTTGATTGTCCTCATTTGATGATCATGAAAAACAAGCCAATAAAAGTACTTTGCAAACTATAAGGCAGACACATCATTTCTTTATATATCCAAAGAAGAGCAAGAACCATATCTGCAGCTTTGAACAAGATCCTGGTAGATGAGGGTAGGATCGGGGTGAGGAGACCACATCTGTCCCTAATCTACTCCTAACACACTGAACTACATTGATTACTTCCCTCCGTCTCCTCTCCCTCCCTCCTTCTTCTTTCTCTCCCTGCCCCTCCTGATATCCCCACATTTTTTTAAATTAAACCAACAAATAAATGACATATAAAATATCAGGGAAAACCATTCGTTAAGATATTCTGGAAAGGAAATACACTCAAAAAGAAACAAAGCTGATATGGAAGTGTTTCATCTTCTAGAAAGAAACAAACTCCAAATCTGAAATAAAGTCAAGAATAGATTAAAACGTATAAAGATATGGTAAGTGAACTCAATCCACCCAACTCAGAGAATGTACGATAGAAATGTCTCTTTTCTCCTCCATCTAATGTGAACTTGGACTTCCTCCAGCACTAAGTAGTCACACTAGCTATCAGCTCCAGTTTAGAATAATATAAATGAATTTAATTGTGAAAAGAAAATGCAGGTTATTAAAACCCCTCCAAGAATCAAAACCTCAAGTAGTTTCACTTTGGGGTGTGCTATGAACTTATGCTGATTGACCTCAGCAAGGATGCTAACTCAGTGATTCAGGGCTTTGATTAGAATAAATATATTAGAATATATATGTTGGAAAAAATATATACATAATATTTTATATAATATACTATATATTATATTTTGTTATATATATATATATATATATATATATATATATATATATATATATATATTCTCCTACTGCAAGAGGTCTATCTCAATAACAGTCTTACCCCCTTACCCTCTCTCCAGCAGAAGAAAGGCATCTTGTCATTGAAATGTGACATATTCAAATGCTTCAAAGAGACACAAAAATATCTATCCCACCTTTTCCTCAAAGGTGGGTGAGGCCCTACCTCTCTGTCCATTTAGGGGTTCCAAACAGGCTCTGTAGAACATCGTGTTCATAATAATCTTATCATGATAAGGGTAGTTTAATCACCTGGGCACATCAGGGTAAAACATTTCTCAGAATCAGTGCATGGATACATCAAGCTTAGGGCTTTGTGCTTACGAGGACGGGATACCCATCCTTCAAGGCTCAGACCACACTCATACAAGGGTGGGAAAAATCTCTACCACATTTCCAAGTAATCGGCTTAAATGGAGTTCTACCAGTTGAACCAATGGAAAACCATTGCTAAGACCATCACTGCTAATTTACATGAGGACTGAACATAAAATTCTATAGCAGCTACCTATCTACTGCTGCTGTGTGGTGTTTTGGAGGGAGGAAAGTTTTGTAATCTCAGGAACCACCTTGGGAATGTATTTCTCATTTGGGTAACTAACCATCCCTGGGTATAAATGAGAATTTAAAGACACAGAGTCTATGCTAATGCATGTTAAAACAAGTCACCGACAGCAAAGAACAAGTCAATCACAGTGAACAGGGATTCATACATGATAGTCTGAAATCTTACAAGTATCTTAATTGATGTCATATTTATCAGTTGATCTCACATTTTTTTTTCTGGAAAGCACCCCAATTGTTGACAGCCAGCAACATTTTTTTTTAAATCTTGAAGCCTCAAACTTCCATTTTAGAATGATCTGATTTCTGAGTGTAATTGTTTATGAAATAGCAAATCATTTCCTATAATTTGTCAAATGACTTTTCAGCAGAAATCTCATCACTTTAACAAGGTACAATCTTATATGGCATCATTTAACTGAAAGCAAACAAATGCACAAACCAAGAAATATGGAAATTAGGGAAAAGAAAATATTAGGATGTACAGTTTAATTTTGGTGTTTGAAAGGAAAAAAGCACTTCCATGCAAGAGATATTTAGGAAGAAAACAGTTTAGAGTCTTATAAAATCATGTTAACTTTTCACTATATAAACCTATGAAATGATTAATAGCTTCTCCGGTTTGATTGACAATTTATCTCCAAAGTTTTAATGAAAAGACAAAATTGCAAGTAATATAGTGGTAACTGTGCATGTAATGTGGAAAGAAAGCTTTATAATTTTTTAAATTCTATTTTCAGAGTTTAATTATTCCTGAATGTGATCTTAGAAGTACCAGGACTTCCTCAAGTTATATTACCTAACTTTTAAGACATTTCCCCTAAATGTTAGAGGCAACCTATATTAATCCAGAATTTACTCTTGATCTTGCAATTTGTTGCATTATCTCATTTCCATGAAATTAATTCTATGAGATTAGATCCACGTTGGAAAGATTAGCCAATTTTGGTGCAAGTCACTATTTTAAGGACACACCGTGAGGAAATGTGGCTCTTGGATTAGAACCTAGAAGAGGTCTCTAGAGTCTGCAATCCTGAAAACTCTTTTTTACCGTCTCTTACATTTGTTGAAGCAGATTTGGATGAGAAGCATTTTGTCTTCATGAAATACCACAGACAAATTAAACTAATGATTTGCAGGACTTGAAAGAATGATTTGGTTTAAACACAAATGGAAGATTCTGTGCACTCGCCGGTAAGGGAGAAGTTTTGCAATTTTAAAGAAAAAAGCAGACAGGATTAATTTTTATTAGGGCACTTTATCCTCATTTGTGTCTTCAGATTCAGAAGAAATCTGATGATAATTTTCAGCTAGTCTTAGATTCAACAGGTGAGTTCTCCCCGTGTCCCTCTGTAATTATAACTCCTAACAACTTGACATTGATTTAAACAAAAGAACAACTTAAAGGGTCCTTCAGTGTTGGACATTTCTGCATCTAACTAGCTATGGCTTCGGAGCATTTTTTAAATTTTTTAAATGTCAAGGACGGACTTGTACCAATTTTTTTTTTTCTTCTCAAGATGGAAAGTGAAATTGGGGCAGGCAAGATGTGTGTGTGTACTGTCCTAGAGAAAACATGAGTCTTTCTCAGTAGGTGGCAGTCTTTCCTTCTAGCTACAAATCTTACAGCAGGTTGGGGAAGCTGTTCTTGGTACCATTTTCCCAGGGAAAATGTGAATGAGGCATTAGGGCTCCTGTTCAGTATTCGGCGTCCCCCTTCCCTTTTCCCTAAAGAAGTAGTATGGTTAAAAATCTACAAATGTACCCAATGGCCTCAGAAATACATCCAAATGAATCTGCCTTCTCTCTAGTTTATGCCCTCAAAGAAAAGGTTTGACATATTCAAAGACCAAACAGCGATTGCAGTTATCAAAGATGTAATTGCATATATCGGAAGCATGTGGAGAGGAAAACTGAATTTTGGGAGCATCAGTGCTTCAAATGAGATCTGGACTATTTTCTCTCTGCTCTCTGCTATGTTACGCATCCCTGAAAGGTCTACTCTTACTTTTGAGCTCCATGGTTACTCAGGAATACTTTGGAAGAAGGTGATTATTACCAGTGAGTACACGTGCTGTTCAGAATGTCCCCAACAAATGTTTCCTATCGAACATCTATGTTGCATGAGAGCTTGGAAGTCAGGGGACTTCCAAGGGCACATAGGTGTAGTCCTTTGACCAGCTTCGGTAGCTGCATCTAGAAGTTCCTTAGAGGGGCAAATTCAGGAATCCGCTCCAGACTTGAATTTTGGTGGGGAGCTTAGAAATCTGTCTTCACAATCTTTCCAGGTGATTCTGAAACACCAGAGGTTGAAAAACTCTGCAGCTGGAGGATTTTAGTGAAGCCAATTAGCATTAATTGGTAAAACACACCAGGGTAGAAATGTATTTCTCTGTGGGAGGCCTTACCTTGACTTTCTCTGTTTTTCATTTGAAGGTGGAGACTACCTTGCTGTCCTTACAATACTGCTGCTACCCAGTTTGTTGGTAAATGAACACGTGAATTGCTTCCCTTTGACTACAACTCCTTAGTCGATCTGTGACCCTGAAATGCATGAAACAATAGATGTTAGCATGCTGTGATAATAAGGAGTTTTCTTTTTTTGGTAATATTCCACCTTAAATCCCTTAAGATGTACATATAGGATGAACTTTGAATATATCAACCATCTCCCAAAGGTAAACAAAGACCATCTAAACAGCTCTCCCTTCTCATTTCTAAAGACCATCTCTCCCTTCTCATTTCTGAGGGTAAAATTAATGGGCCCTATTCAACCTGACTAAGCAATCCCATCAAAATCTAGTTTTACTGTATACATTTGCTAACCGGAAGAGCTTATGGTTGATTCTCAGTCTAATATAAAATTAATTTTGTAATAATCATGATAATAATGACAATAATAATGATAATATGCGGATAAATGCTCTTATGCTTGGAATTAAATTGAGTCACCAGCTCTAGTTTATCGCTCACCTAATATGTCCACAGTACATTTTTAGGTATTAAGAAGAGAGCCATTTGAGTTTAGTTCCTGTCCTGAAATAGAGCTTCTTCCTGTAACACATTAGATAAGACTCTCAAATATTTTGGTCATTTTTACTTTGGAACAAATGATTGTGGAAGCTTCCCAGTGAGAGAAATAGGCTCATGGATAGGCAAAAACAGCACAAGGGATTGTTTGAGTGGTCACTGAAGGCTGGTGGGGTGTGGCTGGAGGAGGTGGGCATTGGGGGCGTGGCTTTGGGGTGTATATTTGTATCTGGCGAGTGGAGACCTCTCTCTCTCTCTCTCTCTCTCTCTCTCTCTCTCTCTCTCTCTCTCTCTCTCTCTCTCCTTCCTGAGCTGCTTCCCTCTGCCACCCTCTCCTGCCATGATGTTCAACCTCACCTCCAGTCCCAAAGAATGGAGCCAAGCTTCTATTGACTAACACCTCTGAAACTATGAGCCCCACAATAAACGTTTCCTCCTTTAAAATTATTCTGGTTAGATCTTTTAGCCACAGCAGTGAAATCGCTGACTAAGACAGTTTTAAAAATAAACTTCCCCTTAAACTTGAGGGAATTAAAAAAAAAAACCTACAGGCATTAGTAGCCTGCATATCTTTTTTGCTGCGACTGTTACTGACATTTTTACTTCAATTATTATTCAGCATCTTTCATGTTACTAAAGTTTTAATGCTCCCTGTCTCCCCACGAGTGATTCTGCTGTTGAGAGTCTCTGCTGATTGCGTTGGTTTGGTTGGTATTTTTTATCATTATTTTCTTTCTCTCCTTTTATTTTATTCTGCAATTTCATACTCAGTGGAACGTTGTACGGGGGACCTGTTTGAGGTCTGGATTTTAAAATACCTTGCTTCCTCGTGTTCGTTTTCTCTAGTGACTAGCAATCCATAACCACATTATCTCAGTTCTCTGTTGAGGGTTTCCGGGTCACAGGGGAGGATGTGAATTTTAATGCCAAAAACTCATCAGTGTTTTCTTTTATTGTGAGACTTTAGGGAAAGACTCCTCCTCATCCTCCCAGACCAGGTTTCACGAGCAACTCTGTAGAAATGGGGGCAGTTTCCTGGTTTTCCTTTATCCCAGGGAATCTGGCCTTTGGGGATTTTCAGGTTTCTAATGGAATCCCTGACCCTCCTTTCTACTCTGTCTGGACTCAGGCTCTATCTCTAGTTCCCACGGTGGTGGCATTTAAGAAGTCATTTCAAAAGAGCACCCTGGGGACCTCAGTGCCTATCAACTCCCCTGGGCATCTCATTAAAATGCTGGCCCTGATTCTGTGGGTGTCTAGAAGGTTCTGAGATTCTTTTATGCCTAAAAAGGGGCCAGTTGATTCGATGCTGTTTGACTGCAGACCACACCTTGAGTAGCAGAGCCCTGGGGCACTGGGGATTGTCACATGTCACTAGCACAGTTGTGGGACTGAATGCTGGCCAGCCACTGCAGACCTGTGACTCTATGTTTTCAGATACTGAGTGTTTCTCTGTATTCTGACCAGCTCAGCTCATGCATCAACTGAAAAAGATGGTTCAAAAATCTTCTAAAATCAAGCAGGTTTAAGTGTTTTAAAGTAAGAAGTTTGTTTTTAAAAATTATAATTGAAACTTAATAGTTTAACATGTTTTAATGCATTTGTTGCAAAACAAATTTGATGATCACATTTGATATAGAATAGTATAGAAAGTTAAGTTCTTCTAGAATAGTCTATAAAGTTAAGTCCTTCTAGACCTTCAATTTGTATTCAGTATCTATTTGCAGCTTGAAGTCCTCATTAGGACACTTGTTAAGATACCTAACCAAGTATTCTGAAATGCAACTTTTTAAAAAGAATTATTTTTTTTTCTTTTTAGTTATATGGAACCATACAGTGCATTTTGACACATTATACAGACATGGAGTGTAACTAATTCTAATTAGGATCCCATTCTTGTGGTTGTGCATGCTGTACTTGTCATGTATTCATGTATGATGTAGGAAAGTTCTGTCCCATTCATTCCACTGTCTTTCCTATTCCCATTCCTCCTCCCTTCCCTTCATTCCCCTTTGTCTAATCCAATGTACTTCTATTCTCCATCTCCCCCCAATCCCTGGACTTATTGTGTGTCAGCATCCATGTATCAGAGAAAACAATTGGCCTTTGGATTTTTTGAGACTAGCAACTACTATGAAAAGCAGAATGAACATTCCTCAGAAAACTGGGAATGGAATCACTATTTCACTCAGCTATCCCACTCCTTGGTTTATACCCAAAGGCCTTAAAATCAGCATACTCCAAGGACACAGCCACATTAATGTTTATAGCAGTTCAACTTGCAATAGCAAAGCTATGGAACCAACCTAGGTGCCCTTCAACAGATAAATGGGTAAAGAAAATGTGGTATATCTACACAACAGAATATTATTCAGCCACAAAGAAGAATAAAATTATGGCATTTGTTGGTAAATGGATGGAGCTGGATATTATCCTGATAAGTGGAATTAATCTTCTTGACTGTTGTCTACTTGCTTGAGATACAGATACTATTTAAATCAACGGTGTTTATTCCCCTGAGATTTGTAAAGAATAAAATTCCAAGACATGTTTAATTTTTAGATTTAAGTGTATGAGGCTACCTGCTGTGTCTGTGCCTAGACCTTCTGATGCATTCACTGTAAGGGAGCCAGAGCTAGTGTTTATATGTTCCCTCACCATAGAGTCAGGGGAAGCTGATTTTAATTTATTTCTATTTTGTTGATAGTCTAAAAAGAAAAGTCTGGGACGTCAGAGGTAGTAAAATTGTATTTGAGTTGATTGATTCTTATTCCACAGAGAGTGAAATGGATTAAAGGAAAGTAGGGAAAAAATAGAGAAGGACTAGTCAGTGTTTTAAACTATTGCCATTGAAAATATGCAAACGAACTTACATAATGTACACTGCAGTTGTGTTTTAATACTTCATTTCTACCTACAAAATGTTAAATCCCAAAAATGAACGTAAGAGGGAGTATATATTTACATTGCTTTTGCTCTTCTGCTTGGAACTTCTTAAGGCTACTATTTTTTGGAGGGGAGGCGGGTACTGGGGATTGAACCCAGAGGTGCTTGAGCTATATATCCAGCCTTCTTTACTTTTTCTTTTCTATTTTGAGACAGGGTCTCACTAAGTGACTTAGGGCATTGCTAAGTTGCCGAGACTGGCCTCAGACTTGCAGTCCTCCAATCTCAGCCTCCCAAGTCACTGGGAATACAGGCATGCATCATGGTGCCCAGCTGTAACTAATTTCCTCACCTGTCTGAGAAAGTGAAACCTGAGATGATGATTCAGGCCCTGAGGGCCCCAAGAGATGTTGTGGCATGCAAATTATAATAATGAGATGACATTATCAAACTTTGGTATTGGGACCAACACTTACTTGTATTACCATCTTATTCAGACAGTGACAACTTTCTCTTTCTTTCCAAGTGATTTTTTATGCACATATAGGCAACACATAAGCAAGAGAAGAAAATAAAAAAATAATTGTAAAATCACTATCCAAACATTAAGTCTCTTCAAATTTAAACAGGATAAGAATAATTTTACGTCCCTTCCTGGTCTCAGAGCCCAGTATGGATACAACTGGGTCCTCCTCCCAGAATTTTGGATTTGAAGCTGCTAGAGGGAGGGCTTGGATTTTGTCACTGGCTATAAGGATATGGATCTCTCAGAACCATTTTTCCTGTGACATGTAGAAAACTTACATCTCGTAGGAAATGGTGACAACCACAGATACTAAGAGACATGACTGAATGATCAAATCTTGGCAACTCCGCTGTGTCTAACCCTTACCTTCAAAGTTACCTGAGCCAACAAATTCCTTACCATGCAAGTTAATATAAGTTGGGTTTTTGTCAGTTTTACTCAAAGAAGTTTGGGGTAAAAAATAAAATTAAGAGTATCCGAGACATATTGAAATCATCTGAGACCTTTCGTAAATTGCTGAGACAATTAACCTCTTATGGAGAAAAAAGCACGTCTAATTTTAAAATAAGACTATAGTTAAAAGCAAGATAGACAATGTGAGACTTTCATCCCCAGACACCAACCTGATGACAGCCTTTACCTCCCAGTTAAATCCCTTTCCTGATTCTTAATCATATACCAATATGGGTCTTATCCAGTCCTATCTTTTCAATTTCCATTTCACAAAGTGTTCTCTTTCCAGAATGACAGGAAATGAGTTAGAAGACAGGGGAAAGGGTCGAGAAAGGGAAGTTGAAATTCAGTTTGCAGTGTAGTGGCACCAGAGCTAACGCTTCCAACCTTCAGCAAACCCACAGAAGTCCCGAGCCTAGAAAACCTTATTCGTTATCATTAAAAAAATAAATCTAGCAGGTTAGTGGTCCTGAGTATGTTAAGAGAATGAAGAAATATTGCTATTTTGATAATCGATTCAAAAGAAAATTAAATTTACTAATGGAAACTACCACTTTTCATTTTCTGGACACTTATAAAGATACAGCTAGCTTAAAACAACCAACAGCCACCTAATCTCTTAACCTGCAGGTATGGTGCAAGAGCTTTACCTAAAAGGTGCTTAATCATCACTAGCGAAGGAGGCTTTTGTTTCAAACTTCACTAAAGATCCTTCGGCGATGCCCATTGGTCCTGGGCTGACCCTTCCTTTCAGTGCCCTGGAACTTGGGGTATGTGGCAGTTCAAGATGGAGGTTCTGATCAAAGTGCCCAGGGCTCTCCCACCAAACCTCCACACAGGCAGCACGGAGGCAGACTCGGAAGCAAAAATGTTGGACCTGCAAAATAAATGCATCAGGGTAGGGAAAACCTGGCTCTGGCTCTTCCTCAGGCCGGGCCCCAGGAAAGAGCAAGAGTCTTAGGTCATTTTCCTTTGCTTACATCCAGAGCTACCCGAAGCTGAAGGAAACCTCCTTGGTCGACCATTGTGAGCCCCCTTTATCCCCCCACTGTAAGAGATGAAAGATTCCAAGCCTCGGGTGCAACAGAGCTGCAGGCGCTGACTTTTCCCAAGGATAAAAACCAAACCCCCCCAAAAACACCACAAGTTCACTGTGAAATATGAATAAATAAATAAATAAATAAATAAATAAATAAATAAAAAACCAGCCTCCTCTGAGTGGCTGCTTTCCACACGCATGAATGCTTTAAAGATTAAAAACAAACAAACAAACAAAAAAAAAACCAGCCTGTTGTTTTGTTAGAGTAAAGGAAAAGCGCAGAGCAGGAGTCTCAGGTCTCTTTATTCATTCATGCTGAGGAACATCCTCCAATTTCTTGCAAGCTCGAGGCAAACGAGAACAGGGAGATGATGGGGGAATTATTGATAAGAGGAGGGACAAGCACACATGACCAAGGGCAGAGGGGCAACGAGGGCACAGAGGAGTGTTGGTGCTCCTTCTGGAGTGTCCAGCTTCATTGGCTGTGTCCAGTCACTGAGCTCCATATTTACTGAGCATCTACTACATCTCAGGCACTATCCTAGGCCTGTGGATGTATTAGTGAGCAACACAGGAAAAAAAATAAAGCTAATCATGTTATGTTGTGATGGACTTTGGGAATAGAGATTGACAATAAATAAAACAAATGAACACAGTTTATAACACCTTACAAAACAACAAGCTCTACAGAGAAAATGAACCAAGAAAAGAGAAAAGAAATTCCCAGAGAACAAACAGTAGATTTTCCATTTTAAGTTTTTTATTCAAGAAACAAAACAGGGAGAAGTCACAGTCTGAATGAAAAAAAAGATTTGAAGAAAGGAAAGGAAAAGGCCAGAGTAAAAGAGGCAAAGGGAAGAATAGGTGTGGTGACCAAGAGGAAGGACCTTGCCAGTCGGATTCAAAGAACAGCAAGGAGGACTTAGGGTAGATTAAGAGAGGGACAGTGACAGAGGTTCAAGATGAAGTCAGGGAAGTCATTTTGAACCAGACTGTGTAAGGATTGATGTGGGAAGTCTCTGGACAGTTGTAAGCAGAGGTGTGACGTCTAACTTAACTGCTGAATTGAGAAGGACAGAAGCTGGGACATCAGTTAAGAGGTCATTACAATCACACAACTTTGGTTGTGCTCTGGGGATTTCAAAATGCATCTTAATTTTATAATAAAATTATGATTGGCCTTCACATAACACTAAACTACGTTATTCTTAATGTAATAGCTTTGCAATAGAGTCCTTCCTTTGTGGTCATTATTTTACTCCCACATAACATTATAAACTCCACAACACATTAGTAATTTCACTGTAAAGAAACTTAGTATTCAAAGAAATATAAGCATTTTTAAATTTCTGATATTGTATTTCTCCATTTAGAATTTCTATTTTATTCTTTTTATATTTTCCATTTATCTCTGTTAGGTCCACATTTTAACTTCATTTTGTGTTCATATTTATCAGAGCTGTTCTAAAACCTGAATCTGCTCATTCCAACTTTTCTAACATTCCTTGGTCTGAATCTAGGGTCTATTTCGTCTCCTGGGTCACATTTGACCACAAGATCCTGTCTTACTCTTTTCTGAGCCTGGGCATAAGGGTCACATTGCCTTGCAACTTATACTGTGGACTGTCTGGGTTTTGTTGTCTTCTTTGAAAGAGTGTTGAAGTTTGTTTTGACAGGTAGTAAATATTACTTGTAAATAGGTGGATATTTTCAGGGCTCACTCTTATGTGCTGTTAAGGTAAGTCTGGCATAGGCTTTACATCAGAGCTAGTTTAGTCCTAGTTAAGATAGAAGCCCTCTGAGGTCTCTAGTGAATGTGCCAGGCATTCAGTGCTGTTTCTCCAACATAGCTGAAACTTAAACAGCACCAAGTCCTGTGTAAGATGTGTGAAATGCTTAGCTCACAGCTACCCAGTCCATTGTCCAACCTTGTTGAAGTTCACTATATGTGTGAATGTTTTACTACTCAGCACGGATTCAAGAAAAATCCTACATATATTCCTCAAGTGTTTTAATGCATAATGATGTCTCATTCTCTATGCCACAAATCCCATGCTCTCATCCTCCACAAATTCCACTACTTATCTCTTCAACTCAGACGTCCTGCCTGGGCTTTGATTAGGTTTCACCTCTCTGTGGCTCTTCTAGAAAGTACCTTCAAGCTAAAAGCTGGAGGATCTTAGGGATCATCTTGTTTATGGCCCTTCTCCCAGTCAACACAAATCCAAAATCAAAAAAACTGCTTTTTATGTTCTATCCAGTTTTCAAGGTTTTTCCCCCCTAGTAGATCAAGGCTAGAGGTAAAAGAGCTTGAAAGAGATGTCTAGACACACAGGTTTGCAACACACCCAAGGTCACACACCTTCTGTAGAAGCATCAAGCTCAGAACCTTGTTTCCCAACTCTAAGTGCCTTTCAAGACTAAGAGAGTGTTGTGTGTGAGTTTCCTAGGTGTGCTGAATCAACTAACACAAATCACGAATGACACAGTACAACAGAAATTTATTCTTTCCCAGTCTAGGAACCAGAAATCCAAAATCAAGGTGTTGACAGGGCTGGCTCATTCTGGAGGTTCTGAAAGAGAATCTATTCTATAACTTTATCCTAACTCTTGGTGGCTGTTTGCAATGCCTGATATCTCTCTCTCTCTCTCTCTCTCTCTCTCTCTCTCTGCCTCTCTGTCTCTCTCTCTCTGTCTCTCTCTCTCTCTGTCTCTCTCTCTCTCTCTCTCTCTCTCTCTCTCTCTCTATATATATATATATATATATATATATATATATATATATGTACTAGGGATTAAACTCAAGGGTGCTTTACCACTGAGTCACATCCCCAACACTTTGTATTTTTTTATTTTGAGACACAGTCTTGCTAAATTGCTGAGCCTGGCCTTGAACTTGAACAACTCCCACCTCAGCCTCCTGAGTTGCTAGAATGATAGGCATGCACCATCACGCTGAGCTCTTCTCTTCTTATATTAGAACATTTGGCCCTGGATTTAGAGCTCACCTAGTAAATTCAGGATGATTCCACGTACAGGTTCTTACTTAATTATATCTGCAAATACCCGTCCTCCAAATAGGGTAACATTTGGAGGAATTGTTATGAGAAATTATTAGAGAAAGAAATTATTATGAGAAATTAATATTTAGGCACATCCTTTTTAAGAGGGGGCACAATTCAACTTGCCATTGGTAGGAAGGATAAATGACACAACCAAAGTCACACAAAACAATTTGGAAATGTATGCCTTGTATACAAACAGATATTAAGGCTGACTCTGATGGGTTTATTTTGGAGGATTTGAAAAGGGTTTCCATGTAGAGCCCCAGGACTACCCGTCAAGACAAAAAAGTCAGTTGGAAATGTTCCCTCTCATAAGAGCCCAGGCACATGGCTGACCTAGACCTCTCACCACTTTCTGCATTATACACTTAACACCACTGTTAACCCTGGCTGAATCACCCAGCATGTAACGAGGGATGACTGCTTTCATTTGGTCCAGCCTCTTCTATCTCTAATAACAAAATCAGTCAGGACTAGAGGCCTGCATCTTGAAAGCAGGGACATGTAGTAGAAATGAATAGAAATAAATTGTTGACAGCCCTTACCTGGAACAGCAAAAATGTCACCCCTACAATAATTCTGTTTGTGAAGATGACCCAAAAATGCTGGATTCAGAGGCTTCAACTAGGTAAAAAACAAAAATCTATTGTGTGGCATCTAATTGTCGTTTCAGCTATAATTTTTCATGTACAAATAACCTTTGGTTTTCAACATGAATTCTTTTTTTTTTAATTTTTTCTCTTTATTTTCTCAGCAGGTTTAGATGTTCTGTTGTAAGACAAAGACAAAATCTCCTCATAAGAAAAATTAGAAAGAAAGCACAGTGACAGGCCAGCAAGAGCCCTTTATTTAAAACATCAGCCCAAATAAATAATTTGACAGCATTAATACATTAAGAAAGAAATATCTAGAAGAGATACCACACTGAGATCCTTAAACAATGCTCTGAAAGCTTCATTGGCTACAGACACATCCCTGGTGTGAGGATTGGAACAGATCTATAAACCCACATTTTACCTGGGCTGTCAGTCCTGTTGGGTGCTGAACAGAGCCAGTTCGTTTGGTTTCCTTTATGGTGTAGACAAAATACAAACATTAAGTGAGATCCAATAGAACACCCACTGGCAATCCTCAAATCTCTAAGATTTAAAAGAAACTGGAAAATTTAGTTGAATAAGGAATGACAGAAACAGAGGCTCATTTTTAAAGAAAAATAAAGCCTACCCATATCAACCCCCATTGTGCCAAAGACCCCAGCACCAGCACCATCAAAATCGAACTGGACTATAATAGCCAACAAGGACAAGTGCCTCACAAACATCACAAATTGGTAGAAGGAAATATTTAGAGGAATGTCAACACCTAAAGTTAGAATCGTGCTCTATGCATGTCAAGTCAAGGTAGGTGAAAGAAGTTACATGTATGGTCAAAGGAATTGGAAAAGGAACCCTTGACCAAGTGGGGGAAGGATCGCAGAGTATTGGAAATAGAAGGGAATTGGAGATAAAAAGGGAAAATACACATCTCTGTAAAGTATAGACACTGACTATCAGAGAAGCTGGAAGTTCCTTGCCCAAGGGCGTATGTGGGACCAGCACCCACACCTTTCTCTATTTGTTGCTGTCTTTACTCAAATCTTTGTTCTCAAGGCCACGGTGGGTCGTCAGACTTTCTCAGACCTCAGACCTGGGACCCCTTTCCTTTTCTTTCCTCGTTCCCACTATATCCCATTCTTTCCCCCACAACATCCATTTCCACTGGCAGACCACGGCACTTAAATTTATTTCTCCAGTGCTGACTTCTCTAAACTCCAGACCTGGGTTCCACAGTTCCATTGGGTGTTTCACAGGCATCTCAAGTTTGACATGTACAAACCCCACGTTCTGACTCCATCCTTCCCACCATCAACTCGTTCCTCCCCAGAGGATCTCCACCCACTGGATGGGATTACCATCTCACCAGCTCCTGGGCTAGGGATGTAGCTCCATGGTAGAGGGCTTGCTTGCTTAGCATGTGTGAGGCCCTGGGTTCAACGCAGAGTACCTCAAAATAAAATACAATAAAAATATTCCATTTGAAAGATGATCCAGACCCCTCCTGGTTGCCTACCAGGACAGACATTTGGCCCTGACTTCTCTGACAGTGCATGCCCCTCTCCTTGATCACTCTGCTCCTACTGAACTTTTTAAACATCTCAAATCTTTCCATTTGGGAGCCTTTCCCCATGCTGTTCTCTCAGTCAGGAATGTTTTCTTCCTTCCATTCTGAGAAGCTGGTTCCTTTTATGCTTCAGGGTTCCTATTAAATGTCACTTAAAAAGAAACCTTCTTGGACCAGCCATCTAAATGACATCTTGTTTTCCTGCTGCCCTTTACAGCAGTGCCTTGATTGTTTCCACCACAGCACTTAGTACAATCTGTTGTCGTTTATTGATTTGGTTATTGGATGTCATCCATTATAAGTCTCTCAGCTAGACGCCAGCGGCCATCAAATCTTTCCACTGTGGCCCTCCACCTCGCCAGCACCTCACACAACATGCTCAGCATGTGCTCTTTCACATAACGAGAGTGGAGGACATTCAAAACATGGTTCTCTCTACCCAAAGGGGAGAGAAAAAAGATGCTGGTCTTCCATTCAGTATATATCCAATATGGTAGAAGGAATCTCATGAGGGATGGTTGCTACAAGACGGAACGTCATCGCCGCTGGTTCTCTAGAGATCCTTGTTCAACAGTATCCCATCCATCAAGGAGGGATAATTTCATCCCTGCCTCAAACACAGAACAAGATGACTTCACCCGGCCCCTTCCAAACTTATGACTTCATGAAAAAAATCTATAAGCTCTCAGCCTTACAGCACTCTGATAATAAATTACCCCTTTAATGAAAAAAAGGATTCCTTTTGATATCTATCCCCATTGAATTATGGACCTCAAAATTGAATTGGAGTCTAATAGACATCAAGCACAACTACTTGTCAGTTCTGAGCAAAGATGAGAGGAAAATCTGGTGATATCTGGGGACTCCAAGGGCAGTGCTGACAGAATGTCCTTTCTGGATTCTCTAGTGACTCTTCACTGAGGACCAAGTCTGTGGGTGTCCATTAGGTACCTCCTTCAGTTTGTGAGCCAGTCCCTGAAAGGAGAAAAGACACCAATCTTCCTATCTCTTCATGGGTGTTCTGGCTTAGATAGGAGGTACTGCCCAAAAGCTCCTGTGTTAATGCAGGGATGTAAGGAGAGGAAATGATGGACTCAACTGTGACAGCTATGACTTATTCTGCCCATCCTAGCTTGAAGGGACTAACTTGGTGGTGACTATAGTTAGGTGGGGTGTGGCTGGAGCAAATAGGTCATTGAGGTGTGCCCTGGAAAGGTTCACCTTCTCTCTCCCCATCTTTGCTTCCTGGCCACCGTGAGGTAGGCTGCTTCCTGCACCCTGCTCTATGGCCATGATGTGCTGCCTCACCTTGGGCTCAGAGCCGTGGATTTGGCTGTCTATGGACTGAACCTCTGAAACCATGAGACCTAATAAAACTTTCCCTCCTTCAACTTGTTCTTTTCCAATATTTTGGTCACAGAAATGAGAAAGCTGACTGATAGAATGGGCATTGAAATCAAGACTGTCCAGATTCCATTTAAGATGTGACTTTCTCTATCCCTACCATGTTGGCTTTGGTCAGAGAGCTGGATTCTACCCCAATAGCACATAAGTTTCTGTGCTTCAGAAGACCTGCTATAAAATTCCAATCCATTTTCCTAGTGTCTTGAAACCTATCAAAATCCCTGTCAATCATTTTTTTCCATGATAGACTGTGCTCCTCCTTAAAGGACAAATTGATAGAACCACAACATTGACATCCCAGAGCCCACAATCCATCCCCCTCCCCAATGCCCCTCCAGTTCATTGGCACTGCTTTATTAGCAGCAGAACCAGCTAACCCATTCCAGAGACAAGACTGTCACTCTCTCTTCTCATTCCCAGGTCTTCTCCACTAACTTCTTATTGTTGTGTATGTTTTATGACGGATTCTGTTCAAGTTATCACACTGCTAGTTAAATTCACACTTTGTCTTTCCATTGTAATCCTCCATGATTTTTTTTATACAATATTCAGTTTGGATGTATAACCTGAAAAAACATTACTTTCTGGTCAATACCTTTAGAGAACACTTCATTGTTTTTAGTTAAGATACAACCTAGAGTGACAAATGCAGCCTTGGAAAGCTGAACAACTTCTTTCCCCCTTGAGAGTCTTTGTACAACTTTCCATATTCAGTACCCAAGGACATTTCTTTCTCTCTCACCTAACACAGGGTACAGTAAGGTTACATTAGATAATAAAAGCCCTCTGCTGACAAAAGATGCTTTTGAAAAGTCACTCGAAAAGGGAGCCTTGTCGACAGCTTTATTAAAATGAAATGCCACATCTTTGTGAAGTTAAAAGTCTCGGGATTGTGGTTAAAAGTCTGGTCATCATACAATGGAAAGTCTTTTAAGAGTCATGTTTTGCTCAGATTGGACTAACTATGCATGACAGCTAGAATATAAATCCAGACTTTCTCAGCCCCATCTAACCTTTTCTTTCTATGTCATGCAGAGGTTTCTTAGTGAAGGATAGATCTGTGGAGTAATATGAGAGAGAAGTTCTATGCTGAACACCAAATAGCAGAAGCCATAATATAGAAATAATTTCATTCAAGTTAAAAAATTAGAAACTGTCCTGATTTATTTTCTGTTTCTATAACAAAATACCCGAGACTCAGTGATTTTGGAAGTATATAGGCTTCAGTTGGTCTCTGATCTGGAGGAGGCTAAGCAGTCCAGGATGCATCTGCTCATCAAGTGGTGAGGGCCTTTTTCCTGGGTCACTACATGGCAGAGGTTGTCACACTCACAGTGGAACAGCAAGCATGCCAGAGGGAGGCGCTTCTAAAACAAAGCCACTTCCTTGCCAGTCCATTAATTTGGTAATCCGTAATGGATTAATCCATCCATGAGAGCAGAGTCCTCATGAGCCAATCACCTTCCAAAGGTGCCCCCTCCAAACACCATTAGTATATAAATTTGTAAATTAAGTTTTCAATACATAAAATTGGGAGTGGGGGTACACAAACCATAGCAAATCTGTTGCTCATCATAGAGGCAAGAAGGCTTAAATGGGAATCTTGCCCAGTATTCAAGGAAATGCTATTCCCATATAATGTGACCTGGGAAGTATATTTGAATAGGCTTTCTAATACACATTTTTATGGCAAACATTAAAATGCAAAATCCAGATATCCTTAAACTCAGCTATTCCTTTTCAAGGAACTCTGGAGAGACACCTGCCCATGTGCAGAAAGGAGACTTTATAAGAATGCTCATTATAGCATTGTTAATAATAATACAAATATCAAGATTCACCAAAATTCCCATCATCAGGAGAATGATTGTATGTACATCTACAAAGCAATTTAAAATAATGAGGCATATTTAAACGCACATGCCCTGGAAAGATACCCACATAATGGAAATAATATAATCCCACATGTATAAAAAGGAGAACCTTTATAATTCATGCATTTATAATAAGGTAAAAAATAATTGATATATATTTAAACCAAATATCAGATAATGATTTATAAGTATTTTTATGACCTTTTTATATGTATTTGAATATTTGGGTTTTGTGCATATATTTTATTATGTTAAATTAAATTCAAATGAATTATTTATTTATTTATAAATCACATATGTTATATACTGATATTATAAATCTGATAATATGTGTTTTTGTCAACTTTTCGTCACTGCCACCAAAAAGATGTGACAAGAACAATGTAGAGGAGGAAAAGTTTATTTGGGGGCTCATGGTTTCAGTGGTCTCTATCCACAGATTGCCAACTCCATTGCTCTGGCCCAAAGTGAGGTGAAGGGGATGATGAAGGAAAGCAGCTCAGGACATGGCAACAGCAGGCAGGGAAAGTTCTGCTCACTAGGGACAAAATATAAATCCCAATGACATGCCCCCAGTAATCTATCTCCCTCAGTCAAACCCTACTTGCCTTCAGTTTTTGACCCAGTTAATTTCTACTCTTAAAATTCTTGCATTGTCTTATGCATAAGACTTTGGAAGACACCTCATATCGAAACCATATATAAAAAGTATTTACAGTTTCTTTTTTGTGTGTGTATAGTGTTGGAGATTAGAACCCAGGGCCTTGTGCATGCAAGGCAAAGACTCTACCAACTGAGCTATATCCCCAGCCCATACATTACTGGTGGGACTGAAAATTGGTGCAGCTAATATGGAAAGCAGTATGAAGATTCCTTGGAAAACTGGGAATGGAACCACCATTTGACCCAGCGATCCCACTCCTCAGTCTATACCCAAAGGACTTAAAAAGAGCATACTAAAGAGGCACAGCCACATCAATGTTTATAGCAGCACAATTCACAATAGCTAAACTGTGGAACCAATCTAGATGCCTTTCAAAAGATTAAAGGATAAAGAAAATGTGGTGTATATACACAATGGAATATTACTCAGCATTAAAAGAGAATAAAATCATGGCATTTGCAGGTAAATGGATGGAGTTGGAGAATACAATGCTAAATGAAGTTAGCCAATCCCCCCAAAAAACAAATGCTGAATGTTCTCTCTGATACAAGGAGGCTGATTCATAGTGGGGTAGGGAGAGGGAGCATGGGAGGAATAGACAAACTCTAGATAGGACAAAGGGGAAGGAGAGGAAGGGGAGGAGACATGGGAATAGGAAAGGCAGTGGAATTGAGATGGACATCATTACTCTAAGTACATGTATGAAGACACAAATAGTGTGACTCTATATTGTATACAACCAGAGATATGAATATTTGTGCTATATATGTGTAATATGAATTGAAATGCATTCTGATGTCATACATAACACATCAGAATAAATTTTAAAAAGTATTTACAGATATATATAAATCATATATCAGAATATTTAAATAATCTTTCTAATTCAATGAAGGAATAAATAACTTTAAAATTTATTTTAAAAATTCTAATAGCTATTTCTCCCGAGATACATAAGAGGCCAACAGAAACAGAAAAAGAAGCTCAAGATCATTGAGCGTTAGAAAAATGAAAGTCATGGCAAAGCCTAACATGTATAGCATGTCTAAGACTCTGAGTTCAAAATATAGTACTGAAAAAAAGAAAATGAAGAAAAATGAAAGTCAAAACCACAAGAAGATGTCACATCATATCCACTAAGATATTTATAGTAAAAAAGACAATAACAAGTGTTGACAAGGATGTGGAGAAGGTGCAAATCTTACACACTGCTAACGGGAATGTGAAATGATAGAGTTTTTGTGGCAAAGAGTTTGGCAATTCCTCAAAAGTTAAACACAGAGTTACCATATAATCCAACAACTCCATTACTAGCTATATAGCAAATAGAAGTGAAAATTTACATTCACATAAAAATACACATAGGAATTCCATAAAGCCTTATTTTCGATAGTCAAATTAGAAACAATACAATTGTCCATCAACTGATAAACAAAATATAGCATATTCACACTATAGAATATTATTATTATTCTCTCATGAATAAAGGAATGAAATATTGACACATGCCACAAAATCAATGAACCTTGAAAACATTATGCTGAACAATAAAAGCCAAATATAAAATGGGTAGTGGCACAAAACTATAATCCCAGACACTTTGGAAGCTGAGGCAGGAGGAGTATTATCAGAGCTAGCCTTGACAACTTAAAATAAATAATAATAATAATAATAATAATAATAATAATAATAATGATGATGATAATAATAGATGGGGATAAAGTTCAGTGCTAAAGTGCTCCTGGGTTTAACCCCAGTACCCCCCACCCACCAATCAGACACAAAAGATTCCATTTATATGAAATATAAAAGAGATAAGTATACAGAGACAGAGAATAGCCTAGTAATTGTCAGGGGCTGGGGAGTGAGGAATGGGGGGATGACTGCTCTTGGGGTGATGAAAATGTTCTAAACTTAGCAATAATGGTTACACCACTCTGTGAAAATACCCCCCCCAAAAAATCACTGAAGGGCTGGAGTTGTGACTCAGGGGTAGAGCGCTCACCTAGCACATGCAAGGCCATGGGTTTGATCCTCAGCACCACATAAAAGTAAATAAATAAATAAATAAATAGATAAATAAAGGTATTGTGTCCAACTACAACTAAAAAAAATATTTAAAAAAATCACTTGAGTTGCACATTTGAAAAGGGTGAATTTTATGGTATCAGATGATATCTCAACACAGCTGATATTTTTTAAAAAATTTAAAAATGAAAAGGTTCCAAATAGTATCTAATAAGCTAATAAGAGTGGCTATTTGGAGGGAATGGATTAAGACACATTTTAAGACTAAGATTGACATGTTTCTCATTATTTTTGTATTTTAAAATGTATTGGCAAAAGAAAGAAAGAAAGAAAAGTCCTAAGTATCACTCAAATGGTGGTGTATGATGAGAAATGCAAGGTAGTGCATTTCATTCTTCCTAATTTGCAACCTGAGAACAGATATCCATTGCAGTAAATAAATATTTGGGTACTCTTGTAAGCCCTGAGTATGCCAAAAAAAATTAAATGTATAAGCTATGTTCCTTCCAGGAATCATGGTGCACATATGAGTAGAGACATGTACATAGTCAATTGTTAAGATAGTGGGCTAAGTGCTATATTACTAGCATAATCCTCTAGCTCTGGAAGTACAAGGGCAGAGGCCCTGGGGGAGGAGCTGAACTTTCAAAGAGAAGCAAAAGTTAGCCAAGCAGAGAAGAGGTGAGGGCAGACAGGCAGCCTGGGCTGGAGCCTGCAGGTGGCTGGTACAGAGTTTTCACAAAACAGTGTGTCAGTGGCTCTGGTTGTAATCCATGTCCTGTGGGGGAGATTCTTGCAGATGGAAGTATAGACTGGAATCGGACTGAAACGACTTTAAATAATGCCTTGCTCAGGGATTAGGATGTTATTCTGTAGACAAGGGGATAGGACAAAGCAGGGGAGTGAAGCAGATAGGAAGAGCCCAGTGACAGGGAAACCAGTTCCGGCTTCCTGAATTAAGCAGGCAGAGAGAGGAGCCTTCGCATAAGAGCCGCGGCAGTGGCACTGAAGCGGGAGGTGGGATCCAAGAAATATTTCAGAGGCAAAACAGGCAGGACTCTGTGACTGATGTGGGAGGGAGAAGGGGCTGTCGCAGTGACTCCCAGAAGCCATTAGTTGTCAGAGCACATAGAGGAAGATTATAGTCAGACTTGCTCACCCCTCAGGACACAAAATGAAGATGAAAAAGAGGGTTTCACAGACAATAGGAGAAAATACAGCTCCACATTCTGCATGCCTCTGCCAAGACAGGATCCTGAGCTGCTGTTGTTGTGACATTCTGTGCTGGGTAAAGGGTATTTGTTAATGTGTAGTAAGTGCATGGCAGGGGATGCCAGGCACTGCACCAAGGGCTCTACATGCATATCTCACCGAATCCTCAGGACACCCCTTTGTCAAAAAAGAAAAACAAGGTTTATCGAGATCACAAAACCAGTACAAATCCAGGCCATTATCTGCAGAGGCCAGTGGACCGAAGCACTTTGCTCTCCTGCCTCTTGGCTCTGGGAGGTGAAATTAGAAAGCTTTTGTGTTCCCTTCCAAAGAAGTTAAGCCAGATCATAAACTCATCCTCCACATCCAGAGCACCCATCCCTTCCATCCCTGTGACATCAGAGTGATGCTTCGATCTCTTCGTGACTTCCAGTATGTCTCCCATGGCTAACTGAGGCAGGTGCATCCATAGAGAAGGAGCCGCATGGCTCTATATCCTGCCAGGGAGTTCAGGCAATGCCAAAGGGCCTCCTTGCCCTTCCTTTGGGCCAGTTAGAATATACAGCCTAACACTTGGGGATTCAGACTTACAGACTCTGGGATTTATAGAGTCACTATAGTGAACTGAAGTGGGATTTTTGTGGTTGTTTTTTTGTACTGGAGATTAAACCCAAAGGTGCTACAATTGAGCTGCATCATTCCCAATCCCTCCTGCTACCCCACGCCTTTTTTTTGAGATAGGGTCTCACTAAGTCACTGAGGGTCTTGTTATATTTCTGGGCTGACCTGGAACTTGCAATCCTCCTGCCTTCACCTCCTGAGTCACTAGGATTACAGGCATGCACTACTGTACCTGATTGTTCTTATTTTTTTTTAAATCACCTTGCATGTATCTGCTCCTTATCTGTTAACATCATCCCTATTTTTCTCTTGAGAACAACATGTGATCTAGATTCAGTCCACATGGTTGGGGCAGATGTGCTTCATCTCTACCTCCATGGTGCATGTTTGACTCAGGCTTGACCAATGAGTGCATCTTATTGCTTTTGCCCGAGGAATGTGATACAATTCAGTCCATGGAGAGCAAGGTCCAAGACATTTTTTTTTCCAAATTTAGACCCACAATGAAAAAAAATTCCTGAGAATAGCCAAATTAGGAGAATAAAGAGATGAAAGGTGGAAACAGAAATGCTGAGTTCCTGAATCGAGCCACTCCTGAAAGCTAAGCTGAATTTTTCAGTTCATTACACAAGCCAGTACAGCCTTCATACTTTCTCTATTTTTCATTTCTGACATGGATTGCTCTGTAACCAAAAAAAGTCACAGGAAAGAAAAACCTACAACACCTGCCTCAAGAAAGTGCTGAGTGGTTAGCTGCCTAGCCCCCCTCAACAGGCAGTATTCAGAGGGAGCTGAGATCTGCCTAGAAGCAGAGATGTCACACCCAGAGAGGCCTACATTGGCCTTGTACATAGTACATTAAATGGAACGGCTGTGGGGTGTATGGAACAAAAGTTTTTCTAGTGTCCTATAGAGATGATGAGGACTGGGCACCTTTTCTGGATAGCCATCTCGCTACCCCAACATGGCCAGACCACAGATATTCACCCCTCAGGACCTTGACCAGAGTCTACTTACAGTCACTACACTTAGTGGGCTTCAATGACAACATGAAGGAGTTAATCTTTACACATGTATAATTTAAAGTAACTCTCTGGGCTGGCCCAGAACTTGGACTCCTCCTGCCTTTGCCTCCTGAGTCCCTGGGATTACAGGTGTGCACCACTGTACCTGATTGTACAGACAAGAGGAAAAAAATACAGCCCCACATTCTGCGAAGACAGAATATCCTGAGCTCCAACTCCCTGACATTCTGGTACACACAATTTCCTCTATCCTGACATTGGGCATATAATTCCTCCCTCTCAGAATGTCCTCCCTCCTCAGCCCAGTTGTCCACATGCCAGTCATTTCTAAGACTCACCTTAGATTCACCTCCTCCAAAGAATCTTCCCTGGTCATTGCAGCCTTGACTCACAACTTCTTTGAGTTTCTATAATGCTTACCCCATACAACCTACATGGAATCCAGCAAAAGAGGTGAGTTTGCATATCTAGCTTGGGAAGAGACTCCTGAGGCTTTATTTCTGTAGTGCTGCTGCCCCGTGGGTGAACACTAAAAGATAAACTGGGGGCTCTTGGCAGATCTAGAAAGGCTCTGGATTTTAGTATAGCAAGGAGGGCGAGATAATATCCTAAGACTCGGCTGTTCTATAGAGGGCATCCTGGGAAAGGATAAGTGTTCACCAGGAGCCAAAGGGTCTGGTCACTTAGGCCTTGAGTAAAGTAGGGAAGTCCCAGCTTCCTTAATTCCTCCCAAGAGTGAGAACTATGTAGATCTGGGGGTGCAGGGCTGTCAGGTGCCCTTCAGAGGAGATGTGAAAAGAAAGGCTAAACGTGCACTTGTTGAGAGCCCAGAAAGCCAGACTCTAGCAGACATCAGAGAGCCCATGAGATTGCTCTGATAGGCAAGTTCCTAGGAGCACTGCCAACCAGTAATGCACCCAGTGAGAGACGCCACAGAGAACAGCTGCTGAGGTTGTGGCCACAAACAACAGGACATTCCTTCATGGAGAGCTGCCTTTATGAAGAGAACTAGACTCTAGCTAGAGGGTCCCACTGGGGAACTTTACCTGGCTAAGGCTCAACTCCTTACCCTGTCAGTGTGCAAGGCTGTGTGGCATTGCCTTCAAGACATGGGTTCTGCACTGGCGGACCTGGGCTGGAATCATATCTCTGTGGCTGAGTATTGCATGACATTGAGGAAATCTCTTATCCATGCTGTGAGTCAGTATTATCCTTCATAAAATAGGGATGCAAATTTGTTGGGCAAATAGAACAGGAGAATGCACATGAAGGGTTTCACTCCATACCTGGTGTGTGGTGGATGATGGCTCAGTAAGTGTTAGGCATCATTATTATGATTGCTGCTGTCCAGGGGAAGCCTGTAGGGATTGGAAGCTGTTGGTGTGTCAAAACATGGGAAACAAGGAGTAAGAGAACCTGTTCCCTGGAAGTCCAGAGCAATTGGTAGCCCGGGATTGGGCTCAAGATCACACTGATTCTTGAGAATTTGGACAGTGAAGACCTCATATTCCTAATGGAGATGTAGTCTCTGAAGGAAATTTACAGAGATTCTTTCTTAAGTTGCTTGTGAAATTTTCTACATTCCTTAGTTTCGCTGGATCGCCAACTTCTACAACAGATAACCAAGTCTTTCACTTCTAATTAAATCCATTTAGGGTCTATATCAAAATCAGAGGGCCCATACTGATCAGCTGATTGGCCCTAAGGGTCTAATGTGGGTAGCCACCATTACTCTCACCGTGTCAGAAAAGGCTGCACACTATCAAGAAAATTGTCAGAAGAAGAGACAATTCAAACAGAGGATGTAGCAATGGAATTGTCCAATGAAGAAATTAGGATTGGAAGCCTTAAAAATATGTGTATCTTTTGACATAGTGATTCCTTTCCTAAGAAACCATCCTACTGAAATAATGCACAGGGTAGATGAAATGTTAGGTGGAAAAGTCATTCTTCCAATAGAATATGTAATCAGGAAATTTTTTAAACAATCTAAATGTGTAAGAACAGAGAATACATTATATAAACTATGTATCTTCTTCCATGAAATGATTTATTAAAATAATGCTTAAGCAGCATTTTAAAGGCTTAGTGTTTCTGATGTAATGCTTAACAGAAAAATTCTATACAAACTCTGATCTCAGGCTAAAATGCACAGAATATTAATGCTGGTTATTTGATTAGTGCAATCTGTGGTGGTTTTCATTTCTTTATCGATACTCTATATTTTCTATTTCCTAAGTTTTCTGAAATAATAAGGTATTGCTTTTGTAATCAGAAAAATGTTGAACTGTTACTTTACATGATGCATGTGTAAAGATTAACTCCTTCATGTTATCATTGCAGCCAGCTCAGTGTAGTGACTGTAAGTAGACTCTGGTCTTGAGGGGTTAATATCTGTGGTCTGGCCATGTTGGGGTAGCTAGATGGCTACCCAGAAAATGTGCCCAGCCCTCATCATCTCTCTATAGGACACTAGAACATCAAAACAAAGACCTCTCAACACTCCTCCTGGGAAAAGAGAAAAAAATTGATGTCAAACGAACAGGTCTCTCCTTCGCCATGGATCTCTCAGTCTGGTTCAGCTGCCATAGATCTTTCAGTGCTCAGACACAGAGCCCTCCACCAAACCCTTCTTGCCCTCTCCACAAAACACCTTTTCCAGATAAAGTTCTGGAAAGCTCCTAAGTGCCCAGAGGCCACAGGTCACCATCTTTGACCCTCTCATCAAAACTGTCTCTTTCAAATACCCACGACACCTGAAAATTAGGTGTATCATCAGTGTCTATGGTAATTACTACTCTGTTCAAAATAATAAGGATAATAATAATGAATATCTAAAAAAAAGAAGTAGACTCATGATATCCTCAGGTATCAGAACAGCTATATAAGATTGTGTATGTACTTATTGGAAACATTACAAATACATGCTTTGTCCTAACACCTCTTTGGAAAAACACAAAATATTTCATAAAATCATCTCTTCTCCTGATAAACTTGTTTGACCATGTTTTCCTGATAATGTAGAACAGATGAAAAAGAATTTCTGATTTATTTGCTTTTTCCTTCAGAATTTCAAGAGATGTCCATTGTGAATACTGATAAAAGGGTTCATTATTATTTTCCTAGATTTTGGTCATCTCTGTGCTAATCAATTCATTAAAAATTCAAGTTAAAAAAGAAAGTTCATGGAGATAGAATGCTAATATGCCAGTGCAGAGAAAACAGCATACAATTATTTCTGCAGAAGATCAGTTAGAGAACTATCAAGAGACAGCAAGATATTCCAAAGCTGCTCCAAATACCCTTTCTGACCCTATGACTATTCTGAGCACAAACTCAGGATTTTGGCTTCCTTCACTAACACCTAATGATAAAAAAAAATCCCCAAGTATTATTTATGAGAGCAGAAAAGCAGATAAATAATAGCCTCCTGACACTTAAAAGGAAAATGAAGAAAATGTGAGTAAATATAAAATCAATTCATCAGATATGCTTTAAAATTACAACTGTCAGTGTTAGAAGGAATCTCAAAAGATCATTATATTCCATCTGCTGATTTCTGCTGATAAGATACCACTCTATCCACAAGAGTGAAAAAATAGTCCCAGAAGGAAAGGAGAAATCTCACTGGTAACACAGCTGATCAGAACCAAAAAGCAAAAGAAAGTTAGATCTCAGTCTCTACTACCCTCACATGGGTTCCAACCTACTTCTCTACAAAAAATTATCCTCTCTGGGACTGGGGCTATGGCTCAGTGGTGGAGCGCTTGCCTTGCACATGTGAAGCTCTGGGTTCCATCCTCAGCACCACATAAAATAAATAAAATAAAGGTACTGTGTCCATCTACAACTAAAAAATTGTTCTTTCTGGAGAATGTGTACATCATTACTATATTCATGCTACATTTTGAGCACATACTTTGGCCAGTCATTATGTTAGTTAGAAGGAATACAAAAAGAAAAAAAAATAATATATATATATATATATATATATATATATATATATATATATATATATATTTATATATAACTCTCTCTATATATATTTTAAATATATATAAAAGAAATATATATTACTTTATATATATAATGTATAGATTATATTTATTATTATTTCTGCAGATCAGTTAGAGAACTATCTAGAGACAGAGAGATATTCTAAAGATGCACCAAAAAATATATGTCATAGGCAAGCGTGCCACGTGCACACCCCATGTGTATCATGTGCACGACATGTGTGTATCATGTGCGTGCCACACATATCATATGTGAACCATGTGCGTTCACATGAATGCCATGTGCATATCATGTGCATGGTGCCTATCATGTGCATGCCAAGTGCATGCCATGTGCATATCATGTGCACACCACGTGCATGTCATGTGTGCATCACATGCATGCCACTTGCATATCACCTGCATGCCACATGTATGCCACGTGAATGGCACATGAATGACACATATATATTTATGTATATATTTACATATATATGGATTATATCCATGTACATATACATTATATATATATATATATATATATATATTTTAATAGTCTTAGAAGACCTTACAATCCAGTGAGGCAAAAGTCAACATAAACAAGAGTGCTATAGAACACACACACAGCAATACAAGCAAAACTCTGTGGGACCATAGAAAAGGGAGAAAGAAATTTCACTTACAAAGGGCAAAGAAGGTTTCAAAGAGGAACTAAGCCCCGAAGGATGAGTAATAGGTATTCCAGGGTAAAGCAACCCGGAGGACAACGGCATGGATGTGAATAACATATTTGAGAAGCAGCAAGCATAAAGTGTGAAAGATAGTCCACAGGAAAAGCCAGGCAGCCTTTGGTTTTCCCCAGACCTAATCTGATAAGGCCTCTCCGTCAGGCCCTGTAAAGGCCATCGCTGTTTCTCCTCGCCTTTGTCTAGACTGCACCCCTTGTCAGGGAACCCTTTTCTCTCTTCGTCTATGCCAACTCCCCATTGCTTTTCTTGATGGATCCCTAACTTTACCTCTTCTCCAGCCTCTCTGGGAGAGTTCCTTATTCCTTCCTTTGTTTTCCTATAATAATTTTTGCATATTTTCTAGAGAGTGTTTTAATTATGTGTCTACATGCAAGTGCATCTCTCAAACAAGCCTGCAAAAGGTCTTAAAGACAATAGGCTTTTAAGTACTTATCTGTTTGATAAACATTTCGAATGAATGAATGCCCGCCCTTTTCTGTAGAAAGCTAGGTGCTGAGGGTGACACAGAGAGAATACACGAAATGAGTTCTTAAGGGAAATAGACACATAGATAAATCATAAGTGGAAGAATAATTTTCAGCATTGAAACCCCCAAGGAAGCATTTCAACCCAACTAAAGTCCAAACGTCAATCCAAAAACTTTCACGTACAACTGCTTTGGCATTGATTTAGAACTCTACCTAGACAGATTCATAAATTCAAATCCTTTCCTTGCTGCATTCTTAGAGCTCATAAAAGGTTATCTGAAAAGGCAGATCCTGGAGTATGATTTAGTTGTATTAAACAGAATTATAAGAGAGAAAATTACTGTCTGGTCTTTCTTTCATCACTGGGCATGTAATCCATTATAAAGGTGTTAAACTTGTTGGTTAGTGTGAAAATGAGAGGAAATGAGTCTACAGACAAAAAAAATGCAATGAGACAGTAAACTAAAATTAATGCTTCACAAATTCTCAGCTTCTCCACCTTATTGTCTCAGTTCGTTATTCTCATGAATTATCAGAAAGTGAAGCTTAGCCACTGCATCTAAAAATATAGATTTCATTAAACTTCATTATGCAGAAAAGCGCCTGAAGACATTGCTTCTCCTTTGACCTCCCGAGCTACTCAAACTACTCATTCCCGGGGTTAAAGAAAAGTCTCATTAGTTGTACCTGATGTCAGCAGCCGTGTTATTAAACTGCCTGTCACTCAAGCCCCAGGACCGAAAAATATCTAGGTCATCGGATGTTTTATGCCACCCACTTCTCTTTGCAATACAATAGAGAAAATGTAGTGCCAGGAATTGCTATTAATAATAATTACAAAAAAACTTGGTTATTTCTGGGATACCTTTGAGTTAATGTGAAAAAAGCTACTATCTGCCAGGAAACTGCTACACACCAGAAAGAGATGATCGATAGGTAGACAAGAATGTATTAGTCTGCATGAGCTATGTCCTAATCCATTTGGCTGTCTATTACAAAATATCATAAACTGGGTAGCTTATCAACCACAGAAACTTGGTTCTCACAGGTCTAGAGGCTGAGAAGTGTGCGATCAAGGCGTTGGCCTTCTGGGCTTCCAATGAGGGTCTGCTTACTAGCTTACAAATGACCCCTCTTCCTTATGTCCTGACATGGTGAAGCGGCCTGAGAGCTCTCTGGGCTCTCTTTTATGAGGGCACCAACCTTGTTCACAAGGGCTCTCCTCATGACCTCATCCCTTCCCCAAGGCTTCACCTCTCAATACCATCACCTTAAGGATTAGGTTTCAACATACAAATTTGGGGCGTAAATGAATATTCAGACCATGGGAGACTGTCATAACAAAATACCAGACTGAGGAACCCAAACAAAGGAAAATTTTTGCTCAGTTTTGAAGTCCAAGATCAAGGTACCAACAAGGTGACTGGTAGGTGACTGTCTTCTTGCTATATCTTCAGATGACTTTTTCTCAGGGAACACCGAGGGGGAACTCTCTGGTTTCTCTTCCTTTTCCAATAAAGAGTTCCCTCCTACTGGATTATGGTACCACCCTTATGACTTCACTGAACCTTAATTAATTCCATAAAGGTCCCAGTTTCAAATAAAATCACATTATGTTTAGGGACTCAACACAGAAGTTGGAGGAAAAGAGACACAGTAAATAGACAAGATAGAAGGGATAATAAGTTGCTAAGGAGGTAGGATTAGGATCAGACTTGGTTGTGTAGGAAGTAAGCCACTGTGATATTAAAAACTGAAAAGTGTTAGAAAAGCCCCACAAAGCTCCAAAATGCTGTATTTGTACACACACACACACACACACACACACACATACACACACACCATAGTGCTTAAAATTTTACATTAGGAGTTGTTGTTGTTGTTGTTTGGTACCAGGGATTGAACCCAGAGGCACCGAACCACTGAGCTACACCCCCAGTCCATATATATATATATATATATATATATATATTTGAGACAAGGTCTCACTAAGTTTCTTAAGGCCTCTCTGAGTTGCAATCCTCCTGCCTCAGTTTCCTGAGTTGCTGGGATTACAGGCATTTGCCACTGTTTCCGGCTCCCTAAAATTGTACATTAAGCTTTCAAGAAACATTCGTTGTACAAGAATTCTGTGTCTGGCACAAAAACTAGGTGTTTCTGGAGTATGGTTAACTGAATTCCCAGCTAAAGATACTTACATTCTAAGAAAGAAACTATGTTTTGAGAAAAGTTGTTTTTAACCTGTACTGCAGGTTGAAATTAAAAATTAATAAATACATATTCCATAATTGTTATCTTAAATCTAAATAGCATGAATGGGTTTGGGGCATCTATATTTTATAAATATTTATTTATTTAAAAAATCTCTCTAGGTGGGGATGGGTGTGGTGCTGCATGTCTATTAATCCCAGCTCTTCTGGAGGTTGAGGAAGGAGAATTGAAAATTGGAGTCTTCCCTCAGCAACTTATCGAGGACCTAAGCAACTTAGCTAAACTCTGTCTCAAAGTAAAAAAAAAAAAATTAAAAGGGGTGGGGATGTAGCTCAGTGGTTAAGTGTTCCTGGATTCAATCCCCACATCCCAAGTACAAAAACAAAAAGCAAACAAACGAGAAAATTCCAACATGTCTCCAGGTGATTCTGAAACACGGCCTATATGGAAAACCAGTTCAAACTAGGGCGATAAGCAGTGGCTTTTTATTCTAAACACGGAGGCTTCTGGAAAATAATGTGAAGATACCACCACCTCATTGTAATTGAACTCTCTAGATGGCTAATAATAAATGACAAGGGCAACATGACATCCTACAGCCAATGCACCATGAGACTAATGGATAACAGAAGGCATGGGTGACATAAGATAATGTACTGAAACTTAATAGAAGATAAGAAATCTCTTCTTGAAAATGTAAGAGATTACTACTTCCATTTGTGGTAGGTCACCATGACACAAGGCTGACCATTCCCCTTGAAGTTCTTCCCAATTTGGAACCAATGCCTATGTTTTTGTAACTCTCTTTTTTATGCTTTTGATTCCTTGCTTTTCTGTACAAGTTTTTAGGAAGAGGCTCCACAACTCTGTAGGTCTATGGCCACAGGTTTGTGGGGTGCCTGAGTATATGGGGACTAGGATGATCAAAATAATTAGACTTAGGCCCACAAGTGGGTAGGAATCCAGAATTAACCTTGCCGCCATTTTCTTGGGATAAAGTGAATTACAAACCTAGGGCAGTGTTATGTTACAATCTTCCCCTTCACCTCATCCCCAAGCCCTAGGTCTTATCTATTAGGTTTCTGTCTGAGTTTCCTGTTCTCTATTAGTGCCCATAAGGAACCCTGGCCTGTTAGCTTGAGCGCTGAAATTCTGTCTTGCTATTGCTACCTGCACAGTACCCATCCAGCTAACTGCTCGATAGCCAGCTAGTGCTACCTGCACACTGTTGCTCTCTGTTCACTGGATTCCATCCCCTGTAAACTAGGCAGGGCCTGGACTATATTTCACTCTTGACATACACAGGTTGCTACTCAGACTCCTTACTTAGACGTTGGTTCTCAGTGGAAATGGTTCTGCCTCCACTGGCATGTTTTTGAAATTGTTGATGATATCTTTGGTTGTCACAGCTATAAAATCTGCTCACTTTTACTAGTGTTTAGAGTGTGGTTGTCAGGGAAAAGGGACATCCTACAGCAAATGCACCAGATAGTCCACACAAAGATCAGTTGTACTTTGCTCATCTGCATATTCATGTTGAAGAAAAATCTTTTTATTCATATCTGAGAGGGACTAGATGCTAACATTATTTTAATATAATCCCTAAGTATTTTTTTGTAGTAAGTTATAATATGCATCAAATTTCCCAGAATAGGCTTTAGGGATAGTAAAATCAAGACAAGAATCTAGTTGGAACGTTAGCAAAATGGTTCACTATCCTAAAAATCACTTCACCAATAATACAATGACATTCTTGAGATCTAAGTCACAGGTACAAAGCTCCCATGTCTGTTTACAATTGTTATTTCTACTCTTCCTTTAAGAACAAGTGATTGATTACTTCATCAAATATTTTAGTGTAAACAGCATCAAGCACTTTCATACTGAAACACACATTATGTTAGTTTTAATCACTTTACATTTGCTAAAACTTGATATTAAAATTAGGGAAATATATTAACTTACTTTCTATGCAAAATTATGAATGTAGATAGAGTGCATTATCTACTGATTATATTTGAGAATTAAGAGGAGATGTTAGGTCAGATAGGTTTCAGAGATCAATATTAGTATTTATTCAGGATAAAGTGAATATTCACATAAAACCTGTGTATCTCTGTATACCATTTCAAGGATATCCCAGTATGACCTTCAACCAAACCTACCCAATGATATATTCCACCCTATAATTTAAAAAGAAATCATAAATGTTATTTGTGTAATTCATTTGAATTAAAAGCTACGTTCTTAAAACTAAAGGCATAGAAAGGAAGGTTCATCATTTTTTTAAACCTGTATTTCAATAGTGCTTTCACATGTATTGATTTTACTTCAGATTTACAAAATAGACAGATAATAGAGAAATTGTGTATTTCTATCTCTGTCCTAAAAAAAGAAGATTTCTTGAAGTTCTCAGAGTCTGACCAGTTAAAAGTCACAGAGCTAGCCAGAGAGAGCTGAAATTCGAGTCTACACACTCACAAGCCAAAAGCAGTGCCCTCTTCACATACATAATACTGTTTCTTGGGTGATACAAATAATCACAGGTGAAAATCAGAAAAAGAACAAAATAAAAGGGATCACTATGAAATGTTAAAAATGCATAAAAACAACTAGGAAAAGGGTGATTTCTGAAAGTCTCAAAGAAAAAATTCAACCCTCTAATCTAAACTATGTGGCAAAGGTAGCTCTTTGGACACACGAATATAGTTTTCCTCTGCAACTCACCACAGCCCACATCTTTAAACCTCCTACAAAGGCCCAAGGTCATGTACAAATGACTCCCTAAGAAGACACTAGCTGTGCTGCCCTCTACTGTTGAAAAACAAAAAGACCAGGCAAGCAAATGGCCATCAGATTGGCTACCAGTGTCTCTGAGCTGACAAATTAAATGGATATCAGCAGAGCTATAAATATCATTCCACTTTCATTAATGAGTAGTTCAATAATATTTTTTATTTGAATAAACATTGTTACTACACTGAGATCAAATAATTCTTTTGTCTTAAGACATAATCATTATTACAGTTTTTAATTGTTAATTAAAAATTAAAAACTGGATTCTATGCGTAAGTATAGTTGAATGGACATGAATAAACACTTAGTTCTTATAACTATTCTTCAGTTCTTATAATGTCAGGGCTAAATGAACCTTAAAGATAACAGAGAGGAACCAGGCGCCATGGCCATATCTATAATCCTAGCAGCTTGGAAGGCTTAGGCATTAGGATTGCAAGTTCAAAGCCAGCCTCAGCAACTTAGTGAGGCCCCTATGCAACTTAGCAAGACCCTGTTTTGAAATTTTAAAAACTTAAAAAAGGAATAGGGATGTAATTTAGTGGTTGAACACCCTTGAGTTCAATCCCTGGTACCAAAATAAATAAGTAAATAAAAATAACAGAGAGGCAGCCAAATGGATGTCTACACATGACAAATCAGAACCACAGGAAGCAGCTGTCTGGAAAAATGTGTAAATAAAAATTCTAACACTGTCTAGGGTCAGTGAGAAAGAATGCCAGAATTGACTAGTAATGTCTTCCAAGGAAAAGAAAGTGAGATGATGTCCCACAGGCAGCGCTAACACTATCACTGGGTTACAGCAGACCCCATCCCTAAGCTCGTCTGAGCCACTTATTTTATAGATGAGGAAGTCAAGGGCCAGTAAGATGTGTAAAATAGAAATTATAGGAGTCCATTAGTTTGGACTGGACTCCTGTATTAAGCAGCAGCCGACCAAACTAATATGGAGTTTAGTCACCAGAGCTAAGCTTTAAATTAATTGTGGAAAGCTGTATAACCAATTAACCTATAAGCAATTACTATGTCTCTATGCCTCACTTCTGTTTTCTCTAAATACTGCAAGATCCCATTGTTGGTTGGACTCCTTTGAACCTGCTTTGTTATTGAGGGTTGCCTGATTCACAAACAGTTTTTTTTTTTTGTTTTGTTTTACTTTGTTTTGCTTTGTTTATAATTGCTCAGCTCCACTCTACTAAGTTTAATTGGTCCAAGGAATTTTCCTTCTAACAGATTGTCAAAGATCTCACCGATGCTGGAAATCAGGCTAGGTTAAGAATTCAAGCAGCGTGTACTCTGGGACATTGTCTTGCCCTGAGATGTTTCTTAGAGTTCCAGTAAGAGAGCTCCAGACATTCCAGTTCAAACTTCAGAAAGTAAGAAGCAGTGTCTGTTCTCAATGAATCTTTCAGATGATTCTTTGCTGGCACCAAGGAGCACATGTTCTTCCTCACATTGACTGAAAGCCTTTGTGAATGGTAAGGGCGCAGGCAAAGCCTTTTCATCTTATAATTGATCTTTTTTGATGATTTGTTCCTAAGAAGCTAGAATTTCCCATTGTGGAGTCATTTCCATTGTTACCTATTGATTTCCTATAGGAAGCATGCTGTTTACACGGCCATCACGTCTTTATTGTGGAAGGTAAATCACCTTCTGAGTTTTTGCTTTATTTGCAAACTGAGGCATGTAAAAAAAAAATGAGCTCTGCAAAATTACCAGAACAAGATAAATAAATGATTCATGCAAGTTGGTTTTGCATGAATAAGTGATTAATCCTCTTTCAACCTTGCTAGTTGAAAATGCAGAATTAATGTTATTCTATGCAAATGGAAGCCCACTTTCCTGAATTCTGACCTAATTATAAGTATTTTGTGAGGCAAAATGTATGTGAAATTTCTCACAGTTTTTAAAAAATCTGATAAGACTGCTACTGAAAATCAGGAACCAAGCATCACTTCATAAGCCTTAACTTCAGTTGCACATAATGAGATTTGCAATTTACCCTAAAGGTTCTTTCAAAACATCCTGTATTTTAGCATTTCAAAGGCATATAACATTAGTGGTACAAATCAGGCCTTACCATCGCTTACCAGACAGCCTAGTCCTTGGTTTAAAACAGTAGCCTGAACGGATTACACTCTTGGAAGCAAGACACACAGGACACCAGTGTCTCAGTGGACCATTCAATAAATCAATCAAACCTCTCAAGAATCCAAGACAACATCCACAAAATGAAACTCCCTTAACTCAGAGGCATACAATAACAATTTCAGTCTACAGCAATGTGCCTGACATTTGTGCTAGAGGCTTAGGTCTCTGGCCACAGAGTAGGTAGGGACTATAAACATAAACTTGGACTAATCATGTGATGCCATACAAATCATAAAAATAAAAAAAAAACATAGGAGGAAAAGATCACCTTGGATTTGAAAATGGTCCAAAAGTCTTCTAGTATAGAAAGTAAGAAAAGTATATTTTGAATTTTTTGAGGAACAGTGCAGAAGTAGTGAGATTTCAATAGGTGTAAGGGGAAAATTATAATAATTAACATTTAATATACAACAGATATTCCACTAAACACTTTATACTATTTTTTTCTTTTTTTATAGTGCTGGGATAAAACTTGGGGCCTTGCAAGTGCTTGACCACTGAACTGCACTCCCAGTAATTTTTACTTATTTTTATGTTTTTAATATTTTTTTGTTATAACTGGACACAATATCTTTATTTTATTTATTTATTTTTATGTGGTGCTGAGGATCGAACCCAGGGCCTCACACATGCTAGGTGAGCACTCTACCGCTAAGCCACAATCCCAGCCCCAATTTTTATTTTTTTTATTTTGAAACAGGGTCTCACTAAGTTGACCAAGGTGGCCTCCAACTTATGATCCTCCTGCCTCAGCTTCCCAAGTCGCTGGAATTACACTCTTGTTTCATCTTCACAACTATCCAATCAGGTGAGTCAGCTATTATGGTACCATTTTTATAGAGGGAAGAGCTGAAGTGAAACAGCTAGTGTCACAGAATCAGTGGCAATGATTTCAATGAAGACTGTCGCCTGAGTCTACAGCCATAACTTTACCATTCCAGGGAGAAACGGGGCATGTATGTGCAAGGAAGCAAATTACACAGCAAGAGAGTGGCAGAGGGTACATCATCCAGTGAAGAGACAAGTGGTGGTGATGGGGGAGAAACTGTGGGAGGCTGGATTACGGAGAACTCTGAATGCCATTCTTGGTAGGACAAGTCTGGAAAACCGAACCCCAACTGAGAAGGTGCCAATTAATTCAGGTGGTGCTGACCTGTGAGGTAGAGGCGGTCTTAATCACAAGAATACTAAATGCTCATTATCCAACCTTTTAATTAGCAAAGAAACTACCCAGCCCTTGGAAGAGTTATCAGAAAAGAGCCAAGGTTTGATCACGCTGTTCAGGGAGAGAAAAGAAAAGAAATAAACAATCCTCTGATCTCTCCAAGGCAACAGATCTGTCTTTCAGATGTTTATTTGTTTATTTATTTATTTATTTATTTATTTATTTTCCCTATCTTCCAGGTCCCTATTGGAGAAAAAAGAAGCAGAAGGTAAGTGATAGAAAGAAAAAAAACGTAAGGCTGGGGAAAGGGTGTGGCCAGAAGGAAACACACGGTGACTCTCTGCACTAGTTTTCAGTGTTAAGTGCCTGGATCGAGTATTGGTGGAGCTGGTGCCTGGCATGATCATACAGATCTCTTGGCAGAAAGCTTACCTTACAGAACCAGGTCAGGAATAAGGACCTGGGTGTGTGCATCAGCCCCGACGTAGGAAAATATGGGACGGCCAGATTCTCTGCCATCGTCTTTAATTAGTGTATGTGGAAATGACCCACCAGGGTGTCCACAGAGAGGGCATGGGGCTGGGAATCAGGAAGGTAGTCCTTCCTCCTGAGAAAGGATCACTGCATTTCCCCAAGGTGGCCTGATAAATGGTAGAGGACCCACATCATGTTTCCTGCCTCTTAGGAGAGCATGCTTTTTTTTGTTCCTATGAACTTCAGAATGAGGCACAGTTTCCTGAAAGCCGGCTCTGCCCCTTATTGGATACACAACCTCAGGCAAGTTATTATCCTCTTTGCTATAAAGATAATGTTTCGGTCAGTTTTTTCGCCACTGTGACCAAAAGACCTGACAAGACCAATTACAGGAGGGAAAGTTTATTTTGGGGATCATGGTTTCAGAGGTCTCAGTCCATAGATGGCTAGCTCCATTGCTCTGGGGCCAAGGTGGGGCAGAACATCATGATGGAAGAGTATGGACACGAGGATCAGGAAGCAGAGAGAGCCAGATAGCTTCCCTCACCATGGACAGACTATAAACCCCAAAGGCACACCCCCTGTGACCCATCTCCTCCAGTCACACTCTACCTGCCTAGCGTTACCACCCAGTTAATCCATTCCAGTGGATTAATGCACTGATTAGGTGAAGGCTCTCATAACCCAATCATTTCAACTCTAAACTTTCTTTTGTTATCTCACACAAGAGCTTTTGAGGGACACCTCATTTCTAAACCATAACAGATAAATTAAAGAACTTCTTCACTCTCGACAACTCAGACAGGTAGGCAAGGTTGAATGGGTGGAGCCATCATTAAGGTCCTCAGCCTTCTGCCCAGCACCAGACTTGGGCTATAATTACAACTAAAGGGTAGAATGCACCTCTTGGGGGAAGGGCCAGGCTCCTTTTTCCTAGCTGCTAGGGTTGCATTGATTGATTGGGGGAAAGGAAAGAAACTGAGACAGCACCTTCAATGGTACTCATATTTATTAAACATCCAAAGCTGTCCACTGTGCTTAGAGCTTTGTATGTGTTATCTCATTCAATCCCCCTAGAGTCCTGTGGATCATTATCTTTGCTGTACAGACAAGAAAACAGAATTTCAGGAAGATTAAGTGACTGGCCTAAATCCCCCTGGAACTGGCCCTGGCTCCAAGCCTCGGGTAAACCAGGGAGGTGTTCTGTGAACAACCATGCTCCTGAAGCCCTGACCAATCTCAGGACTGTTCGGTCCAGACAAGGATAGCCTTCAGCCTGTACATAGGTCCCAACCGAGAGGAGTCTGTCCCCCCTTCCCTATGGAGCAGAATTTCTGAATGCCAATTCAATAAATTATGCCACCACTTTCCAATCATGAGGCACTGGAGTGATGTGGCAATTACAGAGAAAAAGGAGACGCCTCTCCTGTCCTCAAGGAGCTTGTGAACTAGCCTGAAGGTGGCAAGTAAACAGATCACACCAAGCGAAGGCATCTTATGCTGAGATGTATTTGAGCATAGTCGATATAGAAAGGAAGAAGGAAATGAATCAGGAAAGAGACACTGAGGGAATGTGTGAAGAAAGGAAGGGAGGAGGGAAGGGAGGAAGGTGAGCAAGAGGCCTCTAAGCACATATGGAGCACAGGGCACTGTGTGAGGCTCCCCATTTCCTTACCCTCCATTCTCCCAACATCTGGTTGTAGATGCCCTTACTCCTCTCACAGCCCTGCTGCAAACCCTCCAGTGGTTTTTCTTAGGATGGCCTAGTCCTGCATGAACTGGCTCCAGACTTCCTCTCTGGCACAAATCCTCCCACACTGGCACCTTCACCGTGCCTTGAACACACACCGAGATCACTCCCGGTTCTCTCCACCCAAAAGGCTCCCCCACCCTCTCTAGTCACACATGCCCTCTGCTTATTACCCTCTCATCATTCTGGTCTCTAAAAACATGTTACTGCTACAGAGTGGCTTCCCTGACTCCCCTAAAACTCCCCTCCCACCCTCACTCTCTGTCTCCTCGCTCAATTGTGCTTTCCCCTGAGGCACCAGTCACTACTTAACTTGATTTGTATTGGTTCCTTGTCTGTCTACCCACCTCTCTCCCAAATCATCAGCTCCCTGAAGGCAGTGACATCGTTTATTTTTATATATCCCAGGTGTTTAAATAGTACCTGGCAGATAATAAATGCTCGATTAAATTTTTATAAATACACTAACAAATTTGTCTTTATAAACAAGGAAATCGGGGTTCGTGAAAGTTCAAGTCACACAGATGAACCTACCAACTTCAGGACATGGTTACACTCTTCTCTGCCTCATGCCTTAGGCCTCAAAATTCTGTCTTTCTGAGACTCTGTTGACTGATCTATATGCATCCATCGCTTCAGAAGGGCCCTCTGGGGTCCTCCTGTTTAAAATTGCCCCACCCCACTCCCAAGAACACTTTATCCCTTTACCCTATTTTATGTTCCCCATGGCGCTTAGTACTTCTGAAGTTATCTTGTTGTTTGTTTACTTTTTATTATCTTCCCTACTAAGATGTAAGCATCATGAGCAAGGAGACCAGTGGGACTACTTTGTTTTCATTCGCTGCCCACTTAGGGCAGAACAGTAGAGAGCAGGAAAAGCCATGAAAAACACACCAATAAATGAACGAGAGTGTGCACGTAGATCTCTTGGCACCATACTTAGCCCTAATCAGTGCTTACTCGCTATGAATTGTTTATTTATTTTTTAGTAGTAGAGGTGGTGAGAGTGGTCATACTAAAATATTAATAGGAAAAGATCACAGAACAATTTCAAAGGCTAAATATTCATTGTGAAATAAGTGTTGGCTTTTCTTAGACTGTATTCCCTGGGTAATTTTACCCAGCAGTCTGTGTCCTGGGCAAAAATAGTGCAGTTTGGCCCCAGTCACAGGGCTTCCGAGAAACCCTTTCTTTTTTGGGTCAAAACTAGTGTGCTTCAACCAAGAACGCAGCTTCTGATACCTTCCTGTGCAATTCACGTATTTATTAAGTACATAAACATTTCAATTGCAGGAATAGAATCTAATGTGCAATTTAATTTGGACTGAATTTCTTTACTCTCTACCCGGACCTGACAAGTGTAGCTATTTTCACATGCAACCAATGATTTTGTGGCGTTGTACATGGCTACGCCTGACTGGCAGAAAGCAAAACACCAAGATCAAGGGCCATAAAACTGAAAATAAATAAAATGTGTGGCCTGAAACTTGTACATTTTTTTTAAATTCTTAAAAAATGTACAAGGTGCCCATTTACATATCTTTGGGACATTTCCTTACCATTCCTGATCTCTTAGCCCATTCCAATTTTCATCCCATTGTTGTGGTGGTACATGATGTGGAGTTACACTGGTTATGTATTCATATATGAAATTGGGAAAATTATGTCCAATTCAACTATCTTTCCTATTCTCATCCCTCTTTCCTTCCCTTCATTCCTCACTGTCTAATCCAATGATCTTCTATACTTACCCTCTCTATCCCGCCTTGTTATGGATCAGCATTGATGTATCAGAGAGAACATGGGACCTTTGGTGTTTTGGAGATTGGTTTATTTCACTTATCATGATAGTCTCCAGTTCCATCCATTTAATGGCAAATGCCATAATTTCATTCTTCTTTATGGCTGAGTAATATTCTTATTAACACACTTTCTTTAATTTATTTCTTTTGCCTAATATCTCTGGCTAGGGTTTCAAGGACTATGTTAATTAGAAGTGGTGAAAAAGGGCATTCTTGTCTTATTCCAGTTTTTAGAGGGAATGCTTTCAATTTTTCTCCATTTAGAATCATGTTGCCCTTGGGTTTAGCATGCATAGTTTTTACAATGTTGAGATATGCTCCTACTATGCCTAGTTTTTCCAGTGTTTTGAGCATGAACAAATGATGAATTTTATCAAATGCTTTTTCTGCATCTATTGAGACAATCATGTGGCTCTTGTCTTTAAGACTATTGATGTGATTATTTATTTCTATATGTTGAACCAAACTTGCATCCCTGGCATGAATCCCACTTGATTATGGTGCACTATCTCTCTCTCTCTCTCTTTCTCTTTTTTTTTGTATGTGATTTTATGGGATTTTGTTAAGAATTTTTTTTTGCATCTATGTTCACAAGGGATATTGGCCTGAAATTTTCTTTCCTTGATATGTCTTTGTCTGGTTTTGGTATCAGGGTGATACTAGCCTCATAGAATGAATTTGGACAGGTTTCCCCATTTTTTATTTCATGGAATAAGAGGTATTTGTATAAGTTCTTCTTTCAAATTCTGGTAGAACTCTTCTGAGAATCCATCTAGTCCTGGGCTTTTTTTAGTTGGTAGACTTTTGATGGTGTCTTAAATTTCATTGCTTGAAATTGACCTGTTTAAATTTTCTATGTTCTCCTGTTTCAATTTGGGTAGTTCATGTGTCTTTAGAAATTTGTCGATGTTATCGTGACTTTCTACTTCACTCAAGTATAGATTTTGAAAGTAGTTTTTGATTATTTTCTGTATTTCAGTAGTGTCCATGGTGATTTTCATCACAAATTTTAGTGATTTGAATTTTCTCTCTCATTTTCTTCATTAACTTGGTTAATGGTTTATCTATTTTATTTATTTTTTCAAAGAACCAACTTTTTGTTTCATATAATTTTTTGCAAATTTTTTTTGTTTCAATTTTATTGATTTGGGGTCTGATTTTAATTATTTCCTGTCTTCTACTACTTTTAGTGTTGATTTGTTCTTCTTTTTCTAGGGACTTGAGATGTAATGTTAAGTTATTTAATTGATGACTTTCTATTCTTTTAAAGAATGTGCTTAATGCAATGAACTTTCCTCTTAGAAGAGCCTTCATAGTGTCCCAGAAATTTTGATAAGTTGTGTTGTGATTCTCATTTACCTCTAAGTATTTTTTTTAATTTTGTCTCTGATGTCTTCTACTATCCATTGGCCATTCAGTAATATCGTATTTAGTCTCCAGGTGTTAGAGTAGCTTCTATTTTTTATTTTATCATTAATTTCTAACTTCATTCAATTATGATCTGATAGAATGCAAAATAAATCACTATTTATTTTGTGCCATGGCATATTTTGAAACACATGTTGTATATGATTTTTTTAAAGGTTTAAATTTTGCCTTGGGATAGGTGCCTGTAGGTTTCATTGTATTGAGTAGTAACTAAGTTTGTATGTTAAGGAGTAACTTGAAACACTGAATTCAAGATTAAAAAACATGCATATTTTTAATTCATAATCTAGGATAAGGTTTATTCTTCTAAAAGACAAAATTTAAAAAGTTAAATAACTTAAACAGTTAAAAAAAAAAACTTTAAAAGTTTTGATAAAATCACAGTCCTGGGGCTGGAGTTGTGGTTCAGTGGTAGAGCACTTGCCTAGCTCATGTGAGGCACTGGGTTTGATCCTCAACACCACATAAAAGTAAATAAATAAAATAAAGGTTAAAAAAAGAATGCTTTAAAAAAAATCACAGTCCTAATATACAGAAAAATGAAGATCACATTCATGATGTCTTCAAGATTCCTTTGCAACCGCTCAAAGAAAAGAGGGTTACTTCTGGACACTGGTATAGATCTTTTCTTTATTTGGGGTGATTATTTGGATACAGCTTCTATTGCAAAGAATATTCCCTCTGTCCATGCATACCACACCCACCTCTGACACTCTTCACAACCATTCCTGAGAAAAAGAGGCCAGGAGGTAAAGAGTGCCATAGAGGGCAGTGAATCTGCAATAGCACCACCAGGATTCCATTCTTGACTTTGGAGCAGGTAAGATTGGAAGGATGGGGTAGGAGGACCAGTGTGTTGACTCTTTTCTCAAAGACCACTCCCCAGCTAACTATCTACCTTTGTTCTCTGTGCTTAACCATTTGACTTGAGAAGGAAAGTTTAATATGTCCCAAACTTTCTCTTGAATCAAGTCTCCAAGGAAAGAGACTGAATCTCTGTAAAGCACCAAGGAAACCACTCAAGAGAACTAATCTTGGTGGATGGTGGCAAGTCTTGGGGACTCCTGTCCTGGAGCCTGTGATTCTGCCCATCATGGGGAGCAGAGGTTTTTCAAAGAGGAAATTTGGAGAAATGATATTAGAGAGGAGGCATCAGGAAGGAGAAGATCAGGGAGAAGAAGGTTAGGAAAAAGAAATTTGGGGAGGAGAGAGTCAGGGAAAAAAAAAATCATTTGTTTTAAAGCTGTAAGGGATATATAGTCATCAAAGCATCAAATGAACCCCTGTTACATTCCCCCACTGTCAATTTCTAGCTTCTACTTCTATGGAAAGTGAGTAATGACATCTCCAAGCTACTTCCTGTCAAAAAGGGAAGCTGAAGGGAGTCTGCAGAATGGAAGGTTTCTACTTGTTGTAGCCATTCTCTCTTCTGGGTTTTTGTGACATATTTGCAAAGGGAGGAACAGCATCAGAGCAGTAAATGGAATGACACACTCACAAGGCCATTTATGACAAGGGTACTTGGAATGAGGTAGAGAAGACCCAGTAAAATAGACTTAATACCTCTTGGTATCCAAGAGAAGAGGCTAGAGAACCAGTCAGTGAGGCCTATTCCCCATCCCATCCAGAATGGATGTGTGGTGGTCCAGGGTCTGTGGTAGCCAGGTTGCTCACTGCCTGATCTTTTCAATCCCGGTCTCCACCTGTGAGGAGGTGGTGATATAAATGCAGCAGGAGGTATTAGTGATAGCACAAACTCTCCCTCACCCAGCTGACAGAAAGTCCAATGCCATGAGGTTATCTAGAACCACCTTGGCCAAGGAGTCCGGAGAAGTCTGTAAATTTGAGATGGACAAGGCGGTGCCACTGGGCAAGGTGATCAAAGTTTTTGACAGATTCCGGAGGATGCAGTGGTGTGCCCCAATTCCCCAGAAGGGTAATAAATATTTATTTCATAACTTAAAATCTCTCTCCTCCCTGTTGGATCACGTGACCCTCTGGAAAAAACATGTAGTGTGTGTGTGTGTGTGTGTGTGTGTTTGTGTGTGTGTGTATTCCAAATGTCTCCATGCATGCAATGTGTGTGTCTGTGTGTCCATGTGTGTTATAAATTTCCACTTACATTACATGGCATTTTGAGGTGATAAAGGCACAGTCATATCTCCACAAAAGCCAGCTATGGTATTCTCAACACTACAAGCTTTTTATGACACCTAGGTGGAGACTACCAGGATGTCTGGAAGACTAATCAGGGCTACACAAGAATTTCCTGTAGCACAGGCAGCATCTGTAGATCTATGGGAAGCTGTCTCTGTGTCTTGTGGTATTGTCACAAGAGTCCGTGGATGTGTAGTTCCCTGTTCTTCCCAACTCCTCAGAGCTGGGCAGGCTCTTCAAATAGAAAAGCTTTTGAAATGATCCAGATTGTACCAGATCCCCTCCAGACACACATATTTCCTGAAGTAAATGGTGCTGAAAATCAGCCTATCATAGTACCATTATCAGAAAATGTGGAGTAATGCCTGGCCTAATCTACAATCAAAGTTTCTGCCTCAGTTTCTTGATTGATACCACATTATCCTTTCCTGCCTATAGCCCTATCCATTATTCCAGAATAGCCCGATTTGCTATCAAATGTGGCTTGGGGCACAGGCCCACATGTTCCCCTCTGATCAGGACACAGCTAGCAGCATAGCGGGGATTCAAAGTGAGCTCTCCAAGGTCCTGAACACGGAGTTCTTATGGGCTCATTTGTTTCTCTCCTCACCCACCAGCCCCACAAAAACGAGATATTTTTGAGTCAGAACCCACAATACATCAGAATGTGTTCTTATCTGGAGACAGGATCTTTACAGAGGTAATCAATTTAAAATGAGGTCGTTAGCATAGGCCCTAATCCATTATGAATAATATCCTTATAAAAAAGGTAAAATCTGTACATCAATAGAGGGAAAGTGATGTAAAAGACACAATGAAAAAAACAAAACTCAGCCATCTACAGTCCATGGAGAGATGTCTGGAATAGATCCTCCCCTTATAGCCCCCAGAAGGAACACATCCTGCCAGATTCTAGCCTCAGAACTGTGAAACAATATATTTCTGTTTTCTAAGCCATCCAAATGGTGGTACTTTGTTATAGCAGCCCAGAAATCTCCGTCCACAGTTACAAATTGCAAGTGTATGTCCCTGACTATCATTTCCTTGCAGCTGTCCAAAGGTACAGTTTACAGCTTAAGACGGCTTGTTCCCAGGGTCACGTCATGGTACATTCTCACACCAGACAGCACATACTCTGCATGACCTCACACAGTGCTCCTGACAAATCTGAGGATGGACAGAGTCTAACACACAGAACAGCCACAGTGATGGTCAAAAAACACTTGTTCCACGTGATTAAACTTCAACTACAAATTTAGCTAAGTTATCCCCAAATTAAAAGACTATACAAGAATGTTAGGGAGGCATTACTGGGTTTGATACAGTGCTTTTAAAAAGAGACAAAGTCATGGTGTACAGGTAATTTTGTAATCACTGAATTGCAAAATCAAAGGATGAATTCATGTTTAACCTATCAGGAAACTCATCTGATTATGACTGGGCAGATGTTTTCATTGTCTGTGGAAGGCTGCTGACTCTAGATACCCTGGATATATACAACACTGTTTTTGTTTTTTTTTAATTCTGAATGCCTAACAACTAAAATTGTCCCCAAATGGAAGTAGTTTCATCCTCTAACATTACTGGCACAGAGATTTTTCAACTAAAGATCCACTCTAGTTTATCCATCCTCCTGCATAACACTTATTGTGTAAAACAGGCAAAGTCCTGGGCATCGAAGGAGTAGAAAGAATAGTCAGAATCCTATCAATCTTGCTCGCAAAAAAGCTTAGATGCTTCTAGGAGAAATAAGACAGGCACATAGCAAACTACAGCATAGAACAGAAAATTATTAGTGTCACACACAAAAAGGAACAGCTAAAATGCCACAAGAGGTCAGAGGCATTTAGGAAGGAAGACACTGTGGGAGTGGTGACATTTTTCTAGATGAATGTCATTACTGGGGAGAGAAAATGGCATCAGCCAAGAAAGAAAGACATTGAGGACTGACTGGAGTACAGGGAATGTTTAGAGGAGGCAGGAAATGCACTTAGAAAGGTCATCTCTATCTCATTTACAGAGGGTTTGAACAACTGCATCAGGAAGGCAAGTTTTGCTCCAAAGAACAAAAGTAGCCACTCAAAAAAAAAAAAAGATGACCTACAGAGGTGCTGCCAGAGAAATTCCAGAGGTAAGAAGTCACCCCATGAGGTGTCTCCTTTTCAGACCACACGAGTCTCTGGATTCATGCTAAGGAAAGATCAATCCTTCATCATAGACACAGACCACACAGTGCAGGGAAGCTATAACCAAATGAAAGCCCAGGTATGTCTTAAGTGCTTCATAGGGAATAGAAAATCCAAACCCAAGGCGACTCTTCCCTTGTCAATGATTCTCCTGGGCAGGAAGCCAGTTCAGAGAGGTTTTCAGCTTGTTTTCAAATCACAAATGACAATTTCTTAGCAGGAAGTAATATTTTTCCACTTTTTCTCACTCCTTGACACATAATTGGTAGACTCTCCCAATACCTGATGGTATCATAAAAAAAAGAGCTGAAGGGAAAATAACTGCTGTGGGTTGGTAAACTCTAGGATCTCTGACCTGATTAAAGGCATTTCCAGTGAAACAACTATGTACAAAGTAACTAGGAAAAAGGAGGAAGGTGGAAAAAGCCGAACGCTCCTGGTCAGGGGCGGAGTTTAATGGGGAGGGGGCGCTTAGCCCATGCAAGCCGGAGACTTCAGGCTTGGGGCCAGTGAGGCCACACCGGGAGCACACAGCCAACAGCCTGCGCCAAGTCTCACACGGAGGGACGCTCGTGAAGCCATAGGCAAACTCAAGGAAAAGCCCTCTCTGACCTGTAGAACACCCAGACTTTCCCCTTGCCCACTGCCAGCACCCTGGAGCCCACGCACGCACAGACACTCTGTTCTGAGTGTACTGATTCAAACTTTGTCCAACTTGAGTGGCTGGACACAAACTCCTTTCCGTTCCTCTCTTGCCAGGCCTGCTCTTTCTGAAGCAGAGAGGGAGGAGGTTCTCAGCTTCAAGACCCGGGAGAGGGCTGGAGCCTCCTTTTGCTGGTACATTAGCCCCTGGCCACCCGCCAGGCCTCCGGACACTGGACGCCTTCTTCGCTCAAAGGCTCTGGTAGTTGGAGTGGCCTCGATGGGGCCCTGGCCTCACCTCTCCGCTGCCCCTCCCGGGCCTTCCCAGGGGCCAGCTGGCGTCCCTGATTGTTACGTAGAGGACCCTGCTGGATTTGGAGCGGGAATTCAGGGCTGCCAGTCCCTTGCCAAGCCATCATCTCTCGGCTCTCAGCCTTTCTTAGCTGATTTTCCCCCAGCCTTCTCCCTGGGTTATGTCTCTCCCCACCCGTCACTCTGTCTCTGTCTCTGGCGGGGCTGCCTCAGTCTCTCTGTGTCTCTCAGTCTCTGTCTCTCTTGTTTGTTTCAATGCGCGGACACTGATTGCGCCTTATGAAGTTCTAACTGATTTTGTGTCAGGAAGATCTTTCTCGCTGCTACCCAGCCTGGCATGACGGATTAAACATCAACTAGTTAAATAAAAATTAATATCAACTGCCTCCTAACTTCTAATGTCATGTTGTTTATAACTAATGAACTGATTAGGGGATAAACACATCACGGAGACATTCGGCTCTCCTGCCTCAGCTCCGTGGCCACCAATGCCCACTCTCCGGCAGGGCCTGCCTGCTGCCAAGCCAGAGGGAGGAGGGGGCTGGGGGCAGGGCAGGCTGCAGAGGCTGGGAGCTCCCTGGGGCTTGTTCTCTGCCTCCTCTTTCCCTTTCTTATTTTCCTTTCTCTTTCCCTTCCTCTGTGCATTTCCTTTCCTTGGTCTCTCCTTCCCCCCTTTTTTTCTTCTGATGTCATCTTCCTTCCTTTTCCCTTTGCCCCTCCTTCCCTTCCTTTCTTTCCTGTCCTCTTCTGACCTTTGCTTCTCTGCCTCTGTCCATCAGACTGTCCCGGATTCTCTCTCCCTCTTTCTTATCTCCCCACCCCTCAGTCTGGGGCTAGAATCCATGCATTTCTGGGTCTCTCTTTTCCTTACTCTACCCATCTCTGCCTCTCTCTTCCCTCTTCTTCCCCCTTATTTATATTCTCTCCTCCTTGGCCAGTGCAGAGTATAATGTTTACCAGTATCCTAGTAACTGGGCTTCTGCCCTGCTAAAAGCAGGAGATGTGGCCACTCTCTTGCACCTGGTAGAAAACACACACACACACAAGTACACACACCAGCTACTTAAAGGAGCAAGAAGAGAGCTAGAATAAGTGGGGCTGTGTTTTCTATTCTCTATTCTTTCTGGGAGGGGAATAAGGAAATAAAAATGATTTCTTAAACTTTTGCCTTTCCTCTTGTCCCAGAAGCAATTGATACAAGTTCAAGTGCTAAGTTTAATTTCAGTAAACGAAAAATTGCTCTGATGTCTTTCCTCCAGGGGCTTCAGATTTCTCACTAGCCAGCTCCAGCCTGACCTGAGTAGTCTCCTACAGGGCCCTTTTCTTAAAGATACTTAAACCAAATCACAATTGTCATCATGACAACAATAAGGCAGAAAAGTAAGTAATCACAGACCCAGCTGTGGTGATTTTTTTTCCCCCTAAGAAGCCACAATGTTTAAACTTGGTTTGCCCTGGACCGCAGGGTCTGACAAGATAATAACAAAGAAAAAGCTTTTAAAACCAATTTAGCACACGTGAAAATGTAATTCTAATGAAGAATCAATAGGCTGGCGGATCATTTTTCCTGGGATTCCTTGGAGAACCTGAGAGAGACTTTCAATCAATGGGACGGGCAATGAGCAAATGGGCTCCAGAGACAGTGTGGGACAGGGGTGAGGGCTAGGAGACAAAGAGAAGCACAGTCCAAGGGAGGAGGCTGGAGGGGCTTGAGATATAGGGCTCAACATTGTAGCATCACTTTGTTGGCTTTGGAGAAAGAGTATCAGATCCAAGAGCAAAGAAGTTTCCTTCCTCCTCATAGTCCCTCTGGTATGCGACAGGCTGCTTAGCACAATGGCCTCAGCTGCCTTCCCCTGGGCCCAGGCCCTGGTCCTGGCACTGCCCCAACCCTGGGCCCTGTGTTCAGGTAACTGTGACCAGACAGCTCAGGAGCAAGCAGGAGGCACTAAGCTGAGTGTGTGTGTCCCCAGTTCAAAACACCTGGTTCCCAATTAGGTACCTCCCTATGTGTCAAGTCAAGGACATTGGGTCTCAGTTTCTGTCTCTGTCAAGAGCACCTGATGTTACGTATGGTCATACCTTACATTTTATGAATCAGGTGCATGCACATTCTCTCCCAAGAAACTTTTGAAAAGGGAAAGGGAAATTATTATCACTATTTTAGAGAAGAAGAAACAAAGGCAAAAACAGCTGTGCAGAGGTATGCTCAGGTCACATCCCTTGTGTGGGACTGGGTGTGGTTCTGAATAGGTGACAATGAGACACTAATTATGTGTGATCCTCTCATGTTTATAAAATGGAATGACCACATGATAATTATATGTGTGTGTGCTTAAAGTTTCATTTATTAATGCTGTTCTCTTATCCTTGCCCTTGGAAATGTTGTTCAGTTATAACAAAAAGAAAAAAAATCGTTTTGTTTTTATGCACTTGGGTTGGGAAATCACCAATAAAAAAGAGAAAAAAAACACCGAGGTCTAACATTTTAAATTTTAAAACACTGGTAAGATGGGACTGAGAGTGTAGCTCAGTGGTGGAGCACTTGCCTAGCATTCTGGAGGCCCTGGCTTCAATCCCCAGCACTGTTTAAAAACAAAATCGGTCAGATGACAATTGACCATGATTGGATTTGTCTGAAATGGCAGAGTCATGTTCCTGTGGGAAGGGTTTTTTAAAACTTAAGTCAAGGAACCATGATACAAGTTTTGCCTTGGAGCTTCCTGTTAGTAGATGCATAATCTTTCTAGAAGAAGCTCAGTTGAAGTTCCAGGAGACAACCTCAGTTCCTGAGGGAAATGGGCCTGTGAGCCCTGTGAACCTGAGCTCCACCCCTTGCCTTAGAACCTGTCTTCTGGGCCAGTGTGTGTGTGTGTGTGTGTGTGTGTGTGTGTGTGTGTGTGTAGAAAGAGAGGAAGAGAGAGAGAGAGTTAAAGCCAGCCACAGGCCTCTGTCTGCACATGGGCTTACCCCACATTTTCCTTGACAACCTCTCAGAGTTGACAACCTCTCGGAGTGGGTGGCAGAATAAAGTGGAACAAATGAATAGGGAGACCATGGAGAGGATAGGTATGGAAACACTAGTGCTCGTGAGCGGTGTATGTGTGTGTAAAAAAGTAGGAAGGACTACAAGCTGGTACCTATGAAAAAAAGTGGAGTATGGAAGGTTTGAAGGAGAATTAGACCAAGGTGTAAGAGTTATAAATTTCAGATTGGGAGGGTTTGGTGTAGGGAATAGGGTTGGACTTTTGAAAGGGATTAAAACATCAGTGTGCTCAGAGTGGGTGTGAGTCCAAGGGCCCCGGAGTCTTAGGGTAAGGGATTCCAGAATATGGTAGAAGGGCATGTTCAAGTGGCAGTCTAAATGAGTGTGAGAGGGATGGGACTTTCCTCCTCTTTCCCTGGTCCTCCTCATCTCTTCAGACGCAAGGAAGCCAGTACTTTTTCTTTTCGTTTGATTGTTTTAAAAAAATAAGAAGAAAAGTGATTCAGAGTGGGAGAGCTTATGAAGGATTTCGTGAGCAGCTCACAATGAATGTATTGGTGACAGGGACCTCTGGGAACGACTGCACGGCCTGTGAAAGTTGGAGCACTACTGTATCTTGGAGACTGAGCCTGAGACCTGAAGGCGTGTGACAGGCAGTGGAACCTGATGGTCCAGAGAGTAGGATGGGGGGAGAGTGCCCAGAGTCCTGGGGAAGGGTTACAGCACAAAGTTGGGGAGCGAGGACGCCCCTGCGCTGGAGGCTGTATACTGAAGGGGACCGTGTGACAGTGAAGAAGAGGGGGTGGGGTGAGAGGGTGTGCAGGCGTCTAGACCCGGGATTCGGTCTTTAGGCGCCTCAGGCAGCAAGGGTGCCTGCGGCTGGCTGGGGGCCTCTGCGCGCGTGTACGCGCGTGTGCGCGAGGCGGAGAGCCCGGGGCTCGAGCCCCTCTGCTGGCTGCTGTGCCTCGGCGCCGCGGGTTGTGTGAGCGCGGGCGCAAGCCAAGCACACCGCCGAGGCGGCGGGCAGCCTGGGTTATCTGAGCTGCTCGGTCTTGGGTGGCTGATCCCAGATCTCCGGGCAGCGGCGGCCAAGGCAAGACGCACTGTCCCGCTGCAGAGAAGCCGGGAAGCCAGGCCCAGGCGGCCGGGAGCAGAGTATGGAACAGCATGCGGGTCGGGCAGGTAAGAGCAAGGAGAGACTGGTCAGCGTCTCGGGCAAGGGTGCGGGGAGCACCAGAGGGCTTCTGGCGGCCAAACCAAGAACGCATCCCACTCTTTTTTCTTTCCTGTGCTTGGTACCCAGCTGTACCTTAAGGGCTGGGGACAGAATCCCTGCGGACTCTTCTCACCCCTGGGACTTCCAGGGCCTTCCCTCCCGGTGTCCTCTAAATCTTCTAATGAAAACTTTCCACCCAGAAAACGTTAGTCTTACAACTTCTCATACGTCTTTGGAGTACTTGGTTTTTCCTTCCTCTTGGGTGTTCAGGACTTGATCTTTCAACTTTTCTCAGAGCATATATATTTTGCCCAACTTCCTCCAAGTTGAGAGTGTTGGGAAGGCCTTAATTTCTAGTGGGAAGGGAGATGTGAGTGTGGGCCTCTGTGCCTATGCTAGTGGGTAGGAAACACTGAGTGCACATACCTGTGTGCACTTGTAAGAGTCTTGTATATGATTACCAGCACTAGTGTTGATGCTCCTATGGGGTGGGGGGGGAGGGGAGGCTCTGCCCTCCAAATCAGGAGAGGTTCAAGGGAGGCCTAGGGAAAAGATGGCACCCTAGGGGACCCAGATAGGGAGGAGAATCTGAAACTGTCTACTCAAGTGCTGACTGAAGGCTGATTTTCTCCTCTCCTCCACCCCCAGGCCTGCCAACTCAGCTTTGACTGCCCATTAGGTGTCCTGGTGTAGTGTAGGGGTAGCAAGCCAAGAACCCAAGTTTAGTTTGGGATTGGTGGGAAGGAAGAGGGCTGGGTTGGGTTTCCAGAGTTTTCCAAATACTTCCATAGAGGTCAAAGCCTCACTCCTCACCTTTCCCAAATCTCATTTCTCCCCTCCCCACTCACCCAGCTCAAGTTCCCGTTTTTTGTGTTTTTTTTTTTTTTCAGCTGATAACGCATGTCCGCCCCCACCCCCAGTACTACCCTTGCTCTAGCTTCTTGATTGGGCTGTCCCCATTCTCCTCCCAGTTCTTGCCCTGACCGGAAGAACCTGGGCCTTTAGAAGTGTAAACTGTGGCCTCCTGGGTTTTTAGGGCTGTGGGCAGACCCTCTGCAACAGAGGTTTAAGTAGGGAGATCAATAGCAAACAGTTGTAATAATCTAATTAATTATGGCAAAATTAAAAGCGAGTACAAAATCAATCTCTGATGGTGTTGAAGATGGAATTCAATTGAGAGCCCATCTGTGCACCCCCTCGACCATATAAATATGCAGCCCAAGGACAGACCTAATGGCTGGGTCTTCCTGGGAACCTCTCTCCCCCTTCCTTCCTTTCCTGTCCAGGGCTTCTCTCTTCTTCTTTCTCTCAGAATATATTTTGCCTTCTGATGCCCTTTCCTCTGTCCGGTTTGCTTAGACTCCTGGAGCTACCACGTTTCTATTTTCCCTCTAGGCAGGCCTGAGGTGCATGGAGTGGGTTCCCAGTCTCAGCAAGTCTTCCAGCAGTTGTGTGGAGTCCCCCTCCCCAGCTCTCAGGAAGAAGGAGGCAGAGCACGGGGACATCCTTGTGCAAGTGTCAGGGTCCTCATCCTCAATTACTTGGGATACTTTAGAAGAGACCAGGGCATTTTCCGCATACCCGGGGAACCTGTGCCTATCCTGACCCCTGACCGTAGGACAAGCCTGCATACCAGACTCCGGTTCCCTTCCCTCCTTTCCCCAAGAGGGGTTCCCACTTCTGGCAGGCGCAGCTCAGCAAGGGCGGGGAGGAGCCGCGGAGCCGCGCCTGAGGCAGGGCGGTGTTGGAGAGGAGGAAATCTCCCCTCAGGTTAAGGCGCCCCCCACCAGCTGAGCCGCAGGGTCTTCCGCCCTCGCCCCTTCGCCGCCTTCTTTCTCTCTTCACTGCTCCGGTTCCCCTTCCCTGTTCTTTACCAAAGCCGTGTCTGGCCGGGGTACCACTCCCTGGGGGCCCTGTCCCCTGGACTGGCCCTGTGCCCTTTTTGGTCCCTCCCCATGAGTTCAAAATGACAGCGACAGACACGCACTAACCAACCTGCCTGCCGGACACCCAGGCGCAACCGCCGCGCCAGGTTTGCGAAGGATGCGGGTTTTATTTGGTCTCGCTGAGCCTGTTTCTAAGCTGCGAAAACCATCAGGAAAGGGTGAAGGAAGGGGAAAGGGGAGAGATTCAGTAACTAGGTCAATTGTGGTCTTCAGATAGTGTAGCCTGTACCCCCAGAGCCATAAAAATAAGACGTTTATTTATGTCCACCATTTTTCTCCGCTATCTGTCCCAGTGGCTCTCTGGTTCTCTGGCTCCCCGTCGCTGTTCCTCTGCCTCTCCCTCCTGGGGTTCTGAACCCACTCTATGACTCACGCTGACTTCCCAGGCTTCTTTCTACCCTCAGAGACCCCTCCCTCTCCCTGGTCCCGCTGCCGGGTCCTCAGAGCCTGGGGGAGACACAGCCAGATGCCTCCCGCCCTCTTTTGCCAGGCCTCCTCACCCCGTTATTAATTGCTGTGTTGACCTGCAGGATTGATTGGCGGCCCCGCTGGAAGAGGCTGAGGAGGCCTTGGCCTCCAAGCAGCCTGGCTGAGGGCAGAGCGAGGAGGGGGAGGTGCTGGATGCGGGGCCTGGCTCCCAGCTCAGCCCCGCCTGGAACACAGCTGTTTGCCTAAACACCCTTGACCACCCCCCTCACATACTTTTTATGCACCCTCAACACTTTAAACACAGACTCACACCATCCCCTCACCAAAAGATGCGCTGCCTCCAAATTCTCCTTAATTGATTTAGAAATTGCAAGAGTATTCTTCCACTAGTCAGTTTCTTCAACATATTCGTTAGCCGCGGGTCTAGACCCTACCGCAGGTCTAGACGTGGCAGGACAAACTACGGGGCCTGGACCTAATATCCCAGATTTATTTCGCACCCTTTCTTTTCTAGGAACAGTTACAGAAAGTTAAGCGATAATTCTGGATGCGGGTAACCCTTAAAATCTCAAATCAAGGCACTTTTTTTTTTCTTGCCCTGTCTCCTGAATGATTCACTTCAGGCCTTTTGTTTCAAGTGCGGGGAATCTCTGGCTGCCGGAGGGTGGAGGGCAGAGAGTTGCAGTCGCCTGGGGCAGGGGTCTAACCCTACAGCGAAGGCCCGGCCCTCCCCTCCCTATCCCTTCCCTCGCCTGCCCAAAGCGTCGCGTGCGAACACACACACTCGCGCTCACACACGCATGCACACTTACACGGCCCCCATAGCTGCAGCAACACCCCTAGCCCAACCCCAGGCCACAAACGGCGAGCCAAGAACCCCCAGGGCGTCCTGGCTCTAGGCTGGACGTGAGAGAAGGCAGGAATATACAAACCTTGGCGGGTCCCCTGAGAGATGCCCTTTCCTTGGGCCTCTCCCTGTTTCAGCCAGCCCCTCTTGACTCGGTGTCCCCTCTCCCCTTCGCTCCGGTCCTTTGTCTCCAGCCACCTTGCAGCCTGTCCTCGCCTGGGCGGCCCTGCTCTTCGGCCGGCCTCCCTGTCTCGCAGGCGGGTCTCCCCCTGCCTTGCCCGCTCCCGGCTCTGGCACGCGCACGGCCTGCTCCTCGCGTCCAAACAGCAGCTGGGAGAGGAGGAAGGGAGAAAGCGCGCGCTGCGGATGGATCCGAGATGGTAGATTTGGTGTCTGCTCCCAACTCTGGGGAAACTCAGCCCCGGTGCTCCCGCCCCTCTCCAACTATTCCTCAGCGCTGCCCAGCCCCGCGCCCAGGCCCGCATTTGGCCTTTACTTTCTCTACGTACTGTCTGTGGCTATTTCGCTTTCCCTGGTTTCCTGACACCCGCAGTTGCGATCCCTTTGCCTTGCACTCCGATCCCTTTTGGCTGCCTCTTGATGCTGTCTGTCCCCTCCCTCCGCAGTCCCCACTGTTGCAGTGGCGGTGGCTGATAGCGCTAGGGTCGCCTCGGATCCGCCCTCACTACATCCCTCGACCGCTGCCGAGTCAGGCCGCTGGCTCGGCCCGGTTGAGAGGAGGGTTAATCATTACTTCTCCACCAACACTCAGCCTGGGTCGGACTTTCTCACCCTAGCTCCGGGAGGGGAGGGGAGCTGGCTCGGTGGGGACTTTGGCTTTGCCCAAAGCAGCCTCTTCAGGCCTTCCGGATACAGGTGCCTTCTCAGTTCCCTTAGCGTCCCTGTCCCTTTCACATCCTCTTTCTCCTCCTTCTCTCTCCAGCCGTTCTGTCTCCCCCATCTGCCAGGCCTCTCCCCACCATCTCATCTCCCCTGTGTGTTTGGCAAGTTGACTTCAAGTCCTGGGAGGACCAACTCTCTTTGTTTGCAACCAGACCCAACGGGATTTCCATCAATGGCCCAGCTCCTCCCAGAGGTTTTGGAGGACTGGCCGAAGGGGACCGCGCCTCAGGCCGCAATTAACCTGGCGGTTGGGTGTGTGTGTGTGAGGAATTTAACTGATCCTCCAGCTGCTGGTGGAGGGGGGTAGGAAAGTGGGAACCAAGGAGTGGCAAGAAGGATAAAGCAGAGTGATAAACCTGGATGGAGTATAGTCAAAAGGAAAAGAGGGAAGATCCAAAAGAGAAGAACACAGGAAAGGTCTGCAGCAAGAGTCCCCAGAAAGCTCTACAGAATTGGAATTCAATGGAAAACACCTCTCTCAGATCCTTCCTTTTCCTTTTTGTGGAAGGCCAAGGATTCAAAAAGCTGTTCCTTAATCTACTATAGAAATGTTTGTTTTTCAAAATGCCTTTTGGTTAGCTCCATAGAGTAGACAAGTATCCCCATTTTACAGGTGAAACAACTGAGGCATAAAGAAGAAAAGGGACTATGCCTGTAGGGGCAGCTGGTCCTTCCTGTAGGCTGTGGAATGAGTGATCCCTTTAGCTGTACAGAGGTCCATGCATGTCTGGGGAGGGGGGACAGGCGGTGTCAGGTCTGAGCCAGGAGGACTAGGATCTCTCTGACACATCTCACACACACACACACACACACACACACACACACTCATCTATCTAGTTCTTTGATGTGGGCCCTCCTCTCCTACCCTCCCTGCTGGCCAGATTTCTCTTGGATTCACTATTTTTCAGCCTCCTTGTCCAGTGGCCCTCAGGCGGCAGCCACCTGGCTGACCCGTGCCGCTAAAAGGCCGCTTTGGTGGCCAAGTGGCTTGCATTGTCGTTGCCCCTCAAAGGGACTGTGAAGGGTCCGGCGGATCGCAGGGACCTCTAGTGAGGGGAAGCAGGGTTAGAGGGGGAGGGGCTAGGGAGGATAAAAGCCCAGCACGTGCTCAGCCTCAACAGGACCAACAGTCCCGGCGGGCGGGGCCAGGCGGGAGTCAGGCCTCCCGGGCTTCACGCGGGGTGCCCAAATACTGGGAACAAAAGCGGGCTCTGGCGCTGGCGAATCACAGAGTGGTGGAATCTATTGCCTTTGTCTGACAAGTCATCCATCTCCCGGCGCGGGGAGGGGGAGGGGGTCTGGAGGGGGCTTTGCAGCTTTTAGAGAGACACACACCGGGAGCCGAGGCTCCAGTCTCCGGCCGAGTCTTCTCGAAGCCGCAACCCACCTGGGGCCAGCCCAGCGCTGCCGGCGCCGCTTATCTCCCTCCCTCCCTCCCGGCCCTTGGCCGCGGCGGCGTGCGCTTGCCTATTCCGGGGGCGGGGGGCCCGCTCGCGCGCTCCCCTCCCGCGGGCGCCCGCTCGGACATCCCAGGGATTGCTACTTCTCTGCCAACTTCGCCAACTTGCCGGCACTTGGAGCAACCCAGCTCCCATCCCGGCGCCCTCGGGCCGCCCCCCGCCCCACGCCCTCTCTGACCAACGCCTCGTGGATGACCGGGTTCCAGGGGAGCTGAGCTAACCGCCTCCCCGGCCCGGCCTCAGACCTGGCAGCAGCTGCTGCACGAGCAATGCGCCCCCGGTGGCCCCTGGCCCGGCCCATTTCCCCGGGGCCGCTCTGCTGATTGTCCAGTCCCGCGCCCCGAAGGTAGGAAGTTGCCGGCACTGCGGTTGCAAGCCCCCGCTGGCCCTGAGGAGTCCCGGCGGGGAGCTCAGCACAGCGGCCCCCGCCCCCGCGCGCCCCACAGCTGCCGGGCGCCCGCTCACCCTCCCTCCTTCACCGTCCCTCACTTTTCTCCTCAAGTCCTGAAGTTGAGTTTGCGAGGCGACACGGCGGTGGCGCCGCGCTGCTCCCGCTCCTCTGCCTCCCCATGGATATGCACTGCAAAGCAGACCCCTTCTCCGCGATGCACCGTGAGTACCGGCGCCCGGCTTCTGCTCGGGTTCCAACCCTGTCTAATCCCAACGCAGCCCGGCCCCTGCACTCAGGTCCCATCTCGGAGGCCACGCTGGCTTTTCCCGTTCTCTCTTTTCGTTCTACCTCTTTTCCTTTGCCCGGTGTTTCTAACGCCTTTAGCTTCTCTCCCTTCTTCCTTCTGTAACCCACGCTTATTCCTCTGCCTGCCTTCCTACCTTCCCTGGTACTCATCACCTGCTTTTGCTCCTTCCACCTGCTCCTTCTTAGGTCGTGGGACCCACAGCCCTAGGCGGGGGTTCCAGCTCCCTAGTCAGCCTCTTGCCCTAGACTGGAGGACTAATTGACAGGCAGTTTTTAGGGTGTTGTGGTTTTTCTCCCTCTCTGTTTTCTCTCACTCTGTCACCCTCTCTCAGTTTGTCTTCTTCTCCCCACTCCCTCATCTCTACCTTTCTCAGACTTGGAGTTGTGGGTGTCAGGGAGGAGACTTCTAGCTTGGACAACCTGAGTGTTAGGACAGTTGGTCAGAAGAGAGTGGGGGTGGGGTGCCCCCTTCTGACCCTCCGCTTTCAGCATCTTTTTGGCCCTTCCAGCCTAGTCAAAACTTCTCCTGGGCTGATTTGAAATATTTCCTTCCTCTCTCTTTCCCATTTCCCTTCCATCTCCTTTCCCTTTGAGTTGAGAATCCAAGGTTGGCAGGACGTGGCATTGTCTTTCCCTACCTCTGCCCTGGGAGATGTTCTAAAACAAAAAGGGGTTAGAGGAGAAATCGAAGTCAAGAAGAGAGCAATGAGGGCAGCCGTCCAAGCTGGCCCCTGGGCAGAGTGCAGCTCTGCTCAGTTCTGAAGCCTTCTTGCCTGCCTCCCACTCCCTGTTAAGGATCTTGCAGTCAGTGTCCTGGGTAGGGGGTCAGCAAAGAAGGAAAAATGAGGGGGAAAGAACAAAAGGAAGGCAAATCCCCAAAACTGGGGGAAAATGAAAGAGAAGTCAAAACAAGGGAAAGGAAATCAAAGACAGAAAATTGAAAGGATGATACAGAAAAAAAAAAGAGAAAAGGAGAAAAGAAACAGGAAAAAGAATTGTTTTAATGAAATTTAAATTTATCTAATTCATATTATGTTTTTTAGCTTGGAAAACCATGAGATATTTAAGCAGACATTTAAAATAAAAAGATAAATAAGATTCTAAGTAGAAAACCCCTCCCCATCTGTAAATTAATAATTAAGGTAATTTGCAACTTTTCACAAGGAAACTTTTTAGACCTGGCTTACCTCTGTGCTTAAGACAAGAAAGCCAAGAAGAAAGAGCTGTGTTTCTCTAGGCATATATTTAGCTTTGGGGGGGGGGTCTTTAAAAACTACTCCTGGGATAAAATATATTTCCCTAAATAATTTCTGAGTACAGGAAACCCAAGCCGAGGGTTTCAGGCAGTTGCTTTTCGCTGCAAGCTGGGCCGGAAAGCCTTGCTCCTTTTCAGGAGTGGAATTAGGTCCTCACACCGTCTTCACCCAGCCCGCCTGTCTCGCAGCCGGCTGCCACAGCTTTGGCTCTCTTCTCTGGAAGATTGCGCCTGGGCCGCGCACTGATAGCCACTTTGAAACCCAAAAGGGAGCAAGGACAGCAGAAGGTGGTCAGAAGAAAGGAGAGAGTCGCCGCGCAGCCGGCGGGCTGGCTGACTCGCCGGCCAGCAGCTACAGTCCGAGTCGTCACCGCCGGCAGTGGCGCATTCCAGGCCTGACTCAGCGCCAGCCCGGCAGACCTCAGGCCTCCGGTCGACCACCGGCCCGGACGTCTGCCGTGCCCCCTTCCCATCTCCACCCTTTAAATTGGGGCTGAGGGGCCAGGCCCGGAGCCCGGGGAGGCTGAATTATTCATCTTTAATCTGCCCGCAGCTGCCGCCTTTTCATGCTGGTAACGCGAGTTCTCCCGGGGCCTAAATTATTGATGGTTGGGGTTTGGAAGGAGGGAAGGGGTGAGGAGTGGGACTAGAGATGGGGAGATACAGGGATGGGGGCAAAATAAGAGGTTCTGGCCTCCCAAGAGCTACCTAATCAGAGGCCTCTTCCCAGGTATTTCACCCGATTTCTTTTGGTTTCCCCAGAAGGGGACGGGAGAAAAAGCGAAGGGGGCACAAGATGCCCCCCGCTTTTTCCGAACTCGCTTGAGGCCAGCATGGCAGGGGTTGCAGGTTGCTGGCCCAGTCTGGCCTAAGCTGCTACAAGTCTCTGAGCTTGGATTGCTTGCTAAATGCCGCTGCAGGTTGATCGCTCTAGGTACAGGATTTCTAGTCTGTGGTAGGCCAGGGAGAATGGGGCACCGGGGCAGAACCCTCAAGTCTGGCACCCAGTGACCACCTTGCCTCTTGTATTGGAAACCCAGCTAATAGGACTGGAAACCCAGAATCCTCCTTTTGGCCAGAAGAGCAAACGCTCTTGTTGCTGGGTTCCCTGGGCTCTCTGGGCGGCTGGGCTCTAAGAGGTCAGAGGGACTGGTACTGGCTTGGGCTGGCTATAAAGGGTGCCAGGTGAGTCCTCAGCGGATAGGGCAGCCTGTGTTGTAAGACCTGGGTGAAATGGTTTGCACCAAGCCCGAAGCAGTTAGCGACTGACAGGCGAACCCAAACAGCCTGTGTTCTCGGCTGCAGCGGGGAACCGCGCAGCTCTCAGGCAGCTCTCAGGCCATCATCTTGTCTTTGACAGCATCACATGCCCGACCCCTGTCTCTTCCACTCTCCCTTCTTCAGCTGGTTTTCGTTCCACTTTAGACACTAGGGAGATGAGAAGGTAGATTTTCTCCCAAATATCTAAAGATAGAAAACATAAAGGGAAGAAAAACTCCCTGCCAAAAACACACCAAACAAAAAGCACAGGGAAAGAGGTAGTGCAATCCCGATTAAAAATAAATACAAAGGAAGAGGTAGAGAGCAAAGGTGTGTGTGTGTGTGTGTGTGTGTGTGTGTGTGTGTGTCTGTGTGTTCTTCTCTATGCTTGGGGTTCGGCTGAGCAGAGTTAAGGGGACCCGGACCTCCCATCCGCTTCCAAGCCCTCGCACGCACTGAATCTGCCCCTTGCATGCAGCGCAGGAGGGATCCCTCTCCAGCTAGTTCCGTCTTACCAGGCACTTCATCTCCTCACTGTCCTGTATTTGTTCCCAACTGGCATTAATCCCTTTTACCTTATTTCTCCTCCTTCCCATTCTTTTTTCTCTCCTGACTTCTCCATTCCTTCCCTCACTTTCTCCTTCGCATAGACCTGGTCTGAGAGTCGCGTTCTGCCCAGCCCTCTGTCCAACGTCTGCGCTTTCCTCTCTAGGGCCCCTGGAGTTCCAACCCCTAATCCTCCACATTGTGGTCAGTCCCCCCGCCCCTTCCTTCTCGAGTTCAGGAATATGCCCCACAGACCTACCTGCTCCTTTAGCAAGTCTGGGGCCGCGGACCCTGACTAATGGTTGGTCCCTGCTGTGTGTGGGGTGTTGTGTTTTTTTCTTGTCTCTCCCCAGCAGGGCACGGGGGTATGAACCAGCTCAGGGGGGTGTTTGTGAATGGCCGGCCCCTACCCGACGTGGTGAGGCAGCGCATCGTGGAGCTGGCCCACCAGGGTGTGCGGCCTTGTGACATCTCCCGACAGCTGCAGGTCAGCCACAGCTGTGTCAGCAAAATCCTGGACAGGTGAGGGCCGGAGCTATCCCTGGAGACGCCCTCCTCCTTCCCTGGCCCTAGGACTTGGTTAAAAGTGGAGGATGCCAAACAGGAGAGGGAGACCCCCAGCTAGAAGGGATCTAAAGAGCTGTTTCATTTGGAAAGGGAAATCAAGTGGTGGCACAGCCCTAGGAGGAAGAGTGGAGCAGGATCAACCCAGTGCCTGCCCTGCTTCAGGAACCTCCAAGGGGAGGAAGCTCCATTTGTGGCTTCAGAAAGGGAGGGACACTTTTCCCAGCCAGTTAATGTGAAAGATGTTGGAGGAATGGGGTGGGGAGCAAAATGGGTCCCCAAGAGGAGAAAAGACAGCATTCAGGAGTCAGGAGGGTCCTGGTTCCCATAGGGCATTGTGCTCAGTAGGAAAGGGCTGGAGGTGGTGCCTCAGCCCTGGCTTTACCTGAGGCCTCTCCTGGCTTGCTCTTCCCAAGTGAAAAGCTGAGCTTTCACTCCCCCGGTGCTTATTCTGACCAATATGCACCCCTGGTGTGGCTGTCTCCTAGGAGAGAGCATTCCTTAGTCCTCTGCCTCTGCAGCATTTCTCACATTAGCCAAGTTTCCTCTGGAAGTCTCGACTCAGCCACAGTGGTCCATTTCCCTCCAAGCTGCTGCCTCAGGTGGGAGAGTGGCTCAGTGGCTTCAGAGCCTGCAGCCCCCCTGCCCCTGCTACCACCCTGCTTCTTGCTGACCCTGCCGGCCTTCCCAGCGCAGGTACTACGAGACTGGCAGCATCAAGCCTGGTGTGATCGGTGGTTCCAAGCCCAAGGTGGCAACGCCCAAAGTGGTGGACAAGATTGCTGAATACAAGTGACAGAACCCGACTATGTTCACCTGGGAGATCTGAGACCGGCTCCTGGCTGAGGGCATCTGCGACAACAACACAGTGCCCAGCATCTCTTTCATCAACAGGTGAGCTGCCGCAGTCTCTGGCTGGGCACAAATCACGAGTCTCCACACAGCTTGTAGATTCAAACAGCAATTCTTTATTCCCGAACTCACACCCTGGTCTGCAGATGGGACTCCAGTTCCCAGTTTTTGCCTTCTGGGGTGTCTCCCTGAACCAGGTCTGTCCAGCCTCCACCCTGTCTTCCAGCTCCCAGCTTGAAGTCCTTTGAGTAGGGAGAGGATTCTTGGGAGACAGAGAGATAGACAAACAGACAGGGTTGTCTCCAGTTCAGAGCTGGGTATTCCCTGCCAGGCTTCTCCTGCCTGCGTCCTGGAAATGAATCCAAGTGTTTGTGGTAATTAAGACTCCAAGATTATGCGCCTCGGGATCTAGAGACAATCACAGCCCATAGCAAAGCCTTTAAAATGACCAGTGTCTATTCATTGCCTTCAAACAGACTTCCCTTTCTAAAGGCATGCGCTCTTTCCCAGGGGCAGCCACCAGTCCTGGCTCCCCTGCCCTCTTAGCCAACCCCCACAAAGCTTGCCTCCCAAGAGCCCAGGTTTTGCTAGCAAGCTCTGCACAAATTTCTGGCCTAGAAGTACTGGCATCCAGGTCTGCAGAGCAAATGCCAACCACCAGACAGTTATTGGCAGGATTGAGGATCTGGACAAGGAGTAGGATGCCACGCAGGGAGGGAGAAATCAGACCTTGAGACTGAAGCTTTGGAGATGCCCCAACCACCTAGGGTACATATCTCCAGGATGAAGTCTTTGCACTGATGACAGGTTCAAGAGTAGGGATGACACAAGCCAGAGTAAGCTTAACATGTAAGATAGTTAGAACTCTAATTCCCAAACTCCTTCAGTGTGTTCTCTGGGAGAATACATGGGCATGCTGCATGCATATATATCACAGCCAGTATGTCAGCATGCCTTTCTTGGGTGGCTGCAGAACACACAAGCAGCAGTTGGGCTTAGGAACCCCAGGACAGCTTCACCGTTGTGCAACTGTACAACCTGACAGTTATACACAGAGATCCTGCACAAGTCATTCACCAGTCAGAAGTAAGTTTCAGATAGCCTTGGACCTCCATTTTAAGGTTCTTCCCAAAAGAGAAGAGGGCTAAGAATTCCACACCCCATTATTCTTTGCACTCTTTTAAAGGCTCACTATCAAGGTGACTAATAATTCAGATGGTGCCTTTTTCTGAAACTGGCATCACCAATCACAGGGTTTTTATTAAAATATTTTGCAAATGATATGGAATTATCCCAAATCATCCTGAAAACAGCAGGTAGAATTAGCTGGTAGAATGTACCTTGGCTAAAGAAGATTCCCTCTGCCACACTCGTGTTGTAACGTACTGCAAGGCGACCCCAGAAATTATCCCAGTGTGTGCCATCTGTATTAAAATGGTTATTCAGTTATGAACAGGGTAACATAATACTGATCAGCTAATTATACACCCTCCGAAACCCTCCAGCTCCCTGGGTCTGGCTTAGCTAGGTATTGAAAATATCATGGTTTGACATTCAGATACCTTCCAAAGAAGCTGGAGAAAAAGGCTGGGTGGTTTGGGAGAGGAATAAGTCCTTTGCATTTGAAAGTCAGGAGGAGGCTAAGGAAGCTGAGTGCTGAGGCAAGAGTGCTGGTTAGGGAAAAAAAGGGGACAAAGCATTGTTTTCTGAGCCATCTGAGACTGTCTCAGCTGGCTACTGGCCCTGACAGTGAGTTGGAACTGAGGTCTTAGGAGGAGAGCAGCTGGAGCCAAGAGTGACCCAGTAGAGGACCTGCGTTGCTGAACTAGGTGGTGACATCTGGGTAATATTTCAGAGAAATGCTTGTTGTCAGTGATGGGATTTTCAAGCATTTGGAAGAACCCAAGATGTGTATAATTAAGGTGATTCGTTTCCTTGTGTGGCATGGAGGAGTGGAACAACAAAGTAGTTGTGATGGCAGCCCTATCTAACACAAAAGATGTTTTTGGAAGCTGGCTTAGGCACAAGTGTGGGATGTTTCATCCTCAAAAGCCATAGAGTGTAGGCAACAGGTGACCTGAGAATCAAGCTCCGGAGACCTTGAGGTACACTCACCAGAACTGGGGGAAAAAGTAGACAAGCGAGCCATCTGTGAGATGCATGGCCTCACATGACATCTCTGACAACCTCAGAAACTACCCAGCAAAGGGCCCTATCACCAGAGGGGCATAGAGGCTTCCTTGGGTGCAGAGAAATAGCTAGATTTTGCTGGAGATGGAGAGGGAATATGAGGAAGGAATGGGGAAGTCACTGGTAGCACGGTGGCAAGCCCTGGGTATAAAATTAGGCTTCATGGCTTCTTTTGTCAACAAGAAGCAGTCAGGTTATTCTTGATTTTGCTTTGGGCAGAATTCTCCCACAGTTCATATTTTGGAAAGAATTCTAGGAGCTGCTAGGATACCCCATCCTTAGCATCCTTCTGGTATGTGCTCTGCTCTTAAGGAGAGGGTTTTTTTTGAGATGTGCTTCACCCTAACACTTGATAATGACAGGATGTTTCTACTGGTGCTTTTTTTTTAAACTTAGCTCTTTCTCAATTCTGAGAATTCTCAGTCTCTGTAGGAAGAACATAGAGATTTTCCTCTGTGCGGAGACTAGTGCATGGGAAAATGGGGAGTTTTAAGTTCAGAGATTTATTGTTGGAGAGTTGTCCACTTGTGTTAGGTCCTTTCAAACAGTTTTGAGTAAGGGTGGCAGGAGCCAGCATTGGCAAGAAAAGAAGTTCACACATGCTCACCCACCTGAGCCAAAGGTTTTTCACCTTCTCCTCCCCAAAACAGATGCTGTCGCCGCCCTTGAAATATGCTGTTATGGCTATAAATTAAATTGCTTTTTGTGTTTAAAAATGGTTTTGGCATTCTCTGATCCTGTCGCGATAAAAGCTTAGTGTCCAATCTCCATTCTCCATCAGCAAATCCTCTTGGAATTGCCTTTTTGGGCCAAAGGAGTGTGCCAGGGAGGCCTCTGTACTCCCAGAGAACACTGTCCAAAACCTCAAGTTGACTGGGTCGCTTAACACATGGAATTTTTCCGAATCATTCTTAATATTGGGTTACTGATCGCTGACACAGAATTGCCAGCTCTTCAGCTTGTGCGCCACTGCTGTGGAGGGCTGGTGTTTATAACCAGGTGACTTTGGATTGAAACCTGGCATGGGAAATTGCCTGGAGCAGGGAGAAATGGAGGGAGATCCCTGCTACCAAAGGAGGGAAAAGTCACTAAGTTACATGGCTGAGCAAATGACTAGGCGGAGAGGATTTCCCTGATTATGTGCCAGAGTCTTCTGGTTTGGCTGTTGCTCTGGTCAGGGAATACAGCTCCTTTGAAAGAATAACATGAACTCCAGATGAAGTCTAGGGTTACTGGAGATCCTCTGAGGGTGCATTCTTGGAGTGAAATGACAATAAGGGCACCACTTTCTAACTTTTTGAGGCTGTCCTACACTCTTTGGAACCAGTGACTCCTCACCCCTACATTTTTTGGAGTGGACCTTTCCAGAGTCTGCTCCTTACTGCCCACCAACCACTGGTGCTCTCCCTTAGCTTATTTGGTTCAAAATAAGCACGTTCCTTCTAGCTGTGGCAACGCTGGCTGCAACAAGGTGATAGCCCCAGCACACGTGTTAAAAAATTCCAGTCTGTCATTCAGGTGTTTTCTGATTCCTCTTAACACCACTGTGTCATTCTCAGGTCTTTATCAAAGGTCTGGCAGTGGGGGTGACAGTGGTCTACCAGTTGTCCTTTCAAGTAAGCTGGGAGTTAGTCATTCCAGGACCTGAAATATTGAAGATGACTTCAGGGCTAGGGTCTGTTTCTCTTTCTCTGAAACTCACATTCCAAAACATTGCATGTTTGATTCTGGCTTAGCATGGTGGCATTGCCTGCCATATCTCCATATCCTCATAGCTGTTGGTGGTCAGTGCTTTTGGACTCAGGGCAAAAAGCCAGAGTGGATCAATGAGTT